>NC_044041.1:102970999-103602300 GCF_901765095.1 Microcaecilia unicolor | reverse complement strand
TAGCAGATTGCTTCTGGACGACCTGACAGTTCATCAGCGTAGATGGTTCATTGAAAGCTCTTTGTCTGATGCACATCATTAGTCTACACAAAAGTGGCTACTATTACCTCTTGTGGGAAGAAGAATTATGGGGAAAATATCTCATTTATTTTCCTTTTCATGCACTTCTCAGTCTCGGCAAACCCTCAATGAGCTGTATAATTAAATGCTTTGTGATTGTCCAAATCTACATTATGAACAGCAAAGTGCATAAGTTCCCGGTTTAGCGATGAAAAGGCATCAGGCGCTTTTCCCATCTCTGCATCTCCGAGCAGCCCACCATTCATATGGGACGTCACTTGTGAGTTATCACATACAGAGCTTGTGAGGTCTCTCAGAGTGCAACTTTCTCCTCCCATTGTTCTCTTATTAGGTCAGTGGGGATCCTTCAACCTCTTGCCATAAAGTATTTAACCAGTGGAGCTGGGACTGACTTACCTATGTCTTACTGTAACCCCCACTCCAAGAACCTACTATTACACACCTTAGGTTAAAGTGAACCCCTCACCCTCTCATAGCTTTCCTTCTTCAGCACACTAATTGGCAGTAAACAGTAGTCCTCAGTTTCATTATTACCAATTGTAGAAATTGGTAAGAAGAAAATTTGAACAGTAGCAACCCCAGCTACACTTAAAATATTATGGCACAAACATTCATACACACTGGATTCTCAACTTGCCAGTCTTGAATTTCATAGCTCCACCTTGACAGCAAAAGTCCTGGAGCAGGCATTGGACCCATGCCCGGTAACCAGGTCTTGCAACCCACCATAATAAAACATATCTTGAATCTCACTTCTTGCTATGACTCGTACCTCACGAGTCACAACCCCTATAAACTCTGGTGTCCACCCACTGTGACAACCCTAACCCCCCCATACCTAAACACATACACACACACCCACACCCTTCCCATCAGTTCAGAAACCAGGCCCAGGACAAAAGGAGGGAGGGGGGGTGGGCAAGCCTCCTTCAAGGCGCTGGAAAGCCCTGATCCACAGAGTGAGCTGCTTAAGTATTCTTGCCCCACAGCCCACCCCTCAAGGACACGTGCCCAATGGGGTCAAGAGGGTCTGGCGAGAATTGGCATTTGACCTAAAATTCCGGAGGCTGGCTTGATCACAGAAGCAGAAACCCAAACCAAATACCCTCAGCTGTATTTTTCTTGGACACCAGCCTGGGCAACCACTAAAAGATAACTACAAACAAAACAAACAATCTTGGCATGTTAGCAACTGTTTATTCTTACAAAATTAGCAGCAAAGCAGAAACTAGTTCCTTAGCAATAATAAGCAGGGGCAAATTGGATACATAAGCAAAAGGGAAAAACAGCAAGTGAGGCAGGTACTAAGCCTCTGGCTCCCCAGAGACCCAGGACTGTCAGTGCCCTCCCTCGCCTTTCAGATCTGGCACTTATATAGAGTTTCTCAGCCCCAAAACATAAAGAACTGGTTTTTCAAGAATGCATCATCTAGGATATGTCATTGCTTTGGCATAATTGCCAAAAGGTACATAAAACGATTGCAGTTCCTTAAAAGATACATTTCAGTCCTTTTGTTAATTAAACACATCCTCAGTAAAGGAACCTTATCTCACTTCAAAGGGTCAAGGTCCAGTTCTCACAGAGTCCCCACACTCAATATGTCTTTTCCTCCTTTGCTTTAAGGCCAAACAGGAATCCTGTGGCCACTTCCCCATGTCCATCTCCTTGCTGCCTTCAAATGGCAATTAGTTCTCAACAGATGAAAACCTGCTGCATTCAAATAGTCTCCAAATGGCCTCTTTGAACACACTTATCCAAAACAGTGAATTGCAAGATTGCCTTTCAATACATGGTCGGAAGAGGGGTAGAAGGGGGCTGCTTGTTTTTGTAATCCACAGAAGAACAAATGTCTCCACGATCTGTACATTAGGGTTTTTCCTTTAGGAAGCCGTCCAAACCTTTTTTTAAACTCCACTAAGCTAACCGCCTTTACTACATTCTCTGGCAACGAATTCGGAAGTTTAATTACAAGATGAGTGAAGAAATATTTTCTCCGATTCGTTTTAAATGTACTACATTGTAGCTTCAACGCATGCCCCCTAGTCCTCATATTTTTGGAAAGCGTAAACAGACACTTAGCATCTACCCGTTCAACTCCACTCATTATTTTATAGACCTCTATCATATCTCACCTCAGCCGCCTTTTCTCCAAGCTGAAGAGCCCTAGCCGCTTTAGCCTTTCCTCATAGGGAAATCGTCCCATCCACTCTATCATTTTTGTTGCCATTCTCTGCACCTTTTCTAATTCCACTATATATTTCTTGAGATGCTGCGACCAGAATTGAACACAATATTACAGGTGCGGTCGCACCATGGAGCGATACAAAGGTATTATAATATATTTTTCACTCCTTTCCTAATAGTACCCAACAATCTATTTGCTTTCTAAGCCGCAGCAGCACACTGAGCAGAAGGTTTCAAGGTATCATCAACGACGACACCTAGATCCCTTTCTTGGTCCGTGACTCCTAACGTGGAACCTTGCATGATGAAACTATAATTCAGGTTCCTCTTTCCCACATGCATCACTTTGCAATTGCTCACATTAAACGTCATCTGCCATTTAGACACCCAGTCTCTTAAGGTCTTCTTGTAATTTTTCACAATCCTCCCGCGATTTAAGAACTTTGAATAACTTTGTGTCATCAGCAAATTTAATTACCTCACTAGTTACTCCCATCTCTAGGTCATTTATAAATATGTTAAAAAACAGCGGTCCCAGCACAGAGCCCTGGGGAACCCCACTAACTACCCTTCTCCATTGGGAATACTGACCATTTAACCCTACTCTCTGTTTTCTATCTTTTAACCAGTTTTTAATCTACAATACTACCTCCCAGTGTCTTTGCAAGGGCGGCTGCCACCCGGGGCGGTTCGCCGCTATGCACACACCCCTCGGCGCATCAACACCCCCCTGGGTGCAGCACGACACCCCCCTCGGTGCATCGATACCCCCCCTTGGCGCATCAACACCCTCCCCCCCCTCCCAGAGTGCATTCTTACCTGCTGGGAGCTGCGTCGGTTCCGCTGGTTCCCTGCTCTCTCTGCCCCAGAACAGGAAGTAACCTGTTCCGGGGCAGAGGGAGCTGGGAACCAGCGGAGCCGACACCCTCCCCCCAGTGGCGTGCACCCGGTGTGCACCACCCCTCCCACTCCACTGCTACCTCCTATCCCATGCCTCCAATTTCCTCTGGAGTCTTTTATGAGGTGCTTTGTCAAACGCCTTCTGAAAATCCAGATAAACAATATCAACCGGCTCACCTTTAGCCACGTGTTTGTTCACCCCTTCAAAGAAATGTAGTAGATTGGTGAGGCAAGGTTTCCCTTCACTAAATCCAGGTTGACTTTGTCTCATAAGCACATAAGCAGCGCCACGCTGGGAAAAGACCAAAGGTCCATCAAGCCCAGCACTCTGTCTCCGATAGCGGACAATCCAGGGCCCAAGATCAATGGACTTTTCCTTCATTAATCCATGCTTTTGAATATGTTCTGTAATTTTGTTCTTAATAATAGTCTCTACCATTTTGCCTGGCAACGACATCAGACTCACCGGTCTATAATTTCCTGGATCCCTTCTGGAACCTTTTTAAAAAATCGGCGTTACATTGACCACCCTCCAATCTTCCGTTACCACGCTCAATTTTAAGGATAAATTACATATTACTAACAATAGCTCCGTAAGCTCATTTTTCAGTTCTATCAGTACTCTGGGATGAATACCATCCGGTCCAGGAAATTTGCTACTCTTCAGTTTGTAGAAATGCCCCGTTACATCCTCCAGGTTTACAGAGAATTCATTAAGTTTCTCCAACTCGTCAGCTTCGAACACCATCTCTGGCACCGGTATCCCACCCAAATCTTCCTCGGTGAAGACCGAAGCAAAGAATTCATTTAATTTCTCCGCTACGGCTTTGTCTTATCTGATCGCCCCTTTTACTCCTTGCTCATCTAGCGGTCAATTTTGTTACATTTCATTCAGGTTTCTGGAGTCAAATTACATGATTTTCCAATGCAAGTTTTCTCTCACTAAACCACATCTTTTAATCCCTTGATCAGAGTAATTAGGCAATTCTGCACACAGTTTGAAATGTCATCACATGTAAATTAGTAGATGACGGCAGAAAAAGACCTGCACGGTCCATCCAGTCTGCCCAACAAGATAAACTCATATGTGTATACCTTACCTTGATTTGTACCTGTCTTTTTCAGGGCACAGATCCTAAAAGTCTGCCCAGCACTATCCCCGCCTCCCAATCACCAGCCCCGCCTCCCACCACCTACTCTGGCACAGACCCTATAAGTCTGCCCAGCACTATTCCCCGCCTCCCAACCACCAGTCCCGCCTCCCACCACTGGCTCTGGCACAGACGTCTGCCCACCACTATCCTCGCCTCCCAACCACCAACCCCTCCTCTTCCCACCGGCTCCGCCACCCAATTTCGGCTAAGCTTCTGAGGATCCATTTCTTCTGCACAGGATTCCTTTATGTATATCCCACGCATGTTTGAATTCCGTTACCGTTTTCATCTCCACCACCTCCCGTGGGAAGGCATTCCAAGCATCCACCACTCTCTCTGTGAAAAAAATACTTCCTGACATCTTTTTTTGAGTCTGCCCCCCTTCAATCTCATTTCATGTCCTCTCGTTCTACCGCCTTCCCATCTCTGGAAAAGATTTGTTTGTGGATTAACACCTTTCAAATATTTAAAGGTCAGCAAGTCTCTCCTCATACGTCTTGGAAAGCAAATCTCATACCAATCTCGTAGCTTTTCTTTGCACCGCTTCAATTTTTTTTTACATCCTTAGCAACCGTCTCCAGAACTGAACACGATACTCCAGATGAGGCCTCACCAATTACTTGTACAGGGGCATCAACACTTCCTTTCTTCTGCTGGTCACACCTCGCAGCCTAGCAACCTTCTAGCTACATCCAGTACATTCATTCGTTCTCTGGATTCTCACTCACACGCAGATATGTTAAGTATCGTTCAAGCTGGCAACACTCTCGAATAGCTGCTGTGCTGTTTCATATATGCTGAGCGAAAAAGTGGCAACGTTTGAAAAGGCCGCCCTGTTCAGGGATTGGTCAGAAAAGTTTCCCGGTCGAGACCTTAAACTGCTGCCGGGAGTTAGGAGAGAAGGGACCTGTCCAAAAGCTGCTGCTCTGTATTAGGAGCTTTTATTTCAATTTTTCTGTCTTCACTGGTCGTCTCAGAACTCCCGGCATACCTTCTTTTTTTTTTTTTTTAAACTCCATGTGTTCTCAAATCATTGATTTCTTTTGCCGCCTATTTATTAGCTGTCTTTGTCGCGCCAAGGAATTATCTCATTAAAACGAAAAGCTCACTAGTCAGGTACTCAGGGCTATTATCACCAGCCTCTAAGGGACACAAATTCCTCAACAGAGGTACACTTGGTTGCTATTGAGAAAAGTGACTGTCCTTGATGCGACCAGACTGAAAAGCGTTTATCTGCTGGTCCTCCATAATCTTTTAAGGAAAGGACTATCCTCGGTGAGTCCAGTAAACCCTGCATATCCCGTGACCTGCCTTTCTGTGCGACGAGGAGAGGATTTGCAAATTATCTATGAGTCCTAGGTGTGATTTTAAAGTGCTACAAATCTACCCCCTCATCTCCTCACCACCCACGGTCATAGAACATGGTGCTAAAGCCGTACAGTTTAGCCCAAGTATTTTCGCTCTTCAAAATTTGGTACGTGGTTAGCTGCCTATATTTGAATTCAGGTCTGAGGACTCCACCCTTTGCTGCTAGAATGTGAGACACTCATTTGTGGTTTTCACATTTAAGGCTCTATTTTCAATTTCTTTCCTTTTTTTCTTTTGTGTTTTCAATTTCTTTCCTTTTTTTCTTTTGTGGTGGAGAGTTCTGGCTCTGACTCATTTCATCTAATAAACCTTTTTTGTGTGTTTATTTAAAAACAAAACAAAAAGGTTGTGTCTAGGAAATTGATCCATTACGGCAAAGACACTGCATTAGAGGAGTCCATAAAAAGGTACCCTAGGCATTTAAAACTCATTCAGAACAAAAAGATATTAGTGTCGCTCTGTCCAAAACCTCAAAGATGTTTCTTATATTGCTGACAAAACAGCACAGAGAGGTTTCAAAGCACAAGGCACAGTCCAAAAAACAAAACAAAAAAAGCACAAACAGCCTCCAAAATCGGGACAAATGCTTTAATTCCACAGCAAAGATCTAAATGGTACATCAATTTCCTACAGGGGTGGTTGGATATATGGTTTCTAATGATAAAGAACCAGCTGGACAGCTTAGGCTCATAAATAAAGAGGAATTTATCCCAGCGTAACTGAAACCGAATAGGGCCAGGAATCTGCTGACACATTTAGAGCCTCCGATCCAATCTGTCTAACTCCATCGATGTTCTTCTTGGCATTTCTTTCGAGAGAATATAGTAAAAGCAGTGATGAGGCTGTTCTTTCAAAATTCTGAGACTTTCCGGGGCCCGCAAAGGATGGGGGTGGATTGGGGCGCTGTGAGCAGCTCCTTATTTCTGACAACAGCCTGGGTGGCTGCGGAGGCATCCGGCTTAAGACTTCGCTTGCCCAGGCCGCTGGAACTGGAAGATTAGCATATGTCACTGGGGTGGGATAGTATCGTTTAAGCTGGCAACACCCTCGAATAGCGGTTGTTTCATATATACAGAGCGAAAAAGTGGCAACGTTTGAAAAGCCCGCCCCGTGCAGGGATTGGTCAGAAAATCTTTCCCGGGCGAGAGTTAGGAGAGAGCGGAGAGGGGACCAGTCCAAAAGCTGCTGCTCTCTATTAGGAGCTTTTATTTCAAATTTTCTGTCTTCACTGGTCGTTTCAGAATTCCCGGCATACTTTTTTTTTTTTAAAACTCCATGTGTTTTCCAAGCATTGATTTCTTTTCCCGCGTATTTTATTAGCTGTCCTTGTCGCGCCAAGGAATTTTCTCATTAAAACGAAAAGCTCACTAGTCAGGTACTCAGGGCTATTATCACCAGCCTCTAAGAGGAAATACCTAACCTAGAGAAACATTTAATAAAGGATTCCTGATTTTATTTAAAGGCGATACTCCGCTGAAATCTGGCTCTTTACGAGAAAAAGTAGGTGGCTCTGAAAAGAGCCTTTTGGGTTCCTGGTTTCGTCCTCTCTGCGGGACAGCTTTACTTGCTCTTGGCCGCCTTGTGACTCTCGGTTTTCTTAGGCAGAAGCACCGCCTGGATGTTGGGCAGGACGCCGCCCTGCGCGATGGTGACTCTCCCCAGCAGTTTGTTCAGCTCTTCGTCGTTGCGGATGGCCAGCTGCAAGTGCCTGGGGATGATGCGGGTCTTCTTGTTATCGCGCGCAGCATTACCAGCCAGTTCGAGGATCTCGGCGGTCAGATATTCCAGCACTGCCGCCAGATAGACTGGGGCGCCGGCGCCCACACGCTCAGCGTAATTACCTTTCCGCAGCAGTCTGTGCACGCGCCCCACGGGGAACTGCAGCCCCGCTCGGGACGAGCGAGTCTTAGCCTTGGCCCGAGCTTTACCCCCTTGCTTGCCACGTCCAGACATTTCGATCAGTTTTTAGAAGAAATAGTTGAAACTTTCACAGATCGAACCGCTTTTATACTCTCTACCACTGTTTCTTACACTCCTTCGCGATTGGTTAAGAACCGACCGTCCTGAAACCTGCCTGTCTCCGCTATTATCATAATGGGCAGGCAAATAGGCCAATCCCAGGGCTGCCAGGCGGTCTGATGACGTTTCATTGGTCTAGACCAAAAAGCAAGGAGAGAAACTCAGCGCCAGCAATTTGAATGGGGACCCTATAAATTGCCATCCGAACAAGCTTTTCCACTACTAGTCTAGTACGATTCTTTGCTTTGTCTATTTTAGATAGCGACTTTGAGCTTGTGGCCATGCCTGAACCAGCCAAATCTGCTCCCGCGCCCAAAAAGGGATCGAAAAAAGCAGTTAGCAAGACCCAGAAAAAGGACGGCAAAAAGCGCAAGAGAAGCAGGAAGGAGAGCTACGCTATCTATGTGTATAAAGTGCTGAAGCAGGTTCATCCCGACACCGGCATTTCATCCAAAGCCATGAACATCATGAATTCCTTCGTGAATGACATCTTTGAGCGCATCGCTGGAGAAGCCTCCCGCCTGGCTCACTATAACAAGCGCTCTACCATCACTTCCAGGGAAATTCAAACCGCAGTGCGTCTGCTGCTACCCGGTGAGCTGGCCAAGCACGCCGTGTCCGAGGGTACCAAGGCCGTCACCAAGTACACCAGCTCCAAGTAATGGCGGGCTCAGCCTACAGCTTCCGCACACACAACCCAAAGGCTCTTTTCAGAGCCACCCAACTTGCTCCACCTAAAGTGCTAAAATTTTGCTGCACGAGTAGGGCTGGCTCAACACTACCACTACTCCTTTACCTTATTGCTGAAGAGGAAAGGAGATCGAGTTTTTCACTTTCCAAATACTTTCCCACACCCCACTCTCAATATAAGTTTTTATTACAGAGTAAAAAGGAGTCTTTCCCACACACAAACACACTCAGAAATATAACAACCTTCCCTTTTGGACGCAGAACTGGCTATCGTAACTACCGTGTTCTAAAATACATACGGACAAAATAAAGAAAAAGCTAACATCACAGCTCCGTTATTGAAAGTGTGGGTGGCTCTTAAAAGAACCTTTGAGTTGGTTGGATAGATTCAAATAAGGATCGGTCCTTTAGCCTCCGAAACCATACAGGGTACGGCCCTGGCGCTTCAGGGCATACACCACATCCATAGCTGTTACTGTCTTTCTCTTGGCGTGCTCAGTATAGGTGACGGCGTCTCTGATAACATTCTCCAAGAAAACCTTCAGCACCCCACGAGTCTCTTCGTAGATGAGACCGGAGATACGCTTGACTCCGCCTCGGCGAGCCAAGCGCCGGATAGCGGGCTTTGTGATTCCCTGGATGTTATCGCGTAACACCTTTCTATGGCGCTTAGCGCCCCCTTTCCCTAAACCCTTCCCACCTTTACCACGACCGGACATTTTTAGCCTGTAAAGTGAAAAGCTCTACAGAATAACGAAAAGAGAGACGTCCAACTAATATAGACGTCAAGCGGACCTTATGGAGAACTGGATTCTGAAACAAAAGCGGGACTGCTGAATCCTCCCCTCCCCCACAATTCGTTCCTCCCACTCGGTGTTCATTCTTCAACTTTTTTAAGGTTTCATGTGAGAGGAAGAGAAATGAACTTAACTGATCCTATGCGGGATGTATATTTTATGTGTACATACCGTTCACATAAATTGTTGCTATATTCGAAGCCTCGTGAAGGATATTTACATGGGATATGAGGAGGAGTAGGGACATATAAAGTACCATCTAACCTGCCCTTCCCCAGTCTCCACTCATTCCATACTAAAACTTCTTTTGTTCTCTACTTGTTTTTCCCATTACTGCTTTAAACTGATTTATTTTTCCAGTATTCTCAAATGTGGTATTAGCAGACTATTATCTGCTTTCAGGAAAAATGTGGAACAAAAATTGGTAATACCAATCATATCAAATTTGCCTCACAAAGGACACTCCAGAGAGCAGGGAGGCCACGATTTAAATTCTAAGACACTCTGCAACTGGGGGTGCAGCAATGCAAGAAAGCATAACTCTAATGTCAAGTCCGGATTTAGAGCACAACCAGTATTGTGTGCAGTAAACCACAGGCCTTAATGTTCACTTACTTGCAGAACTAGATATCTGGGTTTAAAAAAGGATTGGACAACTTTTGGAGGAAAAGTCCATAGTCTAGTATTGAGACAGACATGGCAAAGCCACTGCAGGCCCTGGAACTGGTCTCATGGAATGATGCTACTATTTATGTTTTGTTACATTTGTACCCTGCACTTTCCCACTCATGGCAGGCTCAATGCGGCAGGCAATGGAGGGTTAAGTGACTTGCCCAGAGTCACAAGGAGCTGCCTGTGCCGGGAATCAAACTCAGTTCCCCAGGACCAAAGTCCACCACTCTAACCACTAGGCCACTCCTGCCAGGTACTTGTGACCTGGATTGCCTACTGCTTGAAACAGGAAACTGGGCTAGATGGATGATTAGTCTGACCCAGTATGGCTATTCCAGTGGCGTAGCCAGACTGCCAGTTTTGGATGGGCCTGAACCTAAAGTGGGTGGGCACAAAATTTTCTCTCTACCCCCCCTTCCCCAGCAAAATGTAGTCACACTAATCAGATGCATTTGTAACACAGGGGTAAAGTGCTGCTTTTCAGTGCATCAGGTTTCAGAAAATAATTTATTTAATAGCCTAACACCCTTTTCAATGAGCTTTCAGAGGCCAAAACCTCCTGCCTCAGGTCAGTATAATGCTGTTATGGTATCCTCTCCTGACCTAAGGAAGGAAGTATTGGTCTCTGAAACTTTATTAACACAGGTACCATATTACTTTATCCTAAATTAAAAATAATTTTCTTTACCTTTGTTGTATGGCCATTTACTTTTTCTCATTGTGTTTCTCCCAGTCTCTAGATTCTGCTTTCCTTCGTCTTTCTCTTGCCAGGGTTTCCTGTCCATTCGTCACCTATGGCTTTTCATCTTTTCCTCACCCTTGATCTCCACATGCCCCTTCCTCTTATTCTCCAGTCTTTCCCTACTCTGTCCTCTCCCTCTTTCCATCCAGCAGCTCCCCTCTTTCTCTCCCCTCTTTCTTTTGCATCCAGCGTCTCCTTTTTCTCCCTACCCTTCCATCCAGTGTCTTCCCTCTTTCTCTCCTTATCCTTCCACTCATCTACCCTCTCTCCTGATCCTTCCATCTAGTGTCTCTATCTCCCCTCTCCTTCTATCCAGTGTCTATCTCTCTACCCTTTTCTGTTCAGTCTCCTCCCTCTCTCCACATCCTTCTAGTTTCTCTGCTTTTTCTCTGCATCCTTTCATCCATCTCCCCTCTTTCTCTCCCTATTATCCCATGTCCAGCAGCTCTCTTCCCCACTAGTCCCTTCTTCCTCGTCTTCCCTTGTCCAGCAGCCCCTTTCCCCTCTTCCTCCCATGTCCAGTAGCTCTCTCCCTTCCAGCCAGTCCCTTCCTCTCCCTCCCATGTCCCAGCAGCTTTCTCCCTTCCCTCCAGTCCCTTCTTCCTCTCCCTCCCATGTCCCAGTAGCTCTCTCCCTTCCCTCCAGTCCCTTCTTCCTCTCCCTCCCATGTCCAGTAGCTCTCTCCCTTCCTTCCAACCAACCAGCACCTGTCCCTTCCCACTCTCCATTCAGTAACTGTCTCTTCCAAATCTTCCTCCTCCCCTTCTTTCTGACTCTTTCTTTCAGGATCCCATCCAGCCCCTCTCTTCCTCCTTCCAACCAGCACGTGTCCCTTCCCTTTCTCACTCTGACCCTCCCATCCAGCTCCTGTCCCCTCTGCCATCTTCCCCTTTCCTTCCAGCATCTGACCTCTTTCCCTTCCCCTCCCTCTGACACCCCACTGCTGCTAATGCTCCATCTTAAGCACCTCGCGTCTGCTGCTCTGTCTGCCCTGCTCTGCCTGCACTCAGCTGTAAGCGATTTGCTCGTTGGCCCTTCCTTCACCGTGTCCCCGCCTCGCGGAAATAGGAAGTTACATCAGAGGGCGGGACACGGTGAAGGAAGGGCCGACGCGCAAATCGCTTTACAGCTGCAGCAGCGCAGAGCAGGGTAGAGAGAGCAGCTAACGCGAGACGCTTCACCGTAAGATTCGTCTTTTAAGGTTGGGTTCCGTGTGGTCTGCTCCTCAACGGAGCTGCGACGCCGGCGGGGCGGATTGCCCCGCCTTGGTACGATGATGTTGGGGCGGGCCTGGAGGGAAAGTGGGTGGGCCTGGGCCCATCCAGGCCCACCCGTGGCTACGCCCCTAGGCTATTCTTTTGTTTCTTATGAGGTGCCTGTAAATTTGAGTGCATCTCTTCCCTATTTGCTGCTCTGCTTTGGTTATCTATTGTCTTTTGATTACAGTACCAGCTTCTTCTTCTTTCAGGACTTTTCGTGATTACTTCCCCAGTTATTTGGCTTCCTTAACTGTTCCCTCTGCAGTACTGACCCTCTCAATGACCATCACCTTGTTCTTCCATCCCCATCGTTGGTACGGCTTGCTACTACACAGCAGAGTGTTTTTTATTTCCTGGCAACGCTTATATGGAACCAACTCCACAGTGGCGTACCTAGGGTAGTTGACACACGGGGTCGGTCTTTTTTTAACACCCCCCTCCAAAATCCAGTACTAGGCATACCGAGAATACAAAACACTCAGGACCTATAGAGCAATTCTACCATACCATAAGCAGTCATTTCTATGAGTCACACATGGAAAAAAAAAATCTTAAACACTACAGTGAGCACTAGAACATCAATTCACCTATTGTAAAACGAAACCAGACAGATAGTACAGATCGTCAATCCTGCACAATCAATGCCAACTGAAAGTCTAGTCTTTTTCACAAACACAGATACACCCTAATCCACTATAGAACAAGTAATCATACTACTACTACTACTAACATTTCTAAAGCGCTACTAGGGTTACGCAGCGCTGTACAATTTAAACATAGAAGGACAGTCCCTGCTCAAAGAGCTTACAATCTAAAAGACAAGAGAACAATCTAAAGACAAGTGTACAATCTAGAGGACAAGTGAACAGTTAATCTGATAGGGTGGATAGATTGGGGCATTCTATATTTCTCAAGCGGTTAGGCGCCGAAGGCAGCATTGAAGAGGTGACTTTTAAGCAGAGATTCATAAACTTTCTATTTAGTCAAAAATTAAACTGAACCCCCAAGATGCCAGACTCTGCATACAATGCAACACCACAGAAACAGAAAATGTCCCCTAGTACTGTGCAAAATATAAAGACAGCAGATGTAAATTTGGAAAAAAAAACTAACAAATACCAATCACCACTTTACAAATTAACAAATAGAAATAAAACAAATATAGAAAATAAAATACCATTTTATTGGACTAATACATTTAGCTGTCAGAGGCCAACACCTTCTTCCTCAGGTCAATACAGTATAGTGTGTTACAGTGTCCTAACCTGACCTGAGGAGGGGGGTTTTGTTCTCCGAAAGTTAGTCAAAAATGTATTAAAATCAGTCCAATAAAAAGATTACCTTATTTACATGTTCTATTATAAACATTTATTAACACAGCTACAATACTACTTTATCCTAAAGCAAAAAAACCCCACAAAAATATATATTTTATTTACAGTTTGTTGTCTCTGGTTTCTGCTTTCCTCATCTTCTTTTCACTGTCTTCCTTCCATCCAGCATCTGTCTTCGTTCTTTCTCTGCCATCCAGTGTCTGCCCCTCAAGGGCGGGACCCAGTGAGGGAAGACCCGACGCGACGTCGACGAGGAGGTTTGCCAGCGCTTTCTTTTACAAGCAGGCAGGGCAGACGCGAAGCGCTGCCTGCCATGCTGCTTTTCAAATTTTTTTTAAAGGCACAGGATGGAGAGGAGATGAGGGCTGACTGCAGTCAGCAATGGAGCACCCCCCACCCACTGACACCCGGGGGGGAACGCCCCCCCCCCCTTGGTACGCCACTGCAACTCCATAAGCCTCTACCTGAAGACAAATCCTTCATCACATTTAAGCCTTTCTTTAAAAATTTCCTTTCATCTCTTTTCCTGCCACTGCCTCTGCCACAATCCTCTTCACCTTCTCCCACCCAATTGGGCACAAAGGCAGGACATTTCACCCCAAGCCCCACTGGAGAAGGGGGATCAAAATGCAGTAGAGGCCTTGTGCTGCTCCTATCCTCCATGAAGGGTAAAGAGAGATAGGAAGTAGCAATGCTGAATAGTGCACCATTCGGTATTGCCCTCTCTCTGTGCACATCAAGCATTGCCCTATCTCTCTTTCTTTCTCACCCCCCCCCCCCATGCAATATATCCCCTCTCCTTCCCTCCCCCACCCCATCCCCATCAACTAGCATTACCTATTTATCTGTCTCTTTTTTCCCATGGAGATTCCCCTGACCCTGTCTTCTTCCCTTCCCCTCTCTACTCTCCCCACCATTCAGCATTGATACTGCCTTTCTCTTTCCTCAGGTAACATTGCCCCCTTCCCCTCCTATGCAGTATTTCCTCTCTCTGCAGTCTCTCCCCAGCCCATCCAACATTACCTGTTTCTCAACCTCTGGCATGCAGCAGTGCTCATGTCTCTGTTTTCGTTCCCACCCACCCCCCCCATTCCACAACTCAATCATTAGAATTGCATATGCCTATCTATTTCACAGCATCCAGAAATACACCTCTCTCCCTCCTACTGTGCAGTACTGTCCCTCTGGGGTAGATGCATCAAGCAAACTAAAAAAAAATCAGAAACTTAAAAACCTTTACCGAATCTCAAATAACGAAGCATGCTCCAAAAACACAGCCCCAAAAAGTTTGGTGCGGTATTGCAAACCCTGATTCCCGAATGTTTTGCTAATGTGCCGTAGCAGCATACGGAACGCATGCGCACTGGTCCATTCGGAAAGCGTGTGTTGTAGGCGTGGCTGTCGCACGCCTGTGATGTCATAGGCGTGCGTCGACAGTGTAAAAGAATCAAGTCGCTGCACTGTTTTTTTTTAATCACAGGTTCCTGCCGAGTACTAGTGGAGCTGATTTCACGCAGCTTTTCCTGAGATTGAGATTTTCAATCTGTAAGTGTGAAATGTTGTTAGCAAAAATTCTGCTGTTCATCCCATTTAACAGTTTTTAACGTCTTTTCCTCCTTCTGTTTTAAACTTTTTTTTTAGGTGTTATTTGTGTGCCACCTTGCTTCTTCATTCTGTTTCTTACACGTGTTAATATTTGGGTAAGAAGTTCACATGAGCGTATGGTTGTTTACCAATGTGATTTTCATGTCATCCTATTGCTGTTAGGTACTCCGATTTATCCTTTTCGGTGTGTGTGTGGTGTGTGGATGTGGTGTGTGGCTCCCTTTTTGTTGTTTTCACCTTTCTGGTTTCCAGTTCTCATTTCAATCGGTGTGGCAGGGTGGTGGCGGGTTGATAAGTGTTCAATTTCAAGCTCTTAACTTCTCCAAAATTTTATGTCTCTGGAAGCAATGGAGGATAATGTCTCGTGGCGTGAGGAACAGGAGACAGTTGGCAGTGAGGGGCATGGTAAGCGGAAGCGTGCTCCAAAATTTACGGAAGAAGAGCTGGAGGTGTTGGTTCGTGGTGTATGTGCCGAATTTGGGAGGCTTTTTAAGAAGGGCAGGCTGACGGTTGGACAAAAGAACAAGATATGGCGGAACATCGTGGCAGAGGTGAATGCTCTCGGTGTGCGTGTGCGCAGTGTACAGCAATGTAGGCACCGCTGGCACGACTTCAGGGGCATGGTGAAAGTGTAGGCACAGCGGAAGTGGGAACATGCAAGGGGTACAGGGGGTGGTCCTCCATGTGATGTGGAGCTGACCCCCCTGGAGGATGCTGTGTTGTCCACCCTTGGTCAGGCGCAGGTTGTCGGACTTCCTGCTGGTGGCGACACGTCGGAGGATGCCAGTGGTGTGCTGGAAGGTGAGTATGTATAATGTTGCGCAAGCAATGGGATATGTGTGTGCGTGACAACTTCCGTTGTGGACTGTTTGGGTCAACCTCGTCTCTGTCTACGTTTACAGGTGTACCTCTGGAGGAGTCCGCATTATCAGGCCCCACGCCAGAGGACACAGACAGTGGTGAGTTGTGCTGTGATGTCCAGCTGGTGTGCTGGAAAGAAAATAGGTACATAACTATTGCCATAGTGGGAGACACCGAGGGCCATTGAGCGTGTGTTCTTTTGTTCCCTGTATTACAGTGTGTGCGAGAAGCCAACCCCCCTCTGCACCTTCCTGTTCTTTCGGCATTGCTCAGCCGGAACAAGGCGGGTCACCTCTTCCCCTTCCTCGGCTAGTAGTGACGTGGTTCCGCGTAAGTATTGTGTCCGTACTGCATGTTGTGTCCTATCAATTTTTGTGCTGGTTGTTTCCTTTTCTTTTTTTTGGCTTTTTAAGGCGATTGAAGCCTACATGGCCAATTACACCATAGGTTTTAAACTTCTATCATATCTCCCCTCAGCAACACCATGTGCCACACGACGTCCGGTGCCGGGAACTTTTACATTTTCAACATTTTCAACAGGGCCTGCAACACCATGTCCCACGCAACACGATGAAGAGGAATCACGTGTGTACTTTCTTCTGATTGTATGTTGTGGGAAGATGAGAACGTTTGTGTAACTTCGTTGCAGTTCTCCCTTTTCTATTTTTTAGGTGTTTGTTTGTTGACACCGACACAGGGGGGAGATGAGGTGGATGACGATGAAACTGTCACACTAGACCTACTTGATGTCACACCCCCCCTGGATGGTCATGCCACCCCCCTATCTGCCGCTATGCAGATGCCCACAGGCCGTCCGCGCAGAACACCCATGGAAGAATGGCAGGCTCGTCGTCATTTGTGGGAGATGCAGGGCAAGTGGAATGACGGGATACATTCTCTGCTAGGAAAAGCGGCAGAGGGTCTCCAGCATTCCTCTAACGCAATATGTGCGCAGGTGCAGAAGGTGATGGAGAGCACCAACGCCCAATCAGAGAAGACCATTGCCCTCTTAGAGAAAATGTATGCCGTTATGGAACAAAACAACGCCCTTATGGAACAAAACAACACCCATCTGCGTGAGCTGCGCATGAGAGAGTCTGCCCAGCAGTATCGGCAAGAGCTCGGGAGGAAAGAGCTTGACATATCGCATGATGACTCTGCATGCATTTACCGCGCTGCTGGTGGTATATTTTCCTCGTGTATTCCCCCCCAAAAAACAATACGTTTGCCTCTGATGTATATTCTACAGCACCCCGGTTACTATGTGTCCATCTAATGTGTCTCTTCTTTTTCCCTTATATCATTTCAGCCTCTACGTCGGGCCTGCCCTGGGCTATAAACCATTCTCATTCAGGTAAGTATTGGTGCTGCTTGTGAAATCCTGTCAAATCCTACACATGCATGCGCACAAATGTTACATATACTTCATGTCCTACAGCAAGGACAACAAGTGTTCCTTCTACGCTCCCTTCCTTGTACAACATGACTCACGCGGCTCATACAGCTCATACCAGTAGTACACCTCTTGAAAGTACGTAGACATTTTAGGTGCTTCTTCTGTTTCTGCCATTGCATTTTTTATTCACTGTCCCACGTATTGTTGTGTTTCCTTTTTGCAGCCGCCACAGGGCAAACCATTGTCTCGAGGGACCTCTTTCATGAGTAAGTGTCACGCGTTACGATGTGTTTGCTGTTCGCCGGCCCGTATAGTATATATACCTCGGTGGAGGGCCACATTTACTTGACTGTTCAATTCTGTTTTCTTAACACAGGCTGTGCCACAGTACACCACGGACAGGACAACGGGACATCAGGACAACCCCCTTTACCACCCCTGTGTGGCAGCCACCCTCTCATTTGTAAGTATGGCATACAGATATACTGGAATAGAATGTTTGCCAACGTATGTTTCACTGCTTTGTTATACAATTTCTACTGTCCAAACTGGAAGGGTTTGGTATCATAATGTGTAACTTTTACGTTTGTGTTTTACATTGCAAGTTTTGTTTTGGATTTCCCTAGCAGCCACAGAACAGCAGGAGACCCTCTTGTTCCTCCCACGTTTGGCGGGCATACTATGCATGGTGAGTTTCATGTTGGCATCTATTATTTTGTTCCATTTCTATCGATACCATGACACGGCTACCACAGCTCTGTCCTTGAGGTGTAGAGATATGTACTCCAAAACAATGTGGAAGAATGCATTGCTTACGTTTTAACTTTGTTCTACTCTGTGTTTGTTGTGCATTACCTGGGCGATACTGGTGTTCCCATCCCCCTTCTGAACCTCCCCATTAGCACACACTGAAAAATAAGAATTCTCAACATTACTTTTATTTTCACATAGATGCAGAGAAACAGCAGCATCCTGTGTTCCAGCGCAAAGAACACATCTAGAGGACACACAGTCTACCTGCTTGCCGGTGCATGTGTTCAGCCTCATTTGTAATATGTTGGAATTAGCATTTTCTGTGCTTGGCTTCCAGGCCATGTATGTGTACGTAACATCTTATGGACACGATTTTTCTTTTTTTACGTATGCTGTAATAAATAATCAAAGCTTATTCATTTGAAGGTATTATTTGGTATTGTTGGAATTGGTTGTTTGAATTATGTAACCATTTTCTGTGCTTGGCTTCCAGGCCATGTATGTGTACGTAACATCTTATGGACACGATTTTTCTTTTTTGACGTATGTTGTAATAAAGAATCAAAGCTTAATCATTTGAAGGTATTATTTTCCTCCATGTTTAAAAGCTTATGTACAAATTAAAATGGTCACATGCTGACAGTCCGTGGACCTTGAATAAATGGGCAAGTACAACAAAAAAGGGTACATTTGTTAACCACATATCAGTAGAGGCCATGAACGGAGGGTTTAATGTAGGTTGTGAGAAAGACATAATAGCTTTCTTCTTGCTCCTCAACAAAAATGGGATTTTATTCCAAGTATTGCCTCGAGCACACGGTACTCTCTGAATCGACACATGATACTGATTGAAACAGATTTTATTGTTATCGTGCAACTGTTCATGTTATCGGTGGCATTACCTAACAATAACAACCAAAAAACATTTGCACAGGGCTGCAAGGGCTATGCTTATTCGGCACTGACATGTTACACCTTCACGGCGGGAAGATTACTTTCAGTTTTTAAAACGTGCAGGGAAGGGCATGTGTGACCTGTCCACCAACATTTAAAACATTTAAATGATTACCACCCGGTTCGATGACGCTCAAGGATGCGGTTCTACGATACCTTGATGTTATCCGCCTTGGAGGTGTAGCTTGACAGCTCTGCACATATGCAAACTGTTTGTTAAAGCATATAACTGTAACATGGCTACACTGCCTCACGGGGTTGCGAAAACCATTCCCTGATCACCTGCCTGCGCACAGCATTCCCCCTGCTTACGTCTGATCCTGTGGCCAAGGGGGTTATGTCAACTTCAGGAGGGACTACAATGTCGATGTCAATGTCAAGGTTATGCCTCAGCGCTAAGTTATGAAGCATACAGCATACAAGCACTATATCAGCAACCTTCTCTGGGGAATATTGAAGGGATCCACCGGAAATGTGCAAACAGCAAAACCTGCTCTTCAGTACTCCAAAAGTACGCTCGATCGTACATCTTGTTGAGATGTGTGACTCGTTGTAGCGCTTCTCAGCATCAGAACGGGGGATCGGTATAGGTTTAAGTAGCCATGTTTTTGATCCATAACCTGCATCCCCAGCAGGGAGACAACAATAAATTGCAATCATGGTTAAATTTTTTTTTTTTCTGCATATTTGGGGATGTGCCCTAACATGTCCTGGTGAAAGAGGTCACTTTACTTTTGCAAAGTGCACTCATCAGAATCAGGGCTATAGCGAAAGTAGTCGAGACACAGCCATGCAACCTTGAAAATGCAACCACCCTGAACCGCTGACGTGTCTATTATCAAAAACGGGCACTTACCGAGAAGCCATCCTTGGGCAATCCGCCCCTCGGCAAACTTCCTTCCCAGCGCACTGTTAGACAAAATGTAGGAGTCATGACAGCTCCCAGGATAATGTGTCACAACATCCAGGATCTTAAGGTTCGCATCGCAGACCGCCTACACATTCAACGAGTATCCCATCTTGCGGTTGCGGTATTGCATCTCTTGATCGGACGGCGGGGTGAAGGCAACATGTGTGCAGTCAATAGCTCCCAGGACGTTAGGCATACCAGCTATCTTGAAAAATCCGGTCTTGATCTTCCTATGCTCCTCTACCCCCATTGGGAAAGCAATGTGCTTACGGACGCACTTTTTAAGTGCGCGCAGAACCTGAAACATATATGTCAAAGGTGTTTGTTTGGCAATGCAGTAATGGAAAAAAACATTTTTGGGAGGTAGGGTTACATAGGAGGTGGGAAAGGGAACACAGTGGTGGTGTGCAGTGGCTGGGGGACTGGCAATTGCAAAAAAAGAGTTGTACCTGTGTAAGATGTCGTGAAACAGTGGACTGGTCAACGCCACTGTTACCCCCTAATACATGCTGGAATGTCCCTGTTGCAAGGAACTGCAGAACAGTCAGCAGCTTGACTATGCCAGGTACTGCGTGAGATCTTGCAGTGGTAGGATCAATATCCTCTCTAATTTCCTGATATAGCTCATAAATGGCTGTTCTTGATAGGCGGTAGTCATCTATGATTTTCCTGTCCGATATCTGATCTAACACCAGCCGTGTTCGAAACACACGTGGCCTTGGCAGCCGGCGAGGGAACAGGGGGGGAAGCTGTTCAACATCTGGTCCCCTTTGATCCTGTCCCTGCCTGTCAGTGACGTGATCATAAATCATGTCAGGGCAAAAGTCCAACTGTGCCAGGAAAAAAACCACCATCCATTTCCTTATTCCAGCGGTACACCAAACAGCCCAAAAGAGGATCCACCGTTCGTTTCCTGCGTGCACTGTGTACGTCATACATATGCGCCGCCAAGCAACCCTGTCTCGCGTGTAACACAGACCCTGCACATTCGCGCGGTGCTTGCTGGCGACGCTACACACATAAGTTTAGAAAATAGGAAGCGCAGCACGCTGCCAGTTTCATTGGCCGTCGCCCTAAAAGCCAGATTGCTTGCCACTGCAATGTGTGACACAAACGCGAGCACCTTCGTTATATTCAAGCGCACGATTTTGACGTCACACTTGTACGCAGCCAACCAGAAACAACATGGACCCAGCACATTCGCGCGGCGATTGCTGCCGGCGCGAGACACATAAGTTTCAAAAATAATTATTATCAAGGAAGCGGAGCACACTGCCGTTTCATTCACCGTATGTCTGTCAGAACCCCCAACACAATCATTATGGTATGCATGACACAGAGGACATAGGTTAAAACACATAACTTTATCAAAACGGCAGATAATATAAATTGTTTACAAAATATCAACGGAACACATCACTTTGTCAAAGTTGCAGATAATATAAGTTTTATATAAAATATCACTCAAAACCGTGGTTTATTTACAAGGGCGTGGTGGCTGGAAAGTGACAGATCTGTGTGTGTTGGTGTTTGACTACTAGTCCTAATAATTGCACTGGTGGTGGGGATATGGATGCACTTAATGCACTTGTGGCATGCATGCTACACGAAGAGGCCACCCACCGCAGGAGGTATTCACGGCCCCGAGTGTTTAGGCTTCGCACCACCTTCCTACAACTCACTGACCAGCAGTGTCTAACAAGGTTCAGGTTTGATAGGGCCACCATTCGTCAGCTGTGTGAGCAGCTGAAACCCCTCCTTCAGCCCCAGACACGTAGGAATAACCCCATCCCTGCCCACCTCAAATCACTTCCTCTCTCTCTGTCCTGGCCACTGGCAGTTTTCAATCCCTATTAGCTGCTAACACAGGCCTCACCCAGGCTTCTATTTCACACTGTCTCACTTAGTTCCTGGATGCCTTTATAACTCACACCTCACACTACATCACTTTCCCCACCACCCCCCAGGCCCTGCACAATAACATGGCTGCCTTCTATGCTCTTACTAGATTCCCCTCGGTCATTGGTGTGATAGACTGCACACACGTAGCCCTCAGACCCTCCCAGGCACACGAAGCCACCTACAGAAATAGGAAGGCATTTCATTCTATTAACATGCAAGTTGTATGTGATGCCCAGGGGGAGATATTAGACGTGTGTGCAGGTACCCCGGCTCCACCCACGATGCCTACATCCTACAGCACTCGGGCATCTTCCGCGGGTTCGAGCGAGGGGAGTTCATTAGTGGATGGTTACTAGGTAAGTGCAACATGCATGTACCCATACTATACCTCCTCCACTGGGCAACCCTCCGCCCTGGCTTCCTCCACCTCACTCCACAACCCACTATCCAAATCCCCCCGCCCCCCCCTGTACCTGCTCCAAGCAATACACACTCATCTATCTCATTCTGCTTTTCTCCACAGGTAACCGAGGCTACCCGCAGAGGACATGGCTCATGACCCCCCTGATCCACCCACAACCAGGGGCAGAAGAAACCTACAACAGGAGACATCGCAGCACCCGGGGGATCATTGAGCGCACCTTTGGTTTCTTGAAAAACCGCTTCCGCTGTCTGGACCGGTCTGGAGGAGAGCTGCTCTACAGTCCAGAAAAGGTGGCCAAGATCTTTGTGGCGTGCTGCATGTTACACAATTTGGCCCAGCGCAGAGGACAGCCTCTCCCAGAGGAGCCAAAGCCACCACCAGAAGAGGCCCCAGATGAGCTGGAAAAGGAGCCCCCTCCACCCCCAGCCCACAGAGCAGAGCTCAATGCCTACTAGCTTGGCGTAAGAGCAAGACAAAGACTCATTGAAACAAGTTTTAGGTGAAAGTAAGTGTACATTTATTTATTTACATTAAGTGCATGTGTTACTGTGTTCAACCCCACCACCACCACCACCACCACCACCACCCCCCTCCCATACCCACCCCCCCTCCCACCAACCCTCACCCTACAGGCATGTCCCATCACTTTCCCCTTCCTTCCCCCGTCCCCTCCTACCCCTCCCACGCCCTTCCTTTGCAGCTGGTGCTGCACGGGAAGTCTGTTCACCCTCTTCTGAGGTGCTGCTCCCAGTGTCCTCCTCCGTATCCCCACGGCAGCCTGCGGCTTCGGCTGCACCGTGGAAATCCAGCCACCTTGTTGGTTCTAGTCTGGCCACAGGACCCAGAATGGGAGCAGATTTGGTGGGTGCTGCAGGAGAGGGTGTGGAGGCGGACGATCGCAACGCCCACCTCTTAGCTGGTGGTTGGTGGTCAGTGGAGGAGGAAGTTGATGGCAGGCCCTGCTCCAGCAGCACGGGGGCTGGAGTAGGTGCTGTGCCCTGAGGGCGCAGGTGTTGGATGCTCTGCTCCAGCCGTTTGAGTTGCTGGGGCACCTCCTGGTGGCCTTTGCGTTGCGCCTGGAGGAGTTCTTGGTGGGCTTGCTGCTGTGCCTCCAGTGCTTGGCGCTGCAGCTCTAGTTTCTGCTGCCGGTACTCCTCCAAGCGCACGTTGTGGCGTAGTAATTCCGTGGCCAGCTGCAGGAGTTGCCTCCTTTGGCTGGATGGCCTCTGGCAAGGAGCTGGCCCCTCCTCCTCCTCCTCACCAAAGTCATCCGGTGCTGGAGGTGCGGCCTCTGTTGGTGGTGCTGGTGGAGGATGTGCCTGTACTGCAGGTTCTGCTGCTGCAGGTGGTGGAGGCAGAGGCTGGACTGGTGCAGGTGGTGGTGGAGGCAGAGGCTGGACTGGTGCAGGTGGTGGTGGAGGCAGAGGCTGGACAGCTGGTGCAGGTGGTGGAGGCTGGACTGCTGGTGCTGCAGGCTGTGGAGGTTGAGGTTGGACTGCTGGTGTAGGGCGTTGGCCTTGCAGGCCACTAGGGCCAGCCTCCTCTGAGTCATCACCTGTATAGCACAAGAGTGAGGAATAGTGTTGGTGCAAATAACCCACTTTTGTCTTTCAGCATTCATATACATTGGCATGTCCCCCAACCTGATGACCCAGCAAAGAGATGGTGAGGAGGAATGGAATTGACACGGGTGCGAAAGAGAGAGCCCCACAGGCAGCTGGGTAGAGGTGGTGGACGATCAGCCAAGAGAAGGACACCACTCACAACGTTGTGGACAAGCTGTTTGTTGTATAATTGTTAAATTGAACAACATTTCAGCATGTGTTGTGTTACTACTGACTTGGTAGACTGCATAGAACTGCTTTATGACCCCCATTACAGGCTCCTTCAGTTGAATGCATGTGGCCCACACTCAGTAGAGCACAGAGGTCACAGAAGGAACTAGGCACAGTTTGTTGATGGGAAAATAGGAGGGAGTAGTAGGGAAGGAAGGCCCCCAAAGTTGTGCACAGTAGTAACATGCACACACCCAAGGAACCAACTGTAAAGTATTATTGGGGGTGCTAAGCCCAGTGCACAAAACTCCTCCCTGCACAGCTACATGATCTTTCCTCAATATTGGGGGTGCTCACACACCCACAGCACCCACCCAGTCTGCTCCTATAACACACATGAACACTACCACTACTCAAATAGAGCTTACAATTCAATTAAGATGCGCACACAGGACAAGTAAGAGGAAACCCAATGACAACGGTAGGGATAGGGAGTAAGGGTACAGAGCTAGTGAGTAGGGGTTACCAGGTCACAACACCATCATAAAGGTGGCCTGTTAATGTACATAAAGACAGCCAGAGACACTCCCCCCCACCTCCCTCCTCCTGCCCCCCACTCCTCACCTCCCTCCCCCTGGCCCCAACTTCTATAACACAAGTGTACTGCAGCACAACAGATACCCCAACTGCATAATGAAACACCTACCTGAGTCCTCAGCCTGGGCCGAGGTGTCGAGGGAGCCAATCCCGTGGATGCCCTCCTGGGGTAGGAGGGAGTGCACCATCAGCTCCATGGGGGTGAGGTTGGCTGTGTCATGTCCTGGGGGATTGGCCCCCGCCTTCCTCCTGACATCCCTCCTCAGCTTCCGCCACTTTCTCTTGCAATCCTCCACGTCTCTCCCAGAATGGTACACAGCATTCAGGCTGTCCCGTACTGCCTCCCATTCCCGCTGCTTCGTGGTTGCAGCCAGCCTCTGCCCTGTGGGAGCAAACAGACTCCAGTGCCGCTGTTGTATCTCCTGCACCAGGAGCTCCACCTCACCTTCGGAAAAATTACCCTTCCGGGTCAGGGGCAGACGCGGCGGCATTGTACCAATGGGGTTTTCGAAAATACGGAGTGGGCGTTTATATAGTCGCCAAGAACGCCCATTGAGACAGGGGAATAGGCGTTTCTGATATGGGCGTTTGTTTTTCAATTATACACATAATTCCTAAGCGTGCCCAGCTGAGATAGCGATTAGGAGCACATGATTTTGATTATGAGTAGATAAGTATGGGCGTCTCCACCTGCCTTCCCTTTCTTCATTGCCATTTAACCTGCCATTTCCTGCACTGAGACCTTGCCGGTTGTTCGTAATAATCATTTACAGGGTTTTACCCTCACTTATATTAAGGTTTGTGTTTAGCAATGTATGCTTGGGTACACCTGTGTATTTAGGGGGGGGGGGGGGATTATTGCTGGCCCTCAGCCACCATGCCTTCCGTTTCCTCTTTTCCACATCTCCTGATGCTCCCTTCCTTTCTCCCATTCTCTCTGCCTGGTTGTAGCAGGCAGTCTATGGGGGCGACGAATTTGCTACACTCGCCCCAAATCAAGCACCCCTCGGTAAGGGTCATTTCAATCAGGGAGATGTGCAGCTAATGTTCCAGAAGATAAAAGGCGCACTACACAGTCTTGAAACAGATGTTCATGGTAAGCTCTCATTTGTCTGCCACCTCTTCTCTTTGTGCTCATAGTCAAGGAGTGTGCATTCACTGTATGTAGTCTGGAGTCAGATCTTAGGTAGCTCTCTTTTCACCAGGTTCCTGTGCACTGTACTGTGGGGTTGGCAGGTCCTCAGTGGTGTGGGCCAGCTGTTGGAACTGCTGTATTGGTTCCCGGTAGGTTCCATCTTCCTTGTTTATGTGGTATACCCCAGTCCCCATTTATGACGTGGCCACCCATTCTCAAGGTCCATAGGAGGGGGAGGGGAGAATGATTTATGCAATGGATGTGTTTAGGACATTATGGAACACCTTCCTAAATTCCTCCATAGGTAGTAGGGAACATGAACATTTTTTTTAATCGGTAGCCTGGACAAAATGCTCAAGGTGGCTACAGGTACTGCCACTGAGGCCTTAAGACATGGTGTTGAGGGAGAGGGTTGTGTGTACAGGTCCCAACCCAAAGTACCTGCAGGTGGCTAAAGCCTGGTGGCTGCTGTGGCCTAGTGGTTAGAGCACCAGCCTTATAATCATAAGGTTGCTGGTTCAAATCCCACCTAAGGCAAGTCACTTCAGGGACAAACTTTAACACAAACCCAGAATACCTGAATGTAACACACCTTGATCTACTACTGGAGAAAATGTGATCACACCTGCAAATAATGAGCACCATTTTATTTCTGCCTTTCTCTAACACAAGTATTACATTGCAACTGTGATGAAGTAACCATCCATCTATTGGGTTTCCCATTGTTTCCCCTTAGCATTATATACCATAGCTGATGTATTGAATGTGAAAATATGAGCCAGCTGTTTGTAGGTCCTTCTTGGGCCCCCCCACCAATGTGGCTTGTGGGTAAGGATGTGTGACCATCAGACAGCAAACACTGTGTATGTGCTACCTGGGGTTATGTGGAAGTGTCTACTTGGCAGATCACACGTGCTACACTATTAATCTCTTATTGATGGCACTCTGTGTTGTGGGTCAGTATGGTGGAGGGAGGGAGAGAGAGAGGCTGGCTGGCCATTTGTATTCATGAACACAAATATCCATCCAGGCTCCCCGGCCCAACCCCCCTGCACATATGGCCATGCAGGTTGGCATGAACAGGTGGCCTTCTGTATGACCAACATTCTCAGACATACATCAACTTTCTCATTCACACAGCACATTTAATGCTATGCATATTGCTGCCTCCTTCCTCTCAACTCAACAGCACCATTTGCTTATATGTAATGCACAAGGGAGACAAACACACCCTGATAGTTAAAGTGTAACAAAAACATTTATTTTACCCCCCCACCCCCACCCCTACAAAACAACCCCCAACAATGCCCTCCTCCCCCCCACAACTCCCCACAACCCCAATTCCCCCCACACACAGAACCCCAACAATTCCCTGCCCCCCACACACAGAACCCCAACAATTCCCTCCCCCACCCACTCCCCACACTCCCAACAATCCCCCCCCCCCCAATTTAAGTCAAGGGCGGGCATGCCCTCTGACTAAGGCCCTCTGTAGCAGGGCAATGAGCAGGCCCAGCAGTACCCTTAGTGGGCCCTGGAACTGCTCATTGTCCTGCCGTAGGGCTCTCACCTCCAGCAGCAGCTGGTGCTGGCCAACTACTAGCTGCTGCTGGCCATCTACCAGCTGCTGCAGGAGGCGCATCATGGCACCTGTGCCTAGGGCTGCTGGAGGTGGCCCACGGGCTGGAGGCAGGCCCAGAGCTTGGAGCAGGCCCAGGGGACGGAGCAGACCCAGGGGAAGGCGGTGAGGCAGGTGATGGTGCTGCCGCAGGGGATGTGGATGGCCGAGGGGAGGGAGAGAGCTCTGCTGTGGTACAGGTGGGGAGGGGGCCTCCATATAGTCCTCATCTATGATGAGGACCCCCTCCTCCGAGCCCGACGACTCCTCCTCCTCCGCCTCCTGTGCAGGCGCCGCCGCCTCCTCATCCTCCTCGTGGCTTTCCTGCTCCTGCTCCTCCTCCTCCTGGAGGTGGTGGCCCTCCTCATCTGCCCGCTCGGCTTGCTGGTGGTGGAGCCCTGTGTATGTAAAAGGAGTGTGATTGAGATCAGCGCATACAACATGGCTTGCATAGTGCAGTAGCTGGGTGGCTTGAGGCAGGGGATGGGGCAGGGTGTGGTAAGGCGTATAGCCTATGCCCAGGGGAATGAGCTGCATCAGATGACATGACAAAGAACCCTGGAACCTCCTCTGACACACACCACACAGGACATGTTGCCTACCAAATTCATTGCTGACCAGCATGTTTGCACTGTGAGATGCAACGAGGGGTTGATGAGCAGTTGTTGTAGGATTTATTGGGGGGGGGGGGGCAGTGGGAAGGGTGTTGAGCACAAAACTTTTATGTGAGTTAGGCCATGACATGCAGTAAAAGTAGGGCCCTCAGGCAGGTCTACCAGGACACACTAATCAGCCACCACAGAAAGGGGAATAGTAAAGTGAGGCATATCATCTCATTCATCTCGGGGGGATGGTCGGAAGTTGCAGCCACACTCATGGGAGAACCCCTGCAACCTGCATCCTTGATCTGGGACAGATATGTTATACTTACTAGTTGGCTATTAGGCACATGGGAATTGATATTGTACAACACATTCGCATTATTCAAGAAGTGTATTTACAAATCTGTACAGGTGTCCTGTTTTGAATACTTACGGCGAGCCCTGAGGTGCCTTCGCACCGCCCGGATGAGGTTGGGCCTCTCACGCCTCACACGGCGGAACCGCCTCCTGAGGGACTCCAGGTCCCGGTGCACTCCAAAGCGTCTGTAAGATATAAGTTTGTAGAGCAGGGGGTCAGGGGGGGATGGTCCTTTTTGTCCTCTGCACACATTCATTAGCTATTCAAATACCAGAGAGAGAGGGTCAACAGTGTTGGGGGGGGGGGACCACCTCCATTGGTACTGAATCATAGGAGCCACCTTTTTACCATTTTGGGGGGTGGAACCCCCAGTGGAGATTACCACTCCCTCCATACATACAAGGCATTTATTTTATATTGGGGGTGGTTCAAGCACCCACAGCAGCCACCGAGTTGGTTCCTATGCAGATGATGCCAGAGAGGTGGGCATGAGGCCAGAAAGTACCGTTTGTATACATTATAATGTATGCTGTTAAACTACTTTTATATGTGTTATCATGAGCCGGTGATGGGAGGCGGGACTGGTGGTTGGGAGGCGGGAAATACTGCTGCACAGACTTATATGGTCTGTGCCCTGAAAAAGACAGGTACAAATCAAGGTAAGGTATACACATGAGTTTATCGTGGGCAGAATAGAGGACCGTGCAGGTCTTTTTTCTGCCGTCATCTACTATGTTACTATGACCATGTTATAAAGTATGGTATACGTTTCATTGGTCTCATGTTTCCACTATTCGGATGCGTTGTAAGCCACATAGAGGCTGCAAAGAGGGGTTGGAAAATGTGGCCTTCACAGGCAAGACATACATAACTAACGAAATACATTCTTGTAGGGATGTGGGAATGGTCGTCCTTTCAATAACATACAATTTATTAGTGATTGTGCATGTTCCTATATTACTCACTAATAAAATGTATGTTATTGAAAGGACGACCATTCCCACATCCCTACAAGAATGTATTTCGTTAGTTATGTATGTCTTGCCTGTGAAGGCCACATTTTCCAACCCCTCTTTGCAGCCTCTATGTGGAGAAGGTACCCAAAGACAAAAGACACTCACAAATCACTAACCCAAAACACATACTAGGAAATGTAGTTGGAAAGCAATGACCACAAATGCTCACAGTCTAAGCAATAAAATTCATGACCTTCAAGCCCTGATGTTGGAGACTGACTTGGACATAGTTGCAGTCACAGAGACATGGCTCCATTGTTCCCATGAATGGGCTGTAAACATACCAGGCTATAATCTTTTTAGGAAGGATAGAGAGGGACGTAAAGGTGGAGGAGTAGCTCTGTATGTGAGAGATGATATCGCAGCAACTGAAATGACAGGGAAGTGGGGAAAGGAACGAAGCAATATGGATCACCTTAAAAGAGAGGATAGAACCTTGGTCCACGTGGGGTGTTGTCTATAGACCCCCGACACAATTGGAAGAACTAGATAAGATCTGATCGCTGATATTCAAAAGTTGGGGAAGAAAAGAGAGGTGCTGCTGTTGGGAGATTTTAATCTGCCGGATGTAGATTGGAAGGTTCCGTCTGCAAAATCGGAAAGAAGTAGAGAGATTGTGGATGCTTTCCAAAGTGCTCTGCTCAGACAAATGGTGAACGGAACCCACGAGTGGAGGGAGCCACGTTGGATCTGGTGCTCACGAATGGGGCTAGTGTGTCAAATGTCCGAGTGGCTGCACACCTGGGAAACAGTGACCATCAAACGGTTTGTTTTGATGTAACAGCTCATGTGGATGGCGGCCCCTCCAAACTCAAAGTCCTGGATTTCAATGCGAGCTGACTTTAACAAAATGGAAGAATACCTGAGGAAGGAGCTGATGGGCTGGGAGGACATCAGAGAAGTGGAAGGACCGTGGTCCAGGCTAAAAGAAGTAATAAACAGGGCCACAGACCTTTATGTAAGGAGGGTAAATAAAAGCAAGAGAAAAAGGAAACCGATATGGTTTTCAAAGCAAGTGGCTGAGAAAATAAAGGCTAAAGAGTTAGCGTTCCAGAAATAAAAAAATCTCAAGTAGAGGAACAGGGAGGAATACTGGATGAAACTGAAAGAAGCCAAGAGAGAGGTACGTCTGGCGAAGGCGCAAGCGGAAGAACAAATGGCTAGAAATGTACGGAGGGGAGACAAAAACTTCTCAGGTATATTAGTGAAAGGAGAAAGACTAAAAAGGGGATTGTGAGACTAAAAGATACAGCAAAACGCTATGTAGAAAATGATGAAGAAAAAGCCAATTTGCTAAATAGATACTTTTGTTCTGTTTTACTGAAGATAAATCCTGGGGAAGGACCGAGAGGGACTGGCAAAAGTACACCTGAAAACGAAAGTGGATAGAGCACCGTTCACGGAAGAGAGTGTATATGAACAACTTGGAAAGCTAAAGGGGACAAAGCCATGGGCCGGACAGGGATCCACCCCAGAATACTGAGGGAGCTCAGAGAGGTTCTGGCGGGTTCCTCTTAAAGGTTGTTTACTAAATCCTTGGAGACGGGAGAGGTTCCGAGGGATTGGAGAATGGCGGAGGTGGTCCCTCTTCACAAAAGTGGGGATAGGGGAAGAAGCTGGAACTACAGGCCGGTAAGCCTCACTTCGGTTATTGGAAAAGTAATGGAAGCCATGCTGAAGGAAAGGATAGTGAATTTCCTGGAAGCCAATAAGTTGCAAGATCCGAGACACATGGTTTCACCAAAGGGAAGTCATGCCAAACGAATCTCATTGAATTCTTTGACTGGGTGACCGGAGATGAGAGAGAGAGAATTAAATCAAGGACGTGCTATGGACGTCATCTACTTAGATTTCAGCAAGGCTTTTGACACGGTTCCCCACAGGAGGCTCTTGAATAAACTAGAAGGGCTGAAGATAGGACCCGAAGTGGTGAACTGGATTAGGAACTGGTTGACGGGCAGACGCCAGAGGGTGGTAGTGAATGGAGTTCGCTCGGAGGAGGGAAAGGTGAGTAGTGGAGTGCCTCAGGGATCGGTGCTGGGGCCCATTCTGTTCAATATATTTGTGAGTGACATTGCCGAAGGGTTACAAGGTAAAGTTTGCCTTTTTGCGGATGACACCAAGATTTGCAACAGAGTGGACACCCCGGAGGGAGTGGAAACATGAAAAAAGATCTGAAGAAGCTGGAACAATGGTCTAACGTTTGGCAATTAAAATTCAATGCGAAGAAATGCAAAGTGATGCACTTAGGGAGTAGAAATCCAAGGGAGGCGTATGTGTTAGGTGGGGAGAGCCTGATAGTCACGGACGGGGAGAGGGATCTTGGGGTGATAGTATCTGAGGACCTAAAGCCTATGAAACAGTGCAACAAGGCAGTGGCCGTAGCGAGAAGGGTGCTAGGCTGTATAGAGAGAGGTGTGACCAGCAGAAAAAAGGAGGTTTTAATGCCCCTGTATAAGACGTTGGTGAGGCCCCACCTGGAGTATTGTGTTCAGTTTTGGAGGCCATACCTTGCGAAGGATGTTAAAAAATGGAAGCGGTACAAAGAAAAGCTACAAGGATGGTATGGGAGTTGCATTCCAAGACGTATGAAGAGAGACTTGCTGACCTGAACATGTATACTCTGGAGGAAAGGAGGAACAGGGGTGATATGATACAGACGTTCAAATATTTGAAAGGTATTAATCCGCAAACGAATCTTTTCCGGAGAGGGGAAGGCGGTAGTACGAGAGGACATGAAATGAGATTGAAGGGGGGCAGACTCAGGAAAGATGTCAGGAAGTATTTCTTCACGGAGAGGGTGGTGGACGCTTGGAATGCCCTCCCGCGGGAGGTGGTGGAGATGAAAACGGTAACGGAATTCAAGCATGCGTGGGTCAGGCATAAAGGAATCCTGTGCAGAAGGAATGGATCCACAGAAGCTTAGCTGAAATTGGGTGGCGGGGGGAAGAGGGGTTGGTGGTTGAGAGGCTAGGATGGGGGAGGGCAGACTTATACGGGGTCTGTGCCGGAGCCGGTGATGGGAGGCGGGACTGGTGGTTGGGAGGCGGGAAATACTGCTGCACAGACTTATATGGTCTGTGCCCTGAAAAAGACAGGTACAAATCAAGGTAAGGTATACACATGAGTTTATCGTGGGCAGACTAGATGGACCGTGCAGGTTTTTCTGCCGTCATCTACTATGTTACTATGTTACTATGACCATGTTATAAAGTATGGTATACGTTTCATTGGTCTCATGTTTCCACTATTCGGATGCGTTGTAAGCCACATAGAGGCTGCAATGAGGGGTTGGAAAATGTGGCCTTCACAGGCAAGACATACATAACTAACGAAATACATTCTTGTAGGGATGTGGGAATGGTCGTCGTTTCAATAACATACAATTTATTAGTGATTGTGCATGTTCCTATATTACTCATTATCCTTGCATGGACACTCCAGTTACTGGTGGTAACATTGATGACGGAGCTGTTATATGTGTAGGTACAGGAGAGGAGGGAGGTTGGCCCATAACCTTACCTTTCCAGCCTGTCCCTGATGCGGGACCAGGCTCGCATGGCCTGGAGCCTGGGGGGCAGGTGGTGGTGTTGTACAAAGAGCCTGTGCCGGTGCCTTAGGCACAGGCGCACCAGCAAAAGGCTCTCCTGCCCGAAGTTCGGCTCCCGTCGCTGCGCCATTTTTCCACGTGTTGGAAAACAAGTGCCTTATATAGACGACCTTGCGTGAGGGACGTCGTTTCATGCACAGCTCCATATATGGATGACCATTCCATATATGGCCCCTATCAGCATGTGGACGCCCTCGTAAGCATAGATGTCTTTGACGTGCACATGCCTGGTTATGTGTGTGGAACGTGCCTTATATAGATGAGTATGACGCACCCCACCCGACCCTTTTCACATATACACAATATGCATATAGCTGCATGTTCAGTAGGTGTACAGTGCATGCAGATCCGGACATGCAGATGGGCACATATGATGAAAGTATGGGTGGAGCAGCATGATATTTCTGTAGTTGACACATATACGCGTTCCTCATTTTCCAGTAAGATGGCCAGAACAACATGTACTGTACTTGCGGTACACCTATGTGCATTCTTTTACACACTTTCTGATTTGGTCGTTTGCACCTGCAATAATCGACCGTGTTAGGGCGCCCAATTTGTCACGCTTATGCACTCCTCATTTGATTGTTTTGCTACAGGGATAATCGTTTATCGAAAATGCACATACTATTTTTCGGTTTTACATGTCTATTTTTGGACGCTTTCGTAAGAACGTCCTAATTCGTATTTGGACGATCTTTCGATTATGCCCCTCTTAATAATCAAAACCCTAGTTTAGGTGCTCAAGTGTTGCCTGGGGTGCATTCATAAAGAATAATGTACAAGTTAACTCTTGCTAAAGCAAAACATAAAACAAGGAAAGAAAACAATCTCCACAAAAAAAAATGTATCAAGTCCTTTCAGACCATAAAAAGGAAAGGGGAGTAACAAAGTGATAAGGATATATGTAACTTTCCAAATAACACCAAAAGGCCTTAGCGAGAATTAACTCTCCTGTTGTGATCTAATTTAAGTCCAGTATGGTTCTTTATTGCTCTGGCAGAAAATACATATATTTGCACCCAGGTATTTTATCATACATAAACAAGGATATGCCAGCAAAAATGACACCCCCCCACCAGCGCCACCAAGGATAGCATTTCTCATCTTAAGGCCAGAAAAGCCTTAACAGGGGATGCCAGGCATCTCCTATACCTGAAAATAATTAAACCACTGTAATTGGCTAGAAAACTTCATTAACTTTAACAAGCATTTATTGGTATAAAACACAAAGCTGCAGCTTCTCTTCAAAGGTGGTTACAGTATCTTCTCCGAGCAATAAAACATTAATCACGGATTAGCCAAAATACCTTGCCTGGTCGCAAGGGCAAATAAAGAAACCTGAACCCCCAGGTCTGCACTTGAGAGCATAGATCTAACACTGACCATCTGGTGAATGTTAAGGCCTACTTCAAAGGGCCTCCTTTGAAGGTGCTTCTAGCTTGGGTACCCCTCCTCCCAAAGTTGCAACATTAGCCAGCCTTCGACTCTAGAGTGTGAAGGTGGGCAATCAGCATGCCTCCGAGGAGCAGGTATGATCCAGCTCTGGTTCAGCTTCCCCTCATTCCCACGGATGGTACTTTATATGTCCCTACTCATCCTCATATTCCATTTAAATATCCTTCACGAGGCTTCGAATATAGCAACATTTTATGTGAACGTATGTACACATAAAATATACATACGGCATAGGATCAGCTTGGTTCATTTCTCTTCCTCTCACATGAAACCTTGAAGAAGTTGAAGAATGAACACCGAGTGGGAGGAACGAATTGTGGGGGAGGGGAGGATTCAGCAGTCCCGCCTTTGTTTCAGGATCCAGTTCCCCATAACATAGGCAGCCGAGACCCCTCGGGCCTATAGGTTCTTTGATATAACAATAATCATACAATAATGACATGACACATGGTATTTATTTAACATATCAACCTAATAAGAGGAGTTTGACTATAATATATAGCGATAGTATGGAGGTGTCCCTTCAAATTGGTGAAAAAACAAATTAATTCACCCCTTGAAACAATTAAGTTTTAACAAAAGGAACCTCAAATCCTAGCAAGGAACCATACAAAAGTATTCACAATCACTTGCATAAATAGGAGTAGGATAATATCATAGGTTCTGTTTGAGAGAGGAAAGAGAAAAAAACCCCAACGCAAAAACTCATGCTACATGAGAAAACCGTATGGGATAAAAAACTCACTACCTCTCTCAAACTATATTGTAATTATAAATTCAAACGGACACCACAAACCAAACTACCACTAAAAAACTGACCTAAGTCAGTAAAGGACTATCTAGATGAGCCCCCTAATGGGAAGGGCACCTGAAGTTCAATTGTCATACAGCTTTAAATAGATTAAGTAGATTTTAAACAGTGTTGAGGAAAACCCTCTGCATATACTTAACTTAATCCAGATAAATCACCCTCAGGAAAACTCTCGATCGAAAAGTACCCCCCCACGTTGGGACTCCGGAGTCCTGTGAAAATGCTATAGTGGCGAAAAAAACCGCCAACCCTTCACCCTCTGGCATTTCCAACCTATCTCAGTGTATCACTGTGTAGGGAATAAAGACTCGCCCCAGGCATTCTTATCTCAGCTACCTCACCGTATCACACCACTGGGAATATCCCTGGACATTCCTTCTGTATCACTTTGCTATGACACAATTGTAACCTATTTATTTAACATGGCACAACTCGGCCGCAGCTTTATTTATATACAAAACATCATAACCATGGGTATACCCAAGCCGATCCAGCCTCTGGCTCATTATCCAAACCCAGTCCGCCGTCATAGCAAGACTGACCAATCGTAAACAGAGCTCCCCGCCGCACAGCAAGGGAGCTCAACCGTAAGCGCTGCTACCCCAGCTGCCTAGCTTATACCATCAGGCTTGGGTACCCCGCCACCAGCCCGGGGTAGCACAGCTTGCCCCGGGCCCCCCCACCACCGCTGCGGCCAGTTGTGCCAATTAACAGGGTCTAGCACATTCTGCAACAGGTCATTCCGACTGGCAGATAAGATGGGCCCATCTCTTTGAAAGAACCCTGGGCAGATCTCTTCTGCCCGATCGTGCGTCACATGCCGATTTTCCGATTCACTTTCTTTCTGGGCCTGCCGGCGTTGGATTACTGGGATACGGGGATAGCCCTGGGCCCATTATGTCCCTCTGACTCCCGTCTCGTGTGTTCTTACTCCTTCGCCTTCAGTGTTCAGGCCGAGTTTACGCCGTACGGTCCGAGAGCCGCCCAATTTTTGCCGCGTGTCCAACTTCTCACCCTGCAATATAAAGTAGTGGTTGGTAGACAGTCATAAGTACCAGCATCCTGGCCACAACTGGCGGCCAATCCCACCATGTGTTACTGAGTGTCCAACATCTATCCCTGCAATGTAAAATAGTGGTTGGTAGATAATCATAAGTACATAAGTACTGCTACACTGGGAAAGACCGAGGGGCCATCGAGTCCAGCACCCTTTCCACTACGGCGGCCAATCCCGCCATGTGTTGCTGCGTGTCCAACATCTCACCCTGCAAATAAAATAGTGGTTGGTAGATAGTTGTAAGTACATAAGTAATGCCACACTGACTGGTACAAGACCAAGGGGCCATCGAGCCCAGCATCCTGTCTATGACGGCGGCCAATTCCCACCATGTGTTTCCGAGTGTCCAACATTTCACCCTGCAATATAAATAGTGGTTGGTAGACAGTCATAAGTACATAAGTAATGCCAAAATGGAAAGACCAAGGGGGGCATCGAGCCCAGCATCCTGTCCACGACTGTGACCAGTCCCTCCAAGGGCACCTGGCCAGCTTCCAGACATGCAACATTCTATGATGCTATTCCTGGCACTGTGGATTTTCCCTGGTCCAGTTGTTATGGTAAAGCCAATCATCAGAATTAAATGTGTAGCATGATGTTTGTGTGGATCAGATACCTATACTATACACCAATATATTTGTGCAGCTTTTAAAAAATATATATTTGACACTGCAGCAGAACTGGCTTTCATTCCAAAAGCCCTCTTCCCTCTCCCTTTGGGGAATATTTAAAAGACATTTAAAAGACAAAGTACTACTGACCTCACTTCCCCTTAACAAAAGACTCCTCAAGTAAGAGACTGCCTCAAGGCTAAATTGACTCTCTTCTCTGATCAAAAAAGCCTGGCCTGACTCAACACAACAAAATAAAAGGTATCCAGTAGAGGCAAGGAGCCAAGCAGGTGGGAAAGGTATGAAATACAGTACTAAAAACAAAGTACACCTGCTGGCCGCCCCCAGACAAATCTTATCAGAATATCTATCACAGAGTTCAAGCAGGGGCAAACCCTGCACTCCACTAAACCATTTGTCAGTAAAATCCAGACAGCAAGTCTTGTGATGTCATAAGACATGAGACCAAGATACCACAATGCTTTGCAAATGCCAAGGGTCGTGTGGAAACCAGGAAACCAGATGCAACATGGCCTGCTTCCCTGCAAAATAAGAGTATAAAGGACAAGCTGTTTCCCCATAGAAGGAGACTCTCTTCTCTCTTCAAGACTCTCCCTCCAGGAGATTCTCTCTTCAGCACCAATCCAGATGCCTTGCTCCTGATCTGCAGTCCACCTGCTCATGGCTCTCAATGGACCACAAAATGCTTGCAACAGACTGCTTTGTAAGTTATAACTTTGATCTAGACCTGCTACTCTACTTTACCTTACTTAAGCACAGGATTATCTGTAAAGATCTCTTTAAAAAACCTACCTCTCGTGTGCCAATGTATATTAAATCAACCTTTTGAAGCTAAAAATATGTCTCTTTGTGTTCTGAGTATATGGTATCTTTTATATATACTTAATTTATTCTAATTTATTGCAATTATCACCTTTGGTGATTGGTGGAGTAAAATTAATATCCTAAAACTTATAAATACAGCACCTGCTCTTAAATTATAAACCAGTAGCGAGTGCTCTAGTGCTCTTTTCCCCAAGTAAATCATTTCTTATAACACAGTCAGTAAAGAAAGCCGGCGAGGAGTATGCCGAGCAGCCGCCAATAACATGGCGGCTGCCACGCAGCAGCTCCCCGAACCGAGCAACCCTTCCCTTCCGGCTTCCCTCTGAATGACGTAGGGGAGAACCTCACCGTCATTGGCTGGGTGGCTGGAAGGGGGCAGGGCTTCAGGGGACGCCCTCTCGCACTGCTTAAGGGTCGCCAACGAGACAATGGGAGTCTCTGGTCGGCGGGTTAGCGGTGCGGGAATTTTCAGCCCCAATTTTTAGCTGACCTGAAAAGTCCGGTCAGATCGCATGGCTTTTGGACCTTTCAGTCCTCCGGCTGGACTCTCGAATCGCACGAGTGCCTCCTTTAGGAATAGACCCTACCGGGTAGATGTGACTCGTGTCGTGTGGTCGGCCTAGTCTGGCTCTTCCGATGCCTCTCAACCGATCCGTGCTTTTCACTAGATCTTTCACGTGGTTGTCGGTGCCTGGGTCGCTGCAGGTGAGTGCTGCTAATCCTCTGGTAACCGGACACTGGGTCGGGGCTGAACAGCGCCGGATTCAGGTGGCAGGTTCGAAGTCAGCCTTCAGGGTGATCCGGCCCTGTTGTATTTGCTCGCAGTTCTCCCGCACCCCAAAACCGGAGTCCCGTGAGACCGCAACGTGGTTGTGGGCACTTATTTGCAGCGGCTACAGCTGGCTCCGCAAGCTCCTTGCCTGCAGCCATGCGGTCGGGTCTTTTTCTGGCCTGCCACATGGTTGTGGGTCACGGGCTGTGTCCACCACTGCGCTCTCCGTTGGCCGCGTGATCAGGTCAGCATTGGATCAGGTCAGATGTTGGTTAAGAGGGTTGCGATCACCCATTCTGCTCAGCTGGTTTCGCAGCCGCCTTATACTGGCCGGTTTCTTCGCATGGTTGGCCATTTGGCGTTTTCCCCAATGCCGTCCACTTTGGCCGGCTTCGCGGGCGCGTATGTCGACAACCCGTTTCCGCAGGCGGTCTTTTGCCCGTTTTCAGGTGGTGAGCTCAAATCCCACTAATGCTTTTGTACATTGCGGCCATTTGCTGTTTCTTTGTGGATTTGTCTCGAGTCGTGCATTTTAGCGGTCTCCCCTTGCAGCCCTCCTTTTCAGCCATCTAGCATGCCCCTCGATCCTACCTGGCTCTGGGGCCAGCATGCCCCGTCCTGCTCGTGCCACAGGCCGGCCGCGCGCTTTGTCCACCGTCAGGGCCTGGCCGGGGGGGCCACCTCGTGTGTGGCAGACCGTGAGGTGGAGCAGGGACTGTCTTTCTTCTATGTTTGTGCAGCGCTGCGTACGCCTTGTAGCGCTATAGAAATGCTAAATAGTAGTAGTAGTTGCTTCAGTTCGCGCTTTCATCCCCCTGCTCTTTCCAGTGAAGTTGCGTTTTGTTTTTCCGGTGCCTTCACCTCCTGCGCGTGCTTGGGGAGGGTCCAGGACGGCCCGCCTTGCCTCTTCCGCCCCTCTTTGCTCGCGGTCCCCAAGACGCGGTGAGGACCGTGACCACCCAAGGCTCAGGAGCTCTTGTTAGATGCGGCGCCATTAGGCCCTGCCCCTTAGGTCTGTCGACCTGCCGGCTCCTCACCAGATGGGCACAATAAATTCAGTGCCTCGGGGTCTGGTTGGGGCGTCAAAGTTAACTGTATTGATTACCAACTTGGATAAATTCCTGTACTTGGATAAATGTTCCGTTGCCACGTATTCTCCAGGGTCACCATGCTTTCGGCCTGGTATGGGAACATGGGAGCAATTCTCCTGCATGCCAGAAAATTTTCCCATGCAGCCCCTCCCTATTGCTTCAGCCACCTCTACATCTGGGCCAATTTACAGGTGTATCTCTAGCAGGGGTCCTTTCATATCGTACACTTTATAACACTCTCATGTTCCGCCTCAAGTGCTACGCCGAGGCTTGCTGTGACCCGGTTGCTTTCTGTGGGTTTACAGGCATACAGTTGACAAATCGTGCTATACCCGTATTCCTTCCTGTCCCCTTTGGTTGGAGCAATGGTCTTGCAATTCAGAGGTAGCGGGGTTCACAGCGCATGCTGCTCCTTGTGACCTTTGGTTGGAGCACCGGTCTTGCAATTCAGAGGTAGCGGGTTCATAGCGCACTGCTGCTCCTTGTGATCTTTGGTTTAGAGCACAAGTCTTGCAGTACAAAGGTGGCGGCTTCATATCCCACTGATGCTCTTTGTGATACTGTTCACTTTATAACACGCGCATGTCTCCACTCAAGTGCTGCGGCAGAGGCTGGATTACCCGGTGCCTGCTGTGTGATTTGCATGCATACGGTTGACAAATCATTGGCTATACTATACCATATTCCTTCCCCCTTTTATGACTCAGCTGCTACCCTTTCTCACATTTCTATTAATGCTTGCTCATTCTTGCTTAAGAAGCCCCAAGGGCTCCCGATGCACAGAGCTACCTTCATCGTGCAGGTCATGCAAATGTGGATTGCTACCCTGAGGGCTGCTTGTTAAAGTTAATGAAGTTTTCTAGCCAATTACAGTGGTTTAATTATTTTCAGGTATAGGAGATGCCTGGCATCCCCTGTTAAGGCTTTTCTGGCGTTAAGATGAGAAATGCTATCCTTGGTGGCGCTGGTGGGGGGTGTCATTTTTGCTGGCATATCCTTGTTAATGTATGATAAAATACCTGGGTGCAAAATATATGTATTTTCTGCCAGAGCAATAAAGAACCATACTGGACTTAAATTAAATCACAACAGGAGAGTTAATTCTCGCTAAGGCCTTTTGGTGTTATTTAGAAAGTTACATATATAATCTCCTTATCAATTTGTTACTCCCCTTTCCTTTTTATGGTCTGAAAGGATTTGATACATTTTTTTCTTGTGGAGATTGTTTTCTTTCCTTGTTTTATGTTTTGCTTTAGCAAGTATTAACTTGTACATTATTTTCTATAAATGCACCCCAGGCAACACTTGAGCACCTAAACTAGGATTTTGATTATTAAGACAACAAACGTTTAATAGGTTCAATGCCAGGATAGTGCAGAATAGTATGTGCTAGTTCTCTTAGTTAGATCAGGTTTTTTTAATGAGAATTTTCCTAGGGAAGAGCCGATGAGGAACAGTGTCATTTTACACCTTTTTAAAAAATTGTTCCAGAGAGTTTATATAAATGTAGAGCCAGAGATCGCTTTAATTTTCACAAATCAAAATGTTTGTTTTATGGCTTTGGGAGCTGAAGAAGACTGAAGGAAGCAGTTCGTGCGCTCTTTTCAACTTTATTAGCCCACATCTAGATCACAAACCACGGTTTCTCCACACTGTAAACTCTTCTTTGAGATCCGAATGAGAATGTTTGTGGAAATGAAAGTCATTTTGTCATAAAAACATAATTTCGGGTGCTGAAGAAACACAGGGCTAGAAGAGCCGTAGACTAGAGTCTGTAGAAAGCAGGCATTGAGTGGGCAGCCAATCAGAGGGCGGCTGCTACTATAAATAAGAGGAAGAGCGGGCCGGGGCGGTTCTAGTTCAGCAAGTGAAGTGAAGGAAACGCGGAGCTTTAGTAATTTGCTTTTTCTCTGCACTAGAAGTCCGACTGACTCCTTTGTTGTTAAAAAGGGAGAAGAATGGCAGAAACGGCTCCAGCGGCTGCACCACCAACGGCGGCTCCTCCAGGCGCGGCCAAGAAAAAGGCGAAGAAGCCGACTGGAGCGGCGAAAGCGCGCAAGTCATCATCGGGCCCCAGCGTCTCAGAGCTGATCGTTGAAGGCCGTGTCAGCTTCAAAGGAGCGCAGTGGCATGTCCCTGGCTGCCCTGAAGAAGGCTCTGGCGGCGTCGGGCTACGACGTGGAGAAGAACAATAGTCGCTTGAAGCTGGCGGTCAAGAGCCTGGTGAGCAAGGGCAGCCTCCTGCAGACCAAGGGCAGCGGAGCTTCGGGCTCCTTCAAACTGAACAAGAAGCAGCCGGAGAGCAAGAAGAAGAGCGCTCCCAAAAGCAAGAAACCGGCCGTGAAGAAGCCGAAAAGGCGGCATCGGCGGGAGTGAAAAAGAGTCCGAAGAGAGCCAAGAAACCGTCAGCAGCCGCTACCAAGAAAGTAGCCAAGAGCCCCAAAAAGCCCAAAGCGGTTTAAAGCCAAGAAAGTAGCTAAAAGCCCGGCTAAAGCAGTGAAACCGAAGGTGAAAAAAGTCCAGCAAAGGCTGCGAAACCCAAAGCCAAAAGGCCGGAAAGGGGGCGCCTAAGAAAAAGTGAAGCTTTCAAAATTTGTTCATTCTCATATAAACCCAAAGGCTCTTTTCAGAGCCACTACCACACAGATCAAAGAAAGAGTAAGATGAGTTTGGTTCTTATTAAATGACATGGAAAAGCCTGCTTCTGCAGTTATGTATTATAGAAGCCAGAGCTTCACCAAAGGATAGGCGTAGCCGCCAGCAAGTTGGTTTAATTCAGCAGAAGCAGGTACGCTCTGAATAAAAGTTGCACTCCTTTGGCCTTTTCTGGGCGCAAAAAAAAAAATCCCCATTGCTACAATTCAGCAGACGAGAATAGAGCAAGGGAACACGGGTGTTTCAATAATGCAGCCTAAACAGCGGTTTGGGGGGGGGGGGGGGGGGCGTTACCACGATTCAGTAGACGAGAAGAGGCCAAGGGAGGGAGCAGGGCTTGTTCAATACTGTAGTTGGGAGGGGGTGGGGGAAGAGAGCGGTGAAGAGAGATTGCAAGATGCTGCCTACAATCCTTAAGCCTTCAACAGCCTGGAAATCGGGAGCTAAGTAGTAACCATAGAGCAGACTGACTCGTCAGCTCTTTTTGTGTAGGGATGTGGTGGCTCTTAAAAGAGAATTTTGGTTGTGTAGCTGGAGCATAATGCTTTTTAAGCCCTCTCGCCACGAATGGCCAGCTGGATATCTTTGGGCATGATGGTGACTCTCTTGGCGTGGATAGCGCACAGATTGGTATCCTCGAAGAGCCCCACCAGGTAAGCCTCGCTAGCCTCCTGCAGGGCCATGACAGCCGAGCTCTGGAAGCGCAAGTCGGTCTTGAAATCTTGCGCGATCTCTCGCACCAGGCGTTGGAAGGGCAGCTTGCGAATAAGTAACTCAGTAGACTTTTGGTAGCGGCGGATTTCCCGCAGCGCTACAGTACCCGGTCGATAGCGATGAGGCTTCTTCACACCGCCTGTGGCTGGGGCGCTTTTACGAGCGGCCTTGGTCGCCAACTGCTTACGAGGAGCTTTTCCTCCAGTAGACTTACGGGCAGTCTGCTTAGTACGGGCCATGCTGGCCACAAGCTCTTCTTAGTTCTCTTCTGCTTTCAAAAGATACCACTGGGTAAAGCGCCAGAACAGAAAAGATACCAATCAACGCCCCGTTCTGCTCTTTTATGGTTGCTCCATGGCTGCTGATAGGCTCCGAGAACCGTTAATGAAGGAATGAAAAGCCCGCCCTGTGGCGTGATTGGTGCTTTACATAGAGGCGCATCTCTTTCTCTTGCTAGAAAATGGCCGCCTTCGTAGAACACGGCTCGAAACCGTGGTTTGAGTTCACGTTTGGTATCCATTTTGTTTTTAGTGAACCTGATAAAAAAAAGTGTCTTACTTAGTTTTGGAGGGGGTGGGGGTTCGTTTTTGTTTCATATTCTCCACATTCTTAGATTAACATTTTGAAATCTTGTAAACGAATAAGTAGACCGAACCCGAGGTTTAAAATTCCCCCCTGTGCAGTGATCGGAAAGAAACTCTTCTTAGTTACCAGCCAATCCCGGGGACCAACAAATGTTCAAATGTCTTGGGATGCTGCTGTTAAGTATGCTTACCAAAGGGATTTTTCTCATTTTTGGTCGTGGCCGGGAGGTGGTTGCACCTGGACATAAAAATGAAGTCTTGATAACTATCTTACTCTCTACAGCAGTGTTAGAAGAGGGAATTGGTCTATAAAATCTGCAAAAGTAATGTTGCGGCCTGCCGCTTGGGGTACCTCTCCAATCAAGGCATCATGGCATTCAGCCTGGTGGGGGTGGGGGCCCTGGTGAATAGCTCAAGGTTTTTGCTGGCCTCCTTGCCTTTGTGTTGGTTTTCTTGGGCAAACGGCAAGGGGGTGCGGGGCTCCGCATGTGGCACACAGGTGCTTGAATTTGCAGTCGTGAATGTTGCAGGTGCCTTTGTGTACTTCCAACAGACCTCTCGAGAAAGCGTGGTAGGCCTCCCATGCCTGTTCCCTGCCATGGGTGCTTTGTGCTGGGGGGCATGCCTCGGTGCGTTGTGGGGTCGTGTGAGGACATTCCGCAGCCACAAGCCGCCGTCGTCTATCCCAAGCCTTCCTAGGGTTTGCCTCCATCTTGTCCCTAAAGTGCTCGTCATATGCTAACCAGGCATAACCCTCGTGTTCACGGTAGATGATTAAAACTGTTTCTAGGTAACAGAGCATGGGGTCCATTTGATCACGCTGCTTCCTGTATACGATGCTCATCATGCGTGCATAGGATATTACACAGCACGCAAGGTTCCGTGGGAGCTCTCTGGTGTGGTCTGGTAACAGGTCGCCCCTTTTTGCTCGCTTCTTCGCATGTCGCCTGCGTCCGTCCTCTACCAGCTTGAAAATGTCGAAATACCTCCGACGCATGACCTTTTTTCGAAGGGACTTGGGAACTCTCTGCCATAGCCGCTCTGTGGGGACACCGTGGGTGAGCGCGTTAGTGTCTCCGGTAGGGGAGACAGAGGAAGAAGATGAAGAAAACGAGGAAGAAGAGGAGGAGGAGTCAGAAGACGATGTGGAACTGGAGCGACCAGATCGCCTACGTTTCTTACCTTTCTTCCTCCGTTTGACCTCCCGGTGCTTCCGTGTTGCTAAGTGGAGGTTGCTGTCTCCATCAGATAGGGTGCGGCCCCTGGGAGTCACTCCGGGGGCCATCTGGTGGCTGCTTGATGTCCCCGCTACTTCCTGCACCGCCTCGCGGCCCGGTGTGCGCCGGGGGTCGTGTCGTACCATACGGGCGTCATCAGTCATGGGTCTGCAGTGGGGTGAAGCTGTAGGTCCATGTGCCACCTTGTCTCCCTCAGACTGGGTAGCTGTCGTTGGGAGTCCGCGATGAGGTGCATGTCCACAGGGGGCAAAGCAAGCAGGAGGTGACCTGCAATGGTCGTCCCCGTGACAGGCGTGAAGCTGGGTGGTATCCACAGTGGTGTCGGAGCCTGCAGTACGACGGTGATCTACTCCGTCTAGGACGGGAGCGGGATCGTTGGCTCCTGGGCCGCTCGGCTGATCTGTGATTCCCTGTGTTGCTCCTGGATCTGCTGGATCTTGCACCCTGAAGCAGGCGGGGGGTCTGAACTTGGGGATGCTGATCGGTACGCCGAGACCCATCTGAACTGCTGTTGGAGAAGGACCATCTTCTGCGCCGTGTCCCCCCCCCCCCCCCCCCCCCCCCGTCTGCCTGGAGATGTCAAGGCTGAAGCAGCATTGTCCGTGCTGTGCAGGTCAGGCAGTTCTGGGAAGGATAGCTCCGCAGGTTGTAGTGGCAAAGCAGGCGCGGATGCACGTGGCAGGGGCAGGTCAGCTAAATCAATGTATCTCTCCGGGTGCCTCCGGCGTCTCGTTGATATGCGGGGAGATGTGACTGCTGCCTCGGGTAGTCCCTCCTCTGCCCGACTTGGGGGTGGCTGAGTAGCTTGCACACGTCGAGGCATGGTGCAATGAAAAGTCTGAGGGCTCCTCTAAAGAAAGTCCAGAAAAGTCTGAGGGCTCCTCTAAAGAAAGTCCAACAGCAATGCGCAATGCCCGTCGACTAAACACTCGAACAAAACAAAACTAAACAAAAAACGCGAGTCTAAGGTCTAGCACGGGCGCAAAAAGCCAGACACTCAAAAGGAAAAGAAAACCTCTTACTTGCCGACCTGCCACGGGGCTCAGTTGAAAACGAAAGTAAAATTCTTTACTTGCTGAGCTGCAAGGAAAAGAAAACCTTTTTCCTGCCAATCTGCCACGGGGCTCAGCTGAAAACGAAAGTAAAATTTTTTACTTGCTGAGCTGCAAGGAAAGAAAACCTTTTTCCTGCCGATCTGCCACGGGGCTCAGCTGAAAACGAAAGTAAAATTCTTTACTTGCTGAGCTGCTGCGATCGTAGTCTGCTGGTCTCACTCCCGGTGCCTTCACTGCACGTGGGGAAACAAAGAACAAAGATGCTGTACGCCCATGTACCGAACAAAAAGAAAAACTTGTGTACCGCCTGCTTCAAAAGACCCGCTCAGGCCCCCTCGGCAGTCTTTTAACCTATGTCTGGAGCCCACCCGCTGTGACCCCGCTACGTCACCTGGGATGGCGGGGAAGCCGGAAGCGGGGGGCGATTCGGACCAGGGGGCAAGCATGCGGCAGCCGCCATGTTATGTCCGGCTGCTCCGCATTCGCTTCGCTTGCCTCCTTAAAGTTGTGCACAGAAACCGTGTTTTTACGAAGTATACTTGGCATGCACCCTACTTTATTTGCACTGGCCCCATTCAGCTTTTGGCAAAAACTAGCCTTTGGTCCAGCAGAAGCCAAGCCTGCCTTATCTTCCCCTGATACCCCTTTTTTCTGGGCTGAGCTCTAAAACAGATAGGGAAGGCTCTACAAGCAAAATTCACAGAAAGGGACTTTGCTGGATAGCAAGTCAAGGATGTTAGACAGTAGGTATGACCCTATCTAGCCCATTATATGGGCTGAAGCCAGTAGGTGGAGATTGCCACCATTTTCGCTTCCCCGAAACAATAGCAAAAGATTACCAGAAATAAGGGGCTTCCTATATGTAGATATGTAATTTTTTATTTCATGATATTTATACAGTGCTTTTTTTGTAGAAAAAAAGGTGCCGGTACTCATTATGGGCGGGGTCACCACATATGGCTCCACCCCTGATAGCCACACCCACATTAACCACACCCCCTATACCAGCCATGGCGCATATAAACAGACATCATTGAAAATATTATAGTACTATAGGAGAAAAAATAACGTGATTTTTTTCATTATAAATAATCTCTGTAAACTCTTACAGCTCCAGTATACCCAGTGCAAAATAAGACAGCCAATGTAAATTCTCAAATTGGACATAATTACAAACACTAAAATGAAAATAAAATGATTTTTTTCTACCTTTGTCTGGTGACTGTTTTTCTTTCCATATTGGTCCCAGTCTGTGATTCTGCTTTCTTTTCTTTTCGCTTAACTCTTCTGTGCCATTTGTCATTTTTGTCTCCTTTTTCTTTGCTTTCTTCAATATTTTTCAGGCTCTCTCTCTGTCCAGATTTAATTCATTCTTACTATCCATTCTTTAATTTCCTTCATCTACCTGTGGCTTTTCATCTTTTCCTCACCCTTGTTCTCCCCATGCCCCTTCCTCTTATTCGCCAGTCTTTCTCAATTCCCCTTTTCCATCCAGCAGTTCTGCTTTCTCTCCCCATCCTTCCAGTGTCTCCCCTATTTCTTTCTGCATTCTTCCATCCAGCATCTTCCCTCTCTCTCTCCCCAGCCTTCCATCTGTTTTCCCCCTCTCTCTCCCCAATCCTTCCATCTGTTTTTCCCTCTCTCCCCAATCCTTCCATCTGTTTTTCCCTCTCTCCCCATCCTTCCATCTGTTTTCCCCTCTCTCCCCAATCCTTCCCTCTGTTGTTTTCCCTTTCTCTCTCTCCCCAATCCTTCCCTGTTTTCCCTCTCTCTCTATCCCCATCCTTCCATCTGTTTTCCCTCTCTCTCCCCAATCCTTCCCTGTTGTTTTCCCTCTTTCTCTCCCTCCCCAATCCTTCCCTCTGTTGTTTTCCCTCTCTCTCCCCAATCCTTCCCTCTGTTGTTTTCCCTCTCTCTCCCAAATCCTTCCCTCTGTTGTTTTCCCTCTTTCTCTCTTTCCCCAATCCTTCCCTCTGTTGGTTTCCCTCTTTCCCTCTCTCCCCAATCCTTCCCTCTGTTGGTTTCCCTCTTTCCCCAATCCTTCCCTCTGTTGGTTTCCCTCTTTCTCTCTCTCCCCAATCCTTCCCTCTATTGTTTTCCCTCTCTCTCCCCCCAATCCTTCCCTCTATTGTTTTCCCTCTCTCTCCCCAATCCTTCCCTCTGTTGGTTTCCCTCTTTCTCTCTCTCCCCAATCCTTCCCTCTGTTGTTTTCCCTTTGTCTCTCTCCCCAATCCTTCCCTCTGTTGTTTTCCCTCTTTCTCTCTCTCCCCAATCCTTCCCTCTGTTGTTTTCCCTCTCTCTCTCTCTCCCAAATCCTTCCCTCTGTTGTTTTCCCTCTTTCCCCAATCCTTCCCTCTGTTGGTTTCCCTCTTTCTCTCTCTCCCCAATCCTTCCCTCTGTTGGTTTCCCTCTCCCTGCCATGTTTGGCGCGAAGACGTAAAGGAATCACTATCATGGCTTTGTAAAAGGAGTCCTAAATTTGGCATGAAGTTATGAAATCAGCTGTGACTTGGATTGTGAAGCAAAGTCAGCCACTGCAAAAGAACACTCTGGTTTTTAGTTTCAGTTTTCATTAGCTGTGGTTGTGATTCCATGTGTCCCAATGAAAGGAGAGTTTTGTTTTACTTCCATTTCATTTCAGTATATTCCATCTTTATAATACCAGGCATCCCAAGGTAGATTACAACAACTGTTAAGATGAACCCATCAGTAAACAGGATATCCTCAATGACATTTCGCATCTGTATTGTATTGAACAGTATAGAAAAATGAGCACAAAATACAGAGTTTATAACTGCTGTTTCTACCAGCTACAATTGTGCTTTTTTTGTGCCGGTACGCAACGGTACGGCGTACCGGCACCTTTTTTTTTTTTGCTCCCCCCGCCCCGTGAGTCCATGTCCCGCACGCGGCACCAGCCCCTATTTCCGGCCGCTGCTGCTTCTCCTGTTGTTGAGCAGCAGCGGCCGCTACACAAAGAAAAAGAAGATTAAAAAAAAATTGAAACCTGGCTGAAACGCGGCACCCCGGCACTGTAGACAGCCATTAGGCATTGGCTGTTGCCCCGCAACCGCTCCTCCTCTTGCCTCTACGTCACTGCCCCTGGAGGAAGACCCCGGAGGAGCGCAGTGACGTAGAGGCAAGAGGAGGAGCGGCTGCGGGGCAACAGCCAATGCCTAATGGCTGTCTACAGTGCCGGGGTGCCGCGTTTCAGCCAGGTTTGAAGTTATTTTTAAAATCTTTTTCTTTGTGTAGCGGCCGCTGCTGCTCAACAGGAGAAGCAGCAGCGGCCGGAAATGGGGGCTGGCACTGCGTGCGGGACATGGACTCACGGGGCGGGGGGAGCAAAAAAAAAAAAGGTGCCGGTACGCCGTACCGTTGCGTACCGGCACAAAAAAAGCACAATTGTAGCTGGTAGAAACAGCAGTTATAAACTCTGTATTTTGTGCTCATTTTTCTATACTGTTCAATACAATACAGATGCGAAATGTCATTGAGGATATCCTGTTTACTGATGGGTTCATCTTAACAGTTGTTGTAATCTACCTTGGGATGCCTGGTATTATAAAGATGGAATATACTGAAATGAAATGGAAGTAAAACAAAACTCTCCTTTCATTGGGACACATGGAATCACAACCACAGCTAATGAAAACTGAAACTAAAAACCAGAGTGTTCTTTTGCAGTGGCTGACTTTGCTTCACAATCCAAGTCACAGCTGATTTCATAACTTCATGCCAAATTTAGGACTCCTTTTACAAAGCCATGATAGTGATTCCTTTACGTTAAATGTGACGAAGACCATAGGAATGAAGTGGGCTTCGTCACATTTCTGCCCTGGAATCACTAGTGTGGCTTTGAGAATGGAGCCCTGAAATTCCTGCTACAATTTTGTATCAAAGCAATGATTTGGAGCACTCTATTTAACAAATAAACTATTGTGTGAGATTAAACCTGCATTACTTAAAAATAAGTACAACCCCACCACCCGACAAGAATACAAAGAATAGCCCCACCCACCCTGGACTACCTTACAATCTCAGGTGGTATAGTCAGGGCAGGAGCGATTTTCCAGCTCCAGTAGACATTTTGAGTGCAGAGTCAGAATGGGCAGGAGTAAATGGGGATGACCCCTTCCCCAACAACACCCTTAGACTACCAGGGATTGTAAAATAGACCAAAGGGGCTTACAGATAACGGAGGGGGAGGATGAAGGGAGACAATCGGGACAAAGCATATATTTCCGGTCAGAACTGAAATTAACCAAAAATTAAAATAACACCTTAATTTGAATCCCTTGTCTCATTCACACCCCTGATGTAGCTCCTCCATAGACTCTTGTTTATCACTTTCATATACTCTTAGATCTTCTTGTTCACAACCCACTGCCCTTGGAATATCTTGTCATTCTCTTCTTATCTCCGTCCTGTCCTCATTTATAGGTGCCCCATATCCTCCAGAGCCCCAACCGCGACCTTTCACAGACACACTACCTCTCCTAGCCCGACCATGCTGTTTCTCTATTCCTCCCCTTTTATGCACTGCTGCAATGTAGCACAATATCCCACCCGTTGCACCTTGCCGGGACCACGGTAATAAACAAGCAAGGCAGATGCGTGAGACTGTGGCTCTCTACCTGCTGCTACTACCGTTTCCTGCACCTGTCTCGCTTCCTTTGAGGTAAACCTCAGGGGCCTGCACAGTAAGCTGTAGCGGCAAGCAGAGACCAGCGGTACCTCACCTCAGCCTTGCTCATTTATTAGCGCAGACCCGGCGAGGTACAATAAGTGAAATGGGAAATCTGGAATAAGGGGAGAAAGAGAGTAATATTAGATTGAGGAGGGTGAGGGAGAGATAGACAGTGCAATACTGATGGGGAAACACTAGATGTGCTGGAGAGCAAGAGACAGAGGGACAGTACTGCACAGTAGGAGGGACAGAGGTGTATTTCTGGATGCGGTGGAATAGATTGGCATATGCTATTCTAAATGATTGAGTTGTGGGGGGGGGGGGGGGGGGACGAAAACAGAGACATGAGCATTGCTGCATGCCAGAGGTTGAGAAACAGGTAATGTTGGATGGGCTGGCGAGAGGCTGCAGAGAGAGGAAATACTGCATAGGAGGGGAAGGGGGCAATGTTACCTGAGGAAAGAGAGATAGGCAGTATCAATGCTGAATGGTGGGGAGAATAGAGAGGGGCAGGGAAGAAGACAGGGTCAGGGGAATCTCCATTGAAAAAAAGAGACAGATAAATAGGTAATGCTAGTTGATGGGGATGGGGTGGGGGAGGGAAGGAGAGGGAATATATTGCATGGGGGGGGGGGGGTGAGAGAGAAAGAGAGATAGGGCAATGCTTGATGTGCGGAGAGAGAGGGCAATACCGAATGGTGCACTATTCAGCATTGCTACTTCATATCTCTCTTTATCCTTCATGGAGGATAGGAGCAGCACAAGGCCTCTACTGCATTTTGATCCCCCTTCTCCAGTGGGGCTTGGGGTGAAATGTCCTGCCTTTGTGCCCAATTGGGTGGCAGAAGGTGAAGAGGATTGTGGCAGAGGCAGTAGCAGGAAAAGAGATGAAAGGAAATGTTTAAAGAAAGGCTTAAATGTGATGAAGGATTTGTCTTCAGGTAGAGGCTTATGGAGTTGGTTCCATATAAGCGTTGCCAGGAAATAAAAAACACTCTGCTGTGTAGTAGCAAGCCATACCAACGATGGGGATGGAAGAACAAGGTGGTGGTCATTGAGAGGGTCAGTACTGCAGAGGGAACAGTTAAGGAAGCCAAATAACTGGGGGAGTAATCACAAAAAGTCCTGAAAGAAGAAGAAGCTGGTACTGTAATCAAAAGACAATGGATAACCAAAGCAGACCAGCAAATAGGGAAGGGACACACTCAAATTTACAGGCACCTCATAAAAAACATAAGAATAGCCACACTGGGTCAGACTAATCATCCATCTAGCCCAGTTTCCTGTTTCCAGTGGTATGCAATCTAGGTCACAAGTATCTGGCAGAAACCCAAATAGTAGCCTCATTCCATGAGACCAGTTCCGGGGCTTGCAGTGGCTTCGCCATGTCTGTCTCAATACTAAACTATGGACTTTTCCTCCAAAAGTTGTCCAAACCTTTTTTAAACCCAGATATCTAGATTTGCAAGTAGGTGAACATTAAGGCCTGTGGTTTACTGCACACAATACTGGTTGTGCTCTAAATCCAGAGTGACATTAGAGATATGCTTTCTTGGATTGCTGCACCCCCAGTTGCAGAGTCCTCTTGGCATTTAAATCCTGGCCTCCCTGCTCTGTGGAGTGTCTTTTGTGAGGCAAATTTGATATGATTGGCATTACCAATTTTTATTCCACATTTTTCCTGAAAGCAGATAATAGTCTGCTAATACCACATTTGAGAATGCTGGAAAAATAAATCAGTTTAAAGCAGCAATGGGAAAAACAAGTAGAGAACAACAAAAGAAGTTTTCGTATGGAATGAGTGGAGACTGAGGAAGGGCAGGTTAGATGGTACTTTATATGTCCCTACTCGTCCTCATATTCAATGTAAATATCCTTCACGAGGCTTCTAATATAACAACATTTTATGTGAACGGTATGTACACATAAAATAGACATACGGCATTGGATCAGTTAAGTTCATTTCTCTTCTTCTCACATGAAACCTTGAAGAAGTTGAAGAATGAACAAAGAGTCGGAGGCACGAATTGTGGGGGAGGGGAGGATTCAGCAGTCCCGCCTTTGTTTCAGGATCCAGTTCTCCATAAGGTCCGCTTCACCTCTATATTAGTGGCAGTTAGAAGTCTCTGCTTGTTATTTCTGTAGAGCTTTTCAGTTTGCACTTTGCGAGCTTAAAATGTCTGGTCGTGGTAAAGGTGGGAAGGGTTTAGGGAAAGGGTGCTAAGCGCCATAGAAAGGTGTTACGCGATAACATCCAAGGGATCACTAAGCCCGCTATCCGGCGCTTGGCTCGCCGAGGCGGAGTCAAGCGTATCTCCGGCCTCATCTACGAAGAGACTCGTGGGGTGCTGAAGGTTTTCTTGGAGAATGTTATCCGAGACGCCGTCACCTATACTGAGCACGCCAAGAGAAAGACAGTAACAGCTATGGATACCGTGGTGTATGCCCTGAAGCGCCAGGGCCGTACCCTGTATGGTTTCGGAGGCTAAAGGACCTGACTCTTATTTGAATCTATCCAACCAACCCAAAGGCTCTTTAAGAGCCACCCACACATTCAGTAACAGAGCTGTGATGTTAGCTTTTTCTTTAAAAGCTGTTATATTCAGAGTGGGGTGTGGGAAAGTAAAAAACTCCTTTCCTCTTCAGCAATAAGGTAAAGGAGTAGTGCTAGTGTTAGCTTTTTCTTAATTTTGTCCGTATGTATGTTGAATAATTTTAGAACACAGTTACGATTTCATGTGTAGCCAGTTCTGAGGCCTAAAGGGGAAAGTTTGTTATATTTGTGGTGTGTGGGAAATATATCTTTTTTTTGCTCTATAATAAAAGCTGTTAGAGAGTGGGGTGTGGGAAAGATATGTTTGGAAAGTGAAAAACTCGATCTCCTTTCCTCTTTAGCAATAAGGTAAAGGAGTAGTGCTAGTGTTGGGCCAGCTCTACTCGGTCGTGCAGCAAAATTTTAGCGCTTTAGATAGAGTAAATTGGGTGGCTCTGAAAAGAGCCTTTGGGTTGTGTGTGCGGAAGCTGTAGGCTGAGCCCGCCATTACTTGGAGCTGGTGTACTTGGTGACGGCCTTGGTACCCTCGGACACGGCGTGCTTGGCCAGCTCACCAGGTAGCAGCAGACGCACTGCGGTTTGAATTTCCCTGGAAGTGATGGTAGACCGCTTGTTATAGTGAGCCAGGCGGGAGGCTTCTCCAGCGATGCGCTCAAAGATGTCATTCACGAAGGAATTCATGATATTCATGGCTTTGGATGAAATGCCGGTGTCGGGATGAACCTGCTTCAGCACTTTATACACATAGATAGCATAGCTCTCCTTCCTGCTTCTCTTGCGCTTTTTCCCGTCCTTTTTCTGGGTCTTGCTAACGGCTTTCTTCGATCCCTTTTTGGGCGCGGGAGCAGATTTGGCTGGTTCAGGCATGACCACAAGCTCAGCAAAGCCGCTATCTAAAATGGACAAAGCACAGAATCGATCGTACTAGTGGAAAAGCTTGTTCGGATGGCAATTTATAGGGTCCCCATTCAAATTGCTGGCGCTGAGTTTCTCTCCTTGCTTTTTGGTCTAGACCAATGAAACGTCATCAGACCGCCTGGCAGCCCTGGGATTGGCCTATTTGCCTGCCCATTATGATAATAGCGGAGACAGGCAGGTTTCAGGACGGTCGGTTCTTAACCAATCGCGAAGGAGTGTAAGAAACAGTGGTAGAGAGTATAAAATGGTTCGATCTGTGAAAGCTTCAGCTATTTTTTCTAAAAACAACTGATCGAAATGTCTGGACGTGGCAAGCAAGGGGGTAAAGCTCGGGCTAAGGCTAAGACTCGCTCGTCCCGAGCGGGGCTGCAGTTCCCCGTGGGGCGTGTGCACAGACTGCTGCGGAAAGGTAATTACGCTGAGCGTGTGGGCGCCGGCGCCCCAGTCTATCTGGCGGCAGTGCTGGAATATCTGACCGCCGAGATCCTCGAACTGGCTGGTAATGCTGCGCGCGATAACAAGAAGACCCGCATCATCCCCAGGCACTTGCAGCTGGCCATCCGCAACGACGAAGAGCTGAACAAACTGCTTGGGAGAGTCACTATCGCGCAAGGCGGCGTGCTGCCCAACATCCAGGCGGTGCTTCTGCCTAAGAAAACCGAGAGTCACAAGGCGGCCAAGAGCAAGTAAAGCTGTCCCGCAGAGAGGACGAAACCAGGAACCCAAAAGGCTCTTTTCAGAGCCACCTACTTTTTCTCGTAAAGAGCCAGATTTCAGCGGAGTATCGCCTTAAAATAAAATAAGGAATCCTTTATTAAGTGTTTCTCTAGGTTAGGTATTACCCTTAGAGGCTGGTGATAATAGCCCTGAGTACCTGACTAGGGGGAAAAGAAATCAATGATTTGAGAACACACGGAGTTTAAAAAAAAAAAAGGTATGCCGGGAGTTCTGAGACGACCAGTGAAGACAGAAAAATTGAAATAAAAGCTCCTAATACAGAGCAGCAGCTTTTGGAGAGGTCTCCTCCGCTCTAACCTAACTCCAGGCAGCAGTTTTAAGGTCTCGACCTGGAAAGATTTTCTGACCAATCCCTGCACAGGGCGGCCTTTTCAAACTTTGCCACTTTTTCGCTCTGCATATATGAAACAGCCGCTATTCGAGGGTGTTGCCAGCTTGAACGATACTATCCCATCCCTGACACATGCTACTCTTCCAGTTGCCTGGGCAAGCGAGGTCTTAAGCCGGATACCTCCGCATCCACCTAGGCTGTTGTCAGAGATAAAGAGATGCTCACACCGCCCCAATCCACCCCCATCGACTGCGGGTCCCAGACTGGCCAATCGCCCTTATTCTACGCTCTTGTGTTTGTTTGGTTAAAGTCTCAGAATTTTGAAAGAACAGCCTCATCACTGCTTTTACTATATTCTCTCGAAAGAAATGCCAAGAAGAACATCGATGGAGTTAGACAGATTGGATCGGAGGCTCTAAATGTGTCAGCAGATTCCTGGCCCTATTCGGCTTCAGTTACGCTGGGATAAATTCCTCTTTATTGATGAACCTAAGCTTTCCAGCTGGTTCTTTATCATTAGAAACCATATATCCAACCACCCCTGTAGGAAATTGATGTACCATTTAGATCTTTGCTGTGGAATTAAAGAATTTGTCCCGATTTTGGAGGCTCTTGGTGCATTTTTTGTTTTTTGGACTGTGCCTTGTGCTTTGAAACCTCTCTGTGCTGTTTTGTCAGCAATATAAGAAACATCTTTGAGGTTTTGGACAGAGCGACACTAATAGTTTCTTTTGGTTCTGAATGAGTTTTAAATGCCTAGAGTACCTTTTATGGACTCCTCTAATGAAGTGTCCTTGCCGTAATGGATCAATTTCCTAGACATAACCTTTTTGTTTTGTTTTTAAATAAACACACACAAAAAAGGTTTATTAGATGAAATGAGTCAGAGCCAGAACTCTCCACCACAAAAGAAAAAAAAAAGGAAAGAAATTGAAAATAGACAGAGCCTTAAATGTGAAAAACCACAAATGAGTGTCTCACATTCTAGCAGCAAAGGGTGGAGTCCTCAGACCTGAATTCAAATATAGGCAGCTAACCGCGTACCAAATTTTGAAGAGCGAAAATACTAGTGCTAAACTGTACGGCTTTAGCACCATGTTTTATGACCTTGGGTGGGGAGGAGATGGGGGGATACATTTATCTCCCTACTGATCTATGGTCTGTCCTGTTTGTGCTGGCACTTTAAAGTCCCACCTAGGACTCATACATAATTTGCAAATCCTCTCCTCGTCGCACAGAAAGGCAGTTCACGGGAGATGCAGGGTTTACTGGACTCACCAAGGATAGTCCTTTCCTTATAAAGATTATGGAGGACCAGCAGGTAAACGCTTTTCAGTCTGGTCGCATCAAGGACAGTCACTTTTCTCAATAGCGACCAAGGGTACCTCTATTTTGTGTCTCAGGTACACAACGGAATGCTCTTCTCCTTATCGGTTTGTTTGCCCAAGTGCACTTCTAATGGCATAATCTCAGCTGCAAGTGTGTATCACATGAGTTTTAAGATGAAGTTCAGCATTAGCCAGTACTGGAGCAGTCACCAATGCAGGTCTTTGGAACTGAAAAGAGCGCTTTACCTTCTGGTGACCAAGAAATGGTGTTGAATAGCCTCTTCTTAGTCAGGGATTTGGCTATTACATAATTCTGGGGGGTCAAACCTCCAATTATGGTCTGCTGTCTCCATAAGAGAGAATTTGTCAGTAAACAAGACAAAGACCCATAGCAGATTGCTACTGGACGACCTGACAGTTCATCAGCCTAGATGGTTCATTGAAAGCTCTTTGTCTGATGCACATCATTAGTCTACACAATCGTGGTTACTACTACTTTTTGTGCGAAGAAGAATTACCGGAAAAATAACTTATTTATTTACCTTTTCATGCACTTCTCATTGAAAGCTCTTTGTCTACACAATCGTGGTTACTACTACCTTTTGTGGGAAGAAGAATTATGGGGAAATATCTCATTTATTTACCTTTTCATGCACTTCTCAGTCTCGGCAAACCCTCAATGAGCTGTATAATTAAATGCTTTGTGATTGTCCAAATCTACATTATGAACCAGTGGCGTAGCCAGACAGCCAGTTTTGGGTGGGCCTGAGCCCAAAGTGGGTGGGCACAAAATTTTCTCTGCTCCACCCTACCTCCACCTCAAAATATAAATACTTTAGCTAATGAGGATCCTCAAGCTCAGTCAGCTGAAGACTTTCTCTGAAGGTGGCCAGAACTCTCTTTTACCAAGCTTGGCAGGCAGCAGCAATGACACTAAGCCACTGATGCCAGCACCCCACACATGCTTAGCTGTCGATGGCTCAAGGATGCTGTTGCCAGAGCTTGGTAGAAGGGAGTTCTGGCCGCCTTTGAATAGTAGCAACCCCAGCTACACTTAAAATATTATGACACAGACATTCATACACACTGGATTCTCAACTTGCCAGTCTTGAATTTCATAGCTCCACCTTGACAGCAAAAGTCCTGGAGCAGGCATTGGACCCCATGCCTGGTAATGGGTCTTGCGACCCACCATAATAAAACATATCTTGTACCTCCCTTATTGTTATCACTGGTAGCTCATGAGTCACAACCCCTATAAACTCGGGTGTCCACCCATTGTGACAACCCTAACCCCCCCCCCCCCCTCCCCACACACACACACACCCACACCCTTCCCATCAGTTCAGAAACCAGGCCCAGGACAAAAGGAGGGAGGGGGGGGGGGGTGGGCAAGCCTACTTCAAGGAGCTGAAAAGCCCTGATCCACAGAGTGGGCTGCTTAAGTATTCTTGCCCCACAGCCCACCCCTCAAGGACACGTGCCCAATGGGGTCAAGAGGGTCTGGCGAGAATTGGCATTTGACCTAAAATTCCGGAGGCTGGCTGGATCACAGAAGATCAAATTACATGATTTTCCAATGCAAGTTTTCTCTCACTATGCTATATCTTTTAATCCCTTGATCAGAGTAATTAGGCAATTCTGCACACAGTTTGAAATGTCATCACATGTACATTCGTTCTCTGGATTCTCTCTCTCTCTCTCACTCACACACACAGCTGTTTCATATATGCAGAGCGAAAAAGTGGCAAAGTTTGAAAAGGCCGCCCTGTGCAGGGATTGGTCAGAAAATCTTTCCAGGTCGAGATCTTAAAAATGCTGGGAGTTAGGAGAGCGCGGAGGGGACCTGTCCAAAAGCTGTATTAGGAGCTTTTATTTCAAATTTTCTGTCTTCACTGGTCGTCTCAGAACTCCCGGCATACCTTTTTTTTTTTAAACTCCGTGTGTTCTCAAATCATTGATTTCTTTTCCCCCTAGTCAGGTACTCAGGGCTATTATCACCAGCCTCTAAGGGGAATACCTAACCTAGAGAAACACTTAATAAAGGATTCCTTATTTTATTTTAAGGCGATACTCCGCTGAAATCTGGCTCTTTACGAGAAAAAGTAGGTGGCTCTGAAAAGAGCCTTTTGGGTTCCTGGTTTCGTCCTCTCTGCGGGACAGCTTTACTTGCTCTTGGCCGTCTTGTGACTCTCGGTTTTCTTAGGCAGAAGCACCGCCTGGATGTTGGGCAGGACGCCGCCCTGCGCGATGGTGACTCTCCCCAGCAGTTTGTTCAGCTCTTCGTCGTTGCGGATGGCCAGCTGCAAGTGCCTGGGGATGATGCGGGTCTTCTTGTTATCGCGCGCAGCATTACCAGCCAGTTCGAGGATCTCGGCGGTCAGATATTCCAGCACTGCCGCCAGATAGACTGGGGCGCCGGCGCCCACACGCTCAGCGTAATTACCTTTCCGCAGCAGTCTGTGCACACGCCCCACGGGGAACTGCAGCCCCGCTCGGGACGAGCGAGTCTTAGCCTTGGCCCGAGCTTTACCCCCTTGCTTGCCACGTCCAGACATTTCGATCAGTTGTTTTTAGAAAAAATAGCTGAAGCTTTCACAGATCGAACCGCTTTTATACTCTCTACCACTGTTTCTTACACTCCTTCGCGATTGGTTAAGAACCGACCGTCCTGAAACCTGCCTGTCTCCGCTATTATCATAATGGGCAGGCAAATAGGCCAATCCCAGGGCTGCCAGGCGGTCTGATGACGTTTCATTGGTCTAGACCAAAAAGCAAGGAGAGAAACTCAGCGCCAGCAATTTGAATGGGGACCCTATAAATTGCCGTCCGAATAAGCTTTTCCACTACTAGTACGATTCTTTGCTTTGTCTATTTTAGATAGCGACTTTGCTGAGCTTGTGGCCATGCCTGAACCAGCCAAATCTGCTCCCGCGCCCAAAAAGGGATCGAAGAAAGCAGTTAGCAAGACCCAGAAAAAGGACGGCAAAAAGCGCAAGAGAAGCAGGAAGGAGAGCTATGCTATCTATGTGTATAAAGTGCTGAAGCAGGTTCATCCCGACACCGGCATTTCATCCAAAGCTATGAACATCATGAATTCATTCGTGAATGACATCTTTGAGCGCATCGCTGGAGAAGCCTCCCGCCTGGCTCACTATAACAAGCGGTCTACCATCACTTCCAGGGAAATTCAAACCGCAGTGCGTCTGCTGCTACCTGGTGAGCTGGCCAAGCACGCCGTGTCCGAGGGTACCAAGGCCGTCACCAAGTACACCAGCTCCAAGTAATGGCGGGCTCAGCCTACAGCTTCCGCACACACAACCCAAAGGCTCTTTTCAGAGCCACCCAACTTGCTCCACCTAAAGTGCTAAAATTTTGCTGCACGAGTAGGGCTGGCCCAACACTACCACAACTACCGTGTTCTAAAATTCTTCATACATACGGACAAAATAAAGATAAAGCTAATATCACAGCTCTGTTATTGAAAGTGTGGGTGGCTCTTAAAAGAGCCTTTGAGTTGGTTGGATAGATTCAAATAAGGATCGGTCCTTTAGCCTCCGAAACCATACAGGGTACGGCCCTGGCGCTTCAGGGCATACACCACATCCATAGCTGTTACTGTCTTTCTCTTGGCGTGCTCAGTATAGGTGACGGCGTCTCTGATAACATTCTCCAAGAAAACCTTCAGCACCCCACGAGTCTCTTCGTAGATGAGACCGGAGATACGCTTGACTCCGCCTCGGCGAGCCAAGCGCCGGATAGCGGGCTTTGTGATCCCCTGGATGTTATCGCGTAACACCTTTCTATGGCGCTTAGCGCCCCCTTTCCCTAAACCCTTCCCACCTTTACCACGACCGGACATTTTTAGCCTGTAAAGTGAAAAGCTCTACAGAATAACGAAAAGAGAGACGTCCAACTAATATAGACGTTAAGCGGACCTTATGGAGAACTGGATTCTGAAACAAAAGCGGGACTGCTGAATCCTCCCCTCCCCCACAATTCGTTCCTCCCACTCGGTGTTCATTCTTCAACTTTTATAAGGTTTCATGTGAAAGGAAGAGAAATGAACTTAACTGATCCTATGCGGGATGTATATTTTATGTGTACATACCTTTCACATAAAATGTTGCTATATTGGAAGCCTCGTGAAGGATATTTACATGGGATATGAGGAGGAGTAGGGACATATAAAGTACCATCTAACCTGCCCTTCCCCAGTCTCCACTCATTCCATACTAAAACTTCTTTTGTTGTTCTCTACTTGTTTTTCCCATTGCTGCTTTAAACTGATTTATTTTTCCAGTATTCTCAAATGTGGTATTAGCAGACTATTTATCTGCTTTCAGGAAAAATGTGGAACAAAAATTGGTAATACCAATCATATCAAATTTGCTTCACAAAGGACACTCCAGAGAGCAGGGAGGCCACGATTTAAATTCCAAGACGACTCTGCAACTGGGGGTGCAGCAATGCAAGAAAGCATAACTCTAATGTCACGTCCGGATTTAGAGCACAACCAGTATTGTGTGCAGTAAACCACAGGCCTTAATGTTCACCTACTTGCAAATCTAGATATCTGGGTTTAAAAAAGGTTTGGACAACTTTTGGAGGAAAAGTCCATAGTCTGCTATAGAGACAGACATGGGGAAGCCACTGCAAGCCCTGGAACTGGTCTCATGGAATGATGCTACTATTTATGTTTCTGCCAGGTACTTGTGACCTGGATTGCTTACTGCTGGAAACAGGAAACTGGGCTAGATGGATGATTAGTCTGACCCAGTATGGCTATTCTTTTGTTTCTTATGAGGTGCCTGTAAATTTGAGTGTGTCTCTTCCCTATTTGCTGGTCTACTTTGGTTATCCATTGTCTTTTGATTACAGTACAAGCTTCTTCTACTTTCAGGACTTTTCGTGATTACTCCCCCAGTTATTTGGCTTCCTTAACAGTTCCCTCTACAGTACTGACCCTCTCAATGACCACCACCTTGTTCTTCCATCCCCATCCTTGGTACGGATTGCTACTACACAGCAGAGTGTTTTTTTTATTTCCTGGCAACGCTTATATGGAACCAACTCCATAAGCCTCTACCTGAAGACAAATCCATCACATTTAAGCCTTTCTTTAAAATTTTCCTTTCATCTCTTTTCCTGCCACTGCCTCTATCCTCTTCACCTTCTGCCACCCAATTGGGCACAAAGGCAGGACATTTCACCCCAAGCCGCACTGGAGAAGGGGGATCAAAATGCGGTAGAGGCCTTGTGCTGCTCCTATCCTCCATGAAGGGTAAAGAGAGATAGGAAGTAGCAATGCTGACTAGTGCACCATTCGGTATTGCCCTCTCTCTTTACTCTCCCTCCGCACATCAAGCATTGCCCTAGCTCTCTTTTTCTCTCACCCCCCCCCCCCAATGAAATATTTCTTCCCCCACCCCGCCAACTAGTATTTCCTATTATCTGTCTCTTTTTCCCTGGAGAGACCCCTGACCCTGTCTTCTTCCCTTCCACTCCCTACTCTCCCCACTATTCAGCATTGATACTGCCTATCTCTTTCACCAGGTAACATTGCCCCCTCCCCCTCCTATGCAGTATTTCCTCTCTCTGCAGTCTCTCCCCAGCCCATCCAACATTACCTGTTTCTCATCCTCTGGCATGCAGCAGTGCTCATGTCTCTGTTTTCGTCCCCCCCCCCCCCCCCCCCATAACTCAATCATTTAGAATTGCATATGCCAATCTATTCCACCTCATCCAGAAATACACCTCTGTCCCTCCTACTGTGCAGTACTGTCCCTCTGTCTCTTGCTCTCCAGCACATCTAGTGTTTCCCCATCAGTATTGCACTGTCTATCTCTCCCTCACCCTCCTCAATCTAATATTACTCTCTTTCTCCCCTTAGTCCAGAATTCCTATTTCACTTATTGTACCTCCCCGGGTCTGCGCTAATAAATGTGCAAGGCTGAGGTGAGGTACTGCTTTTCTTTGCTTGCCGCTACTGCTTCCTGTGCAGGCCCCTGAGGCAGTGGCGTAGCCACAGGTGGGCTTGGGTGGGCCAGGGCCCACCCATTTATGGTTTAGTGGTAATTGGTGGGAATCCCAAGCTCCACCAGCTGAAGATTTCCCCCTGATGGTAACGAAAACGCTACTCTCCACAATCCCGGCACCTGTGCATGCTCAGTTTTCAGTGCATTCTTGCTGCCAATGTGGAAAGAAGCTTTTTCACACCAGCTGAGATTTTTTTTTTTTTTTGGGGGGGGGGGGGGGGGAGAACACTTGGTGCCCATCTAATTCTTGCCTAGGCCCACCCAAAATCTGTTGCTGGCTATGCCCCTGCCTGAGGTTTACCTCAAAGGAAGCGAGACAGGCACAGGAAACGGTAGTAGCAGCAGGTAGAGAGCCACAGTCTCATGCATCTGCTTTGCTTGTTTATTACCGTGGTCCCAGCAAGGTGCAACGGATGGGATATTGTGCTACATTGCAGCAGTGCATAAAAGGAGAGGAATAGAGAAACAGCATAGTTGGGCTAGGAGAGGTAGTGTGTCTGTGAAAGGTCGTGGTTGGGGCTCTGGAGGATACGGGGCACCTATAAATGAGGACAGGACGGAGATAAGAAGAGAATGACAAGATATTCCAAGGGCAGTGGGTTGTGAACAAGAAGATCAAAGAGTATATGGAAGTGATAAACAAGAGTCTATGGAGGAGCTTCATCAGGGGTGTGAATGAGACAAGGGATTCAAATTAAGGTGTTATTTTAATTTTTGGTTAATTTCAGTTCTGACCGGAAATGTATGCTTTGTCCTGATTATCTCCATCCATCACCCCCCCCCCCCCCCCGTTATCTGTAAGCCCCTTTTTTTACAATCCCTGGTAGTCTAAGGGTGTTGTTGGGGCAGGGGTCAACCCCATTTACTCCTGCCCATTCTGACTCTGCACTCAAAATGTCTACTGCAGCTAGAAAATCGCTCCTGCCCTGGCTATACCACCTGAGATTGTAAGTTAGTCCTGGGTGGGTGGGGCTATTCTTTGTATTCTTGTGGGGTGGTGGGGTTGTACTTATTTTTAATTAATGCAGGTTTAATCTCGCACAATAGTTTATTTGTTAAATAGAGTGCTCCAAATCATTGCTTTGATACAAAATTGTAGCAGGAAATTCAGGGCTCCATTCTCAAAGCCACACTAGTGATTCCAGGGCAGAAATGGTCTTCCTCGCATTTAACATACCAGAATCACTATCATGGCTTTGGTTTTTAGTTTCAGTTTTCATTAGCTGTGGTTGTGATTCCATCATGTGTCCCAGTGAAAGGAGAGTTTCATTTTACTTCCATTTCATTTCAATATATTCCATCTTTATAATACCAGGCTTCCCAAGGTAGATTACAACAACTGTTAAGATGAACCCATCAGTAAACAGGATATCCTCAATGACATTTCGCCATCTGTATTGTATTGAACAGTGTAGAAAAATGAGCACAAAATACAGAGTTTATAACTGCTGTTTCTACCAGCTACAATAATATCTTAAGCTGTGGTGATATAAATATCATGAAATAAAAAAATTAAATATCTACATATAGGAAGCCCCTTATTTCTAGTAATCGTTTGCTATTGTTTAGGGGAAGCGAAAATGGTGGCAATCTCCACCTACTGGCTTCAGCCCATATAATGGGCTAGATAGGGTCTGTGAATTTTGCTTGTAGAGCCTTCCCTATCTGTTTTAGAGCTGACCCCGGAAAAAAAAAAAAAGGTATCAGGGGAAGGCAAGGCAGGCTTTGCTTCTTGTGGTCCAAAGGCTAGTTTTTGCCAAAAGCTGAATGGGGCCAGTGCAAATAAAGTAGGGTGCATGCCAAGTATACTTGGTAAAAACACGGTTTCTGTGCACAACTTTTGCACATTTTAACAACCAATTCCCTCTTCTAACACTGTTGTAGCGAATAAGATAGTTGTCAAGACTTCATTTTTATGTCCAGGTGCAACCACCTCCCCGCCACGACCTAAAATAAGAAAAATCCCTTCGGTAAGCATACTTAACAGCAACATCCCAAGACGTTTGAACATTTCTTGGTCCCCGGGATTCAGGTTTGCGGCTGGTAACTGAGAAGAGATTCTTTCCGATCACTGCAAAGGGCGGGAATTTCAAACCTCGGGTTCGGCCTACTCATTCGTTTACAAGATTTCAAAATGGTTACCTTAATATAAGAATGTGGAGAATACGAAACAAAAACGACCCCCCCCCCCCCCAAAAAAAAAAAAAAAAAAAAACTAAGTAAGACGATCTTTTATCAGGTTCACTAAAAACAAAAAGCATACCAAACGTGAACCCAAACGGTTTCTGAGCCGTGTTCTAAAAGGGCGAGATGCACCACTAAGCAAAGCACCAATCCCGCTACAGGGCGGGCTTTTCATACCTTCATTAACGGTTCTCGGAGCCTATCAGCAGCCATGGAGCAACCTATAAAAGAGCAGAACGGTGCGATCTGCTTTTATACAGTGGTTGGTATCTTTTGAAAGCAGAAGAGTATTCAGAAGAGCTTGTGTCCAGCATGGCCCGTACTAAACAGACTGCCCGTAAGTCTACTGGAGGAAAAGCTCCTCGTAAGCAGTTGGCGACCAAGGCCGCTCGTAAAAGCGCCCCAGCCACAGGCGGTGTGAAGAAGCCTCATCGCTATCGACCGGGTACTGTAGCGCTGCGGGAAATCCGCCGCTACCAAAAGTCTACTGAGTTACTTATTCGCAAGCTGCCCTTCCCAACGCCTGGTGCGAGAGATCGCGCAAGACTTCAAGACCGACTTGCGTTTCCAGAGCTCGGCTGTCATGGCCCTGCAGGAGGCTAGCGAGGCTTACCTGGTGGGACTCTTCGAGGATACCAATCTGTGCGCTATCCACGCCAAGAGAGTCACCATCATGCCCAAAGATATCCAGCTGGCCCGTCGTATTCGTGGTGAGAGGGCTTAGAAAGCCATTATGCTCCAGCTACACAACCAAAAGGCTCTTTTAAGAGCCACCACATCCCTACACAAAAAGAGCTGACGAGTCAGTCTGCTCTATGGTTACTACTTAGCTCCCGATTTCCAGGCTGTTGAAGGCTTAAGGATTGTAGGCAGCATCTTGCAGTCTTTCTTCCCCGCTCTCTCCCCTCCTGCTAAGTACAGTATTTAAACAAGCCGTGCTCCTTCCCTTGGCCTGTTCTTGTCTCCTGAATTGTGGCAATGGCCTGCTCTCCCCCCCCCCAAACCGCTATTGAGGCTGATGCAGTATTGAAACCCTGGCTGTGATCCCTTGGCAATGTTTTTTTTTGTACAGAGAAAAGGCCAAAGGAACATAACTTTTATTCAGAGTACCTGCTTCTGCTGAATTAAACCAACTTGGGCTTCTATAACTGTGCAGAAGCAGGCTTTTCCAAGTCATTTAATAAGAACCAAACCAAACCTCTTACTCTTTCTTTGATCTGTGTGGTAGTGGCTCTGAAAAGAGCCTTTGGGTTTATATGAGAATGAACACATTTTGAAAGCTTCACTTTTTCTTAGGCGCCCCCTTTCCGGCCTTTTTGGGTTTCGCAGCCTTTGCTGGACTTTTTTTCACCTTCGGTTTCACTGCTTTAGTTTTAGCCGGGCTTTTAGCTACTTTCTTGGGTTTAACAGCTTTGGGCTTTTTGGGGCTCTTGGCTACTTTCTTGGTAGCGGCTGCTGACGGTTTCTTGGCTTTCTTCGGACTCTTTTTCACTCCCGCCGAAACCGCCTTTTTCGGCTTCTTCACAGCCGGTTTCTTGCTTTTGGGAGCGCTCTTTTTCTTGCTCTCTGGCTGCTTTTTGTTCAGTTTGAAGGAGCCCGAAGCTCCGCTGCCCTTGGTCTGCAGGAGGCTGCCCTTGCTCACCAGGCTCTTGACGGCCAGCTTCAAGCGACTATTGTTCTTCTCCACGTCGTAGCCCGACGCCGCCACAGCCTTCTTCAGGGCAGCCAGGGACATGCCGCTGCGCTCCTTTGAAGCTGACACGGCCTTCACGATCAGCTCGGAGACGCTGGGGCCCGATGACTTGCGCGCTTTCGCCGCTCCAGCCGGCTTCTTCACCTTTTTCTTGGCCGCGCCTGGAGCCGCAGTTGGTGCAGCCGCTGGAGCCGTTTCTGCCATTTTAACAACAAAATAAAGGAGTCGGACTTCTAGTGCAGAGAAAAAGCAAATTAGTAAAGCTCCGCGTTTCCTTCACTTGCCCTGGACGGTGGACCGCCGCCCCCAGGGTTGCCAGGTGGAAAATTTTTTTCCAGCCCACTGGAGCCCAAAAAAACAGCCCAAAAACCGCCCAAACACAACCCCGCCCCGGACACCACCCGCCCCCCGGCTCATCACCCCCGCCCCCGCCGTCATCAACCCCGCCCCGCCGTCACCGGCCCCGCCTCCCCGTCATCGGCCCCGCCTCTCACGTCTCGACCCCGCCTCCCCGTCATCGGCCCCGCCTCCCACGTCATCGGCCCGCCTCCCACGTCACTAACCCCGCCAAAACGTCATTACCCCCCACCCAAAAAGCGGTCATTAACCCCGCCCCCCCCGCGGCCAGAAAAAAACCGCCCGAAGCACAAAAACCAGCCCAAAAAAAAACCGCAACCCGCCGCGGGCAAAAATTTCCCGCGGCGGGTCGCGGAAAACCGCCCAATTGGGCGGTAAAACCGCCCACCTGGCAACACTGCTGGCCGCCCCGCTCTTCCTCTTATTTATAGTAGTAGCCGCCCTCTGATTGGCTGCCCACTCAATGCCTGCTTGTTACAGTCTACGGTTGGCTCTTCTAGCCCTGTGTTTCTTTAGCACCCGAAATTATGTTTTTATGACAAAATGACTTTCATTTCCACAAACATTCTCTTTCGGATCTCAAAAGAAGAGTTTACAATGTGGAGAAACCGTGGTTTGTGATCTAGATGTGGGCTAATAAAGTTGAAAAGAGCTCACTAACTGTTTCCTTCAGTCTTCTTCAGCTCCCAAAGCCATAAACAAACATTTTGATTTGTGAAAATTAAAGCGATCTCTGGCTCTACATTTATATAAACTCTCTGGAACAATTCTTTAAAAGGTGTAAAACGACACTGTTCCTCATCGGCTCTTCCCTAGGAAAATTCTCATTAAAAAAAACTGATCTAACTGAAGAGAACTAGCACATACTATTCTGCACTATCCTGGTATTGAACCTATTAAACGTTTGTTGTCTTAATAATCAAAACCCTAGTTTAGGTGCTCAAGTGTTGCCTGGGGTGCATTCATAGAAAATAATGTACAAGTTAACACTTGCTAAAGCAAAACATAAAACAAGGGGGGGAAAAACAATCTCCACAAGAAAAAAAATGTATCAAATCCTTTCAGACCATAAAAAGGAAAGGAGAGTAACAAATTGATAAGATTATATAAGCAACTTTCTAAATAGTTCCAAAAGGCCTTAGCAACAATTTCTTCCCCGTCCTACTACCATAATCTCTTGAGTCCTCATCAGATCTCTTGTTGTGATCTAATTAATTCCAGTAAGGTTCTTTATTGCAAAAAATACATCATACATTTACAAGGATATGCCAGCAAAATGACACGCCACCAAGGATAACATTCTCATCTTAAGGCCAGAAAGCTGTAACAGGGGATGGCAAACATGTCCTATACCTGAAAATAATTAAACCACTGTAATTGACCAGACAACTTGCTTAACTTTAACAAGCATTTATTGGTATAAAACGCAAAGCTGCTGCTTGTCTTCAAAGGTGGTTACAGTATCTTCTCCAAGCAATAAAACATTAATCAGAGATTAGCCAAAATACCTTGCCTGGCTGCAAGGGCAAATAAAGAATCCTTACCCCCCCCCCCCCCCCCCCCCCCCCCCCCCCCCCAGGTCTGCACTTGACAGCATAGATCTAACACTGACCATCCGGTGAATGTTACTTCAAAGGGCCTCCTTTGAAGGTGCTTCTAGCTTGGGTATGCCCTCCCCCAAAGTTGCAACATTAGCCAGCCTTTGACTCTAGGGTGTGAAGGTGGGCAATCAGCATGCCTCCAAGGAGCAGGAATGATCCAGCTCTGAGGAGGTTGCCCTTTGTTCTGGTTCAACAGAGGGGCTTAAAGAAGAGTTCCCATTTTAAAAAATGCTTCCAATCAGAAGCATTTTTCGTCCCATTGCTTGTTTAGCTTCCCCTCATTCCCATCCCTGACACATGCTACTCTTCCAGTGCCTGGGCAAGCCAGGTCTTAAGCAGATGCCTCCGCAGCAGCCCAGGCTGTTGTCAGAGATAAGGAGCTGCTCAGAGCACCCCCAATCCACCCCCATCGACTGTGGGCCCCAGACTGACCAATCGCCCTTATTCTAAGCTCTTGTGTTTGTTTGGTATATAAGGAAATTTCCCAATTTTTTCCCCACAAATTAAAGTCTCAGAATTTTGAAAGTACAGCCTCATCTCTGCATTTACTATATTCTCTCGAAAGAAACGCCAAGAAGACCATCGATGGAGTTAAACAGATTGGATCAGAGGCTCTAAATGTGTCAGCAGATTCCTGGCCCTATTCGGCTTCAGTTATGCTGGGACAAATTCCTCTTTATTGATGAACCTAAGCTTTCCAGCTGGTTCTTTATCATTAGAAACCACACATCCAACCACCTGTGTGCTCAAACATCGCCCGAGATGGGTCTACACTGTAGGAGATTGATGCACCATTTAGATCTTTGCTGTGGAATTAAAGAATTTGTCCTTTGGAGGCTCTTGGTGCTTTTTTCGTGGTTTTTTTTTTTTTTTTTTTTGGACTGTGCCTTGTGCTTTGAAACCTCTCTGTGCTGTTTTGTCAGCAATATAAGAAACATCTTTGAGGTTTTGGACAGAGCAACCCTAATATTTTCTTTTGGTTTTGAATGAGTTTTAAATGACTAGGGTACCCTTTTTATTGTCTCCTCTAATGCAGTATCTTTGCCGTAATGAATCGCAATGAAATTTCCTAGACACAACAAATTTGTTTTTTTTTAAATAAACATACTAAAAAAAAAAAGTTTATTAGATGAAATGAGTCAGAGCCAGAACTCCTCCACCACAAAAGAAAAAATGAAAGAAATTGAAAATAGACAGAGCCCTTAAATGTGAAAACTCACAAACAGTGGCGTAGCTAGACCTCACATTTTGGATGGGCCCAGAGCTAATATGGGTGGGCACTATGCATATAGGTATGTCGTATTTCATGGGATAGTCTAAATAACGCCTTAGCATGCACTTGGGCAGATCTGCCCAACAGATGTCCTGCATCAACCAGTGGTGTAGCCAGAAGGCAATTTTTTGGGTGGGCCAACAGGTTGGATGGGCTGGGCACTAGAGTTGCCAACTCTTTTGAAAGAGAAACAACAGTAACCTGATGCACCCATGCTGGTCTCCCTACCCTACTCCCCATAACTTCAATGAGGGTTGCAGTGCAGGCCTTCAGTGGCTGCAGGCCAATTGAGAGCTAAGGGAAGTACAATAGACTGCACTATTCAGTCCCATTGAGCCTTGGTCCTCCAAACACATATATGGTATTGAAGCCAAACACATTCGCATCCAGAGAACCTCCTGGCCCTCCACCAACCATGGATACATAGTAGATGACAGCAGAAAAAGACCTGCACGGTCCATCTAGTCTGCCCACGATAAACTCATATGTGTATACCTTACCTTGATTTGTACCTGTCTTTTTCAGGGCACAGACCGTATAAGTGCTGTCCAGCAGTATTTCCCGCCTCCCAACCACCAGTCCCGCCTCCCATCACCGGCTCTGGCACAGACCCGTAAGTCTGCCCTCCCCTATCCTAGCCTCTCAACCACCAACCCCTCTTCCCCCCCGCCACCCAATTTCAGCTAAGCTTCTGTGGATCCGTTCCTTCTGCACAGGATTCCTTTATGTTTATCCCACGCGTGTTTGAATCCTGTTACCGTTTTTCCTCTCCACCATCTCCCAAGGGAGGGCATTCCAAGTAGTTGCTGTTGAGACAAGGAAGGAGGAGGAAGTGCTGCCAGAGGCTCTGCAGGCTTCAGGGGGAAGGGAGTGAGGCCTAGCTCCTTCCCCAGAAATGAGGAAGGTCCCTGGGGAGCGGTCCTCAGGAAAGCCCCAGGCCAGAGAGTCTCCTGGGGCCAGGGACCAGAAGGCCAGGAGAAGTAGTTCCCTCTCTGGCAGGGCTCCAGAGAGGAGGGAAAGGAGCCCTGTGGACGAAGAGTGCAGGCTTCCACGGGAGGAACCCAGACCGTACCCCCCCTCACAGTGGCACGCCATCTAGCAGGTGAGGGGGGGAGAGAGCTGGGGGAGGCCCCAAGAACAGCAGATCAGAGAGAGGAGAGGGAGGAAGAGCAGAGGTATGGAGATCTGGCCGGGAGGCCCTACCGGTGTCAGAGGAGAGGACAGTGGACTCCTCAGAGGAGGAAGATTTCACGGACTATTGTCAGGATACAGAGGACCCCACCAGTGGCCTGATCCAAATGGTGAGAAAGATAAAAGCACAGAAAAAGAGGTGGATGAGTTGGGGAACGGGTTAAAATGGCAAAAGCCCTGTGCAAACTAGCCCCAGTGGAGCACCGCAAGACTTATACAAAGGAGGTAACCCGTTTACTCAAGCTTCTTCAAAAGAAAGAACATTGCTGGGGGCATTGAAAAAGGGCCCTGGGAACCCTCTGAGAGAAGTTTACATCAACCGAGAAAGAATGGCCTTGGGGGGAAAGGCCCTGACAACCTTCAAACAGTCACAAGAGCAAACAGAGAAGGAGAGTAGGAGCTCAGACCTTGGACCCCAGAACACCCAGGGGCCAGAGGAGCTTCCTGGGCCCAGTACCCAAAAGACATTACAGTATATGCAGTACCTTGCTAGTCAGTCTCTGGCAGCTTCTGGAGCAAGCAGGACTGGAGGTGGGGCTGGAGAGGCATCCTCCTTAAGAGAACCTGAGGTTGGAAAAACTGAAAAGGAAAAAAGTTTTAAAACCCAGACTTTTCATCTTGTAGAAACAGGGTCTGGAAGTTCAGGAGAGAGACTCTTTTCTACACCAGTGATGGTGGAAGCAGAACTGAAAAACTTACTTGAGCAAGAAGCAAGAGGTCAGCAGAGGCAGTTGCAGCCACAGGTTTTGTGCCCATTGCCTGCAGCAGGAGCAGGGTTGCCAGGTGGAAAATGTTTTTCCCACCCAATCCAGCCTAAAAACAGCCCAAAACCCGCCCAAACTCAAACCCCGCCCCTGACACCCCCACCCCCGCGTCATCACCCCGCCCCACGCCGTCATCAACCCCGCCATCGTCGTCATCAACCCCGCCCCCGCCGTCATCGGCCCCCCTCCCCCGTCACCGGTCCCGCCTCTCTCATCATCGGCCCCGCCTCCCCCGTCATCGGCCCCGCCCAGAACGTCAGTAACCCCGCCCAAAACATCACTAACCCCGCCCCCCGCGGCCGAAAAACCCACCGGAAAACCGCCCAAAATAAAAAAAAAGCCCAAAAAACCGCAACCCGCCGCGGGCAAAAATTTCCTGCGGCGGGTCGCGGAAAACCGCCCAATTGGGCGGTAAAACCGCCCACCTGGCAACACTGAGCAGGAGTTGAGAGCAGGAAACAAACACTGACTCCATTGCAGTTGGGAGGCCCCGCCCACGCAGCACTGAGGGGCTGGAGGTCACGGCCAGGCAGGCTGCAGCACTGCCAAAGACTGAGAATGGTGAGGTTTTAGCAGAGGAAAACCTGGTGACAGAGAGTGCTGCAGCTGGACAAACAGCAGGTGAAAAGGAGGGGTTCTCGATGAAGAAGGCACAGGAGGATCAGGAGTGTTTGCAACAAACCGGCCTGGCAGCAGAGCAAGAGGCTCCGCCAATCGGGCTGTGGGAGCAGGAAAGACTGCAGAACAGCTACAAAGGCTGGCAGGGGAAATAGCTGCAGCGCCAGAAGATTCCCCATGTGTGAGAGGGCAGGCACTTCTGGAGTGTGGGAAGCCTCGTCCGCTTGGCAAAACAGCGGGGCTGGAGGATCCGACGGAGCAGAACATTGGGGGAAAAGGGATCCGGTCCAGAGAGCAGGTTTTGGGCGGGAGGGAGGGGTGCTTGCCTTGCCATGCGCACCAGAAGTAAACTTAACTGGGGTACTAGGGATTTTGATTCCAGCCAGGCAGCGGGGTGGTTGGCTCTGGGGGGAGGGGTTGATTCAACGGGAGGGGGAGGGGGCAGGGGCACTGGGAGGGGACCAGTTATATAGGGGAACCTGTTCTCAAAGTTCCTACGGACCAAATCGATGGGGAGACAGGCAGGGTTTCTATTGCAGGAAGCATTGAACTGATGGACACTGTGACTGCAGGGGATACGAGTGCTCGGGGGGTGAGGGGTGCAGGGGACCAAGGTTTGCTGGTTGAAGGGGTACAAGGCATGTTGGGGGGAGGGATAGGGAGGGAGGGGAGGGAGGCTGAGAAACGGGGAAGGCAAGAGAAGGAGGATATGGTGCATCAGGAGCGGGGGGGTCCCCGCGCTGGAGAAGGGGGGGCGGTGGGGGGGTCCGTCCTTTGCGGCGGTGGTGGGTGGAGGAGGCGGGCGCAGGGGAACTAGGGGGGTAGGGGGCAGCGGGGAAGGATGGGGAGGGGGGTGGGGGGAGGCCAGGTTCCCAAAAGGAGGAATGTGGTACAATTGAGATGGGTGGGGGAGGGGGATGCCAAGCAGGGATGCGGTCCTGAGATTGGTCCTGGGTCTAGGATTCCTCCCAGAGGACCTCTATGCCTGTATTCATCCGGTGAATATACCAGAATACGATATCAGCTTTCTAACCCAGCGAGGCATGGAGGTCTTCTGGGATAGATACGAAGGGGTACGGGGGAGAGGGGACTGGAAGAACTACCGGGCCGTACCGATCAGCAGACCCGACCTGGTGCAGGTAACCCTTCTGGTTCGAAATGAGTCTCTATCAGGGGCGGACCTGGCCTTCTGGCTACAACGGTACGCAGAATTGTGTACCCCCTTGTCCAAACTCCCGGACCCCAGTAGGGTGTGGGTGGGAGGTTGGGGTGCGCAGGTTAGGCTGAGGCAGGCAGGGCATGTCATCCAGCACATTCCCTCCTCGGCGTTCATCGGCAGGGATCGGATTCTCTGCTTTTATAAGGGGCAGCCACGGCAGTGTCACAAGTGCGGGTCGTTTAGACATTTTAGTATGTCATGCCCGCTAGAGCAGTGTGGAAAGTGCGGGTCTAAGGAGCATCCCACGGAGTCCTGTATGTCTATTCGGTGCAACTTGTGTGGGGGTCTGGGGCATGCATTTCGAGCCTACCCTTGGGCCTCCCATAATGGGGGAGAGGAGGAGATAGATAGGGATGGTTCAGGTCAGGGGGAGGGGGGAGGGGAAGCAGGCCATGATCAGGTTCCCGGGGCGGGGGGGAAAGGGTCCAGGGAAGGACAGGGACAGGTAGAGGGGGGTGGCTTGGGGGAGGGTCGGAAGCGGCAGGAAGGGGAGGATGAGGGCTGGACGCGGGTGTCCAAGAAACAGCGGAGAGGAAAGGGGGGAGGGGGGTGGGAATGGGGATAGAAGTAGGGAATAGATTCAGGGGTTAGGAAGAGGAGGGAGGGGTTGAGGAACTGGCTGGTGAGGAGGTAGAGGATGGGGGTGGCTGGCAGGAAGGGTTGGAAGGTAGGGAGAAGGAGTGAGGGGAACAGCGGGTAAGAAAGAGAAAAGGGGGGGGAGGGTTTTGAGGGACAGAGAGGGGGGAAGGGTAGGGGGAGGTGGGTGGATCGGGGGAGCGACGGCTGATGCAGTGAGGGCGGGAGAGGAAAGGAAGGTAAGAAAGGATGTAGTAATGCAGGCCCGTGAGGGGAGGAGGAAGGGTCGGAGGCGGGATTGATGGGAAGGGTGGAAGAAGAGGAGGTAGTAGGGTGGAAGAGGGGGGAGAGGAGGGGGCAGGTCGGTTGATGATCCCCAGGGAGGGAGGGAGGTGGGTGAAGACAAAAAGAAGATAGGGAGGAAGAAAGCAAGGGTGGGGGAAGGGATGTTTAAGCTAGGGGTTCGGGATTGGGCAGAGGAGGAAGAAGAGGGTGGAGGGGAAGGGACCACGGATGATGGTGTGGAGAGAAGGGAAGGCAGCCAGGAAGGTGGGGGGTGTGATGGCGGGACTGCTATTGGTGTTCGCCACACTTAATGTGGCTAGTGTCGCCTCCCAGAGGGCAAGAAGCTTGGCATTTGATGGCCTCTCTGCTGTGGAGGCGGACTGTTCCTCCTCCAGGAGACCCGGTTGCAGACGCTGGAGACATCCGGCGGGCAAAGAGGGCCATGGAGATGGGGACCCTCTATCTGGGGTCTGGCCGGGGAGAGGTATGGGGGGATAGGCATCCTCTTTAAAACCAATAAGTAGAGATTGAGAGGGTGGTGGAGCTGGGTATTGGTAGGTGTTTTGGTGTTGGACTAATATTGCGGGGGTGGCCTTGCGGGTGATTAATGTGTATGGACCGCAAAGCAAACAGGGAAGGTCTGCATTTTTCAACAAAATTAAGCCTTACCTATACACTTCAAGGCAGTTGGTGTGGGGAGGAGACTTCAACACTATCTTACGGAAAGAGGATAGTGGGGGGCGGGCAACACAAGTACGTCATGATGGGGTTCGACTAGCGGGGATTATGAAAGGAGCAGGGCTGGTGGATGTACATATTGCACTTGGTGGTGGGAATCAGGGTTTCACCTTTTCACGGGGCACCTGTAGGAGCAGAATTGACCGGTTTATAGTTCGGGAAGGGGCATGTAGGCAGGCACCTAGGGTGGTGGAAGTAGATTTCTCTGACCACAGGATGGTGATGATAGAGTGGGGGGAGGGGGGGCGTGCAAGCTAGGGAAAGGGTGTGGAGATTGAATCTCAATGGTTGAAGGAGGAGGTGTTGCACCAGGAGTACCTGGAATTCCTAGCAGACCAGGTGTCCATTCAGGGTGTCTTCCCTTCCCTCAGGGACTGGTGGGAAGTACTGAAACACCGCACCAGAGGTTTTTTCTCCATCAGGCAAGGCGGCAGGGAAGGGAGGCCACCCGGTTGGGGATCGCCCTGAGAAAGCGACGGGATAATCTAATTTCCCGGGGGGGGGGGAGGAGGGAGGATATTGAGGTACTGCAGCAGGAGGTTGAAAAGAGTACAGTACAACCGCTACTCTTCCCTCGTCTACGAGCGGGACTTTCGGGAAGCTGCTTGGTCCGGACCCGTATGACTGCTGCAAGGAACAAAGGGAGAGGAGGTGGTGGTGGGGTTTAGGGGATGAGGGGGGGGGTGCTCCAAGAGTCCAGGGAAGGTATTTTGCGGGTGGTGGGGACGCATTTGGGTGGGTTTTCTCAGACCTACAGTTGGGGACAGAGGCCATGGAAGATATATTGAGGGGACCCCGGGGGTGGGTAACTGGGGGCCCCATCTTCAGGTCTTAACGCAGCTGTGGACGCTGGTGAGGTGGAGGAGGCCATTGGGCCTTGCGGCGCAGAACAACGCCGGGCCGGATGGACTTCCGGCGGAGTTTTACCAACGGTTCAGGGACCAGCTGGCGCCGCTCTTGCTGGAACTCTGGGAGGAGGCGCGAACAGGAGGATCCTTGCCGGAGTCTATGGGAGAATCAGCATTGGTCCTCCTTAGCAAAGGCAAGGATCCTCAAGACGTGGCGAACTGGCGACCAATAGCACTATTGAACAGCGACCGGAAGATCTTCGCCCACATGCTTCATGCTCGCATGAGGAAGGTCTCCGGTGAAGTGCTAGCAGTCCCGCAGAGGTGTGGGGTCCCAGGAAGGGGGGTGCTGGAGGCAGTAGCCTGGGTGAGGGAGGGCTTGGAACATAGCCGGGTGGGAGATGGTAGGTTGGTCGTGGCCTTGGACCAGGACAAGGCTTTCGACCGAGTGCAGTGGGAGTTCTTGTGGAAGGTCCTGGATCACTATGGCTTCCCGGGGGAGTGGATCGCACAACTGCAACTGTTGTATGCTGGGGCAACGATTTTTTCCCCTGGTGAATGGATGGAGGGGGGCGGAGGTGGGGGTCACGGCAGGGGTACGGCAGGGGTGCCCATTGAGCCCCCTGCTGTACGCTTTCACCATAGATCCCCTGGTGTGGAGGCTGGGAGGGGTGGGGGAAGGGAGGGCTCAGAGGGGTAGAGGTGGCAAAGGGAACGTATTGAGAGTCATCGCTTATGCAGACGATGTCAACGTTTGGGTGGCAGACCAGAGGGAGGGGAGGATGCTGCGGGAGACCCTTGAAGAATATTCCAAGGCATCGGGGTCACGGGTAAACCTGGGTAAGTGTACTAGCTTGTGGGTGGGTCCAGAGGAACGGCGATTTAACCTAGGGGGCGGGTTCCTGCAGGGATTGAAAAGAATGCGGGTGTTGGGAGTGTATTTTGGGGGGGGGGATTACGGGCGGGAGAGTTGGGAGCAAAAGATATTGGAGGCAAGGGAAAAGGTGGATCGTTGGAAGGGGTGGCGGATGTCCATGGCAGACAGGGTCCAGTTGTTGAAGACCCAGATAGTCCCCATGTTTCTCTTCTTGAGTTACCATCTGCCTTTTGCCGGAATGCTGTTTCACTTCATTGTACAGCGTGTTTTTTTCAACTTTTGTGAGGCAACAGGATGAACCTGGTAAAACGCAATATTACTTACCGGTCGCGGGAGGAAGGGGGGTGGGATGGTAAACCCTGTCTTGCTATTCTCCTCCCTGTTCATCCAGTTTAACCTTGGGCGGGGGGGAGGGCCGGAGGCCCCAGGGTGGGCACAAAGTGTTGTGCAGTGGTGGGAGGGATTTGGGGGCCCTTGGTGGGGGGGGGGGGAAGGGGGGGAGGTTGCGGAAGGGTTTCCCGGAGGGGGTAGGCTACTACAAATCCTTAGTAAAGCTGGTCCGGTTGTGGGACATTACATGAGAGGAAATAAGGGTGGGGCAGAGGGAGAGCGGGTGGAGCGGGTTCGCTCCCAGCATTTCTCATCTCCCCTGACTCTTAGGGATGCTCCAGGGCCCGTGCTGAGGCAGGGCCTCCGCTTTATTTCATCTAGACGACTCCCGAACAAGTACAGGGACATTGCCTGGCTGTCCCTTCACGGTAAATTATATGTTAGGGCAAATATGCACCGAAGCATGCAGGACCGAAACTGCCCGAGGGGGGAGTGTGCTGAACAGCTGGAGACGATGGACCACTTCCTTATGGAGTGTCCATTCTCCAGAGCAGTTTGTGGAAGAGTGGCCGCCTTGTTGGCCATCCCCAGCTTCACGTCCTACACCTATGCAGACTGGGTGTACGGGAGGCAGCAGGGGACGGGGCGGCTGGAGCCAGGTACCGCCTTCCTCATATCAGTTATTATCAGGTACTGCCTGTGGGTGGCCTGATGCGAGGTGTCTATGCGCCAGGAGTGCAGGTCGGCTGAGCAGGTTTCCTGGGACATTGTCCGAGCCGTCCAGGAATTGGCACGCTGGGAAACGGTGGAGGGGGGGTACATAATTTTGGGGTTTGGTGGAAACATGTACGCTTGAAGTTGATTTGAATATATGGTGTGGGGGGGATTTGAGGGGGACGGGTTTTGTCGGGTTTGTATTTTTTGTATAAAAGTGTAGTGGGGCTGGTTTTACAACGGCATGATGTAATGTCTTGAATATTGTTTTTTTCCGTTTTATTTAATAAAGGAATTCTCCAAGCATTCACCACCCTCTCTGTGAAGAAATACTTCCTGACATCTTTCCTGAGTCTGCCCCCCTTCAATCTCATTTCATGTCCTCTCGTTCTACCGCCTTCCCATCTCTGGAAAAGATTCATTTGCGGATTTATACCTTTCAAATATTTGAACGTCTGTATCATATCACCCCTGTTCCTCCTTTCCTCCAGAGTATACATGTTCAGGTCAGCAAGTCTCTCTTCATACGTCTTGGAACGCAACTCCCATACCATCCTCGTAGCTTTTCTTTGCACCGCTTCCATTTTTTAAACATCCTTCGCAAGGTACGGCCTCCAAAACTGAACACAATACTCCAGGTGGGGCCTCACCAACGTCTTATACAGGGGCATTAAAACCTCCTTTCTTCTGCTGGTCACACCTCTCTCTATACAGCCTAGCAACCTTCTCGCTACGGCCACCGCCTTGTCGCACTGTTTCATCGCCTTCAGGTCCTCAGATACTATCACCACAAGATCCCTCTCCCCGTCCGTGTCTATCAGGCTCTCCCCACCTAACACATACGCCTCCCTTGGATTTCTACTCCCTAAGTGCATCACTTTGCATTTCTTCACATTGAATTTTAATTGCCAAACGTTAGACCATTTTTCCAGCTTCTTCAGATCTTTTTTCATGTTTTCCACTCCCTCTGGGGTGTCCACTCTGTTGCAAATCTTGGTGTCATCCGCAAAAAGGCAAACTTTACCTTGTAACCCTTCGGCAATGTCACTCACAAATATATTGAACAGAATGGGCCCCAGCACCGATCCCTGAGGCACTCCACTACTCACCTTTCCCTCCTCCGAGCGAACTCCATTTACCACCACCCTCTGGCGTCTGCCCGTCAACCAGTTCCTAATCCAGTTCACCACTTCGGGTTCCTATCTTCAGCCTTCTAGTTTATATTCAAGAGCCTCCTGTGGGGAAACCGTGTGGGAACCGTGTCAAAGCCTTGCTGAAATCTAAGTAGATGACGTCCATAGCACATCCTTGATTTAATTCTCCTGTACCCAGTCAAAGAATCAATGAGATTCGTTTTTGGCACGATTTCCCTTTGGTGAAACCATGTTTGTCTCGGATCTTGCACTTATTGCTTCCAGGAAATTCACTTCCTTTCCTTCAGCATGGCTTCCATTACTTTTCCAATACCGAAGTGAGGCTTACCGGCCCTGTATTTTCCAGCTTCTTCCCTATCACCACTTTTGTGAAGAGGGACCACCTCCGCCATTCTCCAATCCCATCAGAACCCTATCCCGGCTCCAAGGGATTTATTAAACAAATCTTTAAGAGGACCCGCCAGAACCCTCTCTGAGCTCCCTCAGTATTCTGGGGGGTGGATCCTTCCGGCCCCATGGCTTTGTCCACCTTTAGCTTTCCAAGTTGTTCATACACACTCTCCTTCTCGTGAACGGTTGCTCTATCCACTTCATTCTCAGTGTACTTTTGCCAGTCCCTCTCGGTCCTTCCCCAGGATTTTCTTCAGTAAAACAGAACAAAAGTATCTATTTGCAAATTTGCTTTTTCTTCATCATTTTTCTACATAGCGTTTTGCTGTATCTTTTAGTCTCACAATCCCCTTTTTAGTCTTTCTCCTTCACTAATATACCTGAAGAAGTTTTTGTGTCTCCCCTCCGTAAATTTCTAGCCATTTGTTCTTCCGCTTGCGCCTTTCGCCAGACGTACCTCTTCTCTTGGCTTCTTTCAGAGCACAGCAAGGACAATTCTCCATAAAACTCATCATACAAAGAAATTTTGTTTTATTTATTTATTTATTTATTGCATTTGTATTCCACATTTTCCCACCTCTTGCAGGCTCAATGGTGGCTTACAATATATCATGAATATGGAAGTAGAAGAGAATAGACATTTGGTATGACAGAAGGATTTTGGGGTTACATGATAATGTTAGAAACATGATAGTAATATACCAAGAAAACATTATGAGACAATTCTGGATACATGTGGGGGACATAGGCGGTCGGGTGGCCTAACTGTTTGGGGAGGCTAAAGGGGGGTGGGTTAGGGGTGGAGCTTAAATCCATAATTTCTGATAACACAGAAAAAATAAATAAAAAGTCAGAATTAATACCTTTTATTAAATTAGATATTAGCTATGTATCATATGTCAAAGATAAAGTGGTTGCTCAAAGCATATTCTAAGCACAATCGCTCAACTGCAAAACACTATGCACAACTTTGTGCAAAAACACACTCAGTACCTTACTGTACCATAAATATTACACTGGGCAGAACCTAATACACCAATATACCACCCATACGGAAAATGCAGACCATCAACAATATGAAACAAGGGATCATATCATCCCATTCTCATGTAGAGCCACAAAACACCCTAATTCATGTTTAATGTGGGATAAAATGCCATAAATAAATAAGTAAATAAATATAACTTTTAATGTTGAGCACCTGATTCTCAAAGTGGACATATTCCAAACACTATCATGAAATAAAATAATCTTTTCTACCTTTGCTGTTTGGTGACTTTTTTTCTGATCATAGCTGGCCAAGTAATCCGATTTTGCTGCTATCTGTCCTCTTAACTCCGTTGCAGGGCTTCCTTTCCATTTATTTCTTTACTTTCCCGCCTTTCTTCTTCATTCTTGTCCTACATCCGTAAGTAAAAGCTGGGTCCTCTGCAGACTTGACTGTCCAGTGGATCTAGCTTCTGCCTATTTTCTCCATCGATGTGCAGGTTTTCTCCCTTTTCCTCATCTCATCTCCTTCCTCTCTCTTCCCTCCCCTCCATCCATAACCAGCATTTTTTCTCTCTCCCTTCCCCTCCATCCATGTGCATCTCCTTTCTCTGTCTTCCCTCCTCTCCATGCATGTCCAGAATTTCTCCCTTCATTCATGTGCATCTCTTTCCTGTCTTCCCTTCCCTCCATCCATGTCCAGCAACCCTCTTCTTCCCTCTAGGCACCCATGTCCAGCAACCCTCCTCTCTCTCTCCCTGCCTCACCTCCATCCAACCAAGTCCAGCAACCCTCCTCTCCCCTCTAGCCACCCACCCATGTCCAGCAACTCTACTCTCCCCTCCATCCACCTATGTACAGCAAATCTCCTCTCCCCTGACCTCCCCTCCACCCATGTCCAGCAACCCTCCTCTCTCCCCTGACATCCCCTCTATCCACCCATTCTCTCCCTTTCCATTAAAAACTATCTGCCCCCCCCCCCCCCGTGCCATCTTTAATTTACCTCTGCTCCATCCCCAGCGTCGGCCGCATCATTTGAAAGCCCGCCGCGCCCTGCTGCCCGTCTCTATTCTCCCCTCGGCTCGCTCCCTTCGCAACGTGATTCGTTCCGCAGACAGAGTCCCAGCTTCTGACATCATTTCCTCGAGGGGTGGGACTCTGTCTGTGGAACGAATCACGTCGCGAAGGGAGCGAGCCGAGGGGAGAATAGAGACGGGCAGCAGGGCGCCGGCGGGCTTTCAAATGATGCGGCCGATGCTGGGGACGGAGCGGAGGTAAATTAAAGATGGCACGGGGGGGCAGATAGTTTTTAACAGAAAGGGAGGGAAGGGGACACAGCGCCACTCCCCAAGCCTCTTATACCGGCGCCTATGGTGGGGGAGTGCACATGTGTTGATCTTTGTGGTATGTCTTGTTAAAGAGATGAGTCTTCAGTAGTTTGCGGAAGTTGGTTAGTTCATAGATTGTCTTAGGTTGCGCGGCAGCGCGTTCCAGAATTGTGCACTCATGTAGGAAAAGGTTGATGCGTGCGTTAGTTTGTATTTTAGACCTTTACAGTTGGGGAAGTGAAGGTTAAGGAATGTGCGAGATGATTTTTTAGCATTCCTGGGTGGTAAGTCGATCAGGTCTGACATGTAGGCTGGGGCTTCGCCATGAATGATTTTGTCAACTAGGGTACATATTTTGAACGTGATGCGTTCTTTGAGTGGGAGCCAATGTAGCTTTTCCTCGTAATGGTTTGGCACTTTCATATTTTGATTTTCCTAATATTAGTCTAGCTGCAGTATTCTGGGCTGTCTGGAGTTTTTTGAGTATTTGTTCTTTGCAGCCAGCGTATAATGCATTGCAATAGTCTAGATGACTAAGTACCAGTGATTGTACCAGGTTACGGAAGACGGTCCTTGGAAAGAATGGTCTTACACTTTTTAATTTCCACATTGAGTGGAACATCTTTTTGGTTGTGTTCTTTGTGTGGCTTTCAAGTGTTAGGTGTCGATCAATGGTAACTCCAAGAATTTTTAAGGTGTCCGAAATTGGAAGATTCAGTTTTGGTGTGTTGATGGTGGTGAATTTGTTCGTGTTGTGTTGAGAGGTGAGTATTAGGCATTGGGTTTTTTCTGCATTAAGTTTCAGATGAAATATATCTGCCCATGAGTGCATGATTTGTAGACTTTGGTTGATGTCGTTGGAGATTTCCTTTAAGTCTTGTTTGAATGGGATGTAGATCGTTATGTCATCAGCGTATATGTATGGGTTGAGGTTTTGATTTGATAGTAGTTGGCCAATGGTATCATCATTAGGTTGAATAAGGTCGGTGAGAGGGGGGATCCCTGTGGAACTCCGCATTCAGGTGTCCATAGAGGCTGATGTGATCGAATTGATGTCACTTGGTATGATCGTGTGGTTAGGAACCCCTTGAACCATTGAGCACGTTGCCTCTGATTCCGAAGTACTCGAGGATATGTAGTAGAATGCCATGATCAACCATGTCAAAGGCGCTAGACATGTCGAATTGTAGAAGTAGTATGTTCTTGCCGGTTGCAATCATTTGTTTGAATTTAGTCATGAGCGTAACTAGTACTGTTTCGGTACTGTGGTTAGAACAGAATCCTGACTGGGAGTTGGGTAGTATTGAGAACTTGTTTAAATAGTTTGTGAGTTGTATGGTCACCATCCCTTCCGTTATTTAGGTTATTAAGGGAATGCATGCTACTGGTCTATAGTTGGTTAGTTCACTGGCATTTTTCTTTGGGGTCTTTGGGTACGGGGGTGAGTAGAATGTTTCCTTTCTCCTTTGGGAAGAGTCCATTTTGTAGCATAAAGTTCAGTGGTTGGTTAGGTCTTTTATAAATTGTTGAGGGGCCGATGTCATAAGGTTGTTTGGGCATATGTCTAGTTTGCAATGAGATTTGGTGAATCTTTGAGTGTTTGGGAGATGAGATCCTCCGATAGTGTCTCGAATTCGGTCCAAATTCTATCTGCTGGGTATACTCCAGGGTCTGGGTCTAGACAGTCTAGTAGTACGGCGTATTCGGTGGAGTTGACAGGTATTTTAAGGGTCGCATTGTACGATTTTCTCCTTGAAGTTGTGATAAAGTCACATCCAGGATAGTTGGGGTTAAGGCAGTTTCAGTCTGAACTACAAGTCCCAGAAGGCACTGCAGGCAAGGAGCCAGGGGGTGAGATGAGGAATCCGGACTGGACTTCTAGCTGCAATAGGGGAAGACAAAGGAGTAAGCTGACAGGATGTGTAGATTAGCTGCCCCTAGGGGGGGAAAGAGAGCTAGGAAACCCTGTGTGCAGGAGCTCCTCATTAGGCTGATGCTCAACTCAGATGGTATGGGAGAAAGAGAGCTAGGAAACCCTGTGTGCAGGAGCTCCTCATTAGGCTCATGCTCAACTCAGCTGGTATGGGTGTGTAGAGAAGCTAATGAGTGGGGAATGATTGGTTGTGAAGGCAGAAGCCAGGGATTGATTAGGCAGGTGGGAAGGAATCTCAGGAGCTCAGTTCAGGGAGAGCAGCAAGGAAGGCGAGAAGCAGTTGCAGGCTGAAAACCCTTGGGCAGGGAGGTCCCTAAAGTACTGAAGTCTGAGAAGTATTGCAGGCTGAGAACCCTTGGGCAGGGAGGTCCCTAAAGTACTGAAGTCTTGGAAGTATTTGCAGGCTGAAAATCCTTGGGTAAGAAGAAGTCCCTAAAGTATTGACCTTACTAGTGAAGCTGTTGCAGGGGGAATCCCTTGGGTGTGAGAAGTCCCTAAAATATGGAGCTCATTATGAGAGTGAAGAGAATAGAAGTATAACTGCTGCTTTGTGAGTTAACTATGATGATGAATTGAATGCACTGCTGCTGTTTGGAATTGAACTAATGTTTATGGTGCACTGGATAAAGAGCCTAGACTGAAGCCGACTGTAGCCTATATTGAATCCTGACATGTGCTAAGAGCCTTCTGCTTAAAGGGGACTACTGGCCACACACTTTCAGGTGGCTTATAGGTGCATAGGATTGAAGGTGAATGCTGCTGTTGGAACTGTGTACTAGAAACCTGCATGGAATAAAGTCCTTGAGTTTGAAGTTACTGGTGGATATCTGTTTCTTCATTGTACCGGGAGCCTGTGGTTAGAGGAGATTGTTCTATCCCTGGCTGCACAAGAGAGGCTCCTGGTTACAAAGTACTTCGCAAGGTTGTCAGCTCCTGGTGTTGTTTGTGACTGGTGTGGTGTCTATTAGTTTATTCACAAGTTGAAAGAGTTTGTGTGTCCTTGTAGTTTGGTCCAATTACAGTTTTGTAGTACAATCTTTTGGTTTGTCTTATGGTATATTTATATTTTCTTTGAGTTTGGGGTCGTCTTTCTTTTTATTCCACGCATGTTCTAATCTTCTGACTTGTGTTTTGAGTTTTTCAGTTCATCGTTGAACCATGGTATTGAGTTCTTTCTGTGTGAGGATCTGGTTTGAGTTGGGGCGATACTGTCTAGTATTGATTGGCATCTGTTGTCCCATTCTAAGAGGAATTGATTTGTTTTCTGCTTTTATTGTCCATCCGTTGTGGTATATCTGTTGCCAGAATATAACCGGTCTATTTTTCCTCTCGTGGTGTAGGTTTTCCGTATTTGTTTGTTAGGTGATTTTTTCGTTCGCCATTGGAGGGAGATGTGTGCTTTATAGTGGTCTGACCACGGTGTGGGTGTCCATTTTGTATCTGTTAATATGAGGTTTGAGTCGTGGTCGAGTTTGTGTGTGATGATGTCTAATGTGTGTCCTTTAATATGGGTTGGTTGCGTGTTTGGTCCGTGAAGATCCCACAGTTGTAGGAACTCTTTGCATTCTTGGGTGCTTGTTATGGTGAGATCTTCAAGGTGCAGGTTGATGTCACCCAATATGATAAGGTTAGAGGTAGAGACACAAGTGTTCGAGATAAAGTCCATGAAGAGTGTTTGGGAGTCTTGCCAGTTGTCTGGTGGTCTATAAAGTATGACTGTGTTAAGGTGTTCCTGCAAATTTGGGTGATTGATTCTTACCGAGGCAATTTCAAGTTGTGGCAGGATGGATTCAGCTGTTGTTGTGATGGTGAATTCGGATTTGTATATTATGGCTATTCCTCCTCCTCTTTTTCCGTTTCTTGTCCAATGGGTAATTTTGTAACCTGGTGGGCATAAGCCTAATATTATGGGGTCTTTAAGGTCGTGGATCCAGGTTTCAGTGATGAATAGGAGGTCAAGATTATCTGTTGTGATCCAATCTATTATAATCTCTGTTTTGTTTACTACTGATCTGGTGTTTACGTATCCCATTTGGATTAAATAGTAAGGTTCAGTATGGGACACTGATGTGTTAATTTTTATTAGTTGTCTGTTTTCTTGGTATCTAGTTTTGTTGTGTCCTTTCTTCCCTTTCTGTTGGTTATTACCGTATGTATTTGTTCTTCCTTTTAGTTGGTTGTTTTTTTGGTTTAGTGAGCTGTGAGTGGGTTGTCTGTACGGTGTGTATGTTGTGGGTATATTGTTATTTGTTTGGTGTAGTCCATGCATGGCAGATTAGGGAAAGGAGGTATATTATCATGAGCAGTTTGTTGGTGTTCATGTTGGCTGTAGTTCGTGTTGTTTGGTTGTGTCTGAGGGTGTTAGTAACTGAGATATTGTATGAGCATCAGTAGTTTTAGCTTTAGGCAGTATCAACGTCAGTGGGGTGAACTATGAGTAGTGATTAAGTGTGGTTTCAGCAGTGTCCGCATTTGGCTGTCTTAACATTAAGCGGCATCAACATTAAGCAATGTCATCATCAGGCATTGTCCGTGTTAAGCAGTCTTAGCATCAAGCGGTATCAATTTTAAGCAGTATCAACATCAAGCAGTGTCGACACCCGTAGCTACGCCCCTGGCATCAACATAAACCACATATATACTTTATGGAACAGAAATTTTTTAAATAAATTTTAAAATGTCAATCCTGCACTATCCCACAATTCTAGGCAGGTTACAACTGTTATATACATAAAATTTCACGAGAAGAAACCTCTCCCAAAAGTGCCAGCCAAAACACGCCCCACCCAACCAATTGCACACCCAAAGCATCACAGTATGTAAATGGACAAAAAAGCAACAGTAAACACATACCTGTGTAATTGGCAGCTTTAAATGTGCTATTGGCTAAATACTGTATTCTCCAGCTAGCACCCCTAGGAGAGGTCTCTTCTCTTGAGATTTAAATTGGTCTCTTCTGATTAATAGTGTATAGAACATACATAAAATTTTGCATAGTAATTACTAGACAAGCAACACTTAAACTTGACAAGACATAAGTCTACTATAATGGCAAACATCTACACACACATCACAGTATCCAGTGGCGTAGCAAGAGCGGGGCGGTCAAGCCCGGGTGTCAGCGGGTGGGGGGGTGCTCCGTCGAGAGCCGACAGCTCTCGTCTCCTGCCACCACCCTGCCTTTTTTTTAAAAATCCATGCAACGACGCAGGCAGCGCCTCGCGTCTGCCCTGCGTGTGCTGTGAAAGGAGAAAATCGCCTCTCTGGCATCGGGCCTTCCCTCGCTGTGTCCCACCCTCTTCTGAGGTAACTTCCTATTTCCTCAAGGGCGGGACACAGCGAGGGAAGGCCCAATGCCAGCGAGGTGATTTTCTCCTTTCACAGCACACGCAGGGCAGACGCGAGGCGCTGCCTGCGCCACTGCATGGATTTTTTTTAAAAAGGCAGGGTGGTGGCAGGAGAAGAGGGCTCTATCGGCTCTCGACGGAGGGGGGACGAGACCGGGTCGGGGAGGCTCAGATGGGACAGGGGGAGCTCAGAGGGGAGAACAAGATTGGGGAGGGGTGGGGGAGCTCAGAGGGGAGAAGGGGATTGGGGAGGGTGGGGGAGCTCAGAGGGGAGAAGGGGACTGGGGAGGGGAGTGCTCAGATGGGAGCAGGGGTCTGAAGCTGGAACTGGGGTCTTACAAGGGGGCAGGAGGGAAAATGGGTCCATGCCTGGGGCAGGTGAGAGAATGGGTCTGGGGCTGAAAAGGGGGGGATGCAAGGCATGTGGTGGATGAAAGGGGCTGGAACTGGGGGCTGAAAAGGAGGGTAGTTGGGATAAGGGGGCTAGTACTGGAACTGGGGGCTGAAAAGGGGCAGGGGCTGAAACTGTGGGGTCTTTAAAGGGGACAAGGAGAACTGGCTGGGGCTGAAGCTCTGGTCTGGTAAGAGAAAAGGGCTGGGGTTGAAACTAGGGGCTGAAAAGGGGACAGGGAGAAGTGGCTGTGTGCTGAAGCTCAGGACTGATGGGAGAAAAGGGCTGGGGACTGGTGGGATAGTGGGGCTGAACAGGGGGGCAGGTGGGAGATGTGGGCTCGGGCTGGAACTAGGGGCAGGTGGAATAAGGGGGCTGAAAAGAGGGGGCAGAGAGAGAGGGGACAGGCCCTGGATGGATGGGAGAGGGAGGGCAGACCCTGGATGGATGGGAGAGGGAGGGCAGACAGATTGAAAGGGCAGAGAGAAAGGGCAGATGGTGGGTGGAAGGGGAGAGAAAAGAGGGCAAACTGGGGCAAATGGTGGATGGAAGGGGCAGAGATAGAGGGTAGATGTGGATGGAAGTGAGAGAGAGGGCAGATGTTGATGGAAGGGGGAGAGAGAGATGGCAAACTGGAGCAGATGGTGGATGGAAGGGACAGAAATGGAGGGCAGATGTGGATGGAAGGGAGAGAGAGGGCAGACAGGGATGGAAGGGACATTAGAGAGGGCAGACACTGGATGGCAGAGAGAGAGCGAAGACAGATGCTGGATGGAAGGAAGACAGTGAAAAGAAGATGAGGAAAACAGAAACCAGAGACAACAAACTGTAAATAAAATATATATATTTTTTTGCTTTAGGATATAGTATTGTAGCTGTGTTAATCAACGTTTATAAATAGAACATGTAAATAAGGTAATCTTTTTATTGGACTAATTTTAATACATTTTGACTTAACTTTCAGAGAACAAAACCCCCTTCCTCAGGTCAGGATAGGATACTGTAACAGCACTATACTGTATTGACCTGAGGAAGGAGATTTTGGCCTCTGGAAGCTAAATGTATTAGTCCAATCAAATGGTATTATTTTATTTTCTGTATTTGTTTTATTTCTATTTGTTAACTTGTAAAGTGGTGATTGGTATTTGTTAGTTTTTTCAAATTTACATCTGCTGTCTTTATATTTTGCACAGTACTAGGGGACATTTTCTGTTTCTGTGGTGTTGCATTATATGCAGAGTCTGGCATCGGGGGTTCAGTTTAATTTTTGTCTAAATAGAAAGTTTATGATTACTTATTCTATAGTGGATTAGGGTGTATCTGTGTTTGTGAAAAAGACATGGCTTTCGGTTGGCATTGACTGTGCAGGATCAACGATCTGTACTAATCTGTCTGTTTTCATTTTACAATAGGTGAATTGATGTTCTAGTGCTCACTGTAGTGTTTAAGATGCTTTCCTTGTCCTTGTGTGACTCATACAAATTACTGCTTATGGTATGGTAGAATTGCTCTATAGGTCCTGAGTGTTTTGTATTCTCAGTATGCCTAGTACTGGATTTGGTGGTGGTGGTGGTGGGGGGGGGGGGGGGGGTTAAAAAATGACCGGCCTCGGGTGTCAACTACCCTAGCTAAGCCACTGACAGTATCCTGTAAAAGTAATTACAACAATGGCACTTACCCTTCAAACTTTGCTTTATAAGAAACGTAAATGCATGATTAAATTGTGTTAAAAACCACCTTTTCTAAAATGGCAAATTGGACGGTGGCATAAAATTCCTTGGTAGATCTGTCATGGTCCACAGATAAGATGTTTCCTCTTACAGTTGTCCATAGAAAAAAATGTATTCAAATTCTGTTAGGACCTCAGTAATGGCAATACAAAATCCATTCACTGCCAGATTCTATGTTAAATAACACTAAATGTTATGAAGATGCTTCTTAGAGCCTATGAGGCAACCTTAACACCAATTCTCAACACACAAATACCAATAACTGTACCTTAAAAAGGCAGCAGTGAACATACACAACAGCAATACGGGTCCCATTGGAAAAAAACAGACAAAGTCAGACTGATATAGATTCCCACACAAACCACATGCCAGCAGACTCTCTAACCTCGGTCACATGCTGAACACACACCAACTCTCATCACAATAAAGGACCAAAAATTTGATATTGTTCTGTGGCCTGGCATCAGCCCACAGAGATGTCAAGTAACCCAGTTCCAGACTGGAGATTTTGGGCTCATCTTAACTGTTGTTGTAATCTGCCTTGGGAAGCCTGGTGTTATAAAGAAGGAATATACTGGAATTAAATTGAATTAAAATGAAACTCTCCTTTCATTGGGGCACATGGAATCTCACCTTCACCTCATCTATTTTGTACAAATGGATTATTCTGTTTTGAGCATGTTTCAGGGTCAAGTGGTTTCATAAGTCAAAATAATAAAATAAATATTTTCTTTCATGCAGATCTCTCATTTGTTTAAGCATAACTACATGGGCTAGAAGCCCCTAATGCAGTCCATTGGTTTTCTTATATTTTGTCCTTGTGAAGACTGTGTCAAAACTGGAAATAAGTGAGACAATAACAGAGTTCATTTTAAGCAAGAAGCTAAGAAATCATTTACTCTGGTCTTACATCAAGGACATCCCATCAAGCTATGCATCATCATTTGGAAAACATAAATGTCATTCAGCTCCGACAGTTTTACTGCTGCTTTCCCTTAGCCATCATTATTCCTGGGACTCATCTATATACAAACACAGAGCTGGGAGACAAAGATTACCCCCCCCCCCCAAAAAAAAAAAAAAAAAAAAAAATTTAAATAAATAAAAAATATGCCTTTCACAACCAAACAAATGTTTCAGAACTGGAAAATTTTGGCACACACCCAGACTGAGCTCTGTCCCACCACCCAATATTTCTCTCTCAAACAGCATCAATAAACAATATTAAGTGCACCTTTATAATGTACCACCGCACCCCACAAAACAAAAGGAGCAACTTTCCAGAAACCATCCCCCTCCCTTGACCCAGACACAGGAAAAAAAAAAAGACTTCAAATGCTCTCATGTATTTACCCAATTCATATCCCTTAGTGCATGTCTTGGTTGTTACACACATAAAAATGTTCTAAAATAAGTAAATAAATAGATTGATAGAAACTCTGAATGGAAACTTTGAATGTCAAGCACATGATTCTTATAATGTCCGCTTTAATTGCCCTTCACCAGGAGAAAACCAGCCTCTCCAAATGACACACTGATCACAACTCACAATGAATAAATCACAATGAAAAGTTATCCCATTATTATACTTGCTCTGTGTACATCCCCATACCGCACAAGCTGGCTTGCCTAAAAACACAAGTGAGATCAAACAAAAATGCCATCAACAATAAGGAACGACAACGTGGATGCAGCAGCCCACAGATTATAGCTCTGGCTGTGTGGGAGCGGGAAAACATAGACCAACCTATGAGTCCGTGGCCTCAACCCTTCGACGCCATGCCGTCTCCCATTCTCAATCCAAGGGTCCTGGGGGCTCACTGGAGACAACGAAATGAAACCTCACTGTGCCAGCCCACGTTAGTGTGCAAAGGCTAGAGGAGCTGCAGTAGGCAGCCACAGGGAATGGAGGCAGAGCAGCAGAAACGAGAAGTAAACCACCCTAAGAAGAGTGTGGAGTGGAGCGGTGCGGTGCCCCACTCCCCCCTTCCTGTTTCCCTGTGTCGGACTTTTGTGTCTTAAGGGGCGGGAGTCGGAACGCTGCGCAGAGCTGTTAGCGGCATGTGGCTGGTACCACGCTGCAGTCTAAAGAATGAATGACATCTCCCCAGGATAACTTCGCTGCTGAAGCTGCAACAATGGAGGAGGGCCACCTTTAAATCTAGACTGAAAACCCACCTCTTTAACATTGCTTTTGACTTGTAACCACTCGCCTCCACCTACCCTCCTCTCTTCCTTCCCGTTCACATTAATTGATTTGATTTGCTTACTTTATTTATTTTTTGTCTATTAGATTGTAAGCTCTTTGAGCAGGGACTGTCTTTCTTCTATGTTTGTACAGCGCTGCGTATGCCTTGTAGCGCTATAGAAATGCTAAATAGTAGTAGTAGTAGTAGTAGCTGGTTTTCTGCTGGGTGGGCCTGGGATGAAAATGGATGGGCCCAGGCCCACCCGTGGCTACGCCCCTGCCCAGAAATGAGTGGCTCACATTCTAGGAGCAAAGGGTGGAGTCCTCAGACCTGAATTCAAAGATAGGCAGCTAACCACGTGCCAAATTTTGAAGAGCGAAAATACTTGAGCTAAACTGTACGACTTTAGCACAATGTTCTATGACCTTGGATGGGGAGGAGATGGGGGGATACATTTATCTCCCTACTGATCTATGGTCTGTCCTGTTGGTGCTGGCACTTTAAAGTCCCACCTAGGAATCATAGATAATTTGCAAATCCTCTCCTCGTCGCACAGAAAGACAGGTCACGGGAGATGCAGGGTTTACTGGACTCACCGAGGATAGTCCTTACCTCATAAAGATTATGGAGGACCAGCAGGTAAAAGCTTTTCAGTCTGGTCGCATCAAGGACAGGCACTTTTCTCAATAGCAACCAAGGGTACCTCTGTTGAGGAATTTGTGTCTCAGGTACACAACAGAATGCTCTTCTCCTTATAGGTTTGTTTGCCCGAGTGCACTTCTAATGGCATACGCTGAGCTGTAAGTGTGTATCAAATAGCTTTTAAGATGTAGTTCAGCATTACCCAATCCCTACCGTACTCCCTGTTGTTGAATCAATGCTCCATTGAATAAATCTTCAGTTACTTTAATATGTAGATATAAACAATACAATACATACAACCCCAAAGTAACCCCAGTATTCCAAACCCCCACCACCACTCGATTCCAGTCACTCACACGCATGCATACTCCTTGATACAGCTGTTATCAGATTGCCATAAATTTACACATTTCTTAAAGAAGCAGTAACCCCTTTCTCCTCTACTTCTTATTCCAAGAAGAGGGGAAGTATTATTCATCTACTGTCCTTTTAAATGTCCAACATGTTGTCCATAACTTTACATCAAATATGATGAAGTTTCAATCAGGGACAAATTCAGTCAAGGACAAGTACAGAGATCACTCCACTCCACTGGAAACCTTCATAGTAGGAGTTTCAAAATGTGAACCAATGTGAGGTGTGAGCATCAACGGGTTGAGGATCCGGCTGCTGAGGGCACCATCAGTGCGTCCACATTCAGATAATTACTCCAATTCTCGGTTCTCTATGCGAGACCGCATTTCAATCCTGGCTTCCTCAGGAGAACCACGTTCAACAACCCAGCGGGCTGTCTACCAAACCTACATAGAGCGTCGTCATTTCCTGACTACGTAGGTTTGGTAGCACCTGAAATCAGAATCACTGCAATACAGACAATCATACAGGGAGGGCTCATGGCTTCATCTGCTATGACTAAAGGAAAGAAAATTACCAAGGTAAGAACCTAATTTTCCCTTCCTTGTCATCAAGCAGATGAAGCCATTACGTATGGGATGTAACAAAGCAATCCCTAAATAGGGTGGGAACAAGCCACACCACGCGCTAGCACCTGTGCTCCAAAATGCGCATCCCTCCTGGCAGCCACATCCAGCCTGTAATGTCGGGCGAAAGAGAGCTTAGAAGCCCATGTTGCAGCACTGCAAATCTCATGAAGAGATAGTGCTCCAGTTTCCGTCCAGGAAGAGAAAATCGCTCTTGTGGAGTGTGCCTTAAAGGCTGCAGGCGGAGCCTGGCCAGACAGCAGAAATGCTGAAAAGATAGCTTCTTTGAGCCAACGGGCAATAGTGGCTTTAGACGCTGAAGACCCCTCTGCGAGGACCTGCAAACAGCACAAAAAGATGATCAGAGGTCCTGAAAGAATTTGTAATTCGCAGATACTGCAACAGAGTCCTGCGCACATCCAAAAGGTGCAACTGCCCAAATGAATCTGGAAACTCCTCCTCAACAAAGGAGGGAAGAAAAACAGGCTGGTTTAGGCGAAACTCTGAAACCACCTTAGGCATGAAGGAAGGCACGGTCCGAACTGTGACCCCTGACTCTGAGAATTGCAGAAAAGGGTCTCTACAGGACAGCGCCTGGAGCTCTTGACACCCGCCTCGCCGAGGTAATGGCCACTAAAAAGACGGCCTTCAGTGTCAAATCTTTCTCTGAAGCACGCCGAAGCGGTTCAAAGGGAGCCCCCTGAAGGGCCTTCAATACTAACCCCAGGTTCCAAGCTGGACAAGGTGCCCGCACGGGAGGACGGAGCCGAAGCACCCCTCTAAGAAACAGTGCCACATCTGGATGAGCAGCTAAGGACACGCCTTCAACCTTGCCACGCAGGGAGGCCAATGCTGCCACTTGTACCCGCAGGGAATTATAGGCCAAGCCTTTGTGTACACTATCCTGCAAAAAGTCCAGAATCGGCGAGACAGGAGCCCGCAATGGAGAAAACGCTCTTGAAACACACCAGACTTCAAACTGGCACCAAATCCTGGCATAAGCCACGGAAGCGGAGCGCTTACGGGCCTGCAGGAGAGTGGAAATTACCTTATTTGAGTAGCCTTTGTCTCTCAATTGCGCCCTCTCAATCGCCAAGCCATAAGACCAAAACGGCTGGCGTCCTCCATGGCCACCGGACCCTGTGACAACAGGTGTGGAACCAGAGGTAACAGAAAAGGAGCCTCCATTAGCATCTGTCGGAGGTCCGCATACCAAGGCCTCCTGGGCCAATCCAGGGCAATGAGCACCACTTCTCCTGGATGCAGCCGAATCCGCAGGAGCACTCGCCCTATCAAGGGCCACAGAGGGAAGACATACAGCAAGCCCAGGGGCCAGGGTTGAGCCAAGGTATCCAACCCGGCAGAGCGAGGATCCCTCCGTCTGCTGAAGAAGCACGGGACTTTGGCATTGGAACTGGTCGCCATAAGATCCATCACTGGCTTGCCCCATTTGGCACATATCTGCAGGAATACATCGTCTGCTAGTTCCCATTCCGCTGGATCAATCTGATGCCTGCTTAGATAGTCAGCTTGCACATTGCTCTGACCTGCAATGTGAGCTGCTGACAGGGACTGTAGATGCAGCTCGGCCCAGTGGCAAATTTGTTCGGCCTGCGCGGCTAGAGCTCTGCACTGAGTTCCGCCTTGTCTATTTATGTAGGCCACTGCTGTCGTGTTGTCCGACATCACTCGGACAGCCAATCCTTCCAGGGTCACTTGAAAGGCCAGAAGAGCCAGAAACACCGCTTTCAACTCCAGGAGGTTGATAGACCACTCCGACTCCTCGGGTGTCCATGGACCCTGGGCATGCTTCCCCTGGCAATGTGTGCCCCAGCCCTTCAGGCTGGCATCTGTCACCACCAGGCACCAATCGGGGAGCGCCAGCGGCATTCCCCGCTGCAACATGCTGTCCGAGAGCCACCACTCCATACTGAGGCGGGCCGCAGGGAGCCAAGAAAGTCTGAGATACTGGAGACCATCGTTGAAGTACAGAATACTGTAGAGGTCTCAGGTGCACTCTTGCCCATGGCAACACTTCCAAGGTGGCCATCATCGATCCCAACAGCTGGACAATGTCCCAAGCTCGCGGGCGGGGCATCCTCAGGAGCAGACGGACCTGATTCTGAAGCTTGCACCGCCTTTGCTCGGGAAGAAACACATAGCCCGAGGCTGTGTCAAACCTGGCCCCCAAATATTCTAGAGATTGTGAGGGGGTCAGGTAACTTTTGGCCATATTGATGACCCAGCCCAGAGATTGAAGGACTGAAACCACTCTGGCTGTAGTTAGATGACTCTCTTTTTCTGAGTCTGCTCTGATGAGCCAGTCGTCTAGGTACGGGTGAACCCGGATACCCTCTCGCCTGAGAAAAGCAGCTATTACCACCATTACCTTGGAGAAGGTTCGGGGAGCTGTGGCGAGGCCAAAAGGCAAGGCCCGAAACTGGAAATGTTTTCCCAACACTGCAAACCGCAGAAACTTCTGGTGCGGGGGCCAAATTGGTATGTGCAAGTAAGCTTCTTTCAGGCCAAGAGACGTGAGAAACTCTCCTGGCTGTACCGCCGCAATGACGGAGCGCAGGGTTTCCATGTGAAAATGCCGCACTCTTAAGGACTTGTTCAGCTCTTTTAAGTCCAGGATCGGGCGAAAAGACCCGCCTTTTCACGGCACCACAAAGTAAATGGAGTAGCGGCCTAGACCTTGTTCGGTGGGAGGCACCGGGGCACAGCCCCTATCTGGCACAGACTGTGCAAAGTCTCCTCTACCGCCGCCCATTTGGCGGCAGAACCACATCGGGACTCCACAAACACGTCTCTCACCGGGGCATGAATTCTATTCGGTATCCGTCTCTGATCAGGTCCAAGACCCACTGATCTGCGGAGATTTTGGCCCACTCCTCGAAAAAGAGGGAAAGACTTCCTCCGATGACAGAAAACAAGGAGGGGGCCGGTGCACCATCATTGAGAGGGTCGCCCCTGAACTCCAGGCCTAGAACCGGCAGCTGCGGAACGTTTGTCCGAGCGAAAGGAGTTTCTCTGCTGAAAGCTGGCACGAGAAGTGAACCCAGCAGCACGCCCCGGGCGGTACCTTCTAGCTTCACGGAAGCGAGGTCTGTAAGAGAAGCGGACCGCCTGACCCTTAGAGGAAGGCTTCGGCCTATCTTCGGGCAAGTGCTGAGGTTTAGAATCCCCCAGGCCTTTAACAATGTTTTCCAGCTCCTCACCAAACAGGAGAAGGCCTTGAAAGGGCAACTTCACCAACCTTTGCTTAGAGGCCATGTCCGCCGCCCAATGTCGTAGCCAAAGAGTGAGGCGAGCTGCCACTGCTACAGCCATTTGCTTAGCCGAAGCTCTGACCATATCATAAAGGGCGTCAGCCAAAAAGGACAAGGTCGACTCCATCCGCGGAGCCACTTCAGATAAGGTCTCCGCTCCATCACCGGGCTGTTCCACTGCCTGCTGTAACCAAGCCAGGCAGGCTCTAGCAGCATAACAACTGCAAGCAGACGCCCGAACAGTGAGACCTGCCAAATCAAAGGACCGCTTCAGAGCTGAATCAATCCTGCGGTCTTGAATATCCTTCAGGGCAACACCTCCTTCAACAGGGAGGGTAGTTCTCTTTGTCACAGCCGTGACCAGGGCATCCACTTTAGGCATTGCAAAGCAAGCCAAATGTTCCTCACTCAGAGGGTATAATTGCCCCATAGCCCTGGCAACCTTCAAAGGTCCCTCAGAGTCAGCCCATTGAGCTGAAATAAGCTCTTGGATGGAGTCATGCAAAGGAAAGGCTCGAGCAGGCTTTCTGGTACTAGCCATCCTTGGATTAACTAAGGAGGCTGTGCCACTCCCAGGATCTTCAATCGAGAGGGCTTGTAAGGCATCTGAAATAAGCGCTGGCAGCTCCTCGCGGTAGAAAATCCTCACCGCAGATGGATCATCAAGATCCTGTGGCAATTCTGCACCCGACTCTGGCTCCTCAGACCAAGAAGCTCTGCCAGACCCCTCAGAATCCTCATAGCCCGACCACGGGGGGGGGGGGGGGAAAGGGGGGTGCGCCACACTCAGAAGGGGAATTAGCCCTTCTGCGTTTATCAGGAGGATAAGAAACAGGCAAAGCCAACTCCAAAAGGCCAGGATCCACCGGGGGGGTAGGCAGAGGTTCCGAAGATCCCTGTGGAAGAGCTCTTTTAAGCATGGATGCCTTATGCAGCATTAAAACAAAATCAGGGGAGAAAACCGCTCCTTGACCGCCCGGATCCTGCCCAGGGCTATCAGCTCACTCAGAGGACCCCCCGGATTCAGGGCTCTCCGTCGCAACGGAGGCTGCGCCATGTGGAAAATCCAAAATGGCGTCCGCTGCCAGCTCAGAGCGCGAAAGATCGCCGCTCGCCATGCTCGGGCCGGCTCTACCATTGGTACAGCACGATTTACAGAGCCCCGCTGCTGATTTGCGCTTGCCACAGTTAGAACAGCGCTTTACAGTCTCCGCAGCCATCGCCGAAAACGGCGGTAAAATTCAAAATGGCAGTTCGTGCCAAAAACGTCCCGATCGCGGGCCCACCCCGGAGGAGTCAGAAAACACTCTTACCTCACTAGACCGAGTATCACAGCTCCGGTCCTGCAGAATAATCTCAAGAAAAAAACCTCTTTTCCAAGATCGCTGCGCTAAAGCGAGATGCGACTTTTTTTTTTTTTAACGCTGTGAGGAAAGCAGAGGCAAAAGAAGTAAATAAAATCACTCCGGAGGCTCAGATAAGTGGGAAAGGCAGGGAAAGGCGAACCAATGTGCCTGCATCCACTGCGTGGGAAAGGACAGGGAAAAGCAAGCTAATATGTCCACATCCACAGGGGCATGGGTAAGGCAGGGAAAGGGCTGTCCTATGTGCCTTCAAAGTGAAGCTGCTATAGCCTCTAACACCCCGGCTAACAACTGGCAAGCCAGGAGCCACCCCCAGGCAGATTTTTGATGGAGCTCGAAGAAGCTGCAGCCACCCTGCTTGGGGAGATAGAGAATACTGAAGAGGCAGTGGAGCTAGCTGGCCATGAGGCACTGTGAAAAGTTGAGTGCTCTCTATCTCCCCCTGCTGGTTGATGGACACAACCCATACGTAATGGCTTCATCTGCTTGATGACAAGGAAATGCAGAGCGAAAAAGTGACAACGTTTGAAAAGCCCGCAGGGATTGGTCAGAAAATCTTTCCCGGTCGAGACCTTAAAACTGCTGCCGGGAGTTAGGAGAGAGCGGAGAGGGGACCCATCCAAAAGCTGCTGCTCTGTATTAGGAGTTTTTATTTCAAATTTTCTGTCTTCACTGGTCGTCTCAGAACTCCCGGCATACCTAATTTTTTTTTAAACTCCATGTGTTCTCAAATCATTGATTTCTTTTCCCGCCTGTTTTGTTAGCTGTCCTTGTGGCACCAAAGAATTATCTCATTAAAACGAAAAGCTCACTAGTCAGGTACTCAGGGCTATTACCATGGAGTGCTCTCCGCTATCCATCACCAGCCTCTTTAAGGGGAAATACCTAACCTAGAGTTTAACAAATAGGTGGGAAAATTTGGGGTACAAATGTCACAAATAAATAAATACATAAATAAACAAGGATTCCTTATTTTATTTATTTGTTTGTTATTTATGTATTTATTTATTTATTATTTAAAGAAGATACTCATGCTGAAATTTGGTTCTTTACAAGATAAAGTAGGTGGCTCTGAAAAGAGCCTTTTGGGTTTCTGGTTTTGTCCCCTCTGTGGGACAGCTTTACTTGCTCTTGGCCGCCTTGTGATTCTCGGTTTTCTTAGACAGAAGCACTACCTGGATGTTGGGCAGCACGCCGCCCTGCGTGATGGTGACTCTCCCTAGCAGTTTTTTCAGTTCTTCGTCGTTGCGGATGGCCAGCTGCAAGTGCCTGGGGATGTTGCGGGTCTTGTTATCGCGCGCAGCATTACCAGCCAGTTCTAGGATCTTGGCGGTCAGATATTCCAGCACCGCTGCCAGATAGACTGGGGCGCCGACACCCACACGCTCAGCATAGTTACCTTTCCGTAACAGTCAGTGCACGTGCCCCACGGGGAACTGCAGCCCCGCTCAGGACGAGCAAGTCTTAGCCTTAGCCCGAGCTTTACCCCCTTGTTTGCCACGTCTAGACATTTCGATCAGTTTCTAGAAGAAATAGCTGAAGCTTCCACAGCACAGTTCGAACCACTTTTATACTCTGCCACTCTTTCTTACACTCCTTCGCAATTGGTTAAGAACCGACCATCCTGAAACCCGCCTGTCTCAGCTATTATCATAATGGGCAGGCAAATAGGCCAATCCGAGGGCTGCCAGGCAGTCTGATGATGCATCATTGGTCTAGACCAAATAGCAAGGAGAGAAACTCAACACCAGCAATTTGCATGGAGAGCCTATAAATGGCCATCCAACCAAGCTTTTTCACTAGGACTCTTTGTCGACTCTAGAATTTGCTGTTGAGCTTGTGGCCATGCCTGAACCAGCCAAATCTGCTCCCACGCCCAAAAAGGGATTGAAGAAAGCTGTGAGCAACACCCAGAAAAAGGATGGCAAAAAGCGCAAGAGAAGCAGGAAGGAGAGCGACACTATCTACGTGTATAAAGTGCTGAAGCAGGTTCATCCCGACACCGGCATTTCCTCCAAAGCTGTGAACATCATGAATTGCTTCGTGAATGATATCTTTGAGCGCATCACTGGAGAAGCCTCCCGCCTCGCTCACTATAACAAGTGCTCTACCATCACTCTCTGAATCCCCGGCAGAAGTGGGGGAGATGACCTGGGTAAAGAGAGAGACTTGGCAGGTCTGGAACAGCAGAGAAACAAGAGAAACCCAACAGTCTGGTTGAAGTGGCAACCCTAACAGAAACCACTTATTTGTTTCGTGATAGTTGTGTTTTTTTTCCACAGTCATTTGTAATCTCACATTTCTGTGGTTTCTAAATTTGTTTTATGTATTTGTAGTGCTCCTTCCCTTTACTGTCCAGAATTTTGTAAAGCAATATAGACATTTTGCCCTAGTTTGCTCCCTAGTGCCCCTGCTTGTAAGAGAGGCCTGGCCAGTGATTGCTGTTCTGTCGCTATAATAATCGTGGAGCCAGCAGAGGGAGCTACAAGATAACCTCTGCTCTGTGTAATATGATAGATGGCATGGCAGATTAGTCAATGTCCCTGTGGTTCTAAAATTGGCCATGTTGTACAGTTCACAGTCAAGATCATAAGAATAATTATATATGGCAACCCAAGAGGAAGAGGCCCATAAAATCTATTAGCCAGATAGATGTGGATGTCTGCATACATCAGAAGTGAATAGTGGAGAATGGACTTTCCTTATGGATCTGCTCTGGGCCCTTCCAAGTGGCCTAGACCAGCTGCTGTCAGAGACAGGATGCTGAGCTCAATAAATTCTTGGTCTGCTTCAGCATAACATCGTGTATTTACTAAACTGTTCCCTTATATTTAGTAAATTGTGTATTTACTAAACATAAAGGCACATCACTATTCCACCCCTGCTTTGCCCAGATTGCACCCCCAGGAATACATCCTGTCACCATGCCATGCGCACTTCTATGGGGCAGTTTTAGAAAAGGCCTTTACCATGTGTAAAACACATTTGACATACAGCCTAATTCACAACGGTTTTCTTTCTGGCAGAAGGAAATCATTTTGCTATCCATTATCACAAAAAGAACCCCCATACATCGCTTAACACCGCGCAGGACATGCGCCTAAAACGCTCACTCTCAATACGTTTTTCTGTTGGCGAATATCGGACTTAAACATTGTTAAAAAAATTATTATTATATGGTTTAATGTTTTCCTGTGAGAAACACGTCCATCTGCCCCCTTGTGCCATTTTTTGCATGTTTTTTTCTTTTGAAAATGAGCCCTAAAGTGATAATCACCTGATCTTTGCCCCTGTGTGGATAAGTTTGAAAACTGGTCCCATATTTCCACACTGTGTTGGTGTGGAGTGGAGAGCTCAAGACATGCATCGAGGTGGATCACATCAAGCGATGTCGGTCGGGCATTCAAACCCTTACAGAGAATACTTCATTATGGGAATTACAGTACAGTCTTGATTATCCAGCTTTCACTAACTCTGACCATCCAGCATATCTGACAGACCCCCCCCCCCCCCCCCCCCCCCCCCCCCCCCCCCCCCCGGTGATGTCATTGCATCACCGTTAAGAAGTGCATGGCTTCTCTTTTTCTTTTCTGGCATAGTACGTAGGGAACCTTTTGCACCTGAGATCATTTGTTTGGACCTGGGATCCTGCTTTTATTGCAAACCAGCACCATTGTGATCCAAGACCCTGCCTTTGTTTATGCATTGTTTAAGAAGATATGATTGTTTTCCATATTATCCAACTTTTCACTTATCTGACAAAGGGTCAGTCCCGTTTATGTTGGATAATCGAGACTGTACTATGTAATATAAAATGTTGATGCACCTTCATATTTAAGAGCATACGTAAGAACACAAGAACAGCCACACTGGGTTAGAACAATTGTGCATCTAGCCCAGTATCCTGCTTCCAGCAGTGGCTAATCCAGTTCACAAGTACCTGGCAGAAACCCAAATAGTAGCAACATTCCATGCTACCAAACCCAGGGCAGTGGCCTCCCCCATGTCTATCTCAAAAGCAGACTATGGACTTTCCTCCAGAAACTTGTCCAAATCTTTTTTTAAACCCAGATACGCTAACTGCTGTTACCACATCCTCCGGCAATGAGTTCCAGAGCTTAACTATTTGTTGAGTGAAAAAATATTTCCTTCTATTTGTTTTAAAAGTATTTCCATGTAGGGGCTTACAAAGCTACCATATGGCAAGATACCAACTGTTTGGAATGTTCAGCACCTCATGCAACAGACATTCTGGATACAGTTATTTTCACTTGTAATCCACTTGTAGGGAATAGGTTGGTACCTAGATCTGAAAAGTGTATTTGATGTGTTTATTGTTATTCATCCACTACCAAAGGGGCTGAAAGGATTCCTAAAATGCTTGACACTGATGGGCAAGAAATGCATTCTTACTTGCTGGTTATGTTGGTTATTGGTTGACTCACCATCATTCGCTCACTGGAGATCAGCTATGATAACATTGTTAATGATGGAACAACAAAAAATTGACAATTTTGACTCAGTTCCAGGAAAGCAATTCAGTCTAACTTGGGAATCATTGTGGAATTCATTAACACACGGCGCACGAAGAAGAAAGCAGAATTTTGAATGCATGATCTGGGCTTTGGTTTGAAACTTTCTGGTTGGAGTGTGGGTGTATCTCCTGCATATTGATGAATCTAGGTTTTTGGGAGGAGGGTGGTGAAAATAAAATTGAGTAGTAAATATATGCCGTGTTAGATATGGTTATATGGTATGTTGGCCTAACACTGTATTTAAATTTGGTCAATAAAGATATTTATAAAATCCTCACTGTGTTGTCTGAAACATTCCTATAGCATCTCAAGGGCTTAAGTTAGATCAACAAACTCATCCAAATCTCATGATCAGATCACCACAGGTGCTATGAGTAAAAAGGAATGAAAGAGCATCTAGGGACATGTAGTTTCCATTTGGTTCCTATAGAAACAGGAACTACAAGTCCCTTGATGCAAAGGGCAAAAACCTAGAGCTGGCCTGAGTTGTGGCAACCTTACCTATTTCTAAAGTTGTCTAGCCTTGTTGGGACTAATTCTTCCTGTCAGATTAGTGTGAAGCTCTCTGTCTGTGCCAGTCCTAGGCTCCCTTGCCCATCCTGATGCTTGCTTAACTGTGCAGCAATTGCATTATGAGCTGTGGCCTACTAAGGGCATGCTGGAGACTTTTTGGCCATTCCTAGTTTTGAACTTACATCCCAAAGCTCATTGAAATCAGTGCTGCAAGTCCTATAATGCACCAAGATGGAATGGTCAGAAATCCAGGACTGTCCCAAAATTTCCAGCCTGGAACTGGGTAACTTTGCATCTCTGCATCATGATATGGATGTAGCTGGGGAATGTGTCCCACAACATTTTACGTGAGGTTATATGTAAAGGAGACTCGTCTTCCCTAGTTACAATTAAGAACCTGGGAAATCCTGAAACTTCTTCATAAATGACACTGCTGGCATTTGGCTGGAACAGAGGCCTTTAGGTTCATTGAGCATTGTGAGAAATGTAGATCAGAAGGGCCTGTCAGTATTCTGAACTCTGGGGCCGTTTTACTAAGGTGTGCTGAAAAATGGCCTGTGCCGGTGTAGACGCATGTATTGGACGCGCGCCGGTCCATTTTTCAGTGCGCCTACAAAAAAGGCCTTTTTTGTCGAAATTGGACATGTGGCAAAATAAAAATCAGCTGCGTCCATTTTGGGCCTGAGACCATACTGCCACCTGTTAATTTAGCGGTAAGGTCTCATACGTTAACCGGGCAGTAATCGTCAGCACGTGTACACTGCAGATTACCACCTGGTTAGCGCCACGTGGTTGAAAATGGAACTTACTTTCTGCTGTGCATTTTGGATGCACATGAAAATTAGAATTACCACTGGAGCATGCGGTAGCCGGGTGGCAGTTCTAATTTGACATGCGTTGTGCCTATTCGTCTTAGTCAAAGGGCCCCTCTATTTCCTATCACACTCTTGCTGTTTTTCACTGCAGGCACAGGGACAGTTTAGTCATTAGGCAAACTAGACAGTTGCCTGGCCCTAGGGTAGCAGGTTCAGGGGGAGGAGGGGCAGCATAGAACAGTTGCATTCAAAACAAAACTATAGGTTGTGAGAAGAGCAAAGAACCATCAGCATGTGCTTTCATCTGCAGGGAGTTTTCAAATATTTTTATTTATTTAGATTTTGCTCACACCTTGTTCAGTAGTAGCTCAAGGTGAGTTACATTCAGGTACTCTGGATAAATAGCCCATTTACCTGGATAAATGGCTTTTGGAAATTGTCCTCATTATGTAAATACAGTGCAATCCGCTTAAGTGCAAGGGTCTGGGACCAAAGAAATGCATGCAGTTAACCAGAGCGTGCACTTAACCGTTGAGACCCAAAGAAGCTTGACATCTGATAAACATATGTACAGTACTGTTTATTATTATACATACAGTATACAGTCTCAGTTAACTGACATTAGGCTTTACTTGAAGTAATCAGTTATAGTCCTCTGTATACTCTTGGGTCTGTGAGTTCCATAGAGTATATCTGCCAGACGGTAAAAACTGTCATAGCACTGACATCCAGTGGCCTCCAAATAGGCCCACACGGTGTTGAGACTCTCCAGCGCTCTTATAAAAGTGGCAGGAGGAGGTTGTTGAATTTCATCAGCATGTGCCTCGCTGCTAATTTCTTCATCTGTTCCATCATCAGCCGTTGTTGCCTGCGTGTAGGCGCATATCTCAACATCAGTGCTGTCTTCAGCTGTTTGTAGATCGTAATCAACAGCTACGTAGCGATAGAACTCGTCTTCAGTAACACCGGCTGGTATGTCAATAACCTCTTCATCTGACACATTTGCAACAGCTGCATCCCCCTCCACATCCTTAACAAAGCTTGCCCGCTTGTAGCAGTTCACAATGGTTGCCTGTGTAACATGATTCCAGGCTTCTTTCTGCATATGTAGGGAATCCAACAGTGATAGATTACGAGCCAGTTCAACAGCACGTTTATCCTTGCCAGTCTGGTCATCCATAATGCTCATCAGACGACGTAGCACAAGAGCCCGATAATGTTGTTTGAAATTGGCTATTATGCCCTGATCCATAGGTTGGATCAGAGAGGTAGTGTTTGGTGGCAGGAAGACCACCTTGACAGACAGCCTGACATCATCACTGTGTGCAGCACAATTATCACAAAGCAGCAAAATCTGACACTTTTGTGCCCGCATTCTAGTGTCTAACTTCTTTAGCCACTACTTCCAAATTTCCTTAGTCATCCATGAATTTGCGTTAGCCTCATATGACACAGGAAGTCGCTTAACTTTCTTGAAGCAATGGGGCTGTTTGCTCTTTCCAGTGACGAGGGGTTCCAACTTCTCACTTCCATCTATATTGCAGCAAAGGAGTATCATCAGTCGGTCCTTCGATGTTTTACCTCCAGTAGTTTCGGCATGTTTGAATGCAAGTGTTCCATCAGGAATCGCTCGCCAGTAGAGACCATTTTCATCAGCATTGAAAATGTCCTGAGGTGCAAACTCATTCAAGATGGTAGGAAGAACTGAAACAACCCAATTTTCAGCACCAAAGTCATCAGCGTTTTGTTTCTCACCATGCTGTTTCTTGAATTTTATGCTATTCCTCTCCTTCCATCTTTCCAACCGTCCAACAGTGGCTTTGAATTCAGTTAGTCCAAGACTTTCAGCTAGCTGGTTAGCTTTCTCCATAAGCAGTGGACCACTGACAGGAAACTGTCTACTCCTGACTAGAGAAAACCACTGAAGAAGAGCATCTTCTACCTCCTCAGCTTTTCCCGCCCGTTTTCGTTTCGGTTGTGGATTTGTATTGTTTTGCCAGTCTTCCAGAAGCTGGTCTTTCTGCTTCAAGACACATGAAATTGGACTGGGATTGACACCATATTCTTCGGCAATAGATGTTTGACTTTGTTTGTTTTCTAATTTTTTAAGAACTTCTATTCGTTCAGCCAGTGTTAAAGTCTTACAGTTCCACCGCGATGACAACGACCCCGGTGCACACTCTAACAGCATTCTTTCGCTTATTCTGCCTGTGGCAGTTAAAGAGGCAGTAAATTTGAAATCTCATTGGTTGTCACACGCCAATTGGCTTTCATATTCCATTTGCGCGCTTATGCAGAGTCTTTCCGGCAGAGGAGCGGTCTTAAACCATGCATATAAGCGAATCTGGCACTTATCAGTGGTGTGCTAAACCGAAGTTTGTCCCCATAGAAATTGATGGTGCCAAAAATGGGACCGAAGTACGGCATGCAGTTAAACAGAGCATGCGCTTATCCGACGTGCACTTAAATGGAGTGCACTGTATATACAAAACTAAGTTTTATTATGTTTGTTTTGTACCGGGTCACTCTGGGAACGACAAAGCTTCCAGGTTACCCAGTTCTAGGAGGGAGACTTTTTGGTCAATCATGGTTTTGAACTTGCAGCCCAAAGCAGTGTGGGATTTATAGTCCCCAGTTCTAACTATTGAAATCTGTGCTGCAGGTCCCATAATGCATCAAGATAGGCTTCTTAGAAAACCAGGACTGGTCTAAAATCTCCCTCTTGGAAATGTGTAACATGGCAGCTGATGATGTTGAGGTAGTCATGATTGTTGAGTTTAATTAACCAAATCTCAGGGGGTGGGGAGAGGACAATGTTCAAGGTTTGCTTAGGGCACCTAGTATCCTTGCTGTGGCTCTGTGTGGGTGAGCAAGAGAGCTCATGCTGGTCACTTAGTTGAAAAAACTCATATATACCAAGTGCTGGAAGAACCATGGGAAATCCAGATCCTCTAACATGTTGTTGCTTCTGCTTCTACACTCAAGGAGTTCACTGTAGATAGAATGTATTTGGATACAGGCAGCAGATGATGTTTTGTATATTCCTGAGAATCTAGCATGTGATGTTTTTGTTCTTTCCTGAGAAAGTAGCAGAATAGCAGGTGATGTTTGTACATTCCTGAGCAGGTTCACGAGCTGTTCATGTAGAGTTGTTCTTGTAAGCAATGCATGATCATGGTTGTGTAAGCAAAATGTAACCAATAGTAATGATAATACATGTAATATCCATGAATATTCATAGAGTATATAAGAAGGGGATTGACTCCCAAATAAAGAGTTTTTTGCCCAGACACACGAGAGGAGAGTTATTTTGCAACATCTGGTGATCCCCGACGTGATCGGTGAAAACGTGACGTACTTACTACGACTGGAACAGTCAGCGCGCCATTCCTTCTACGGAACACTGTAAGTATGGGGGAAATTTAACATCATCACATAAACAACATGCACAGGAGCTATATACTATAACGCAAAGATATGGTTCCTCCCGAAATCCAATAACTCTTAAAGATATAGAGCGTTTAATTGAGGAAATAGTTTGTCAATGTCCCTGGTATCCAGAGAAGGGATCATTCGATCCTCAAACATGGGAAAAGATAGGGCAGCAGTTTCGTTTAGAGCCTAGAGTTTCGACTCCTATATTATTGACTTGGAGAGAGATATATTCTACTATAGTAATTCTCTCTTCTGGATTGACAGGCATTACTAACGAAAATATATCCAACAAATTGCCAGGCAAGACCTGGTCTCTTTTACCTCCCGCGACTCTTGGACCTACACCTTCTCCTCCTTCTTGTCGGCTGGCCACCGATATGGGAAGGGAAGAGCAAAACAAAACTCCTGACTTTACTACTACTACCCCTAATAAACCAATTGAAAATATCCAAACAACAACGCTAATGATAGCGTTATTATTACCAAAACACCAAAGAGCGTAGAACGACCTAGTTTAATTCAATTAGGTATACAGCAAGCACGAAAAAATGGTGAATTCATTTGGAACGATGATCTATGGGATAATTCGGAACCTAATCCTAATTTATACCCAGTTACTAGAACTACAACAATAGAGGCAGGGAACGAAACACATCATGCAGAATGGACTGCTCTACCTTATCAAGTTTTGAGAGAATTACGTAGAGCTATCGTAGAATCAGGTTTAAAAAGTTCATTTGTTCAAGGCATGATAGAAGGGATTAGTAACGGTTACTTAATGACTCCAAAAGATTGGAAAGACCTTTTCCGTATGCTGTTAACTCCTGCGCAATATGTAGTGTGGGATAATGAATATAAGCAAGCAGCACAACTTATCACTGGGACTAATTTGGTGCCTGATCAAATTTATGGATCGGGACCATTTTCAACCCTTGATATGCAAATTCAACAAAACGATACCTGTTTTCAAGCCATAGGCACTTGTATCTTGCGAGCATTTAAAAGAACACCAGAAGGGAATAAACCAACAAAATCTTTTGCATCAATTAAACAGGGTGCAACCGAATCTTACCTTCAATTTGTTAATCGATTGCAGGAAGCTGTAACTAGGCAAATTGATAATCTTGATGCGCAAACAGAGTTATTGATTAAATTAGCCCAAGAAAATGCAAATTCAGATTGCAAAAAGGCATTGCAGACTGTAGCTCATCGCCCAGGAATTACTTTAGCAGATTTATTGAGCGCATGTGCAGATGTGGGGACTCATGGTTATTCTATGAATTTGTTAGCAGGAGCTATACAAAAAGGTAATAAGCCACAGGGGACGTGTTTTAATTGTAAGAAACCAGGACATTTTCGAGCTCAGTGTAGAGCCCCAGGAGGGGGTGCCAACTTTGCAAAAGGACCTTCTCGACCTTCTCGAAAATGTCCTCGATGTCAAAAAGGATATCATTGGGCCAATCAATGTCGCTCTAATCCAATTAATTCCACACCGCCACCCCCAAAAAACTTTGCTCCGGGTTAACTCCTAACCTCGGTCCAAAGGGAGTGCAAGGGTCTTTTGCTCATAGTACTACTGCTACACAAGGTAGTGCAGGAATTGACCTTATTGCAGCGGAATGTAAAACTGCCATCTTACCTCATGAAGTTTTGGTATATAATACTACCTTTAAAGGACCCATTCCAGCGGCTACTGTAGGTTTAGTATTACCTCGCTCCTCTGCATCGAAGGCAGGTATTCATGTTATCCCTGGAGTTATTGATGCTGATTACACAGGCATTGTTAAAATTCAAGTATGGTCCTCATCACCTTTAACAATTTCTCCCGGGGACTCGTGGGCACAATTAATTATTTTACCATATTTTACAGCACCTATTCCTTCTACTGTCTCTCGTACAGGGGGCTTTGGATCTACGCGACAGGTAAGTGCAGTTTTAAAACCGGTTTCTAATGCACGACCCACTGCTCAATTTTTATTGCAACAAAAGCCCTTTGTTGGTATATTAGATACCGGGGCGGATGTTTCTGTCATAGCTTATAAACAATGGCCTGTGGAATGGCCCATTGAAGATACTTCACATGTGACAGGAATAGGGGGAACTCAGTCAGCCTCCCAAAGTTCTCAATGGTTATCTATTACATATCCTAACGATACCAAGGTTCTAGGACATATTAAGCCCTGTATTTTACAAGTACCCTTTAATTTATGGGGTCGTGACCTTTTGGAACAATTAGATGCATCATTGATCCTACCTGATTAACAGTTCATAAATATGTCTTTTTCTCTTCCTTTGGAATGGAAAACTGACAAACCTGTTTGGGTAGAGCAGTGGCCGATTACCAGAGAAAAACTGTTGATTTTACATCAATTGGTGGAAGAACAATTACAATTAAATCACATTGAGCCTACCAATTCTCCATATAATACTCCGGTATTTGTGATCAAGTAAAAATCCGGAAAATGGAGATTTTTACATGACCTACGAGCTATTAATGCGATTTTAGAACCAATGGGCCCGTTACAATGTGGTATTCCAAATCCTAATTTGATTCCTTATGATTATCAATTAGCTATTATAGATCTGAAGGATTGTTTTTTTTCAATTCCTCTCCAGGAAAAAGATTATAAATACTTTGCTTTTACTGTACCTGTTTACAATAATGCACACCCTACTACTAGGTATTGTTGGAAAGTTTTGCCCCAGGGAATGTTAAATTCACCCACTATTTGTCAATACTATGTTCATCAAGCCTTGCAACCATTTCGTGCCTATTTCCCTCAACTTTTGGTATATCATTATATGGATGATATACTAATTGCAGGGATAACTCTTCCCCCTTCTTGGAAATCTACTTTAATTTCTATCTTGGCCTCCTCAGGATTAACAATTGCCTCAGAGAAGGTTCAAGAAAAGGAACCCTATTTATATCTAGGTTTCCGTATGACTAAAGCTGCAGCCCAACCTGTCGCTCCTCATCTCAATTTACAGTCTCCCACGACATTACATCAATTACAAGAGATTTTAGGAAATCTCAATTGGTTACGTCCCTACTTGAAACTTCCTACAGAATTTTTACAACCCCTGTTTCTCGCATTAAAAGGTCATAAAACACCTGCTGAATTAATTACACTCACTGCATCGCAACAAACAATTCTGTCACAATTGGATCAAATCTTACAAACAAAATGGACAGATAGACGAGATGCATTTGCCCTTTTTTGTTTTTGCGTTCTCAAAGACCCCACCCACCGACAACCGTTTGGTGTCTTATATCAAGATACAACTCCTCCAAAATTGATAGAATGGGTCTATTTACAGAATACTCTCCATTCTACTATTACACAATGGCCCCAGCAACTAGCCTTGCTGATTACTAAAGCTCGAGAGCGAGCAACATTCATGACTGGTTTCGACATTCTTAAACTCATCATTCCTCATTCTTTGTGGCAGTGGGAAAAAATGATTCAGTTCTCCGACGACTTGCAATTTATTTTAGCCACTTATGTTGGTATTATAGATTGCCACTATCCTAAAGACCCTCGTATACAGGGCACATCCATTTTGCCAATCACTCTTCATGATCCCATTTCTTTACGTCCACTCCCTACTGCTCTCACCGTCTTTACAGATGGTAGTCCCACTCGTGGGGTGGTTACTTGGTACAATCTGAACAAATGGCACGTCAAATTTACCTCTCCACAAACCTCTGCTCAACGTTTAGAGCTTGCTGCCATCATCCTGGCTCTTTCTTTATTTTCAGATCAACCACTGAATCTTATTGTTGACAGTCAATATTGTGCTAATCTTGTCCGTCGCATGCCCGACAGTTATGTATCATTCAAAATGGATGCCTCTTTTTATGCTTTACTGTTAACCCTCCAAGGTTACTTGGAGAATCGCCTTTCTTCTCTCTTTATAGGTCATATCCGCAGTCATCAACCTTTTCCTGGTGGTCTGTCTGAAGGGAATGCTCGAGCGGATCGCCATCTTCAATTTTTCTCCACAGCACACTGCAGTCATGAACTTCATCATCAAAATGCACCTAGCCTAGCTCGCCAGTTTCAAATTTCTTTAGAAGAAGCTAGAGCTATTATCAAAAATTGTCCACAATGTTCCTTTTCAGCTCCTACTACCTTTTTTCCTGGAGTTAATCCTCGTGGTCTGGAAGTTAATAGCCTCTGGCAAATGGACGTTACTCACTTTCCCCCTTTTGGTCAATGGTCTAAGCTTCATGTGGTTGTTGATACTCATTCTGGATTTTTGTGGGTCACTGCACAAAAAGGGGAAACTACATCTCATGTCCGCTCTCATCTTCTCCAAGCTTTTGCGGTCATGGGTGTTCCTAAAACTCTCAAGACAGACAATGCCCCTGCTTATACTTCCACCTCCTTACAGGAGTTCCTGACCCTCTGGCATATTGAGCACCTTTTTGGTATCCCCTATAACTCCACTGGTCAAGCTATTGTTGAACGTGCTAATCGCACACTGAAAACTGCTTTAAGTAATCTGACTACAAAAAAAGACGGTATTCTCCGTCATAGAGTAAGCATTGATGAATGCTTAGCACAAATCCTTTACACACTGAATCATCTCAATCTCATCAATAATCCTGCTACAAAAACTTTTTCTTCCAGATTTGAACAACATTTTCGTACTCCTGCCCCACCTTTATCTCGTCCTTTGGTCATATACCGACAACTACCTTCTGATCAGTGGAGTTCCCCTGTGCCTCTCCTTACCTGGGGTCGTGGTTACGCTGCTGTTCAAACAGATTCTGGCCCGGTGTGGATTCCAGCAAAGTGGGTGAAACCTCATGTCGTGGCATCAAGGTCTTCACAACCCAATTCCCAATTTCACACTCACCCTTCAAGGACCGCAGATGCAAACACGCAAACGGTCAGTGACTCGTCAACCTAATGCTCCTGTTACTTGGGGACAAATTAAAGCCTTGAGTCAACAAGCTACAGAGACTTTAGAAAAAGCTCATATTGAAAAGACTGATGATAACTTCGTAGTGGCTATTATTGCAGCGCTTAATGCTAATTCCATTACATTGCTTCTACTGTGTTGTTGTTTGTACATACCTTGTGGACAGTCACAATTACTTCCCACAAAAAATATTTGGGAAGCGTTTGCAATTTCACTGAACCAAACTGATTTCTGTCTTTCTCATCAAAAGGCAGTTGGAGAAGTTTTGGCAACTTGCCTGATTCCAGTATGTCATGATCCTAAAGATATGCAAAATGATACTTGGTTTTATTCACAGCTTCCTGTTAATTCATCCTATCGAAATGCTTCTTATGAATACCATAATTGGGGAACACAAACCCTGTTGCCGCCTACTTTGGCAATGCATGTGAGAACCAATCAAATAGCTAGTATCAATATGACATGTGCTCGTATGGTTAATTGTACCCGATCAAATTGTGTTAATTTTGGACCAACTTTGTTAAATTGTAGCTCCTACGAAAATGTTTCATATATTTATAAATTTACTCATTTACCCCCTGGCTGGTTTTGGTCATGTGGAATGTATACCTTTAATTATATTCCAGCTAATATATCTGATGGTACTACATGCTGTCTAAGTCGACTCACTATGGTACTTCCCAGTAAACATATTTTATTTTCTAACTCCTCACATATGCGATCCAAGCGTATGACCCTTGCTGCCAATTGCAATGATAATGTTAAATTTCTGAGTCAAACTGAATATCTGGCACTTGCATTTTCATTAATAGGTGTCCCTGCATTGGCAGCGGCAAATGCAAAAAATATTCGTGAATTAGCCTGTTGGGCAATTAAATCAATCAATGCAACCTCCACTGCTATTAGTTTACTTAATGCTGAGCAACAGCAATTACGTCATGGAGTTTTACAAAATCGAGCAGCCATTGATTATCTTTTATTACTTAACCATCATGGTTGCGAAGAGTTTCAGGACATGTGCTGTTTTAATTTATCTGACAATTCAAAGGCCATTGACAAACAATTAGCTTTCCTACGGAATTTAACTACTCATATTACTATTCATAATAACCTACTCTCTGATGTATGGGATCAATTGTGGCAATGGATCCCTTGGACCTGGCTCCGCCCTATTATCCAGTATTTAGTCATTGGTATTTTTGTTTTCACTATTTTTTGCTGTTGTATACAATGCATTCCTAACCTTTTTTCTTTATGTTTTCCTCGTCCATTCGCTCCAACACGTCACTCTGCTCAATATGTTTATAAGCTATTACAAACATCTCCACCTCCATCTCCAGCTGGCACACCACGGAGATTTCATTAAAAAAAAAAAAAAAAAAAAAAAGGTGGAGATGTAGATAGAATGTATTTGGATACAGGCAGCAGATGATGTTTTGTATATTCCTGAGAATCTAGCATGTGATGTTTTTGTTCTTTCCTGAGAAAGTAGCAGAATAGCAGGTGATGTTTGTACATTCCTGAGCAGGTTCACGAGCTGTTCATGTAGAGTTGTTCTTGTAAGCAATGCATGATCATGGTTGTGTAAGCAAAATGTAACCAATAGTAATGATAATACATGTAATATCCATGAATATTCATAGAGTATATAAGAAGGGGATTGACTCCCAAATAAAGAGTTTTTTGCCCAGACACACGAGAGGAGAGTTATTTTGCAACAGTTCACCTACAACCAAACACTATGGTCAAGGAGAGGAAGTGAGCTCCAGCCAAACACTGTAGTCAGGGAGGGAACACTACAGCAGGGAAAGGATCTGAGCCCCAGGCAAACACTGCAGTCAGGGAGGGGAGCTGAACCCCAACCACACACTACAGGCAAGAACAGTAGCTGACCCTCAGCCCTGATTAGAATAAAAATGATTTTAGAAAAATGGGACAGAAACTTGGAATGAGAAAGGAAAGCAGCTCAGCAATGAACGAGGAGAGGACCAGGGGAGGGAATCCAACAGGAAGGTGGGTGCACTGGCACACATGGAGGAAGACACATACCTGTGTGTGTTTGTAATTCTGTGTCAGAGAAGTTGTGTGTGTAAAGAGAGTCAGTGGCAAGAGAAAAGAGACAGAACAAATGAGTCCACATGTATGCATGAACGGAAAAATCATTAATAACTAGAAACAAAAGTATAAGGTGAAACCTTTTGACAGGACTTAATATATATGTGTGCATGTGAGACAAACAGGTTGTATTATTGTATGTGCATCAGACTGTGCGTGTGTGAGAGAGAGAGACAAAGATTAAGCTGTGCTTGTGACAGAAAAGCATGTCTGCATAGGTGGCAACATTTCAAAATGATTGGGGGTACCAATACAAGACACAGTGAAAGAGCTTGCTCAATAGTGAGTGGAGCTAGCTCCTATGTAAAAAAAAACAAAAAACGTCTGAACATGTCGGTGATAAAGAGGCTATGTGTGTAAGAGAAAGACAGACAAAGGCTATGTTTTATGTATTTGCATGTAATAAACTGTGTGTGTGATACATTTTGGCCTTCTCTTTTTCAATAATATTCATAGGACATAATATCTTGAGGGCTGTAAGTAGAGGTTAGACTCAGTCTTATGAGGTAGTGCTGCTTGCTTTGCTGGGATGAGTTTAGCTGCCCTATGAGTGCCAGCTTCAGGTAGTAGGTGGTGCTGCTTATGTCCTGCTGTGCTGTTCATTCTGAGGGTCTGTAGGCCTCAGCTCACACATCCTGCCTCTCCTCACTCCCCTGAGCGATGACGATGACGTGGCGCTCACTACTGCACTGCAGGTGCTTCCAGGGGACAGAGACCAAAACTCCCATTTACAATTGCTGTAAAGTGTTTTTACCAAAATAGAACTGGAGTTTGCTTATAGTACACAACAGATGTGACATCTGCTTACAGATTGCCCCAAGTTTTAGGCTGTATAAAAGAGACCTGACTTTTCTCAAGGTGGAATCAGTGTATAATAGCCGCATTGAGCCTGCCATGTGTGGGAAAGCGCAGGGTACAAATGTAATTAATAAATAAATAAATAATATTAAAAGGAGACCTGTCTTAGAACTAGTATGTAGTGTTGAAGGAGACCCATGTTTTCTCACGATGGCATCAGTGTATACTATTAAAAGGAGATCTGCCTTAGAGCTAGTATGTAGTGTTAAGAGACCTGCCTTTTCTTTTTCTCATGCTATGAGATGTGTGTACCACAGAAATGAGGTATATCAAATCCCAGTCCCTTGCTTTCCTATAGTGTAAAGGGACCTGCCTTAGAACCAGTATGTAATGTTAAAAGAGCCTTGCCCTTGCCTTTTCTCTTTTATTTATTTATTTTGCTGCATTTGTATCCCACATTTTCCCACCTCTTTGCAGGCTCAATGTGGCTTACATTATGCCGCAATGACAGCTGTCATTAACGGTAAGAGAATAACAGAGTATTGTTACAATTAAGGTACATTAGTTGTCAAGGGAATTGGGAGTAAAGAAATAGAAAGTATCAGATATGCATAATGTTTTCATGCTGTAAACTTTGTTTACGGTAAAGGAGACCTGCCTTTCCTTTTCCTCATGCTGTGAACTGTGTATAGTATAAGGGAGATGTGCATTTTCCTTTCCTCATTCTGTGAGCAGTGTATAGTGTAAAGGAAACCTGCCTTTCCTTTTCCTCATGCTCTGAGCTGTGTATAATGTAAAGGAGACCTGCCTTTTCTTTTCTTCATGCTGTGAGCTATGCATAGTGTAAAGGTGACCTGCATTTTCTTTTCCTCATGCTCTGAGCTGTGTGTAATGTAAAGGAGACCTGCCTTTTCTTTTCCTCATGCTGTGAGCTATGTATAGTGTAAAGGTGACCTGCATTTTCTTTACCTCATGCTTTGAGCTGTGTATAGTGTAAAGGAGACCTGCCTTTCCTTTTCCTCATGCTGTGAAAAGTGTATAGTGTAAAGGAGACCTGCCTTTCCTTCAGCTTTATCCATTGTCAGTTGTTTCACATTGGGCAGGAACTTTTCACTCACAGACAAGACAGGAGAGTCCAGTGAGATGCTGGAGGCTTGTCCTCCCAAAGTATGCTGGTGCAAGGGACTTTAGGTGTGTGTTGAAGGACAGAAAGAGATTTGGGTGTATAGAAAGAGAGTACGGAGGAAAGAAGGCTATATATGGTATTTATTTAAAATTTTATATTCCGCTTTATGTATAATCCTAAGCAGGTTTGTAGATAAAGCAGAGGGAACATACTTGTGGAGGAGAGAATGTGTTAATTTTTGCAGTGCACACACCTATCTCCTTTTTTTAAATTACATTTTTCATTTCATTTATTAAACATGAAATAAATATCAAAGCAAAAAGAAAACAAACAAAACAACACAAAAGAAAGTCCTCCCTCCAGCTCAAGAAATACTAGTGCCATCATTTAAAAATTGAGACCACCTGGGTTGTAATATAACCCACAAAAAGTCACAGAAGATAAGTACATATAAGTACAATAAGTATTGCCACACTGGGTACAGACCAAGGGTCCATCAAGTCCAGCATCCTGATTCTAACAGTGGCCAATCCAGGTCACAAATACCTGACAAGATCCCGAAAAAGTTTTTTAAGAATAAACTCTTGCTGTGAACTTTTTTCTGAGTCCAGTAGAAGTTTGTTTGGCGTCATCCATCTTGTCACCTTTGCTGTGTTCTTTTCTTGGTTTTTCCATTGCGGAGGTCCGCTTTCTTCTGTGTTTGCCGTGATACTAGGAGGTAACATACATAGTAACATAGTAGGTGACAGCAGAAAAAGACCTGTATGATCCATCCAGTCTGCCCAACAAGATAGAAGCCAATAGATTATTATGAAGCCATCTTTGGGAAGAGAAAGCCCAGACAGCCCAGAACACGGCAGCTAGACTCATATTTGGCAAACCAAAATTTGAAAGTGCCAAGCCCTTAAGGAAAAAATTACACTGGCTTCCACTTAAGGAATGAATCACGTTCAAAATATGTTCACTAGTTCACAAAATTATCCATGGAGACGCACCAGCTTATATGTCTGACCTAATAGACTTACCACCTAGGAACGCCAGAAGATCATCCTGCACATTCCTCGATCTGCACTTCCCCAGTTGTAAAAGAATGAAATACAAATCAATGCACGTGTCAAACTTCACCTACTTGAGCACACAGTTATGGAACGCACTGCCGCGCAACTTGAAATCGATCTATGAAAGAACGAACTTCCGCATATTACTGAAGACCCATCTCTTTGAAAGAGCATACCAAAAAGACCAACCCAAGTGAATATACACTACACAACTCACCTATTTCATTTCAGAACTGTTTCTTAAAATCTGCTTGTATACTACTACCTTGTTTTTATCATCATACTAACCAAAATCATGCAATACTAAATGTTTATATTACTAACACTCTTCCACTACTCATGATGTATTGTAAGCCACTTTGAGCCTGCAAAGAGGTGGGATAAGGTGGGATACAAATGCAACAAATAAATAAATAAATAAAAACTTTTTAGCCTCTTCCTGAAGCTAAGGTAGCTGTTTTCTGTTCTGATGGCAATAGGTAGAATGTTCCATATTTTAACTCCAAGTACAGGGAATAGAGAGCTGAAAATCTTCTGATTTTGAATTGTCTTTTGAAACGGCGACGCTAGTTCTTTCAGTCTGTTAGACTGGACCAAATGTAGCAAATTGGACTTAGTCAGCAGTCCAGAAGTGAAACCGTATAAGATTTGAAAAACTAAACAAGTAGCTTTGAACCTGAGATTTTCTGCTATGGGAAGCCAGTGCAGTTAAGATAAATTGAAACACTAGTATATCTAGTATCCTGTTTCCAACAGTGAACAATCCTGGTCAATAGTACCTGGTAAGATCCCAAAGAGCAAAACAGATTTTATGCTGCTTATCAAGTCCAGTTTAATAATGGCTTATGGTCTTTTGTTTTAGGAAAGTATACAAATCTTTTTTAACCCTGCTAAGCTAACTGCTTTTACCACATTCTATGGCAACGAATTCCAGAGTTTAATTACATGTTGAGTGCAGTGGCGTAGCTACAGGTGGGCCTGGGTCAGCCCAGGCCCACCCAGCTGCAGCACCACACTGCTCTCTTCCCCCTTCTCCTCCGCTGTATCCCGGCTTTTGCACTCCAGTCTCTGAACCCCTTCCCTCCCCAGTGTCAGTACAGGTGTCCTCGACGTCTGCAGCGATTCATTCTTGCTGTTTGCACTGGCCCCGCAGGATTCCATCTGCTGTGTTCTGCCAGACAGGAAACAACAAATGACATCAGAGTTCAGAGACGGGAGTGTAAATGCCGCAGAGGAGAGGGAGATGTGGGGTAGGTGAAAAAAACCCTCTTATGTTCTTAAAAAATATCTCTGGGAAGATATTTGTGGTGTGTAGTTGTGGGGGGGGGGGGGGGGAGGCACACATGTGCACTGAAGGGCCCATCCAATTTACCTTTAGGCCCATCCAAAATATCGGGTACGCCTCTGGTTGAGTGAAGAAATATTTTCCCCAATTTGTTTTAAATTTACTATGTAGTAGCTTCACTGTATGTCCCCTATTCCTAGTATTTTTGGAAACAGTTAACAAACGATTCATGTCTACCTGTTCCACTCCACTCAGTATTTTGTAGACCCTGCTCCTGTCTCCTTTCATTGATGGCTGCGTGAGTCACACAGTGCAGAACTATAGCTTGCTACAGTCCTGGATAAGATTAGAAAGTGGCTGAGTGATAGGCGGCAGAGGCTTGTGGTGGTAAAAGGAATTCACCTGGAGGAGCAAGTGGAGTGCCTCAAGGATCAGCTCCAGGACCCTTTCTGTTCAGTATCATTGTGAACAATATTGCAGTAGGGTTAGAAAGAACAAGTTTATTTTTTGTGGATGATACCATGATCAGCAACAGAGCAGACACCCCGAGGAAGACGACAGAAAGAAAAATGTGGTCTCCTTTTGTAATTTGTACATTTAGAAATAGCTTTTTATAAACTGATGTTAGAAAGTGTGTGTTTGTAATTTGAATAACTGTATGTTATTTATTTAGGGGACTTTTTACGAAGCGGCAGTAGCCATACTACTGCATCACTAACTGCCAAATTGGCTCTACCACCGGGTTCGATCAGGAGCCTGGTGGTAGTTCTGGCTATTACAGCACTAGAATTGCATTTTCTAGCACAGGGAGCATGCCCAGCAGTAATCGCATTGCCCGGTTACTGCTGGACTCCCACTGGAGCCCCTACCGCCTCCTAAATAGGAGGCAGTTAATGCTTCCCTAAGAAATGGCTGTGCGGCTAGCATTTAACTTACTGCATGGCCATTTAAAAGAAAAAAAAGCCTTTTACCGGCAACAGTGAAAGGGGGCCTCAGCGCGTGGCAAACCCATGCGTTGACACCATTGCAGGTCCCCTTTGGTAAAAGGGCTCCTTAGTTATTTATTGCCTTTATGCTAGTTGTATATTTCTGTTGTTGTGAATCACTTTGCAGCTTTCAAGGAGAAGTAACATAAAAGAAAGACAAAATAAATACATACAAATCTAAGAAAGCTCGAGGAGAGGTTGCGTGCTTGACAGTTAAGGTTCAGTGGAGAAAAGAGCAGATCCCTGAAACTAGGATAAAAAAATCCAAGTAAGTAATGTAAAATTGGGGGTGAGAAATTCGGGTGCACCGAGAGAGAGATAAGTCTGATGATCTTAAAAGGTCAGTGGTAAAAGCAGGGCTGCTGAGAGAAAGCTGGACTTGGGGCAAACAATCTTAAGGACCCTTCCCCCCAGCACCAACCAAAGGAACTTTATCAAATATATGACCCTACCTCAGCATCTGCAGTGCTCCCCTCGGACTGGTTGTCTGTCTTCTCTCCTGCTGGGCTCGCGCTGTGTGCTGACTGGGACCGGGATAACTCGTTAACTCTGAGTCTTCTCTGCCACCGCAGATCCTTCCTGCAGCGGTGCTGGTGGAAACAGGAAGTAGTCATAGAAGGAGGCAGGATGAGCGAGGCAGGAAGAAGGACCTGCAGCGGCAGAGAAGACAATTCATTAATGCGATAACCCATGAGCAGGAGACCAATGAATGCCACCTTCTTTTGCCTGTTCGGCTGCCTGCGCCAGCACCACTGCTGGAAAGCCTTGCCAATGTGGCAGCTGTACTGGGCCCCCCCTTGGAGGCTGGGCCTGAGGAATCTTGCCCTCCCCTCTCGGTGGCTCTGGGTCAGAGATGGAGGGATGCTGGGCTTTATAGAGAAAGACAACTAGCAGAGAAAGGAGATGGTAATATCTCTACGCAGAGCAGTGAGACCTTACCTAGATTATTTTGTCCAGTTCTGGAGACTGTACCCCAAACAAGATAAGTCGGAGATGTTCCAGAGAAAGGGTCCCAAAATAAAGCCATATACGATGAGACATGATGAGCTAAATATGTCTAACCCAAAAGAGAAGAAACTGAGACAAGAGACATGATAGAGATATTGAGATTCCACAAATATATCAACCTCAAGAAATATATCAGTCAGTCTCAAGAAGCAAACCTTTTTTTGAGGTAGAATATTTTAGAACAAGAGAGGGTAGATATGGGAGCAACTTCAGAAAATATTTCTTCCCTAAATATTTGGTGGATGCATGGAATGGCCTCTCAGGGAAGGTCCTGGGATAAGCATAGAGGATCCCTAGTGGTGAGGAAGTGAAAGAAAAGGAAGAGCCCAGCACTGGATTAGGAATGAAATTGAGTAGACTAAAATGTGTGGGATAAACACAAAGGTATCCTATATGGAAACAATGGAACTAAATCAACTTAGCAGTGCTTAGATGGCAATGCCAGTAATTGGGAAGCAAAGCCAGTGCTGGGCAGAATTCTATGATCTGTGCCCTGATCGTGGCTGGACAGATCTGGATGGGCTGGAGTAGGGCTTCGATGACAGCTTCAGTAGTTGGAGAACAAGGCCAGTGCTGGGCAGACTTCTATGGTCTGTGCCCTGAAGATGGCACGGACCAAGCAAGATCAAGTATACATATGTATTATTTATTTATTGCATTTGTACCCCACATTATCCCACCTTTTTGCAGGCTCAATGTGGCTTACAGGGTGTTAATATGATATAGTCATTACATAGATACAGTCGGTAATAAGTTGAGGGTAAATGAGGATTTAGATTATCACATCATACCTTATATTATGAGTTTATTTTGTTGGGCAGACTGGATGGACCATACAGGTTTTTATCTGCTGTCATCTACTATGCTACTATGCTATCCCCTCTAGGCCTGTGTTTAGGGTTCTACCTGCTGCTCTCTGCCAGTTACTCCCTCTAAGCCTGTGTTTGTACCTGCCGCTCCATCCTGGTTACCCCCTCTATGCTTGTGTTTAGGGTTCTACCTGTCATTCCGTGCAGGCTACCCCATGTTCCTTAGACATATTTGCACTGAGCAGTCGTTTCTCTGCTTTGAAAGTTTCATCAGTGGTGGTTGAATCCCTCCATGTCAGAAATACATATGAAAGTAGCAGCTGGTAGCTGAGAATCTATTTTGAGGCTGGGGCTGCCCCAATTCCAGCCACAGCTGGGCGCTGTTCAGGTCCTCTGCTCATATTTGCATGATGAGTGACATACCTGTTGGAATGTATTGTATTTTTACATGCATTGCCTGTCACCTATTATTTCTCTGTGATTACTCTGTGACCTCTGATGTGAATTACTTAGAGAGGTCACACAGCTATGCAACTTCCTGTGGGGGATAGACACAGCACATGCAGCACATGGAGCACATGGAGCTCATGATCTCTCCTAACCTGAGAGGATCTATGGTGGTGTGAGCATCCATTACCATCTAAGCACATGGAAGGAGCTGATAATACAAATGTATAGTAATATGTATATATAAGCCTGTCTGATTATAATCTAACTGCAAACTGTGAGTAAACAGATGTTTTGTTACTTCAACTTTAAAGTGACTCAGCAGTGAATTATTCAGGGGTGAATGAGAGAGATGAAGAAAGAAATTAACATTTCTAAAGCTGAAGCTGTGTGTACTAAAATCTGCTAATTATTTACTACAAATAATCCAACAAAAGGGTTATGGGCCCAGGGCTCAGGAATTGAAAAAGAAGAGAAATATTACCAGGCAGAAAAAAAGGCCACATTTTTCTCTTAAGTTTTAAAGGAAAGATTCAGTCTGTCTCTCTCTCCCCCACACAGCAGACAGAAGGCTAAGAAAATGGCTGAGGGAAGAAATTCACCATTGTTCTACTCTCTCAAGGTGCCTAGATTAACTGAGTTTAATTATCAGCAGTGGGAACTAAGATTCATATGTCTCCTTCGAGCAAAAAGATTACATATATGCTTAGACCAAGACAGAACAGCTGAAAATATGGCTGAATGGGACAATGCAAACTATTATGTGAAGTGCATGCTTTTGGAAGCTCTCTCAGAGAAACAAGCCATATTAGTGGAGGGAAAAGATACACCAAAGGACATTTTATATAAACTGAGAACTATGTATGCAACTACATATGCAAAGCAGCAACCAATTTGGTTGGCAGAGTTGAATGAAACCAAATTAAGGGATAAAAGTAAATGTAATGATCACATTATGCATCTTATGTCTTCATTTCAAAAGCTAGAACTTTCTGGAATTCCCATGTGTGATGCATTGAAAAGAGCATTTCTTTTTACCTCACTATCAAAGAAGTTTGATGTTTTTAGGTCTGTAAATGAGGCCATTGAAGGGCAATCTTTTGAACAGGCAACATCAAAACTAAGGCAGGAATGCATAATAAATGATTCTGAGGAGATGTGTTCTCAAAGCAAGTCAGAGAGAAATGAAACAAATTTCTTGGCAAAGAACAGAGGAAGGCGGAGCTATGGGAAAACTCCACCCAAGGGCAAGCTGATTTGCTACTCATGTGGAAAGGAGGGACATGTATCTAAATGGTGTAAGGAAACACAAAACACTCCCTCTAGCTCACCTAAGCCAATGGAACTAAAGAATTTTCAAACCAGGAAATGTATGAAGGACAAAGATAAACACAAGGGCTTTCTAATGACAGAAAAATCTTTGACTATGGTAAATAATAATTCAAATGAAAGTACTTGGATTTTGGATTCAGGGAGCACATGCCATTTAACCAATTGTAAAGATTTCTTTCAGGAAATGTGTCCAGAGGAAGGTATTCTTAAAACTGCAAACGCAGGGACTGCTAAGATCCAAGCAAAAGGGATTGGATTCTTAAAATGCAAAGTGTCTAACGAAGTTAAAGAAATTCCTGTAAGTGATGTCTTGTATATTCCCCAAGCAGTTTGCAATATGCTTAGTGTATCTACATTAGATAAGAAGGGATTTGTGATTCATTTTGAAAACAGTAAGTGCACAATCTCTAAAAATGATGAAGTGTATGCTGAAGCTTTTATGCATAATGATGTTTATAAGCTGAACATTTCAGGTGAAGCCTCACATCTGGCGCAAGTAAGGAAGAATGATGGTAAATGTAGTCTGGAAATCTGGCGCCGCCGCCTGGGACATCGTGATTCTAAGGTGATCCAGGATCTTTACAGTAAGCAACTGGCCACCGGCATTCAGATAAGTGCAGATGCTGGTAAAATGGAGAAATGCATAGACTGTGTTACTCAAAAAGGTGTGAGACCCTCATTTCCTGCATACACAGGAAATAGGAGTAATAAAGTGCTGGACTTAATACACAGTGACTTATGTGGACCGTTTAATATCCCATCATTGGGAAATAACAGATTTGTGCTAATATTCTTGGATGATTTCTCTAGATACTGTGTGGCCTATTTGCTGAAAGAGAAAAGTCAAGTCACAGACATGCTGAAGAAATACGTAGCCATGGTGAGCAATAAATTTGAAAGAAAACCAAAGGTTCTTCAGACCGACAATGGTGGTGAGTTCATTTCACAAAGCATGCGCACATTTCTAGAACAAGAAGGCATTCAGCATATCACAACAGTAGCTTATACACCAGAGCAAAATTCTGTTGCAGAGAGAAAATTTAGGTCACTTGTGGAAATGACCAGATGTATGCTGTCAGATAGCAATCTCCCTAAAAGACTATGGGGGGAAGCCATTCTCACAGCAGTGTACCTACAAAACAGAATGCCAACTAAAGGCGCTGAGCGCACACCACATGAGACATGGCATGGTAGGAAGCCAAACCTGTCACACATAAGAACATTTGGAAGTACAGCATATGCTCATGTACCAAAGCAAAGAAGGCATAAGCTGGATTCCACAACAGAAAGGGGCATTTTAGTTGGCTATGCTCCAGGACACAAAGGATATAGAATTTTGAATCTGAAAACTGGCATTGTTGGCATAAGACATGTTACATATTTTGATGAAAACAAAAGGGTTGATAAAGGCTGGATTATCCCAGATGAGCCTTATCATCCAGAATATGAAACTAGAACCATAATAGACATGCCAGTGTATATAAATGCCATACCAAGGCAGATGTCTGAAAGCAACTCATCTGTATCTAACGAGGAACAGGCAGAGGAAACAGACACAGAAAGGATCATTGAAGAAGACAGTACAGTTGGAGAAGGGGAATCAATTGGAGAAGAACTCTCAGATTTAGAGGATGCGGAAAGGTCAGACCAAACCTGTTGTCAGACGCTCATCCAGGGAAAACAAAGGTGTTCCACCCCCAAGACTGTCTTACCTAACAAAGTCAGCAGAAGCTCAAGAGCCCTTAACATGGGATGAGATTGAGAAAATGCCAGCAGAAGAAGCTGCTGAATGGCATAAAGCTGCACAAGAAGAAATTGATGCATTGGATAAAAATAATACTTGGATTCTTACAAAATTACCTCCTGGCAAGAAAGCTATAGGATGCAAATGGGTATTCAAGTTAAAAAGGAATGCACAAGGAAAAGTGGAAAGGTATAAAGCCAGATTAGTGGCAAAGGGATATCTTCAAAAATATGGAGAAGATTTTGATGAAGTGTTTGCACCTGTAGTGAAACACACGACAATAAGAACACTTCTGAGCATTGCAGTCTCAAAAGGCATGCAAGTCAAACACATTGATGTGAAAACAGCGTTTCTTCACGGAGATATAACTGAAGACTTGTACATGGAACAGCCAACAGGTTTCATAAATACAAAACAAAGACAGCTAGTGTGTAAATTAAACAAAGGTCTTTATGGATTAAAGCAAAGTGCAAAATGTTGGAATGATAAATTGCATGAAATATTGACAAATTTAGGATTTAAGCAAGGTGAAGCAGATAAATGCTTGTACACTAGGTGCACAAATGGACAATATGCATACATTTTAGCTTTTGTTGATGATCTGCTCATTGCAAGCAAAAGTGAGCAAGAGTACAAGGACATTGTAAAGTGTTTAAACCACAATGTTGAGATAAAAGAACTGGGTAATGTGTCATACTATCTTGGTATAGAAATTGAGAAACAAAATGATGGTTCTTATCTTCTAAGCCAGAAGCAGAAAATAAATGAGCTTATTGAAAGTTTAGGTATGCAAGATGCCCAAGTTGTAAGCACTCCCATGATCACTGATTTTCTGAAGGATGAAACAGTAAGAGAACCTTTACCAGATAACATCCAATATAGATCAGCCATAGGTAAGCTTTTATATCTAGCTACCACATACAGGGCTGATATAGCAAATGCAGTAGGAATTTTGAGCAGAAGGGTCAGCTCACCTACCAAATCAGATTGGACTGCAGTTAAAAGGATGGTAAGGTATTTAAAGGGTACCATTGATTGTAAATTAAAGATTTCAGCCAATAGTAATCCAAAACTAATATGTTACTGTGATTCAGATTGGGCAGGGGATCATTCTGATTATAAATCCACAAGTGGATATGTGTTTATGTATGGAAATGTACAAATTTCATGGGCCAGTCATAAACAAAGTATTGTGAGTTTGTCTTCTACAGAAGCTGAATATGTGGCTGTATCGGAAGCGTGCAGAGAACTGATGTGGATTGAAAAACTTTTGCTGGATTTCGGAATAGCTGAACAGAGACCAATCCAGATAATGGAAGATAATCAGAGCTGCATCCGACTGTCACAGAATGACAAGGTTCAGTCACGCACCAAGCATATCGCAACGAAATACCACAACGTGCGAGAGTTGGCGAAAGAAGGGGTCATCAGTCTACACTATTGTCACACCAGTGAGATGACAGCTGACATCATGACCAAACCGTTACCCAGAGAACATTTTGTGAATCTGCGTATAAAGCTTGGACTTTGTATGAATAAATAATTGCATGACAGTTATGCATGAGAAGGGGTTTGTTGGAATGTATTGTATTTTTACATGCATTGCCTGTCACCTATTATTTCTCTGTGATTACTCTGTGACCTCTGATGTGAATTACTTAGAGAGGTCACACAGCTATGCAACTTCCTGTGGGGGATAGACACAGCACATGCAGCACATGGAGCACATGGAGCTCATGATCTCTCCTAACCTGAGAGGATCTATGGTGGTGTGAGCATCCATTACCATCTAAGCACATGGAAGGAGCTGATAATACAAATGTATAGTAATATGTATATATAAGCCTGTCTGATTATAATCTAACTGCAAACTGTGAGTAAACAGATGTTTTGTTACTTCAACTTTAAAGTGACTCAGCAGTGAATTATTCAGGGGTGAATGAGAGAGAGATGAAGAAAGAAATTAACATTTCTAAAGCTGAAGCTGTGTGTACTAAAATCTGCTAATTATTTACTACAAATAATCCAACAATACCATGGAACAAACAAGAAACAGCAACCTGCTTGTGGTCATGCGCTGTGCACCAGAATCAGAAAATCTGTGGAAAACAGCAGTTAGTGTATCTGAGTTTAAAAAAAGGTTTGGACAAATTCCTGGAGGAAAAGTCCATAGTCTGCTATTGACACAGACATGGGAAGCAACTGCTTGCCCTGGGATTTGTAGTATGGAGTGTTGCCACGATTTGGGTTTCTGTCAGGTACTTGTGACCTGGCTTGGCCACTGTTTGGAAAACAGGATACTGGGCTAGAAAGACCATTGATCTGACCCTGTATGGCTTCTCTTATGTTCTTATGTGTCACATACCGATGCACTGAAAATACAAAAGTATTCCATGTGTTCATTAGGAGTCCTCTAAGTCAAACTGAGGAATTAACAGGCATCTAGCTTTCCTTCCAAAACGTTCTTGCCAGTAGAAGGGAATTCTTAAAGCAAGACTCTATATTGGGCTGCAGGACTGCCTTAGATTCTTTAAAGGCCTAGGAAGAGTGGGGAAGATTTTCAAAGCTGTCCAGATATTCAGCCACACTGATCTGGCAAAAATTGCAACAGGAAGGCTAGTTAAATACCCAGATGAAATGTTTTGTCCTTTTCAGTATTTGTTGTATAGTTTTTTATTATGGTTTTAGTTCGGTCGTGTCAGTTCTGTTTTGATGTGATAATCTATGTTAGTTTAATTGTCTGATTTATGTTGACTAATTATGCAGGGCTGGTGTTAGACATTCAGGGGTCCAGAGCAGAAAACGGGGAGGGGACCCAAAAGCTGGCCTTCAGCCTATGCCTCCTTTAGCTTAAGGCAGATTTGGGGCCCCCTGTGATATTGGGGCTCAGAACAACTGCTCTGTTTGCCACTTCCTAAGGCCGGCCCTGTAATTATGCAGGTTGATTGGAACCTGCTAAGGACCTTGGATCAGTGGCCTAGAAATAATGTTAAATCAATCAGTCTTTATGGTAATCCTGTGTATAGCTGTGTCTTAGTGTCCAAATTTAGTGTTAAATTTAGTAATGTGGAGGGGCATAATCGAACGGGGGCACCCATCTCTAAGGATGGCCACGTAAAGGGGAGGCCCCGATCATATTATCGAAACAAGATGGGCGGCCATCTTTCGTTTCGATAATACGGTCGTGGACGGCCGAATCTCAACATTTGGGTCGACCTTAGAGATGGCCGCCCTTAGAGATGGCCGACATTGGTTTTCGCCGATAATGGAAACTAAGGACGCCCATCTCAAAACCGACCAAATCCAAGCCATTTGGTCATGGGAGGAGCCAGCATTTGTAGTGCACTGGTTCCCCTCACATGCCAGGACACCAACCGGGCACCCTAGGGGGCACTGCAGTGGACTTCAGAAATTGCTCCCAGGTGCATAGCTCCCTTACCTTGTGTGCTGAGCCCCCCTAAAACCCACTACCCACAACTGTACAACAGTACCATAGCCCTTAAAGGGTAACAGGGGGCACCTAGATGTGGGTACAGTGGGTTTCGGGTGGGTTTTGGAGGGCTCCCATTTACCACCACAAGTGTAACAGGTAGGGGGGGATGGGCCTGGGTCCGCCTGCCTGAAGTGCACTGCAGTACCCACTAAAAACTGCTCCAAGGACCTGCATAGTGCTGTGATGGAGCTGGGTATGACATCTGAGGCTGGCATAGAGGCTGGAAAAAATGTTTTTTAATTTGTTTTTTTGGGTGGGAGGGGGTTGGTGACTACTGGGGGAGTAAGGGGAGGTGATCCCTGATTCCCTCCGGTGGTTATCTGGTCAGTTCGGGCACCTTTTCAAGGCTTGGTCGTGAACAAAAAGGGACCAAGTAAAGTTGGCCAAATGCTCGTCAGGGACGCCCTTCTTTTTTCCATTATCAGCCGAGGACGCCCATCTCTTAACTACGACCCCGTCCCGCCTTCGGTACACTGCCGACAAGCCCCCTTGAACTTTGGCCGTCCCTGCAACGGAAAGCAGTTGAGGATGGCCAAAATCGGCTTGTGATTATGCCGATTTGGCCGCCCTTAGGAGAAGGATTCCTTTATGTTTATCCCACGCAATTTTGAATTCCGTAATATGGGTTACTGTGTTAGCACAGGCTAATGCAGTTAACACACTTTAGAACCATTTTTCTAAACCACATTAAGTGGTAATGTGCACTTCATGCGGAAAAAAGGTATACTTCAAATCGTGGCAGTCTTTTGTGGTAATTTGCTTGTCAGTGTGCGCCAATTTTATTTTTAAAACATATTTTGGGGAGAGGGTATGTCACAGGTGGGGAATAGGTGTGGGAGCATTTCCAGCTGGTGCATTTGCATTAGTGTGTGCTAGCTCAATAACGATGACTTAATGCGGGAGCACTTATATAGAATCCGGGGCTAAGTGCTCCCGCATTAAGTCATCGTTATTCAGCTAGCACACGCTAATGCAAATGCACCAGCTGGAAATGCTCCCACACCTATTCCCCACCTGTGACATACCCTCTCCCCAAAATATGTTTTAAAAATAAAATTGGCGCACACTGACAAGCAAATTACCACAAAAGACTGCCACGATTTGAAGTATACCTTTTTTCCGTATGAAGTGCACATTACCACTTAATGTGGTTTAGAAAAATGGTTCTAAAGTGTGTTAACTGCATTAGCCTGTGCTAACACAGTAACCCATATTACGGAATTCAAAATTGCGTGGGATAAACATAAAGGAATCCTTCTCCTAAGGGCGGCCAAATCGGCATAATCACAAGCCGATTTTGGCCATCCTCAACTGCTTTCCGTCGCAGGGACGGCCAAAGTTCAAGGGGGCTTGTCGGCAGTGTACCGAAGGCGGGACGGGGTCGTAGTTAAGAGATGGGCGTCCTCGGCTGATAATGGAAAAAAGAAGGGCATCCCTGACGAGCATTTGGCCAACTTTACTTGCGCCTCTTTTCAGAAAACGCCCCAAAAGATGCGCATGTAAATTCCAATTATTGCTGATAATTGGTTGTTGTTGGCCAATTATCAGTGCTGATTAGCTCGTTACTCAATTAAGTTGTATATGTAAATTGGGCGCATACCCAATTTAATGCATGCAACTTGCCATGTCTTATATAGAATCCGGGGCTAAGACATGGCAAGTTGCATGCATTAAATTGGGTATGCGCCCAATTTACATATACAACTTAATTGAGTAACGAGCTAATCAGCACTGATAATTGGCCAACAACAACCAATTATCAGCAATAATTGGAATTTACATGCGCATCTTTTGGGGCGTTTTCTGAAAAGAGGCGCATGTAAATTCCAACACGTGTAGCTGAAAAAGGGAGTGTGGCCACGGGAGGGGTGTGGGCATGTCGGGGCCTTCCTGAAATTTACATTCGTGGTTATAGAATTCCAGAGAATCACACCTAATTTAGGCATGGGTATTTCAGTGGCGCATTCTATAAACTGCGCCTAACTTGAGGTGTGGTTTATAGCATAGTGCTAACCCCCAAATTCTATATATCGTGCCTTGATTTCTGTGTGGATAGCGAAGCGTATTCTATAACAATTTGCATTATTTAATTGGTTAACTAGCTAATCAGCGCTGTTAATTGGATGTTAAGTAATTATCAGCACTAATTGGCATTAATTGAGATTTACACGCACAATCACTAAATATATCCTGTAACGTGGGGCGCCTAAATTCTAAGTTGCATAGTTAAAAGGGGGCATGGCCATGGGCAGGACGTGTGTGTTTCTACAATCTATGCACATTATTATAGAATGCACCCGCTGCACACCTAATTTAGGTGTCAGGATTTATGCCAAGTAAAACATGGCCTAAATGGACGTGACCAAATTTGCTCACATGGAGACATGCTCAGCGTAATTCTATATACTGCACAGAAATTTAACCTGATTCTATAAAATTTAGGCGTACTTTAGAGGATACACCTAGATGTATTTTTTTTCCCACACGGATTTTTCAGGAACCATATATAGAATCTACCCTTAATGCTACTTTTGGATGTGCCTATTTTTTAAGCACCATTTACAGAATCTGGCCCTTAGTATCTCCTAAATATGAAGCGGTAAGAGCTCCAGTGTTAATATTTTTGTAGGTCTCACATGCTCATTGAAAAATTTACATGGGACCTGGAAAAAGAAAAAAGACCTATTTTAGGGATGCACCAGAAATGGGCTTAGAGCACAGGAAAGTCCCGTTTCAAAATGCGCTAAGCCAGTTTTCTAGTGCATCTTAGTAAGAGGGCCCTTTTCTTTTCTTTTTTTTAATCATTTATTTATAATTTTTCATTTTGCAAGGGTCACTTGCAAACAGTAATACAGAGATGACTGTACATTAATACAATATAAGAAAAAAAAGCCTCGACTAGAAAAATATATTATATACAATCATTCTCTTTCTTAGACCACAAAATAAAGAAGAACAAGAGGGGGAGGTTTAATAGTTGAGGAGAAAAATAGTAACATAATCTTTAAGGAAAATGGCCTGGCCACAACTTTCTTATCATTAATCAAAGATCTTATTCTCTGACTTCCTGGCTATCCTGAATCTTTTTAGAGTCTATAAACACTTGAAGCTGACCCAGTTCAAAAAAGACATATTTTGTCCCAGTAAAGTTTATCAAACATTTGCATGGATATACTAATGAAAATGTTGCACCCAATTTTTTTGTTTCCGGAATCTTTTTCTTCTGTCTTGTGTTGCTTTTGTAACATCATGGAAGAGCCAAATCCTTTGTCCACAAAATTTTTTTAAAGAATTTTTGAAGTATAATTTCATAATAGAATTAACATCTTGTTCAAATACTAAAGACACAATTAAAGTTCTTCTCTGTGTTACTTCAGATAGTGAGTCTTCCAATAAAGCGGATATATTCAAAGGTTCAATTGGTGCATTTTCTGTTCCTGGTAATAATCGCTGTGGTAAGAGGGCCCTTTTCTTAGTGAATAGCTCCACTGCATAAGATGGGTCCTGTGTTATTGTGTCATAACACATTAGCCCTTTTTAGTAAATGCAGCCCTAAGTCAGTTAGTGCTAAATATCGCACTGGCTGCAAACATTTGAAGACTCGGGTCCGTTTTTAATTCAGGTAAATTTGTACACACAGTGATTTTGTGCTGACAGGTCTTAGCTGGAATGGAGAAGTGGAATGAAATTTGTAGCTGGGTGGGTTCATGCGGTTAAAAGCTGAGATGGTTTCATCCCCTATCCAGTAGGTTACTGCTGTTACAGAACAGGACTTCATTAAGTGCATGTCTAACTTTAGATGCAAGTACATACGCCATGTCAAAGGCCGGTATCAGTGGCAGCCCTACCATTAAGCCAACTGAGGTGGGGCTTCAGGCGGCACTCTCCCCTTCCCTCCTCAACCCTCTTCCCCACATTTACCTTATTTCTTTCTTGTCCAAAAGCCGGCAGTGATAGCACGAGCAGCAGCAGCGATTCCCATAGACTGCCCTTCTGCCGGCACCGGCCTCTTCTCCCTACTGCAGCCCACCTCTTGATGTAACTTCCTGTTTCCTCAGAGGTGGGATATGCAGTAGAGCGAAGAGGCTGATGCTGGCAGCATCACGGCAGGGCAGCCTATGGGAATCACTGCTGCTGCCAAGAAAATAAGGTAAATGGTGTGGGGAAGAAGGTTGAGGAGGGAAGGGGAAGATGCCAGAATGGGCTCGGGTAGGTGAGGGGGTGGCATCTCATCCAGTGGCGTAGCCGAGGGTGGGTCCAGGCCCACCCACTTTGGACTCAAGCCCACCCAGTAGCAGCACACCTATGATGTGGCTGGCAGGGATCCCCAAGGCCCACCAGCCGAAAACTCTCAACTTCTGTCCCTCCTGCAGATCTTTGCCTGCAGCAAGCAGCGAGTGATACATACTGTTCGTACCGGCCCCACAGTCTTCCCTCTGATGTATTCCCGCCTATGCAGAAACAGGAAGTTGCATCAGAAGGAAGGCTATGGGGCCAACATGAGCAATGTGTATTAGTTGCTGCTCGCTGCCTGTGAAAATCTGCCACTTAAAAGTTATGTGGGGGAGGGGGGATGTTTGAGAGAGCATATGGTATGCAGGCGAGAGAGGGAGAGACCAAATTACTTGTCGGACAGGGTGGAGTTCTTTTGGCCACCCATGTTAGGCCCAGGCCCACCCAAAACTGGGTGTCTGGCTACGCCCCTGATCTCATCCTTGCTTTGGGCTGGGGCTACATTTTTCAGTTTGCCTGGGTCAGTGATAGTATTCTGTAATTTATGTGCAACAGCAAGACATGCTTTCTCTCCTTCTTGCTTCAACTGGTGGCACTGTCCACATGCTGCCACTGCCCCACCCATTTGCGCATGCTCGGTTTTCACGCATGTGTGAAAACTGAGCCCTGTGCGGCAGAGGGAGGCAAGCGCAACAGCAGCATGTAGACAGTGCCCTCAACTGGAGCAAGTAGGAAAGAGAGCTGTTCTTGTCGCCGGAGGACCCCTGCAGCTGGTGGGGCTTGGGGATTCCCACCAGCCAATAACAAGTGCGTAAGAAGTTTGGGTGGGCCCAAGTCCAAAGTGGGTGGGTCCAAGCCCACCCGTGGCTACATCACTGCTCGCATGGGCTGAACTTTGGCCTCTTTGTTTAAAGAATAATACCTAAGTATAGCTGTGCGTTTCACTACAAATTAGTGCCAATTAAAACCAATTAACAACACATAAGGGTTATTATTGGCACTTAATGTCAATTGGTGCCTAATTTAACAATTGTTAGGTGCACAACTGGCACTATTTTATAAATTGCCTGCCCAAATTTGCACACTAGTTGGAAATTTGGACGCCCATCTTTATAGAATCCGGGGTTAATGTGCAGTAACAGGCTACTGCATAATGCGATAGTTTACCTGTTACTGCATGTTATTGTGTTTGTCTGATACTTTCCCTGAGGGGGGGTGTGTGGAAGCAGTAGCCAGCCTAGCGCATTATATTTACTGCCCACTAACTGTTATCTGGCAGTGATGTTAGATCCGTGATACAAAGCAAAAGGACTATTGAGGATTGATTTTTTTTGTAATGCCTTATATCTTGGAATGGCTAAATCTAGAGTGTTCAGAAGACTGCTGCTAGGATGATATTTGGGTTTTTGAGGTTTGATCATATTATGCCATTGCTGAAACAGTTGCGTTGGTTACCCATAGCATGCTGGGTTCAGTGTAAAATACTGTCCATAATTCATCGGGCCCCTTATGCAATTGCTCCTTTGTATTTTTGGCAAACTTTAGTAGTTTACAGACCAGTTTATATTCCAAGTTTCCAAGTTTATTAGTATTTAATATACCGCCTGAGGAACATTCTATCAAGGTGGTTCACAATGTCAAAAAACACTATATATAATGGAAAGGAAATGGAACTACAAAAGTGACATGAAAGGAAAAACAAGAATGACCCAGAGAGGAGGGTATAAGTAGCAGAGGCATAGCCAGACCTTGATTCTTTTTTTTTTTTTTTGGGGGGGGGGCACTTTTTGCCCCGCCTCCCTGCCATTCTTTGCCCCTGCTGCAACCCCACATACCTGGGCTAGCGGGGTTCCCCAAATTCTGCCAGCAGAAGCCTTCCTGTGGTGATAATTCAGAATGGAACTGCGCGTCCTGTCCTGCTTTCTCACCTTGGCGCGTATACTAGGTTTTAGTGAAATTCCCTTTTCTCGTTTTTTAGTTGATAATTAAAGAGGTGTGGTAGCCGTGTTAGTCCACTCTTAAAGGTTATCAATAGAAATCAAACAAAATAAAACATGGAAAAGAAAATAAGATGATACCTTTTTTATTGGACATAACTTAATACATTTCTTGATTAGCTTTCGAAGGTTGCCCTTCTTCCTCAGATCGGAAATAAGCAAATGTGGTAGCAGATAGTATACCACAGATAGTTTTCTAACTCATTATAAAACGTAAAGCTGTATTTCTCTGTTTATTTCTCTGTTTATTACCCTCCTCTCACCTACCAACACCCATTCTGTTAGAATATCAATGAAATGCTTTGATGTCCCCATGCATACCCCCACCCTCCCACTCTGTCAGACTGTCAAAGTAATGCTTTGATGTTTCTGTCATATATACTATCTGCTACCACATTTGCTTATTTCCGATCTGAGGAAGAAGGGCAACCTTCGAAAGCTAATCAAGAAATGTATTAAGTAATTCCAATAAAAAAGGTATCATCTTATTTTCTTGTCCATGTTTTATTTTGTTTGATTTCTATTGATAACTTAGTTGATAATTGAAATCTTGGTGAAATCTTGGTGAAGTTGACAGCATTTGAGGAGAGTCTCAGGAGTTTAGGATTTTTTCCAGTGCCTCTCAGCCTGCCAGTACTGGTGCTTGAGCAAGCGACGTGCAGAGGTATACCAATTTTGCCTCTTAGGAGTGTTGCATTGAGTAAAAGCTTTTAGGGCAATTGTATCAAGGCCTTGTGCTAGAATGGAATGCCAAGACTCAGTCTGATCATTAAGTGATTTAGCAGAGAAGTCAGGCAGAAACAGAAAATGAGAGGGAGAAACTGAGGTTACATCAATCTTGGAAAGTGTCCTAGACCAGTAGCTAGTGGGTACCGGTCGTGTTGGAAGGGGTGGTGGTAGAGAAAGGTGGAAGAGAATGAGATAGTGCTCAGACCATGAGAAAGGATAGGAAGAGACAGCTGATAGGGTTACTTAGGATTCCTGCAAAGCGAATACTAGCTCTAGAGTGTGACCAGCAGCGTGGATTGGAAGGGAAACCCATTGGTGCAGAGATAAATCGGACAAGAAATCCTGGGATTTGTAGAATTGTCTACATGGATGTTAAAATCAATCAGAATAAGCAGATTAGGGAAGCGCAAAGTAGCTTCCAATATAGCAGATCGACAGACTTCCCAACCTGCTGCAGTTAGAGAGGGGGGCAGTAAAAGAGAAGAACAAAGAATGGTGAGGCTGTGTCAATTCTGACAATTGGGAGAAGGGACCTCCGTGACTTTCAAGTCAGTATTGTAAATGATGGCCAGATCGCCACCAGCTTTGGAGGCCCGGGAGGCAAAATGGATGTCATAATTTGGGGGGAGGCAAGCATAGAGATGGGACTCTTCACCAGTTTTACTCCATGTCTCCATAAGACAAAATAAGGAACAGTTTGTACTAGTTATTTGATCGCGGTTGAGAAATGATTTAGACCGTACGGCTCTACAGTTTGAGACCAATGGGAAAGTTTACAGATAGTGGGATAGGCTGCGGAACCTGATCAAATGTATGATGGTTTAGTGGCAACACAGAAGGAGGGAGGCGAAGTTTAACCCAAGTAGATGGTGGACAATGCCAGTTGATATACCAGCACCTAGAACTAAGTGCATCCATTTACACCAAGGAAAACATGGCGTAAATATTGGCACATAGATTTAGGTGGAGAGAGCATATTCAGTGCACGTAAATTTTGGAATGCCCACGAAACATCCATTTCCCTGCCCATAACCATGCCCTCTTTTGGCTCCGTGTATTAGAATTTAGGTGTTGTGTGTTACAGAATATACTGAGTGAGTTGTGTACGTAAATTCTAATTATTGCCAATTAGTGCTCATTATTGCTTGTTAAGTGCTGTTAAAAATACTGGTTGGCTTGTCAAGCCAATTAAGTTATGAGTTTTGTTATAGAATACACTTGGATTTTGATGCAGAACGCTAGGCGTGATATAGAGTGTGTAAATGTAAGGGGCATTCACAGTGGGAGGTACATGGGCAGGGTAGGAGTGTGTCCAACATTAAGTAGACAAAGCAATGGGGCCTGATGGGATAAACCCGAGGGTGCTCAAGGAACTCGGAGAAGTTCTGGTGGCTCTGCTGACTGACCTCTTCAATGTTTCCTTAGAGATTAGAGTGGTCCCGGAGGACTGGAGAAGGGCGAATGTGGTCCTTTGCACAAGAGTGGAAGTAAAGAGGAGGTTGAGAATTATGGACTTGTCAGTCTGACCTCAGTGGTGAGTAAACTCATGGAAACGCTTCTGAAGTGGAGAATTGTGAGGTTTCTCAAATTGAATGGCATGCAGAACCTGAGGCAGCATGGCTTCACTAGATGCAGGTCCTGTCAGACGAATCTGATTGATTTTTTGACTGGATGACCAAACAGTTGGATGTGGGAAGGGCTCTGGATGTGCTGTATTTGGATTTCAGCAAAGCCCTTAACATGGTTCTGCACAGGCGACTCATAAATAAACTGAGTTCCCTCGGTATGGGACCTAGAGTAACTGACTGGGTTAAAAATTGGTTGAACGGAAGGAGACAGAGGGTAGTGGTAAATGGAGCTTGCTCTGAAGATAAGGATGTTATCAGTGGAGTACCACAGGGATCAGTCCTAGGGCCGGCTCTTTTTAACATCTTTGTGAGTGATATTGCAGAAGGGCTGTCTGGAAAGGTTTGTCTCTTTGCAGATTATACCAAACTCGGCAACAGGGTGGACACCTCAGAGGGTGTGGATGACATGAGGAAGAACATAGCAAAGTTTGAGGAATGGTCCGATATTTGGCAAATAAAATTTAATGCTAAAAAATGCAGGGTCATGCACTTGGGTCACAAGAACACACAACTCAGTTAACAAATCAATCTGTGCTGATAATTGCCACTTAACAAGCAATTATTGATAGTAATTGGCATTAATTAGAATTTATGTGCACAACTAAGTGTATTCCTTAACGCAATACACCAAAATTCTAAGTTGCGTAGTTGAAAAGGGTGCGTGGCCATGGGCACTTCTAAAATCTATGTGCATTGTTATAGAATACGCCCGATCCATGCATAATTTAGGCGTCGGCATGTAGACCAAGTTTTATTTGGCGTAATTGGTTGTGACTAAATTCAGTCATGCGGATGGATGCTGGTCATATTCTATAAACTATGCAGATCTTTAGGCATATTCTATAAAATGTAGGTGTACTTTTCAGAACCCGCCTAAGCATTTTTTGTTCTGCGTGGAATCTTCAGGCGCCATTTGTGTGCCCAGTAACGTGTGTGTAGATTGTGCACCCATGTGTACTATGCGAGTTAACTTCTGCGCTGAACCCCTTTGTGTGTTGAGTGGTGTAGCCATGAGGGGGCCTTTGGGGCCCCCCCCCCCCACAATTTTGGCTCGGGCCCCCTCTACAACTAGAACACCCTTTAACTGGGTGATGGGGATACCCAATCCTCGCCAGCTGATGAGATCCGCTGCTGGAACTGTCCTAGTGGTGCCTCAGTAGGGAAGAAGTCGTCTTCTTCCCTTCCTGCTGCCGACATCGGCACTCCTTGTACATTCACATTTTGCTATTCTGGTTCAGGCTTGTGTTTTATCTCACCTAGACTATTGCAACAACCTTTACCTGTTTCTTACTGTTAGGTTACAAACCTATATTCTTTAGAATACCGCTGCCAAGCTAATACTTGATATGAAAATATTAGACAGTGCTACTACTACACTGATCTCTCTCCATTGGCTTCCTATACAGGCCCAATTATTTTTAAATTGGCCTGTTTAGCATTTAAAATGTTTTAAGGGTCCTCTCTGGAATACGTTTATCGACTGCTGTGTTTCCCTTCTGGCAGCAGCTTTTCAAGGACTAGAGACCAATACCGCTTCGTTTTTACCCTCATTTTTGGCTGTAAGATATAAGAAAACTTTAGAAGATTCTTTCCGCTACCAGACAGTACATTTTTGGCTCTCTCTTCCTTTGAATATTCAGCCTTCCTCATCCTAGTATCTGTTCCACAAGAATATAAATACTTGAGAAGCAACAGGGCTTCTGTACTACAGCTCCCAGTAGACACAGCTTCCTCCTGAACCTCATTCCTGAAGCTGCTGTGCTGCTTAGGTTTGTGCCTTTCCCAACTGGGAAGCAACAGGCTTTCACACTACAGCTCCCAGCAAACACTGAATCTCTTCCTCAGGTCTGGTTTCCAGCTACCTCTTCCCCAAGGCTCCTTTGCTTGGTCAAAGGGATTTTTGCTGAAAGCAGAGAGCACATGTCTCAAGGTAAGGATTTATTTTAGCCTTGTTTCTGCTTGTCTCCTATACTTTTTGAGTTTTAACTGGGTATAGCATCTGGTTAACCCAGTGGTTCCCAAATCTGGTCTTGGAGGCACCCTAGCCAATCAGGTTTTCAGGATATCCACAGTGAATATTCATGAGAGAGATTTGCATGCAGTGAAGGCAGTAAATTTAACACAAATCAGAGAAAACATTTTTTTCACTGGTGTAATTAAGCTCTGGAATTTGTTGCCAGAGAAAGTAGTAAAAGTAATTCGCTTAGTAGGGAAAAAATAGGTTTGGATAGCTTCCTAAAAGAAAAGTCCATAAGCCACTATTAAGATGGACTTGGGGAAAATCCACTGCTTATTTCTAGGATAAGCAGCATAAAATGTATTGTACTGTTTTGGGATCTTGCCATGTACTTGTAACCTGGATTAGCTACTGTTAGAAACAGGATGCTGGGCTTGATGGACCTTCAGTCTGTTCCAGTTTGGTTTGGCAATACTTATGTTCTTATGAATATTCATTGAGGATATCCTGAAAACCTGACTGGCTGGGGTGCCTTCAGGACCAGGTTTGGGAACCACTGTCCTAACTTCTGTGACTGCTGGGGTCCTGAAACAGCTGCTGTGTCACAACATATATGAATTATTAAAAAAATGTTTTGTTTTGTTTTTTTGTGATGCTTTTAGATTACACTGGTTCCTTCTTTAAATTTAAGTGTTGTCTTTAATGTGACATCAGAAGGGAACTGTGTGTAGTTCTGGTAGCTCATGCAAAATGTTTTTTGATAATTCTCAGACTGACCCAGTAAAAGCCATCACATCCTGCTGTGAATCCAGTTTACTGCAGAAGCTACATATCCCAGTCCTTGTCATTTAAAAGGGGGCAATTCTATAATCAGGCACAGACCAAGATAATCTGCTACCTGAGGCAGAAAATGAGCTGCTGCATCGGCTCCTCCACCACCAACTCAAACCAACTCCCTTCCCTGAAATTACCTTTTCAATTATTTTCTTCTTTTTCAAAAGAAGGGGGTGGCAGCAACTCCCATAGGCTCCTCTGCCGCCGGTTCCAGCCCCTTCTCTCTACTGCAGGCAGCCCGCCTCTCTGACATAATTTCCTGTTTCTTCAGAGGCAGGCTGCCTAATGTAGAGAGAAGGGGCCGGGACCAGCGGCAGAGGAGCCTATGGGAGTTGCTGCCACCCACTTCTTTTGAAAAAGAAGAAAAGAAGAAGATAATTTTGGCAAAGAGGGCGGGGGGGGGGGCGATGCTGTCTCACAAGAGTGCCGCCTGATGCCCCTGCCTCAGGTGACCTAATGGTAGGGTTGCCACTGTCTATGGCTGGGCACTCCTATTTAGGCACTCAAATAACACAGGTAGTGAGTGTATCTAAATGTAGGCATGCACATTTGATGCGGAATAAAATTAACCTGCCTCTGTTACCAGAAATTGGGTTCACAAGGTTGTACTGGAAAGGTCTAGAAAGCCCCTTTTGTATCCAAGGTCTTCATTTAATCCTTTTACTTGTGGCCTCACATATTTGGTCTGTTTTTCTTACCTGACATGCCCTTGTTTACCACATATTTCTAAAGAGCTTTACTGAGGAGCCTTTACACCTTATCAGTTAGTAACTGGGAACCAGAAGTATTCCTTTTCTATGTATGTGCACATATTCTGATTGGTCACCTTGGCCAGGTTCTGATATGCTGGGGCTGGGCAGAGCAAGAGTAAAATTACGACTGTGTGCTGGTACTTTTAGGGCCTTCCAATCAGTGTGATACACTCCTAATGAGTGAGAAAAGGAGTTCTGTAGATAGAATGTATTTGGATACAGGCAGCAGATGATGTTTTGTATATTCCTGAGAATCTAGCATGTGATGTTTTTGTTCTTTCCTGAGAAAGTAGCAGAATAGCAGGTGATGTTTGTACATTCCTGAGCAGGTTCACGAGCTGTTCATGTAGAGTTGTTCTTGTAAGCAATGCATGATCATGGTTGTGTAAGCAAAATGTAACCAATAGTAATGATAATACATGTAATATCCATGAATATTCATAGAGTATATAAGAAGGGGATTGACTCCCAAATAAAGAGTTTTTTGCCCAGACACACGAGAGGAGAGTTATTTTGCAACATCTGGTGATCCCCGACGTGATCGGTGAAAACGTGACGTACTTACTACGACTGGAACAGTCAGCGCGCCATTCCTTCTACGGAACACTGTAAGTATGGGGGGAAATTTAACATCATCACATAAACAACATGCACAGGAGCTATATACTATAACGCAAAGATATGGTTCCTCCCGAAATCCAATAACTCTTAAAGATATAGAGCGTTTAATTGAGGAAATAGTTTGTCAATGTCCCTGGTATCCAGAGAAGGGATCATTCGATCCTCAAACATGGGAAAAGATAGGGCAGCAGTTTCGTTTAGAGCCTAGAGTTTCGACTCCTATATTATTGACTTGGAGAGAGATATATTCTACTATAGTAATTCTCTCTTCTGGATTGACAGGCATTACTAACGAAAATATATCCAACAAATTGCCAGGCAAGACCTGGTCTCTTTTACCTCCCGCGACTCTTGGACCTACACCTTCTCCTCCTTCTTGTCGGCTGGCCACCGATATGGGAAGGGAAGAGCAAAACAAAACTCCTGACTTTACTACTACTACCCCTAATAAACCAATTGAAAATATCCAAAACAACAACGCTAATGATAGCGTTATTATTACCAAAACACCAAAGAGCGTAGAACGACCTAGTTTAATTCAATTAGGTATACAGCAAGCACGAAAAAATGGTGAATTCATTTGGAACGATGATCTATGGGATAATTCGGAACCTAATCCTAATTTATACCCAGTTACTAGAACTACAACAATAGAGGCAGGGAACGAAACACATCATGCAGAATGGACTGCTCTACCTTATCAAGTTTTGAGAGAATTACGTAGAGCTATCGTAGAATCAGGTTTAAAAAGTTCATTTGTTCAAGGCATGATAGAAGGGATTAGTAACGGTTACTTAATGACTCCAAAAGATTGGAAAGACCTTTTCCGTATGCTGTTAACTCCTGCGCAATATGTAGTGTGGGATAATGAATATAAGCAAGCAGCACAACTTATCACTGGGACTAATTTGGTGCCTGATCAAATTTATGGATCGGGACCATTTTCAACCCTTGATATGCAAATTCAACAAAACGATACCTGTTTTCAAGCCATAGGCACTTGTATCTTGCGAGCATTTAAAGAACACCAGAAGGGAATAAACCAACAAAATCTTTTGCATCAATTAAACAGGGTGCAACCGAATCTTACCTTCAATTTGTTAATCGATTGCAGGAAGCTGTAACTAGGCAAATTGATAATCTTGATGCGCAAACAGAGTTATTGATTAAATTAGCCCAAGAAAATGCAAATTCAGATTGCAAAAAGGCATTGCAGACTGTAGCTCATCGCCCAGGAATTACTTTAGCAGATTTATTGAGCGCATGTGCAGATGTGGGGACTCATGGTTATTCTATGAATTTGTTAGCAGGAGCTATACAAAAAGGTAATAAGCCACAGGGGACGTGTTTTAATTGTAAGAAACCAGGACATTTTCGAGCTCAGTGTAGAGCCCCAGGAGGGGGTGCCAACTTTGCAAAAGGACCTTCTCGACCTTCTCGAAAATGTCCTCGATGTCAAAAAGGATATCATTGGGCCAATCAATGTCGCTCTAATCCAATTAATTCCACACCGCCACCCCCAAAAAACTTTGCTCCGGGTTAACTCCTAACCTCGGTCCAAAGGGAGTGCAAGGGTCTTTTGCTCATAGTACTACTGCTACACAAGGTAGTGCAGGAATTGACCTTATTGCAGCGGAATGTAAAACTGCCATCTTACCTCATGAAGTTTTGGTATATAATACTACCTTTAAAGGACCCATTCCAGCGGCTACTGTAGGTTTAGTATTACCTCGCTCCTCTGCATCGAAGGCAGGTATTCATGTTATCCTGGAGTTATTGATGCTGATTACACAGGCATTGTTAAAATTCAAGTATGGTCCTCATCACCTTTAACAATTTCTCCCGGGGACTCGTGGGCACAATTAATTATTTTACCATATTTTACAGCACCTATTCCTTCTACTGTCTCTCGTACAGGGGGCTTTGGATCTACGCGACAGGTAAGTGCAGTTTTAAAACCGGTTTCTAATGCACGACCCACTGCTCAATTTTTATTGCAACAAAAGCCCTTTGTTGGTATATTAGATACCGGGGCGGATGTTTCTGTCATAGCTTATAAACAATGGCCTGTGGAATGGCCCATTGAAGATACTTCACATGTGACAGGAATAGGGGGAACTCAGTCAGCCTCCCAAAGTTCTCAATGGTTATCTATTACATATCCTAACGATACCAAGGTTCTAGGACATATTAAGCCCTGTATTTTACAAGTACCCTTTAATTTATGGGGTCGTGACCTTTTGGAACAATTAGATGCATCATTGATCCTACCTGATTAACAGTTCATAAATATGTCTTTTTCTCTTCCTTTGGAATGGAAAACTGACAAACCTGTTTGGGTAGAGCAGTGGCCGATTACCAGAGAAAAACTGTTGATTTTACATCAATTGGTGGAAGAACAATTACAATTAAATCACATTGAGCCTACCAATTCTCCATATAATACTCCGGTATTTGTGATCAAGAAAAAATCCGGAAAATGGAGATTTTTACATGACCTACGAGCTATTAATGCGATTTTAGAACCAATGGGCCCGTTACAATGTGGTATTCCAAATCCTAATTTGATTCCTTATGATTATCAATTAGCTATTATAGATCTGAAGGATTGTTTTTTTTCAATTCCTCTCCAGGAAAAAGATTATAAATACTTTGCTTTTACTGTACCTGTTTACAATAATGCACACCCTACTACTAGGTATTGTTGGAAAGTTTTGCCCCAGGGAATGTTAAATTCACCCACTATTTGTCAATACTATGTTCATCAAGCCTTGCAACCATTTCGTGCCTATTTCCCTCAACTTTTGGTATATCATTATATGGATGATATACTAATTGCAGGGATAACTCTTCCCCTTCTTGGAAATCTACTTTAATTTCTATCTTGGCCTCCTCAGGATTAACAATTGCCTCAGAGAAGGTTCAAGAAAAGGAACCCTATTTATATCTAGGTTTCCGTATGACTAAAGCTGCAGCCCAACCTGTCGCTCCTCATCTCAATTTACAGTCTCCCACGACATTACATCAATTACAAGAGATTTTAGGAAATCTCAATTGGTTACGTCCCTACTTGAAACTTCCTACAGAATTTTTACAACCCCTGTTTCTCGCATTAAAAGGTCATAAAACACCTGCTGAATTAATTACACTCACTGCATCGCAACAAACAATTCTGTCACAATTGGATCAAATCTTACAAACAAAATGGACAGATAGACGAGATGCATTTGCCCTTTTTTGTTTTTGCGTTCTCAAAGACCCCACCCACCGACAACCGTTTGGTGTCTTATATCAAGATACAACTCCTCCGAAATTGATAGAATGGGTCTATTTACAGAATACTCTCCATTCTACTATTACACAATGGCCCCAGCAACTAGCCTTGCTGATTACTAAAGCTCGAGAGCGAGCAACATTCATGACTGGTTTCGACATTCTTAAACTCATCATTCCTCATTCTTTGTGGCAGTGGGAAAAAATGATTCAGTTCTCCGACGACTTGCAATTTATTTTAGCCACTTATGTTGGTATTATAGATTGCCACTATCCTAAAGACCCTCGCATACAGGGCACATCCATTTTGCAAATCACTCTTCATGATCCCATTTCTTTACGTCCACTCCCTACTGCTCTCACCGTCTTTACAGATGGTAGTCCCACTCGTGGGGTGGTTACTTGGTACAATCTGAACAAATGGCACGTCAAATTTACCTCTCCACAAACCTCTGCTCAACGTTCAGAGCTTGCTGCCATCATCCTGGCTCTTTCTTTATTTTCAGATCAACCACTGAATCTTATTGTTGACAGTCAATATTGTGCTAATCTTGTCCGTCGCATGCCCGACAGTTATGTATCATTCAAAATGGATGCCTCTTTTTATGCTTTACTGTTAACCCTCCAAGGTTACTTGGAGAATCGCCTTTCTTCTCTCTTTATAGGTCATATCCGCAGTCATCAACCTTTTCCTGGTGGTCTGTCTGAAGGGAATGCTCGAGCGGATCGCCATCTTCATTTTTTCTCCACTACACACTGAATCATCTCAATCTCATCAATAATCCTGCTACAAAAACTTTTTCTTCCAGATTTGAACAACATTTTCGTACTCCTGCCCCACCTTTATCTCGTCCTTTGGTCATATACCGACAACTACCTTCTGATCAGTGGAGTTCCCCTGTGCCTCTCCTTACCTGGGGTCGTGGTTACGCTGCTGTTCAAACAGATTCTGGCCCGGTGTGGATTCCAGCAAAGTGGGTGAAACCTCATGTCGTGGCATCAAGGTCTTCACAACCCAATTCCCAATTTCACACTCACCCTTCAAGGACCGCAGATGCAAACACGCAAACGGTCAGTGACTCGTCAACCTAATGCTCCTGTTACTTGGGGACAAATTAAAGCCTTGAGTCAACAAGCTACAGAGACTTTAGAAAAAGCTCATATTGAAAAGACTGATGATAACTTCGTAGTGGCTATTATTGCAGCGCTTAATGCTAATTCCATTACATTGCTTCTACTGTGTTGTTGTTTGTACATACCTTGTGGACAGTCACAATTACTTCCCACAAAAAATATTTGGGAAGCGTTTGCAATTTCACTGAACCAAACTGATTTCTGTCTTTCTCATCAAAAGGCAGTTGGAGAAGTTTTGGCAACTTGCCTGATTCCAGTATGTCATGATCCTAAAGATATGCAAAATGATACTTGGTTTTATTCACAGCTTCCTGTTAATTCATCCTATCGAAATGCTTCTTATGAATACCATAATTGGGGAACACAAACCCTGTTGCCGCCTACTTTGGCAATGCATGTGAGAACCAATCAAATAGCTAGTATCAATATGACATGTGCTCGTATGGTTAATTGTACCCGATCAAATTGTGTTAATTTTGGACCAACTTTGTTAAATTGTAGCTCCTACGAAAATGTTTCATATATTTATAAATTTACTCATTTACCCCCTGGCTGGTTTTGGTCATGTGGAATGTATACCTTTAATTATATTCCAGCTAATATATCTGATGGTACTACATGCTGTCTAAGTCGACTCACTATGGTACTTCCCAGTAAACATATTTTATTTTCTAACTCCTCACATATGCGATCCAAGCGTATGACCCTTGCTGCCAATTGCAATGATAATGTTAAATTTCTGAGTCAAACTGAATATCTGGCACTTGCATTTTCATTAATAGGTGTCCCTGCATTGGCAGCGGCAAATGCAAAAAATATTCGTGAATTAGCCTGTTGGGCAATTAAATCAATCAATGCAACCTCCACTGCTATTAGTTTACTTAATGCTGAGCAACAGCAATTACGTCATGGAGTTTTACAAAATCGAGCAGCCATTGATTATCTTTTATTACTTAACCATCATGGTTGCGAAGAGTTTCAGGACATGTGCTGTTTTAATTTATCTGACAATTCAAAGGCCATTGACAAACAATTAGCTTTCCTACGGAATTTAACTACTCATATTACTATTCATAATAACCTACTCTCTGATGTATGGGATCAATTGTGGCAATGGATCCCTTGGACCTGGCTCCGCCCTATTATCCAGTATTTAGTCATTGGTATTTTTGTTTTCACTATTTTTTGCTGTTGTATACAATGCATTCCTAACCTTTTTTCTTTATGTTTTCCTCGTCCATTCGCTCCAACACGTCACTCTGCTCAATATGTTTATAAGCTATTACAAACATCTCCACCTCCATCTCCAGCTGGCACACCACGGAGATTTCATTAAAAAAAAAAAAAAAAAAAAAAAAAAAAAGGTGGAGATGTAGATAGAATGTATTTGGATACAGGCAGCAGATGATGTTTTGTATATTCCTGAGAATCTAGCATGTGATGTTTTTGTTCTTTCCTGAGAAAGTAGCAGAATAGCAGGTGATGTTTGTACATTCCTGAGCAGGTTCACGAGCTGTTCATGTAGAGTTGTTCTTGTAAGCAATGCATGATCATGGTTGTGTAAGCAAAATGTAACCAATAGTAATGATAATACATGTAATATCCATGAATATTCATAGAGTATATAAGAAGGGGATTGACTCCCAAATAAAGAGTTTTTTGCCCAGACACACGAGAGGAGAGTTATTTTGCAACAGAGTTCAAATGCACGAGAGTGAAAGAACCTTCCAGTGAGTGTGACACATTTCTAATAAGAGAGAAAAGGGATTCGAGGAGTGTGAGAGAGCTTTTAACTGAGTGTGACACACTAATGAGTGAGAGAAGGGACTCAAGGAGTGGGAGAGAGTCTTCAACTGAGTGTGACACACTCCAAATGAGTGAGAGAAGGGGCTCACGGAGTGTGAGAGAGCCTTTAACTGAGTGTGACACACTTCTAATGAGTGAGAGTTGCCTTCTCTGAGAGCTACTGTCATTAAGGACATGACATTCCAGCTTTCTCTCACACATTGTGGCCTCCAAGTTGAGAAAAATACAGGCTTCCAAAGGCCATAAACCTTTGTTAGGTGGAAAAATGACTAAGCGCAGTCAGCTAGAGAAAAGCCAGGGCTGCTGAGAGACTGAGCCAGGCCTGGGGCAGAATCGTCATCGCCGCCGCCGTCCACCCACCCAAAGTACCTTGGCTGGCCCCGCCAGCTGCAGGCAGTGCGGCTCCTTCCTCTATCCAGCAGTGCCTGCCCCTGCATCTGCTTTCCTCAGGTCGCACATGCTCAGTCTCAAAACTGAGCATGCGCCCTGAGGGCCCAGCAGCTGCTAGGTAGGCAGTGCAAGGGAGGCCCAGTGCCAGAGTTTTCTCTCTCCTGCTCCTGTTGAGAGAGAGAGAGAGAGAGAGAGCAGGAGAGAGAGAGAGACCCCTGCGTCGGGCCCCCCCTCTCAGCGGCTATGAGAAAAGCAACAGTGGTGCTGTCAGAATTCTGAAAATAGAGTCCAAAAATGTGAGAAAGCCCCCTCTGTGAGAATCACAAGTCCTTTCCCACCCAGTCTGTTCAATTGTATCTGTTTATTTTGTTTCCACAGTTCTATTGATTACCCTCATGACAAGGTGTGATCTGATCATATTAAGTTCAGAAGGGTCAGTTTTCTCTTTCCTTTATCCATGGTGTTATTCTTCTTGTGTATAAAGGACTGGTGGTTACCCAGTTTAGAAAGACACAAAGGGCAAATCAAATAGTACTTGATTAAAACCATGGAATAGTAGTGTCGGTCATCAAGGCTTAAAATTTAAAGATTTGTGTTTGGAAAAGAGAATCTAATATTTTCATTCTGTGAAATCCATGTTTTACCTTCTTGATTTGGCTAGGTTACCGTAAGAAAGGTCTTACCAAGCCACAAGGAATGACATACCACTATCTGGGTTCAAGAGCCATACAGTAGGCAGTAAGGACACCTTTGAAATGATGATCAATAATTTAAATGGGAAAAGGTCTCTTTTTGTAAGAGATGTGATCAATCTGTAGGATGAGAAACGCTAAAGCTCACAGGCCTCAGCGTTATACACTTTGCAAAGAAGTCTTGTGACTTTCTCAACATCAAGCAGCATTCAAGCTAAACCTCTAATGTCAGTGAGTCTTGGGACTGGGATTTATCACTGTTTTATTGACATCAATCCTGCACCCTTGTAGCAAGGCTAGTTTTCTGTAATGAGGGTTATAGCTCCCTACACAAACTGCATCTTATAGTAAAATATATAATTCCTAGGTGAAGTGTTGAGAACCTGGTCATTTTATTAAAGAGCAAAGAAAACCCTGCCAACAGCAACCAAAGAAAGAGAAGAAAGAGAAAGGAAGTCTTTATTGAGTGGAAGAGAGAATTCTTTGCTTTATTTCATGGTTTTAAGAGACTGGCTTCCTCCCAGGCTATGACAACAAAGGCTCTGTATAGGTTGCTTCTAGGGTGCCAGAGATGAATAGTTAATTACATTTAGGTGTCCTTTTTCTATGCTGCAGTAAAAAGGGCCCCCCGCACTAGTGGTAGGGGTCATTTTTGCCACACACTGAGGCCCTTTTTACCACAGTGGATCAAACGGCCGAAAAAAAGACATGGCCATTTGGTAAGATTGCTCTTTGAGCATGTGAAGGGGAGCACTTACTGCCAGCCATTGAGATGGGGTAAGGGCTCCCACGTTAACCTGGCAGTAACCGGGTAGCACATGGTACTGCCCAATTACCACCAGGTCACCCCCTGCAGAAATAATTGTTGAATATTTATGCTAGCGCCAGAAATGCCATGTTCTAGGGGGTGGAACTACCGCCAGCGCCCTCTTTGGGTCGATGGTAGTTCTGGAATGGCGAGTGGTAAGCTCAGTAAAAGGGCCCCTTAATGGCTGTGGTTCTTTAAGGTAGCCTTTAAATTAGTCTCACATACAATTTCAAATATTCTCGTATTAGCACGTTTGAATGATAGACATTTTTCATTAAGAGGGAGAAAGAATTGATTGAGGCCTTTACTGTCAGACCAGAATTTATGGAGGACAGCTCAAGAAATCAGTGGAGACTTCTTCATGATAGAGAAATCATTTAATGTATGGATGCAAAGCATACTACATTGCATAAAGGAACACCTGATAAAGGATTTTTTGCTGATATGTGGTTACGTGAGCATAAGAATCTGAAGCAATGAAAATAGAAAACAAATTCAGTGTTTTACTCAGGAAGGGAAGAGAGTACAGGCAGTTGGAGGGGGGAGGGAGAGGGGAGAACAAGAAGGGTGCCTTCTGCTTGGGAAGCTTTTGTTCATTTAGTACACTCTGACAGCTTCACACTTTTCGAGGTGACAGCCCCAGAGCCCTCCTGCTCGATCAAACAGGCGTACACCTTGTTCTGGTCCAGTGAGGCAACTGGCATTGTCAGGTAGCTGCTGAGACTGAAGGAACTGTCTGAGTCCCGAGAAGGAAGACTGGTCTGAATGCCATTGTTCAAATCAGTGCCGTCCAGCGTCCAGCGTACTTTAACCAGGCCCACTGTGAGGTTTCTGAATTGGCAAGTGAAGGTTCTGTCTTCGTTGGCCACCAGATCCTGGGTTGGTGGAGGGAAGATGTACACAGAAGGCTTGGGAAAGTTATCCACTAGTTAAAAAAGAAAGAAACAAAGCACAGCAAGAAATCATTAACCCATATGTGGGAATTGTATACATACAGCATCTGAAGAAGGAACTGTAAAGAAATAGCTAGTCACTGAGAAAAGGCAGATATAATGAGAACACATTTATTCAGAGCTATGGTGGACTGGTACAGCTAGAAAGCTTAATATTTTAGATAATGCAGAAATAAACAGTGCTTTATGGATAAGCAAAATTTACAGAGAAAGGGAGAATGCAACACATTTAAACAGAAATATGGGAGAGGCATAAGGTTATTTTGTATAGAATTTTGTCAGTAAGGGCCCTTTTTACCAAGCTGCAGCAAAAGGGGGAATGCGCTGGCGTCAGCATATGTTTTTGACGCACGCCGAGGCCCCCTTTTACCGCAGCTGGTAAAAGGGTAATCTTTCTTTTCTGCAGGAAATAGCCATGCAGCAAGTAAAGTACCTGCCCCATAGCCATTTCGGGGGGTGGCAGTAAGGGCTCCCACGCTAACCCAGCAGTAACCGGGTAGCATGTGGCACTGCCCGATTACCGCCGGGCACAACCTGGTGCTACAAAAATAAATATATTTTGTAGCACTGGATATGACAGCTCGCTGTACCACAGGGCTGCTGCAGTAGCCTAGCGGTACTTCCTGTTTAGCGAGCAGTAAGCCCGCATTGTGTTTACCACCACTTTGTAAAAGGGGCCTTAAATTTTCACTTCTGAAAGGTGAAATACCCAGTCTTCTACAAAAAAGGTTTCTCTAGTTTCCAGACAGAAGAACCAGAATTAAACAAGTCACAAAACAGTTACGGCGTGGGGGGTGAGAGGGCTGCAGACAGTTCAATTATAATATTAACTTCTTCTCCAAGAATCTGAAACAATGAAAATAGAAAGCAAATTCAGTGTTTTGCTCAGGAAGGGAAGAGAGTACAGGCGGTTGGAGGCTCTCAGCCTTTGTGTATACAGATGCCAAGGTTGTGAAGGGGTATTTAGAAATTGCATGGCAATCAGCGTGTACAGGGAGAAGAATTAAGAAGAAAATATCCTTTTCCATTCAATTGTTTCAATTGGGCATTGGTTTGTAGGGCTCCCTTTGTGCAACGAGGGCCCTGTTTCATAAAATACTAACAGTAAAATGTCCTGCCAGAACTAATCACTGGCTTCCAGACAAAAGCAGACATTATCTCTCTTCCCCACCCCCACCCCCACCCCTTAGAGACATATTAAAAGAAAGCCAGGACTGGAACAACAGAGCATCTTGTGAAGTTTCTGGGCAACTCTGAATATTTATAGTCACTGCATATATTTTAGTGGGATGATAATGATAGGTTTGATCACTTGTATGCTATGACATTTCTTACCCTAAAATCCACCTTCCTTCCCTCCCTCCCTCCTTCCTTCTTTCTTCATTTAGAAGGAAGTTATCAATGTGGGCTACTATAAAAATGTGTTGGTTTATGTTAACTGCAGTTATTAGTAACTAGGTTTCATTGTATAAAGGGGGGCCTCTGCTAAGTTAGCAACAGTTAGTGGCAAACTAACATTTATTAATATTAGCCTCCATTGATAACTATACCCCTTAGCACCTAATTTTTCTTTCTCTGGATAAATAACTGAATATATATATATATTTGGAATGAATTACATTGAATTGGTATTTAAGAACATGGATATTTAAAAAAGGGGGGGATGGGCTCCTTTTACGAAGTGGCGCTAGGCAATGTCCATATTTTAAATACATTTTCAGTCTTATACAACTCAATGGTGGGGAAGAGCTCCTGAGATCACCAGCTCTCAATGGCATGAGGACATGGAATTTGCATTTCAACACTTGAATTATTCTCTCTGCTGTTGATTGTTCTACAGTATAAGCTATGCTAAGAAATATGGCTGTGTGTGACTTGCTTCTATGATTACCCACCACCTGGAAGTCTTGGTTCCTGGCCAGACTTACCACATGATAAAGATGATGAGAGAGTACTTACCAAGCTTACTGATTATTGTGAAGTGGGGGCACCATCCCGCTAGGTCTTTAATACCCATCCTTGGACATTCTGCCCAGTGCTGCCCTACTTTAACTTGTGTTTCTAAGGGGATTTTAATAGTGCAGAACTGCAGTAGCCATGAAGACCCTGGAGGAAAATGAATTCTCAAGAGGTTGCAATACCTGATATCTACCCAACAAAAGAGTTCTCCAGAGAAGGTACAATTTATAAGCCTTCCAAAAGACATTGGTCCCTTCTTTTGTAGGACAGCTGAAGAAGAGACTTGTTGTGTGAACTTCAAAATCACACCCAACCTCCCCTATGGGTAACTCTTATGTTGGATCAATAAAAGTCACATCAATATCCATCTCAAACACAAAAATAAATATAGCATGGAGCATCAACATCTCATTACGACTGAAGATATGATTTAAACTCCATTTAGTTAAATGCAAAGACTTTAGAAAATATGTTCAGTTAATAGTATTCACTCACTGTATTTGACCTGAGGATGAGTGAAAAGGGAAATGAGCCTGAGATGATGATGATACTGAACAAGCTGAACAATTATTTTTCATCTGTTGTCCCACAGTTTTAAGGTCCATCATTATATTTATTTTTTGTGTTTGAGATGGCTATGTGATGTGGTTTTCTTGTCACTCGAACTGTTGGGTATTTAAATAATGGATCAATTAAGGAAGGACAGCCCACAGAGAATCTAGATTAATGGGACTTTATAAAGCTTTCAACAACTCTTATAAAGGCAAAGGCTTGAGAAGCTCAGATTTTGCACTACTGGTTCTTGTATAACCCTTCATCCTTTGAGAAAGTCTATTTTCAGCATTTAGACACTCCACGGTTTCCACATCTCTTGCACTTTTTGAAGCTACAGTAAAATATCCTTTGAAATTTACCCTGCAACTCCTCCCTCTAATCTGGAATCTGTTAAAATCTCCAGCCCAAAATAAGGAATCTCAGTGGAGGAAGAGCAGGCTGGAAGACACTACTACTACTACACCTAAGAATAAACTTACCAAAATACATAGGGGGTCTTTTACTAAAGCTTAGTTCTCTCCTGAGGGTTAGCAGAAAAATAATTGAGGTGGGTGGGTGGACAAACTGAGGTTCCACCCCCAAGACTTTCTGGATTGAGTTAATTTAACTTCTCTTAGAACATAGCACTAAACATCAAAATGACCCATCACTTCAGAAACATTTTCTAAAACTCTCTGGCTTACACTGAAATTGCAAATAATCAATACATTAGTGTCATTAGATAGGGTCTTACCTGTAACGATCAGTTTACTGCTTTGACTGAAAACCCACACAGCCAGACGTGCCAGTGCCCAACCTGGGCAAGAAACTTAACCTACAGCTCGACTCTTCATAACCAGCAGCCTCCCCATTGAGCCCCAAAGAGAAAGCTCCAGCTTCCAAGAACCTGCCTTACGACAACCCAGATTATTCATTTTATAAGCCTTAGACCATGAATTTTTCAGCTAGTAGAGATAGTAAAGAAAATTGCTGCATTGGGCATCAACACAAGTCTTGAACTGTGCACAACCAATGCCACAGACAGATGATCAATCACTACACTCATCAAGAGCTAATCAAAGAAAATCAAATCTGAATGACTCTCCCAAATCACTCACCCACTCTGAAAAAGAGAAAAGTGATCTTTCTTCAGGGATCTACTTCACATAAATACATTTTGTTCATCTGGGCTCAGTGATGTAGAAATGCAAAGAGAGTCATGCACAGGCATATTAGACTATCTGAAAAAAGCTCTGCTTAAAGCAAAGTTAAAAGGAATTAAGTTCACTTGTAAGTACATTACAATAAATATATTATGAACCAGTTATGAATCCACAACAAGAAACTGGTCCGAGAGGTGTAGGCAATGTCCAAATCTGTAATGAATGTTGAACCTCACTTTCCCTCATGGCCCCTTCTCCCCCCCCCCCACCTCCCCCCCTCCCCCCCACCTCCAGGTGCATCTAAGAATGGAACTCATTCCTGGGTCAGAACTCTTGAGACTAATGACTCTCAATGGCATGAAGACCTAGAATTTGCATTCTAACACTTGAATTATTCCCTCTTCTGTTGATTGTTCTACAGTATAAGCTATGCTAAGAAACATGGCTGTGGGTGACTTGCTCCTATGATTACTGGCCAAATTTGTGGGGAGGAAGGGCTATCATATGATAAAAGATGATGAGAGAATAGTTACTAAGCTTACTGCATAGTGTGAATTGGGGACAACATCCCCCTAGGTCTGTAATACCTATCCATGGACACTATGCTCAGTGCTGTCCTACTTTAACACAAAGGTAAGCTGTCCTTCCTTGTGTTTCCAAAAGGATTTTTTTTAAATAGTGCAGAACTACAGTAGCCATGAAGATCCTGGAGGAAAGTGAATTCTCAGCAGGTTGTGATACCTGATATCTACCCAACAAAAGAGTTCTCCAGAGAGGATACAATACATGAGCCTTCCAAAAGACGTCAGTCCCTTCTTTGTAGGACAGCTAAAGAAGGGACTTGTGTGAACTTAAAAAGCATACCTAACTTCCCCATGGGTAACTCATATGTTGGATCAATAAAAGTCACATCAATATCCATCCCTAACATAAAAATAAATATAGCATGGACCATCAAAATGTGGGACTGCAGCTGAGACTTAATACCTCATTGCGAATGAAGATATGATTTAAACTCCATTTAGTTAAATGGTAAGATTTTAGAAAATATGTTCAGTCAATAGTACTCAATCATTGTATTTGAACTAAGGATGAGAGAAAAGGGAAATGCACCTGGGATGATGATGATACTGAAGTACGTGCTGAACAATAATTTTTCTTATGTTTTCTCATGGTTTGAAGGTCCATCACTATATTTGTTTTTGTGTTTGAGATGGGTATTTTAATGTGGTTTTCATGTCTCTCAAACTGTTTGAACTTTAAATAATGGATCAATAAAAGAAGCATAGCCCATAGAAATTCCAGACTAATGGGACATTTTATAAAGCTGTCAGCACCTCTGACATAGGCAAGGGCTTGGCAAGCTCAGGTTTTCCACTACTGGTTCTTGTATGACCCTTCAGCCTATCAGTGAGCAATTCCCAGCATTTACTGAATCTACGGTTGACACATCTCTTGCACTTATTGAAGCTACAGGAAAATATCCCTTGAAATTTAGCCTGAAACCCCTCCCTCTAATCGGGAATCTTTTAAAAGAAAATCCCACCCAAAATAAAGAATCTGAGTGGAGGAAGAGCAGGCTGGAAGACACCTGAGAATAAACTTTAACAAAATACATTGTTACTGATATGAAAGTGAACAAAATTACTAAAAACCTAGAAATTAAGGTTCTACCCCAAGACTTTCTGGATTAAGTTAATTTAACTTTTCTCAGAATATAGCATTAAACATCAAAATAACCCAATCACTTCAGAAACATTTTCTAAAATTCTCTGGTTTACACTGAAATTGCAAATAATCAATACATTAGTATCATTAGATAGGGTCTTACCTGTAATGATCAGTTTACTGCTTTGACTGAAAACCAACACGGTCAGCCTTGCCAATGCCCACCCTGGACAAGAAACTTAACCTACAGCTTGACCCTTCATAACCAGCAGCCTCCCCATTAAGCCCCAAAGAGAAAACTCCAGCTTTATGACATTCCATATTATTCATTTCATAAGCTTAAAACAATGACCTTTTCAGCTAGTAGAGACAGTAAAGAAAATTGCTGCATTGGACATCAGCACAAGTCTTGAACTGTGCACAAGCAATGCCACAGACACATGCCTAATCACTACACTCACCAAGAGCTAATCAAAGAAAATCAAATCTGATCAACTCTTCCAAATCACTCACCCACTCTGAGAAGGAGAAAAGTGATCTTTCTCCAGGGATCTACCTCACATAAATAAATTTTAGTCACCTGGGCTCAGTGATATAGAAATGCAAAGAGAAGCATGAAGAGGCATATTAGACTATCTGAAAAAGCTCTGCTTAAAGCAAAGTTAAAAGGAATTAAGTTCACTTGTATGTATATTACAATGAATATATTATGAACCAGTTATAAATCCACAATAATAAACTGGTCTGAGAGGTGTAGGCAATGTCCATATCTGTAATGATTGTTGAATTTTGCTTTCATTCATGGTCCCCTCCTCCTCCCCCGCCCCTCCTGCTGGTGCATCTGAGATCCAAGAATGGAACTCATTCCTGGGTCAGAATTCTTGAGACTAATGGCTCTCAATGGCATGAAGACCTAGAATTAGCATTTTAACACTTGAATTATTCTCTCTTCTGTTGATTGTTCTACAGGATAAGCAATGGTATGAAACATGGTTTTGGGTGACTTGCTTCTATGATTACTCACCACCTGGAAGTCTTGGTTCCTGGCCAGATTTGGGAGGGGGAGAGGAGGAAGGGTTACCATATGATGAAATATGATGAGAGAATAGTTACTAAGCTTACTGCATAGTGTGACGTGGGGACAACATCCTCGTAGGTCTATAATAGCCATCCTTGGACACTTTGCTCAGTGCTGTCCTACTTTAACACAAAGGTAAGCTGTCCTTCCTTGTGTTTCTAAAGGGATTTTTGTTTAAGACCCTGGAGGAAAGTGAATTCTCAGCAGGTTGCGATACCTGATATGTCCCCAACAAAAGAGTTCTCCAGAGAAGATACAATACATGAGCCTTCCAAAAGACATCAGTCCTTTCTTTGTAGGACAGCTAAAGAAGGGACTTATGTGAACTTAAAAAGCACACCTAACCTCCCCCATGGGTAACTCATATGTTAGATCAATAAAAGTCACATTAATATCCATCTCAAATACAAACATGAATATAGCATGGACCATCAAAATGTGGGACTGCAACTGAGATTTAATACCTCATTGTGATTGAAGACATGATTTAAACTCCATTTTGGTAAATGGTAAGATTTTAGAAAATATGTTCAGTTAATAGTACTCACTCACTGTATTTGAACTGAGGATGAGTGAACAGGGAAATGCACCTGGGATGATGATGATACTGAGCTACGTGCTGAACAACTATTTTTCTTCTGTTTTCTCATGGTTTGAAGGTTCATCGTCCATCACTATATTTGTTTTTGTGTTTGAGGTGGGTATTTAATGTGGTTTGTCATGTCTCTCAACACCAAATACTTCTTGACATGCTGCTCCTCAAATCCAGTGGATTAGTACATCTGTGATTTCACAAATAATGCTCTAAATAAAAATCCAATAGTGCTCTCCACGCCACACTTCAATGGTCTTCTGGTGTATAAATGAGTTACATACATCCTTTAACGAATTCTCATTTTAGTACATCATAACTTCATCCACTCAGCTGAAACATCCCAGACTCAACACAGTCTGTGTTTCGCTACGATAGTGTAATCAGGAGTCGGGTTCAATTAGTAGATGTACACAATTCATGGAGGCAGGGCGGTTAGAAGCTCCCCCACACATATTTTTAATTCTGACATGCAAATTATAATTGTTCTTTTTTAGAAAGATACAGACTAGCCCCTGACGCAGCCCTTTGTTGGGCGAAACACAGCCTGTGTCGGGCATTTGTCTTATATATGGTATCTTGAATAAAATACTTTTTGATGTTACATTGATCTGCTGGCTCATTCTCCACGTTGGATTTTGCAGATCATTTGCCTTGTTGTTTTATAAACCTAAAGAAGTTACACTAGATTCCCTTTGGTCCTTAATTGTGGATCTTGGCAAGGCATTAAGTCCCCAAATACAAAAATTATCACAAGACTTTGTGTTACTAGAACAAAATACAAAGGCAATGGATTTGAAATTAGGCCTGGTAAAACAACAAACTAAAGAGCATGATGAAGAAATCAAAAGACTACAAAATGTTCAGAAGTTTCAATTAAAGACAACTTTTTTATGAAGAAAGACTGAATCTTTAGAAAACTAATTTAGAAGTAATAATCTACGATTCTTGAACTTTCCAAAACAACTAACGGTAACACTGAGAGAAATGCTGAGGAAATATTTAAAGGAAACTTTGGGAATAGCTGAAGAAGCTTTACCTCCGTTCTCACAGATTTATTATTTACCTCCACATTTGCTTATTTCCGATCTGACGAAGAAGGGCAACTTTCGAAAGCTAATCAAGAAATGTATTAAGTTATGTCCAATAAAAAAGGTATCATCTTATTTTCTTTTCCATGTTTTATTTTGTTTGTTTTCTATTGATAACCTTAAGAGTGGACTAACAAGGCTACCACACCTCTTTATTTACCTCCAAAAGTTCAAGTAGATCATGATAACCAGGATCTAAATCTTTCATCAATTTTGGAATCATCAGATTCTGATTCGATTATTCCATCGACATTAATTGCAACAGTTGCTCTGGCTCCAGATAAAAACTGGATAATGTCATTGTTTTTCAAAAATCAAGGTAAATTATTTATGGGACAAAAAATACAAATTTTTCCGGACCTTGCAAAAGAAACACAAAAAAGACGCCAACAGTTTCTTTTGATGAGACCTGGTGTTCTTCAATTAGGGGCTACCTTTTTTTTGAGGTTTCCCTCTAAATGTGTAGTAAAAATATCAATCGATAAAATACGTCTTCTTTGAACCTGCCCAACTAACAGCTTTCTTAACATCTAAGAAAAAGTAATTTAGGTGGTAAAATATTCTCTTTAGAGTTATTAGAAATGGAACTGGTAAAATAAGGTATCATGCTAGCTATTTCTTGAGAGATGTTTGTAATTGAATTGTTAACTCCATTCTGAAATATCTTGAATCTTTATTGAGGAGCAAATATGGCAAAAAATGTTTCTTTGGACAAATTTATATTGTGCTATAAATATGTGCCTATATTTTCTTTTCTGTACAAGTGTATACTTGGTAAAAATTAATAAACTTATAAATAAAAAAAAATACAGAATATAAGGCCATAAGAAAGAATCAGGCAGACAAAAACTGAAGTGGAAACCACTAAGGAAGTCAGACTCTATACGCAGTGCAGAAAACAAAAATAGAAATACATTTCCTTCTGTACGCCACAAAACATAAAAATAGAAAGACATACTTTTTTCCACAGTTGACACTTTCCAGGTCCTAAAAATTTAAATAAATGTTTTCTTTTCTATCTTTGTTGCCTTGGTGTTTTATATTTCTTACCAAGTTGGGTCCAGTCTCTCTTTTCCATTTTCCTTGTGTGATTCTTCTAAATTCTTTTTTCAGTGTCTCTATTCCATTTATTCTCTCCCTTCTTCTCTTCCCATTGTCTCTTGTCTCTCTCTATTTCTTTTCCCAGCCTATTTTGACTTTCACTCACTCCCTAGTCCTCCCAAGGCCTCATTTAGGACTCTCATGTCTTCATTAGCCCCAGCTCTTGTGACACCTTGGCCATTTTTTTTCTTCCTCTTACCCCCTACCCAGTCTCCTCTTCGAATTTTCTTGATTCTTATCTCCATATTCTCTGTATCCTTGTGAATTTTTAATTCATCACAGCTAAAAAGATGTTCAACAAATGCACTACCAGGAAGTGGATTGTTCAGTCTGATAAAAAGTTTGTTCAAATCAGGCCAGGCCGCAGTATTGCTGATGCCATTTAACTGGGTCTGCAGATATTGATCAAAAGAATCTGTCTGAAACACTTGACTTCCTTATAGCAAAGAATGCTTTATCCTCACTGTTATCATTTTCATCTGCAGTAGTAGTAGTGCTAATTCATCACTTGCATCTTCATGCTGTCCAATTACAGAGAAGGCTTTCATAAGGTTGAAATCATTGTCTTTTGTCCTATTTTTTTGTCTGATGGCAAACTCTGAATATCTTTAAGAACTGATGCAAGAATGCCAAATGTATGGAAACTCTTCAGTCTTATGGCCAGACTATCAATCCAGTGGACCATCACATCAGTGTAAAATTTTCCTTATATGGTGTTTAGCCCTGCCCAGTGCATCCCAGAATGCATTGGTCAGTGCCTGGGCACCACCATTTCGTTCCGGGCAGGCCCGAGGCAGGAGGAGGGAGCCATTGCTCCTGCCCTTCTGCCTCCACCTTGTTATAAGGTATAGGGAGGGGTGGGGTGTGGGTCGGGTGCAGGAGGGAGGGGTGGTGGTATGTGCCTGTGCAGGGGAAGGGGTTTGGTCCACCGGACCACCAGGGAAATTTTTTTAAAAGGTTCTGGGGTCATGGGGTGGGGGGGTCGTGGTCCACTGGACCACCCGGGAAAGTTTAATAAAAGATTTGCGGGGTTGGGGTTGACTGGCGGGGGTTGGGGTCCCCCGCCAGCTGAAGAAATATTTTTAAAGGAGCAGGAGGAAGCGGACCTCGGCGCAAAAGTAAGAAACGACAGCGGGGGAGGGCTGGCGGCGGGAGGGGGGCCAGGGCAAAATCTGCGGGGGCCCAGGCCCCTGTGGCCCCACGCAGATATGCCCCTGCTTTGTGCATCACTGGCTGTTAGCGATTCGCTAAATTTTAGCGAGGCAGCCGTATTTTACGGCTGCCTTTGTGCATAGAGGCCCAAGAATTGGAACCAGCTTTTGCTTCATCTCCACTTCAAAGTGATCAAACCCATTACTGTTCTGTTTGGCTGGAGACCAGTAACCAGTTCAGTAAGCACAGGCAACTCTACTGTTCTCATAGGCTGAATTCCCTGAACACCAGAATTTAAGATGAGATGATCCACTGTTTGTGTGACAATTGCAAAATCCTGTTCCAGGTTCTGCGGTTTCATTTGGTTTACTGAGGAATCATTATTTAGGTCTCTGCCACTTTTACTTTTTATTTTTAACTGCAAGCATCAGAAGTAACTAGGTAAAAGTAGTAAAAATTGTTAAAATTATTACTTCGGTAATAGTAAAAGTAACACATTTTTTCTGCACTTCTTTACAAGTAAAAGTAACAAAACTTTTACTTAAGTACAGTAACTATTTACATTTACTTAGCCACGTAGGTACCTACGCACGCCCGACCTGCACCAATTCGGAGTTACCATCCAGCTACCACATGGCCCGTGAGGTAATTTCATTTTTTACGCGAGCCTGCTACACGCACCAGAAAATATATTTTATTTTCTGGCATGTGCCGAAAATCGGGCAGTAACTCTGACTTGACGGGCATAGGAGATTACTGCATGGTTAATGCGAGAGACTTTACCGCTAAGTCAATGGCTGGCAGTAAGGTCTCAGATTCAAAATGGATGCGCGCCAATTTTTATTTTGCCCCACGTCCATTTTCGGCAACAATTTTAAAAAGGCCTTTTTTACAGGTGCACTGAAAAATGGATCTGCGCGTCCATAATATGCGCCTACACTACCGCAGCCCTAGGAGCGCATTTTTCAGCGCACATTTGAAAAACGACCCATTGGGGCACTATCATACCATTTTGAACATTAGTAAAGAGCCGTGACTGTAACTTCTGCGTTATTTATCAGTGGCTGATATACTGTCCCAGCACTGTTTATAGTGCAAGTGAAATGGGCTGCTGATACTCCTGGCCCATATGTTGGTGCTGTGTTAGAGTGATAGTGAAACAGGAGGAACTGGAATATGTCTCGAGAAATATATACCAAAACCATCCTTCACTCCAACATCACAGTTAAATGTTACACTTTGTCCAACTCTCACAAAGAGAACAGGAGGCGACAACACAGGGGTCTGAGACTGAACATCTGCAAACCAGAATAGAAAAATTATTAAATTACTATTTACACCATTATTATTACACATAATCCAGTTTATAAAGAGTTAATTCCACCCATACATAAAATGCAGAGCAGGACATAGAGTAACAAAGTCTGAAGCAGCCTCATTGTATTGATGATAAGTTGAAATCCTCTGCTCAGTGTGCTGGGGTGGCTAAGAAAACAAATAGAATGTTAGCTAATTATTAGGAAAGGGTTTAAAAACAAAAATGAGGACGTTATAATGCCTTTGTATCGGTCCATGGTGTGACTGCACCTCGAATATTGTGTTCAATTCTGGTCACTGCATCTCAAAAAAGATATAGTGGAATTAGAAAAGGTACAGAGCAGGGTAAGGCTAAAGCGTCTAGGGCTCTTCAGCTTGGAGAAGAGATGGCTGAGGGGAGATATGATAGAGGTCTATAAAATAATGAGTGGAGTGGAACAGGTAGATGTGAATCATTTGTTTACTCTTTCCAAAAATACTAGGACTAGGGGGCATGCAATGAAGCTACAAAGTAGCAAATTTAATACGAATCGGAGAAAATGTTTCTTCAGTCAACATGTAATTAAACTTTGGAATTTGTTGCGAAAGAATGCGGTTAGCTTAGCGGGGTTTAAAAAGGGTCTGGACGGCTTCCTAAAGGAAAAGTCCATAGACCATTATTAAATTGACTTGGGGAAAATCCACTGCTTATTTCTGGGATAAGCAGCATAAAGTATATTGAGCTTTTTTGGGATCTTGCCAGGTACTTGTGACCTGGATTGGCCACTGTTGGAAACAGAATGCTGGGCTTGATGGACCTTCAGTCTGTCCCAGTGTGGCAATACTTGTGTACTTATGTCTCTGGCCCACCCAGGCCCTTCCTGGTCTAAACCATTAGAATAATGACCATAATTTATACATGTATTCGGCCTAAACACTATTCTACAGTCCCCCTCTTAGCTTACATAGCATGTATTTGCGAAGGTTTGGAGAATAGGTGTGACTACCTAACTTGTAGAATAATGCAAGATACACATGTCCTTGCTGCATTTAGGTACCTGTATATGTTAGGTATGATGATACTGTGTTGTATTATTTATTTATTTAGAATTTGCTCACACCTTTTTCAGTAGTAGCTCAATGTGAGTTACATTCAGGTACACTGGATGTTTCCCTGTCCCTGGAGGGCTCACAATCTAAGTTTGTACCTGAGAAAATGGAGGGTTAAGTGACTTGCCCAAGATCACAAAGAGCAGTAGTGGGATTTAAACTGGGCACCACTTGATGCCAAGACCAGTGCTCTAACCACTAGGCCACACCTCCACTTATCAGTATTGTTTTTGTTACATTTGTACCCCGCGCTTTCCCTCTCATGGCAGGCTCAATGCGGCTTACATGGGGCAGTGGAGGGTTAAGTGACTTGCCCAGAGTCACAAGGAGCTGCCTGTGCCTGAAGTGGGAATTGAACTCAGTTCCTCAGGACCAAAGTCCACCACCCTAACCACTAGGCCACTCCTCCACTCTATAATGGAACCGAGATGCCTTGGTTCTGTTATACATTGGAGCTCCTACCGTGTGGCCTTGAATGGAGATACCCAGTTATAGAATAGCCCCTATCCTCTGAATTCTATACGTTGCTAAAAATTGTTTGTGCAAATTTCGGCGCATGCCATTTAATTGAATAATAAGCTAATTAGCACCAAATAATGGCTTAACAAATCCATTATTGGCACTAATTAGATTTAATTAAAATATGCATGCATAAATTTAGGCGTAGAGTCTGCCCCTACATTTTACACACAAGTTCAGAAAAAAGCATGGAAATGGGATGGTCATGGGTGGAATGGGGACGTTCCTAAAATTTATGTGGGCAGTTATAGAATAATGGGAATACACACCTAATTTAGGTGCAAAGTAAAGCCACTGCAGACCGCCTTCTGCCAGAGCTGGGGACAACTTCAAAACAAGCCTTGGAGGGCAAAGAGGTAGAAGAGTTCCACTGGGTCCAGGAAAGGGGAGAAAAAACAGCACCCCACACAGGCTATGTAGAGGTACAGATAGAGTCCCACCAGGCCTGGAAGAATCAGTGAGAAAGAGCTTTTATAATCTCAGCTGTAAGAATATTGCCTTATATTCAGGGTTTCTTATAATTAGACCAATATGACACATCTGTAAACTATCGTGTTATCTTGTTTATGTATAATGTATAGGCATTAATTACCTTCTTGACAACAGCTCATGAGTTTAATAACTTCAGAGGGGGCTGAATAAGAATAAGCACTGTATTTTGGTAATTATAATCTCCCTGTGGTCTTGAGGACTTTTCTGTCACTTGTCCCAGAGTCCTTAGCATTTCTGGTAGGAGTCACCACTGTACTAGAAAACTGTTCTATTGTATCACAGAGATATCAGGGGCAGATGGAATCAGGACTCCTAGACTTTACGCTCACAGCTAAGAAGCTGAGAATCTTCTCACTCTGGAAATATCTACAGTTGCATTTGGGGTGGGATATGGATAAACGCTGGAGAAAGTGACCCAGAATGTGCTCTGGGGGTGGGCTATAGAGCTGTTTTTCTCCCACAGATTTCACTCTGCTATGGATTCTTGATCATTGCAAAAGTAAAGACGGAGAAGCAGCAGAGCACAGCTCTCTCCCTCCATTCTCAGGATTTACAGTTTTTCATGTCTAACACCTGCTCTTTGCCCTTCCTCTTTGTGTTAATATATAGCATAATATGAGTTCTATACTCTAGATTGTCCCAGAACTGAGAACTTAATGTGTAGCTTGATATAAAGAATGTTCAGAGTTATTGATTTTGCTGGAATCAGATACAAATATATATAAAATATATATAAAATTGCAAAGATTTCATGGAGCAGTATCAGATAAACTGGTCTGACCTTCACCCTCCCCCTGGTGACCACTGATACCAGTGATAGCTTGTAACAAAAGCTAGCCAGGTGGATACTAAAAGTCAATCACCATATCTCCAAAGAACAAAAGTCTGCATATTAACAGCAATCAAACAGATGGGATGAAATTCACTCAGAGACTGAAAAGCCCATCTACCTACCTAATCTAACAAAAGAAAGCCCATCTATTCCAGACAATGACTCTTTTAATCCTGTCAAATACCTTCTTAGTACTAGCAGATAGCCAGCCAGGAACTCTTATGATGGCATTAAACTTGTGACCAACTACTCTGCTCCATTTTCAAAAACCAGAAGAGAACCTATCTATCCCTGAGTCTTCATTGGATCAAATACACCCCACCTGACTTCAGCCTATGGTCCAACAAGAAATTATAAAACCCTGGAAACATTCTCAGCTTGCTCTTTGCTCCTCTCTGCTTCTTCCTGATCTGCACCTCTATGGACCTTCACTGAATCCCTGGGCCTTGCTGGACTTCACACACATCCAAGATAAGACTTTCTCCAGGCTCCAGCAACAACTCTGCAAAGACTTCTTTTTCAGTAAGTGCCTCCTTCACCAAAGCCTGCATCAAAGTGAGTTACTATTAATCCAGCCTAATTTATAATTCAGACTTTCTAACAATATTTATCTTGTGGCACATTTCCGTTGTGTAAGATCCCTAAAAATTGCCTTTTTAACAAATAGTGAGAGATCAAGCTGGGTTTTTGTCAGGCGCGTTATCACAGTGGTATCTTTTGGTAATGCCATACCAGTCCAGACAATGATAAAGAGCTGTGTCTGTAACTTCTGCTTTACTTATATGTAGCTGATATGCTGTCCTGGCACTGTTTACAGTGGCAGTGAAATGGGCTGCTGATACTCCCGGTCCATACACTGGTGCCTTATAGGTGTAATAGTGATGCAGGAGGAGCTTTGGAGCCTCTCCTGGGATCTGCTGGAAGAAGGCTGTAGACCATCCATCTTTGAATTCAACATCACAGTTAAATATTGCAGTTTCCCCAAGTTTCACAGAGAGTACAGGAGGAGACAGCACAGGTTTCCGAGACTGAGCATCTGGAAACAAGAACAGACAGAATTGCTAAATTCTTATTTGCATCATTATTACATATAATCCAGTTTATAACCATTTAATGCCACCCATACCTGAAATGCAGAGCAGGACACTGAATAAAACAATCTGAAGCAGCCTCATTGTAAGGATGATGTTCTCCTGCTTCCAGCCCTGATCTGTGTTGTAAAGTGAAGGCAGACACTTGGTAGGAGTCTAAATACCAGCAGCAGGGAGACCCCTAGGGCTGTACATGCAAATATGCAAATAACTATCAGTAATAAGGTCATTCCTTACTGTTACACATACATGCAAATCATTCTCAGTAATGAGACACCCAGAATTGCATAGGCAAATATACAAATCATTATTGGAAATGATAATAATTGAATAACTTACAACAATCAACCTTAGTAATGTGTGCTCCTCAGAATTCACAGAAAATTCACCTGAAGTTTGGAACAAGGGCCAAGGGCCAGAAGTTCCTCTGTGACAGGGCCGGTCAAACCCGGTAAGTGGGGTAAGCGCCGCAGGGGGGCGCCTGCCTTCAAGGGCGCCGCTGCGGCACTGCGCCACCATACCGCACCGCCCTTGGTGCTTTAAATCTTTAATTTACCTCCGTTCCAGCAGCCACATCATTTGAAAGCCCTGCCCCGTCTCTAGCCTTCCCTTCGTGAGTTCATTCCGCAGTCCCGCCTTCTGATGTCATTTCCTCGAGGGCGGGATTGCAGAACGAACTCACGAAGGGAGGGAAGGCTAGAGACAGGGCAAGGCTTTCAAATGACGCGGCTGCTGAAACGGAGGTAAATTAAAGATTTAAAGCACCAAGGGCAGCGGGAGATGGGGGCGATTCAGGCGAAGGAGAATCGCTGGAAAGGGGCAGGGTGGTAAAGAGAGAAAGGAGATACTGGGGGGCGGGGGCGCGCGGGTGCCGGGGGGGGGGGGCACGCGGGCACCAACTCATCGTCTGCAGGGGGCGCCAGAGACCCTAGGACCAGCCCTGCTCTGTGATACCCATGGGGAGATCAATCCCTCCAGTAGTGACTCTTTTGGGAGTTAGCTGGGATCATACTGGCTTTTTCTGTGTTAAACAGCTGGATATATTAATTAGCCTATCTATGGCGAGTAGGAATGGAGGTTGGTTTGGTCATTTGTATTAAACTTTGAGCTACAAATTCAAAAGCACTAGTATATTTAGCAGCAGACAATGCTAGTCAATCTGCCTCATAATCGAAAGTCAAAGGCGTCCAAAAAGTGACTCAAATCGGGAGATGGGCGTCTTTTTCGCATGGGTGCCCAAATCGGTATAATCGAAAGCCGATTTTGGGCGTCTTCAACTGCACTCCGTCGTGGAAACGGCCAAAGTTGACGGGGGCGTGTCGGAGGCATGGTGAAGGCGGGACTGGGGCGTGTTTATCGGCCGAGGAGAGATGAGCGTCCTCGGCCGATAATCGAAAAAAGGTGTTTTTAGCGCAAATTCGGGCCACTTTTTTTTGGACCCTTTTTTTTCACGAACAAGTCCCAAAAAAGTGCCCTAAATGACCAGATGACCACTGGAAGAAATTGGGGATGACCACCCCTGACTCCCCCAGTGGTCACTAACCCCCTCCCACCCAAAAAAAACAACTTTAAAAACTTTTTTTTTCTAGCCTGTATGCCAGTCTAAAATGTCATACCCAGCTCCATCACAGCACTATGCAGGTTCCTGGAGCAGTTGTTAGTGGGTGCAGTGGACTTCAGCCAGGTGGACCCAGGCCCATCCCCCCTACCTGTTACACTTGTGGTGGTAAATGGAAGCGCTCCAAACTGCCCCCAAAACCCACTGTACCCACATCTAGGTGCCCCCCTTCAGCCATAAGTGCTATGGTAATGGTGTAGAGTTGTGGGGAGTGGGTTTTGGGGGGATTTGGGGGGCTCAGCACCCAAGGGAAGGGAGCTATGGACTTCAGAGGTAGTTTGCATTGGTTTTTTTAATTGTTACAAGTGCCCCCTAGGGTGCCCGGTTGGTGTCCTGGCATGTCAGGGGGACCAGTGCACTACGAATCCTGGCCCCTCCCACAACCCAATGCCTTGGATTTGGTCATTTTTCAGCTGGGCGCCTTCGGTTTCCATTATCGCTGAAAAACGAAACTGCCCAGCTCAAATCCGCACAAATCTGATGCATTTGGCTGCACAAACCGTATTATCGGAAAAAAGATGGACGCCCATTTTTTTCGAAAATACGGTTTGTCCCTCCCCTTCACGTGCCCGTTCTCGAAGATAGATGCCCATGGAGATGGGCGTTCGCGTTCGATTATGCCCCTCTGTGTGCCCTATCTGTGAAGTTTCAGCCTCAGTTTCTTATAGTGCCTTTCAATGTAAGCATCCAGTTCATACAATTGCCCTTTATATAGATAGTGTTAGGCGGGAGGGGATGAAATATGGACTGTCCTCCTAAATGCATGGTTAATTGATCATATTCAGCCATTATCCGTAGTGTTAAACAGTTTAAGCTATTCCAAACATGGGCCAACCTATTTTCGATATGACGTCTAAATTCGATTTTGGGCATACATAAGAATAGCCATACTGGGTCAGATCAATGGTCCATCTAGCTCAGTATCCTGCCTCCAGTAGTGGCCAATCCAGGTCACAAATACCCGGCAGAAACCCAATTAGTATCACCATTCCATGCTACCAATCCCGGGGCAAGCAGTGGCTTTCCCCCAAGTCTTTCTCAATAACAGACTATGGACTTTTCCTCCAGGAATTTGTTCATACCTTTTTTAAACCCAGATACAGTATCCACTGTTATTACATCCTCCGGAAAAGAGTTCCAGAGCTTAACTATTCGTTGAGTGAAAAAATATTTCCTCCTGTTTGTTTTACTGGTCAGTATTCAGCCAGCAGTGGTCAGCAGTTTTTAAACACTGACCATCACCAGCTAAGTTAGACCCAGATAGTCAAAGCTGGGCCCTGCCAATATTCAGTCAGAACCCACATTAATGCCTCCGACAGTTTCTCTCCCCACCCAACCCCTAATTCAGATATCCCCTCCTGGACTCCTCCCCCTTCCCATTTTGACCCCCTCCCAAACCCTCCCATAAGATCAGCTCCCCAACCAAGATCACCCCCTCTGGGTCCTACCTACATTCCTGGTGATCCCATGGGGATATCCCGAGCAGGAGAAATCTCAATTTGTTCCTGCCCCTAGTTGCTCCTTGTGCTAAAATGGCTGCTGGCAGAGGCAGTAGCGAGTGGGGATTGTTACTGCCCGGAATATTCTCACTGAACCACCAAGGATGTAGATAGGCCCCAGGGGAGGCATTTTTTTGGGGGGGTGGGGGAGGTGCTGATCTTAGGGAGAGGGTTTGGGAGATAGGTTCTGATCACGGACTGGTGGAATAAGAAGCGGGGGTCTGATCATGGGAGAGGAGGGAGGGGAGCTTATCCAATAACCCCAAATTGTAATGAGCGAGAAGATGCCAGGTGTACTTTAAAAATGACCCGGGTAACCTTGGAGACTTTGGGGATAGTGGTATAGAAAGACATTAAGACAGAACAGGGTGTTTCGGCCTTGGCATATAAATTGGTTTTCTAATCAGATACCTGAAGGTGGCAGATCCTGAAATAGCCTACTAATAGAAATGGTAGTGGTCATCTCCGGGTCAGTTTTGCTCCTACTTTGACATATATTGAGAATACTACAGGGAAGAACGTTTGAGATGACAAAAGGGACATTGATTTGATGAAAGTTAGTGCTGCATTCTATGTGTCAATTAACATGTGCATTTCATTAATATAGACAAAATTTCAATTGGACAAACTGGATGGATCATTTTGGAGATAATTTTCCATTTTTTTTCCTATGATACTGGCAGCATTTTGAAGCCCACAATGCTGTCTAGATCTCTATGGAGCACCACAGGATTCAAATCCAGATTAGAGGCTACAATGAATCATCTAGAGGAGGAGAGAACTATTAGGAGAAGCAGTGAAACATAGAAGGTTGCAGGATGCCAGGACTAAAGGGAGACCTGGGCAGCTGCAGTGCAGACAAATCATTCTGAAGTTTTGGACAGAGGGATTCAAGGGGGAGACTAAACAACAGAGGGTTGGAGGAGATCCAGAAATCAGCTTTGGAAGGTACAGGGGGACTCTGGTTCATGGTGATTGGGGTGTGAGAGAAAGGTCTGCTAAGTACCTGCCCCGCTTCCCAGAATACTGCTTGAATCTTACCCCAGGACTGGACTATGATCATCCACCCAGAAGAAGCCATTGGTCTCATGGTTTCTTGTCTTCTCTGCGTTTCTGAACGTGAAGGATTGGGGAGAGAAAGACAGAGACAGATATAGAGACAAAGAGAGAGAGAGAGAGAATAATAATGACATGAAAAACAAAAGATAAATGTCTGACACCTATATCAGAGGGGTAATAAAAAAGACAGGAGGAGAAAGATGAGTCAAAACTTGTTAAGGACACCCTGGTACTGTATTCTACTACTACTACTACTACTACTATTTAGTATTTCTATAGTGCTATAAAGCGTATGCTGCGCTGCACAAACATAGAAGAAAGACAGTCCCTGCTCAAAGAGCTTACAATCTAGTAGAAAAAAAATAAAGCAAACAAATCAATTAATGTGTAGAGGAAAGAGGAGAGGAGGGTAGGTGGAGGCGAGAGGAAAGAGGAGAGGAGGGTAGGTGGAGGCGAGAGGAAAGAGGAGAGGAGGGTAGCTGGAGGCGAGTGGATACATGTGGTTACGAGTCAAAAGCAATGTTAAAGAGGTGGGCTTTCAATCTAGATTTAAATGGAGATAGTTGTGGGGAGGTCCTTTTTGCCACTTTCTTGATCTCTCATTTTTTCTATACCTACTTCTTGGATCTTTCGCATTAACTTGTTCCCTGTGCTGGAAGCTCAGTAGTAAATAAATACCTGAAGTAAAAACCCACAGAAATTAGGACACTCCTCAGCCCAGAGCTGGAACCTGTCTTTAAACAGAGGTATGAAGGAAGCAGGGGAAAGCGCAAGCACATTCCCCCAGCTTCAGAAATTATGCAGTCGAGTTTCTCACATGTGGGAAAATAGCCTCACCCTGGGAGCACCACTTTCTGGATCATGGACCCATCTCCCTTGCCAGGTAAGTATAAAGAAACGAAAGAAGTGCCAGGGCCCCCGCTGGTAGGACACCCTTGGCTCAGGACACAGGTCCAGCCCGGCCAAAGCACAAGAGAGCGTCTGCGGCAGTCGGTCCCACTGCTGGATGCAGCAGGAGCTGCTTCTACTGCACAGGAAGGAGCAATAGCCTGATGGCGGAATTTCAGGGACCAAGACTTTCTGGCCACCTAAATGCATGCATGCTGGGATGGGATTAATCAAAGAGGGAAAATACCTGGAAAGGAATAAATAAATACCTGAAGTAAAAACCCACAGAAATTAGGACACTCCTCGGCCCAGAGCTGAAATCTGCCTTCAAACAGAGCTAAGAAGGAAAGAGGGGAAAGTGCGAACGCAGTATCCCAATACCAGAAATTAAGCAGTGCAGTTTCCCACATGTAATTGCAGGGGTCAGCACAGCCTGAGTGCAATGGCTGAGCCTCACCCTAGGAGCGCCACCTTCTGGATCATGGACCAATCTCCCCTACCAGGTAAGTATAAAGAAAGAAAAGAACTAAGAGGCAGATGCAGCAACCAAACGTAAAAAAATCTAAATCGTTAAAGTCCCTAACGATTTTAAAATAACGAAAAATGCACCAAAAAAAAAAGTCACACATGCTGAGATCGGTATTGAAACGTACAATGTATCAAAGAATCACAATACACATCGTTAATCGGCCCCCAAATCATGCGCAGAGCAGCCAAGCGTTATGTTAGCTGCTCTGCGCATGCCACAAACAGTCAAAACACAGTCAAATCACAAGCACATGGCTCCCAAATCAAAACAAAAAAAAAAAAAAAGGGTCGGGAGGGGGCAAGGGCGCTCATCAGGAGCGTCCTGTACGGACGGCCTTGCCCCCCCCCCCCCCCCCCCCGCTGCTCCCCACTTTCCGCCGCTCCCCCCACCCCGAAAAAGCAAAATTCAAGCAGCCCTGCTCCCCACTTTCCGCCGCTCCCCCCACCCCGAAAAAGCAAAATTCGAGCAGCCCCTGCCCCCCTCCCTTCCTCACTACTCTCTCACCTCAGCTCCGCCTCCCGACATCCTCCGTCCTGTGCCCCGCCCCTTTTGGGGTCGTCGCCGCCATTCCCCTCCTCTATCGGGCCCCCCTCCCTCTTACCGGGCCCGTGCAGCGCCTCTCTCCTCTGTCCGAAGGCGCTGCACGGGCAAGAAGAAAGCCTGATGCCTGCCTTCGCCCAGCTTCGATGGCGCGTCTTTCTCCTGCTGGGCCCGCCCCTGTCTGACTAGAAATGGGGGGAAGGCCGACAGTCGCTCAAAAGAGCATGGTTCGGGATAAGGTATCTTTCAAAGATATCACCATAACAGGGAAGATAGAGTATCCTGATAGTGAGGTTGCAAAAGAGATTGTAGTAGATCGGGTATCTTTAAATAACAATAAAAATCAGACAAAAGATTGCCAATTAATACTGTCAAGTACTAAGCATGATGTACTTAGGAACAACAAACATAGTTTGAAATGTCTATATGCGAATGCCAGGAGCCTAAGAAATAAGATGGGGGAGTTGGAATATATTGCACTAAATGAAAAATTAGATATAATAGGCATCTCTGAGACCTGGTGGAAGGAGGATAACCAGTGGGACACTGTCATACCGGGGTACAAATTATATCGTAGTGATAGGGTGAATCGGATTGGTAGAGGGGTAGCATTGTATATTAACGAGAGCCTTGAATCAAATAGATTGAAAATTCTGCAGGAAACAAAACACTCCTTGGAATCACTGTGGATTGAAATTCCATGTGCAAAGGGGAAAAGGATAGTGATAGGAGTGTACTACCGTCCGCCTGGCCAGGACGAACAGACGGATGCGGAAATGTTAAAGGAAATCAGGGACGCAAACAAACTGGGCAACACAATAATAATGGGGGATTTCAATTACCCGCATATAGACTGGGTTAATGTAACATCTGTACACGCAAGGGACATAAGATTTCTTGATGAAATCAAGGACAGCTTCATGGAACAGCTAGTTCAGGAGCCGACAAGAGAAGGAAAAATACTAGACTTAGTCCTTAGTGGTGCTCATGATCTAGTGCAGGGGGTAACGATACGAGGGCCGCTTGATAACAGTGATCATAATATGATCGGTTTTGATATTGGCATTGAAGGAAGTGAAACTAGGAAATCAAGTACGCTAGCGTTTAACTATAGAAAAGGTGATTACGACAAAATGAGAAAAATGGTGAAAAAAAGACTGAAAGGAGCAGCTCGCAGAGTAAAAAACTTGCATCAGGCGTGGATGCTGTTTAAAAACACCATCCTGGAGGTTCAGGACAAATATATTCCACGTATTAGAAAAAAGGGAAAAAAGACTAAACATCAGCCGGCGTGGCTAAACAGTAAGATAAAGGAAATCATTAGAGCCAAAAAACAATCCTTCAGAAAGTGGAGAAGAGAACCAACTGAAAGTAACAGGATAGATCATAAAGAATGCCAAGCCAAATGCAAAGCGGAGATAAGGAGGGCAAAAAAGGACTTTGAGAAGAAATTAGCGTTGGAAGCAAAAATACATAGTAAAAATTTTTTTAGATACATTAAAAGCAGGAAACCGGCCAAAGAGTCGGTTGGGCCGCTGGACGAAAATGGTGTTAAAGGGGCGATCAAGGAGGACAAAGCCGTAGCGGAGAAATTAAATGAATTCTTTGCTTCGGTCTTCACCGAGGAGGATTTGGGGGGGACACCGGTGCCGGAAAGAATATTTGAAGCGGGGGAGTCGGAGAAACTAAACAAATTCTCTGTAACCTTGGAGGATGTAATGGGTCAGTTCAGCAAGCTGAAGAGTAGTAAATCACCGGGACCTGATGGTATTCATCCCAGAGTATTAATAGAACTAAAAAATGAACTTGCGGAGCTACTGTTAGAAATATGCAATCTGTCCCTAAAATCGAGTGTAGTACCGGACGACTGGAGGGTAGCCAATGTTACTCCGATTTTTAAGAAGGGTTCCAGAGGAGATCCGGGAAATTATAGACCGGTGAGTCTGACGTCGGTGCCGGGCAAGATGGTGGAGGCTATTATTAAGAATAAAATTGCAGAGCATATACAAAAACATGGACTGATGAGACAAAGTCAGCACGGATTTAGTGAAGGGAAGTCTTGCCTCACCAATCTAATGCATTTTTTTGAGGGGGTAAGCAAACATGTGGACAATGGGGAGCCGGTTGATATTGTATATCTGGATTTTCAGAAGGCGTTTGACAAAGTGCCGCACGAAAGACTCCTGAAGAAATTGCAGAGCCATGGAATCGGAGGTAGGGTATTATTATGGATTAAGAACTGGTTGAAAGATAGGAAGCAGAGAGTAGGATTGCGTGGCCAGTATTCTCAGTGGAGGAGGGTAGTTAGTGGGGTCCCGCAGGGGTCTGTGCTGGGTCCGTTGCTTTTTAATGTATTTATAAATGACCTAGAGATGGGAATAACTAGTGAGGTAATTAAATTCGCCGATGACACAAAATTATTCAGGGTCGTCAAGTCGCAGGAGGAATGTGAACGATTACAGGAGGACCTTGCGAGACTGGGAGAATGGGCGTGCAAGTGGCAGATGAAGTTCAATGTTGACAAGTGCAAAGTGATGCATGTGGGTAAGAGGAACCCGAATTATAGCTACGTCTTGCAAGGTTCCGCGTTAGGAGTTACGGATCAAGAAAGGGATCTGGGTGTCGTCGTCGATGATACGCTGAAACCTTATGCTCAGTGTGCTGCTGCGGCTAGGAAAGCGAATAGAATGTTGGGTGTTATTAGGAAGGGTATGGAGTCCAGGTGTGCGGATGTTATAATGCCGTTGTATCGCTCCATGGTGCGACCGCACCTGGAGTATTGTGTTCAGTACTGGTCTCCGTATCTCAAAAAAGATATAGTAGAATTGGAAAAGGTACAGCGAAGGGCGACGAAAATGATAGTGGGGATGGGACGACTTTCCTATGAAGAGAGGCTGAGAAGGCTAGGGCTTTTCAGCTTGGAGAAGAGACGGCTGAGGGGAGATATGATAGAAGTGTATAAAATAATGAGTGGAATGGATTGGGTGGATGTGAAGCGACTGTTCACGCTATCCAAAAATACTAGGACTAGAGGGCATGAGTTGAAGCTACAGTGTGGTAAATTTAAAACGAATCGGAGAAAATTTTTCTTCACCCAACGTGTAATTAGACTCTGGAATTCGTTGCCGGAGAACGTGGTACGGGCGGTTAGCTTGACGGAGTTTAAAAAGGGGTTAGATAGATTCCTAAAGGACAAGTCCATAGACCGCTATTAAATGGACTTGGAAAAATTCCGCATTTTTAGGTATAACTTATCTGGAATGTTTTTACGTTTGGGGAGCGTGCCAGGTGCCCTTGACCTGGATTGGCCACTGTCGGTGACAGGATGCTGGGCTAGATGGACCTTTGGTCTTTCCCAGTATGGCACTACTTATGTACTTATGTACTGAACATAAGAGTAGCCATACTGGGTCAGACCAATGGTCCATCTAGCCCAGTAATCTGTTTTCCCAAAGAGTGGCCAAGCCAGGTCACAAGTACCTGGTAGAAACCTAAATGGTGGCCATACTACAAATCTCAGGGCAAGCAGTTGCCTCCCATGTCTGTCTCAGTAGCAGACTATGGACTTTTCCTCCAGGAACTTGTCCAAACCTTTTTTAAACCCAAATATGCTAACTGCTGTTACCACATCCGAGTTCCAGAGCTTAACTGTTCGTTGAGTGAAAAAATATTTCCTCCTTTTTGTTTTACAAGTATTTCCATGTAACTTCCTCGAGTTTCCCCTAAACTTCGTTCTTTTGGAATGAGTAAAAAATCAATTTACTTCTACTCGTTCTACACCGGTCAGGATTTTGTAGACTTCCATCATATCTCCCCTCATCCATCTCATTTCCAAGCTGAAGAGCCCTAACCTCTTTAGCCTTTCCTATTACAAGAGGAGTTCTATTCCCGTTATCATTTTGGTTGCTCTTCTTTCAACCTTTTCTAATTCTGCTATATCTTTTTTGAGATACGGTGACCAGAATTGAATGCAGTACTCAAGGTGCAGACGTACTATGGAGTGATACAAAGGCATTATAATATTTTTGGTCTTATTTACCATCCTTTTCCTAATAATTCCTAGCATCCTGTTTGCTTTTTTGGCCGCCACCGCACACTGAGCAGAAGATTTCAGCGAATTGTCTACAACGACACCCAGATTTTTTTCTTGAGCTTTGACTCCCCAAGGTGGACCCTAGCATCAGCTAACTATGATTCGGATTATTCTTTCCAATGTGCATCACCTTGCATTTGTCCACATTAAATTTCATCTGCCATTTGGACGCTCAGTCTTCCAATTTCCTAAAGTCTTCCTGCAATATTTCACAGTCCACACGTGTTTTAACAACCTTGAATAGTTTTGTATCATCTGCAAATTTGAACACCTCACTTGCTGTTCTGATTTCCATATCATTTATAAATATGTTAAATAGTACCAGTCCCAGTACTTCTGCAGCAGTGGCGTCTCTAAAAAGAAATATTTGGGGTGGAAACAGGGGGGCAAGCTAAGCATGGAGGGGGCAAACCAAAGTGATATTTCCGCACATCATGCCCAGCACCACATCACACACTCCTCTCCCCAACTCCCTTTTTAAATTAGCAATGTTGACACCATGGCTTTTTATGTATAAAGAAATCTTCCTCCTCCAGCTAGTTTCAACTACTCGGTAAAGTTGCTATTTTATATTTACATCATTTTTATTGAAAGATATAAAGAACTGCACCCAAGACAGCCTATTCAATCTGATAAGTACAAAATGAACAAACCCACGCTGACAAAAGCATCTAGGCAAGACAGGAGCAAATGAAAAAGCAAATAAGAAGAATTAAACTTCTACAGAACCCTTATTTTATCATCCTCACTTTAATATTCCCTTATCTCTTGTTTGTCCTGTTTGTCTGTCCTAATTAGATTGTAAGCTCTGTCAAGCAGGGACTGTCTCTTCATGTTCAAGTGTACAGCGCTGCGTACGTCTAGTAGCGCTATAGAAATGATAAGTAGTAGTAGTAGTAGTACACAACCATCCTCCCCATAAAACCCCACTCATCCTTACCCTTCCATCCCCCCACCCCCAAAAAACTGCCATTTTAATAGATAGCATCATTCAACAAATTCTTCTGTGGGGAGTGAAGTCTGCATTCTCTACAGGATTGTACAGAATCTCAATAGAAACTCTCCACCTCCAGTTATGTATCACAAACTCCATGTTCCCCAACAATGGAACTATCCTTCTTACACTATCCTGCTTATAATCGAATGAGAAAAACGCCCAAGTTCCGACCTAAATCGGGAGATGGACGTTTATCTCACAAAAATGAATAAAGCGGTATAATCGAAAGCCAATTTTTGGACGTTTTCAACTGCAATCCGTCGCGGATGCGGACAAAGTTGATGGGGGCGTGTCAGAGGTGTGGCGAAGGCGGAACTGGGGCGTGGTTATCTGACGAACAGAGATGGGCGCATTTCACCGATAATGGGAAAAAAGTATGCGTTTTTAGCTAGAATTTAGGACACTTTTCCTGGACCCTGTTTTTTCACGAATAAGGCCCCAAAAAGTGCCCTAAATGACCAGATGACCACTGGAGGGAATCGGGGATGACCTCCCCTGACTCCCCCAGTGGTCACTAACCCCCTCCCACCACAAAAAATGAAGTTTCTCAACTTTTTATTTTCACCCTCAAATGTCATACCCAGCTCCCTGGCAGCAGTATGCAGGTCACTGGAGGAGTTGTTAGGGGGTGCAGTGGACTTCAGGCAGGTGGACCCAGGCCCATCCCCCCTACCTGTTACAATTGTGCTGCTTAATGCTTATTAGTCGTCCAACCCCCCCAAACCCACTGTACCCACATGTAGGTGCCCCCCTTCACCCCTTAGGGCTATAGTAATGGTGTAGACTTGTGGGCAGTGGGTTTTGAGGGGGATTTGGGGGGCTCAACACACAAGGGAAGGGTGCTATGCACCTGGGAGCTCTTTTACCTTTTTGTTTGTTTTTGTAAAAGTGCCCCCTAGGGTGCCCGGTTGGTGTCCTGGCATGTGAGGGGGACCAGTGCACTATGAATCCTGGCCCCTCCCACGAACAAATGCCTTGGATGTATTCGTTTTGAGCTGGGCGCTTTCATTTTCCATTATCGCTGAAAAACAAAAACGCCCAGCTCACACATCGTTGAATAAAACATGGGCGTCTATTTTTTCCCAAAATACGGTTCGGTCCGCCCCTTCACGGACCCGTTCTTGGAGATTAACGCCCATGGAGATAGGCGTTTTCGTTCAATTATGCCCCTCTATGTCATACAAAAAATATTCAGATTGTGATCATCACCTCAGGAACAGCACATGCTCCTTCCATTGCCAGATACTATTTAAATCAGATGGGTTTTTGTTTGTGTGGTATCTCTACAGGATGTGGAGAGCATTTTTATTTTTGGTGCCAAGGGCCTGCTTTTAAGTAGGACCAGGCACTTTGCAAAATAACACAAAACCCTGCAAAAAGGGATTCAAAACTTTTATAGCAAACTTACCAAATCATAACAGTCTTAACCCACCTATGCTATAAATATTACCCTGGGCTCTAGAGTGTCCATATACCTACTGCTGGGAAGCTAGAACAAGCAGTATTGTTCCAGATTCCTACACAGAGCATACATGCTAGCAGAATCCTTCACCTCCATTATGAACAACTTGAAAATTTGAAGATGGACAAAGCCATGGGACCAGACAGGATCCATCTCAGGATATTGAAAGAGCTCAGAAAGGTTCTGGCGGGTCCTCTTAAAGATTTGTTTAATAAATCCTTGGAGATGGGAGAGGTTCAATGAGATTGGAGAACAGTAGATGTCCCTTTTCACAAAAGTGGTGACAGAGAAGAAGCTGGAAACTATAGGCTGGTAGGCCTCACTTTGGTTATTGGAAAAGTAATGGAAGCGTTGCTGAAGGAAAGGATAGTGAATTTTCTGGAATTCAATAGGTCACAAGATCTGAGACAACATGCTTTTACCAATGGTAAATCATGCCAAACGATTCTGATTGAATTCTTTGACTGGGTGACCAGAGAATTGGATCAAGGATGTGTGCTAGATGTAATCTACTTAGACACCTTTGAATCAATAATAATCTCCATTTATCAGAATAATATCTCTTGTTTGTCCTGTTTGTCTGTCCTAATTAGATTGTAAGCTCTGTCAAGCAGGGACTGTCTCTTCATGTTCAAGTGTACAGCGCTGCGTACGTCTAGTAGTGCTTTAGAAATGATAAGTAGTAGTAGTAGATTTCAGCAAAGCCTTTGACATGGTTCCTCATAGGAGACTTTTGAATAAACTTGACAGGCTGAAGTTAAGACCCAAAGTGGTGAACTGGATTAGGAACTGGTTGGCAGACGCCACAGAGTGGTGGTTAATGGAATTCACTCAGAGGAAGGAAAGATAAGTAGTGGAGTGTCTCAAGGAGCAGTGCTAGAGAGGATTCTGTTCAATATCTTTGTGAGCAACATTGCAAAGGTTCACCTTTTTGAGGATGATACCAAGATTTGTAAGAGAGTGGACATCCCGGAGGGAATGGAAAACATGAAAAAGGTTCTGCAAACGTTAGAAGAATGGTTTAATGTTTAGCAATTACAATTCAGTGCAAAGAAGTGCAGATTGATGCATATAGGGAGTAGAAATCCAAGGGAGTTGTATGTGCTAGGAGGTGAGAGGCTGATATGCACTGACAGGGAGAGGGACCTAGGGGTGATAGTATCTGAGGATTTGAAAGTGAGGAAACAGTGTGACAATGCAGTGACTGTAGCCAGAAGGATGCTAGGCTGTATAAAAAGGCTTAACTAGCAGAAGAAATGAGGTGTTGGTGAGGCCACTGGAACAACAGGGCAGTGCCCAAGGGCTCACAGCAGTATGGGGCCCATTTTCCCTAGCCTCTATCTCATCACTTTTGATAGGTGATTAAGGGCCCATGAGCCTTACTGCCCGGAGGCCCAGATCACTCTCAGTTCACCGCTGCCCTCATCTGATACAAAATAGAGGACCACAAAAACCATGCAGACAAAAACTGAAATGGACACTCCCCTCCTCCTCTGTCCATGAAAGCCAGACTCTATAAGCAGTGCAATACCGGTAAAAAAAAAAAAAACCCAAATGCATTACTCTGCAAAACACAAAAAATAGAAAAAATGTACTTTTTCTAAAGCACACACATCCTAATCCTTAAAGTATTAAATAGTATTTTTATTTTCTACCTTTGTTCTCTGGGCATTTTATTTTTCTAATTGTGTTGATCTCAGTCTGTTCCACTTTTTGTGTTAGTCTCCTAAATTATTTTTCCAGGTTGGTCTCTCTCTTCTTGTCTTCTTTTCCTTCTTCTCTCTCTTCTTGTCTTTTCCTTCTCTACATCTGTCTGCCACTGTTTTCTTTTGGCATTTTTTTTCACTTTTCTTTTCTCTGTATTTATATCGACCCATTTTATTTTAACAGTTCTTTCTTTCACCCTCTTCTTAAATGAGAGGTGAAAAGAAGACTATCTACTGGCTTTCCCATTTTCTCATTCACTCTCCAGTATTCCCTTAGCCCCCCACTCTGTCTCTCTCCTTTCCCAATCTCCTAGTACCCCTCCCATCTTTTACCCACTCCCTAGTCCTCCATTTCCATCTTCTGTACTCATCATCTCAGCCCTCACCTACCCTCCACTGTCTCTCATGCCCTCTCTGCTGCCCCTCCACCACCACACATAGACCCAGCATGCCCTCTATGCTGCACCCCCAAGCATGTCTTTTATTCATTGGTCGTTCCCCCCCCCCCCCCCCCCAGGCCATGTTCCTTCAAATCTCTCCTTCCTTCCTCTATTCCAGGCCATTCTTCTATCTCTTACCCTCTCTATGCCATCTCTTATTGCCTCTCACCATGTTTTAACCCCATTTCCACCCTCACTCAACCCCTTCAGAGATTTGTCCCCTTCCTCTCATACCTCTCCCCACTACCCCTATACCATTTCAATACCTCTCAACCTTTCTACAGTCTTCCAGGTCATAAACATTATGTCTCAAACCTTTCCCCCACACTTTCTCTTATCCCCCTGTGTGATTTTAAGGACCTGTAACTCATAGGAGCCAACTTTTCAAAATGATTGGGGGTGCTGAATTTTTTTTTTTTTACAGGTGGTGCATTCCCCGGTCCCCCCTCCCTTGTCCCCCCTCCACCTCCCTCCGAGTTCCAGGCCCCCCTCCCTCCCTCCCAGTTCCAGTCCCTCCCATTTCCAGGCCCCCCTCCCTCCCTCCCTCTGAGTTCCAGGGTCCCATCTCCCTTCCTCCCAGTTTCAGGGTCCCCCCTCCCTCTGAGTTCCAGGGTCCCCCTCCCTCTGTTCCAGGGTCCCCCCTCCCTCCCTCCCTTCCTCCCTCCCAGTGTCCCCCCCCTCCATCCCTCCCTCCCTCCATTTGAGTTCCAGGCCCCCTCCCTCCGAATTTTAAAAGTCATCTATCTTACCTCGTCGGGGTTAGGGCGGCAGCAGCGGTGAAAAGCATGCAGGCTCGGCTCGGTGCTTAGTTGTTTTCCCTTCTCTCTCAGCTCTGGCCCCACCCTTGCGGAAACAGGAAATGAGGGCGGGACCAGAGCTGAGAGAAGGGAAAACAACTAAGCACTACACCAAGCCGAGCCTGCATGCTTTTTACCGCTGCTGCAGCCCTAACCCCGACGAGGTAAAATAGATTACTTAAAATTCGGAGGGAGGGGGCCTGGAACTCGAAAGGAGGAGGGAGGGAGGGAACGAACTTCCGGTGGGTAAAATATTGGGGGTGCTCGAGCACCCACGGAGTTGGTGCCTATGCTGTAACTTATAGTGCTTCTAGTGCTGCCAGAGAGTTTGGGCAAACTCTGCTCTGAAGGGGCTGTGTTTCTGTGCCTTTAATTACTTCAGTCATCATGGGCTGGCGTGTGAGATCTATGGCTTGCTGTCTCACCCTCTGGGCCTGGCTGTCTGCTGTTCTTGCCTGCTCAGAAATTCACACTAACTCTCCCACATCCAACCCGCCCCCGACTCACCAGAACCGGCTGGAAAGTTCAGCTCCAGAAAGGCCAGAAGGCAGGGACTGATCGCTGCGATCGAACACGCGACCGGAAAAGGGAAGACGAAGAGCCCCCACCTGCGCACCTCAGCCCGAGTTCCCTAGCGAGAACGAGATGGGACAAACACCGACGGCGAGCGGACCCCTGACTCAACGGAGGCTGAGAGCCAACGAGATTGGGACGGGAGGCCTCCCAGCCATCACGAGGCCAGCGAGACATGTAGTCCAGGGATTCGATTCCACCGCTAGCATCCCGCGACCCGATCCAGAGACCTAGTTCACCGCTGGCGAAGCCCAACACCCCACGATCTCGCAGAGCACCGAACGACCAACGAAGAGTACACGAGACATGTTACATTGACTGGAATACACTGCCAACCAACAGCAGACCCGATAAATGGTAAACTGTTTAATCGCTGCTGACACTTGACTACTACATTGATTATTATTATTTAAATGCTAGCATAAAAGCTTCACTTGCTTTGCTCTGCTGCCTTAACTGCTTAACGCTGCTGCTACTTGACTGCTGCAACATAATGCTGCTGCTACTCGACTGCTATAATGATTACTTAAACGCTAGCTAAATGTTTACTTGCTTTACTACCTGCAAACACATGCTAAAAGCCTCTCTTATTGTTTTGCTTCTAAGCCTTACTTCTAGTTGCCTTATTTCTAAAAGCTCTAAGTACCTGCAATTGAAAGAACTCTTAACTGCTTGCTAGACCTTCCAAATCATAATAACTTATATATATCTTAAATGTTTGCTAAACTTAGGTTAAACACGACTAGTATTATGCACTACCATATTTTGTTGATCCAACCACTGGTACGGACCAATTAACAAGACAGTTGATGCACCATTGATATCACCAACACCGCCCAACACTCCCCCGAATACTACCCACAAAAATCACTGAAACCACCAACAATACCCAATACTCACACAAATAACGTCCACAAAAATCCAACATGAACACTAACCAGCTACTGATAATAATCTATCTCATTCCCATAATTTACCACGCATTGACCACCCCCAACATCAACAGCAACCCAACCACAATTCACCAACTCTACCTACAACCTACCAACAGCTCACCATACCAAAAACACAATAACCAACCAAGAGAAAAAACTTCCACATATGAACATCATCAACAGAAAGAGAAAAAAAAAACCCAACAACAATGACAAATTCAACCACCGAGTAAACAGACAACTAATTAAAATAAACACATCCAATCTCCCTACAGAACCATACCGCTCAATCAGAATAGGATACATTAACGCTAGATCTGCAGTAAAAAACTCAGTAGACATACTAGACTGGATTACCGCAGAAAATCTAGACCTTTTATTCATCACGGAAACATGGTTCCATGGCCCTACAGACCCCGCCATCATAGAGACTTGCCCACCAGAATACAAAAATCACCCACTGGACAAGACAAGGAAAGAGAGGTGGCGGAATAGCCATAATCTACAAATCCGAGTTCACCACCACAACCACTGGCGAATCCACCTCACCACAACTCGAAATTGCCTCAACAAGAATCACTCATCCAAACCTACAAGGACACCTCAATGCAATCCTATTTTATAGACCACCAGGAAAATGGAAAGACTCCCAGACGCACCTCATGGACTTCATCTCCAACACATGTGTCTCGGCCTCAAACATCCTCATAATAGGAGACATTAACCTACACCTCGAAGACGACACCTCAACAGGCACACAAGAGTGCAAAGAATTCTTAAAACTCTGGGATCTACACGCACCTAACAATCAACCAACACACGAGAAAGGACATACACTAGACATCATCACACACAAATTCGACCCAGACTCAACTCTCCTACTTACAGACACAAAATGGACACCCAACCATGGACAGACCACCATAAAGCAAATGTCTCCCTCCGCTGGTGAAAAATACACAGAAACGCAAGCAACAAACACGAACGGACAACATACAACACGAGAGGAAAAATATACCCCACAACATTCTGGCAACAGGTCTACCAAAACGAATGGTCAACAAACGCAGACACCATTCAATTCCTCCAAGAATGGGATGACATATGTAAGACAACACTAGACACAATTGCCCCTATCCAAACCAGAACATCACATAGAATAAAACGGAATCCATGGTTCACCGAAGAACTGAAAAAACTCAAAACACAAGTCAGGAAACTAGAACGCGCATGGAACAAAAAGAAAGATGAACACACACTGAATGCCTGGAAATCACTTCGGAGGAAATACAAATACACCATAAAACAGACTAAAAGACTACACTACAAAACAATGATTGGACCAAACTACAAAGACTCACACAAACTCTTCTACCTTGTAAATAAGTTGCTAGACACCACACCAGTTACAAACAACAGCAAAGATATACCAGGGGCCGACGACCTCGCAAAATACTTCAAGGAGAAAATCATACAACTACGACTTAAAATACCCACCAGCCCCATTGAATAAGCCACACTCCTAAACTGTCTAGATCCAGAAGATGGAATATATCCAGCAGACAGGATCTGGACTGAATTCGAATTACTACCAGAGGACCTCATCTCTAAAACGCTCAAAAGATTCACCAAATCCCAATGCAAACTAGATATCTGCCCAAACAACCTCATGAAATCAGCTCCTCAACAATTCATAATAGACCTAACGAATCACGTGAACTTCATGCTACAAAACAGACTTTTCCCAAAAGAAAAAGGAAACATTTTACTCACCCCAATACCTAAAGACACAAAGAAAAACGCAAGTGAAATAACCAACTACAGACCAGTAGCATCAATACCACTAATAACCAAAATAACTGAAGGGATGGTAACCAAACAACTCACAAACTATCTCAACAAGTTCTCAATACTGCATGATGCCCAATCAGGATTCCGATCAAATCACAGCACAGAAACAGTATTAATTACCCTAATGACCAAATTTAAAGAAATGATAGCAACCGGCAACAATATACTCCTCTTACAATTTGACATGTCAAGTGCGTTTGATATGGTCGACCATGGAATCTTACTACACATACTTGAATATTTTGGTATCGGAGGTAATGTCCTAAACTGGTTTAAGGGGTTCTTAACATTACGCTCTTATCAGGTCACTTCAAATTCAACTACTTCTGATGCATGGACACCCGAATGTGGAGTACCGCAGGGATCCCCCCTCTCACCAACAATTTTCAACCTAATGATGGTCCCCTTGGCAAAACTTCTATCAAACCATAACCTAAACCCATACATATATGCCGATGATGTAACGATATATATTCCTTTCAAACAAGATATTAATGAAATATCCAACGAAATCAACCAAAGTCTACACATCATGAACACCTGGGCAGATGCATTCCGATTGAAACTGAACGCAGAAAAAACTCAATGCCTCATACTTACCTCCCAATACAACATGAATAAATTTACTACTATCAACACACCCAAACTAAATCTGCCAATCTCAGAAACTTTAAAACTCCTTGGAATCACCATTGACCGCCATCTAACACTTGAGACTCATGCGAACAACACCACCAAAAAGATGTTCTACTCTATGTGGAAACTGAAAAGAATAAGACCATTCTTTCCGAGATCTGTCTTCCGCAGCCTAGTGCAATCACTCGTACTCAGTCATCTGGACTACTGCAACTCACTGTACGCAGGATGCAAAGAACAAATATTGAGAAAACTTCAAACAGCCCAGAATACAGCAGCCAGACTCATTTTCGGAAAACCAAATATGAAAGTGCAAAACCCTTACGTGAGAAACTACACTGGCTCCCACTCAAGGAACGTATCACCTTTAAAATATGCACATTAGTTCACAAAATCATTTATGGTGAAGCCCCTACATACATGTCTGACTTAATAGACCTGCCACCCAGAAACGCTAAAAGATCATCCCGAACTTTCCTCAATCTCCACTTCCCTAAGTGCAAAGGCATAAAATACAAAGCACTGCATGCATCAACCTTCTCTCATATGAGCACACAATTCTGGAACACACTACCACGCAACCTGTAAACAATCTACGAACTAACCGACTTCCGCAAACTACTGAAGACTCATCTCTTCGAGAACACCTACTGCAAGGACCAAAACACATGAATTCACACACACTACAGAAAAGCACCAATTCACTCTCTTCTGAATTCTCTTCCCCATACTTTCACCACACTTAAAACCACACTCACAGATAAAACTGTTACACCCTAATATCCTTTCGTTATTGTCCTATCGCCCTATCATTTCCCCATTGTCACATTCCATTGTTTCTATTCCTAGATGATACTTTGACTTTGTCTTCCCACAACTCTTCACAATGTACCCATAATCGTATTATGACCAATTGTATTTCTATTATTCACAACGTATTGTAAGCCACACTGAACCCGCAAATAGGTGGGAAAATGTGGGATACAAATGCAATAAAATAAATAAATAAAAATAAAAATACTACATTCTCTGGAAATGACTTCCAGAGCTTAATTACACAATGAGTGAAGAAATATTTTCACTGATTTGTTTTAAATGTAGGAAGTAATATCCAGCCCACAGTGGTAATTGGCTGTAAGTCACTCACAGCTGTGGACTGCACTAACCCTGGATTTTCAATGCCGGGGCTTCCAGCACTGAATATCCGGATATGTGCGCTGACCCAGAAATGAAATGGGCTCTGGCTGATATTCAGACCAGCGCCCAGACCAAGTATCACTGATAACTTGCTAAGTTGTGTCTCCACCCAAATTCTACCCCCAGCTCACCCCTAACCTAATCGGTTAGGTAATGCCCTGTTAGCAGTAGTATTCAGTAGCACTATCTGATTAAGTGCTGCTGATTATTGATAGCCAGGTATCTCAGTGGGGTTTAACCAAGCAGAAGCCTCTCCTGCTTCATTAAACCCCTTTAAATACAGTGTCCGTACTACACAGTTACTTCATATGTGTGTTCATTCCTTTCACTGGCTGTAGTAGACTGCAGCTTAAACCAGAGTATAGAACATCACTGTGAAGACTCAGAACTCTTGAACCAAATCTTCTTTAATGGAAACGCAAACAAAACAAAATGATTTACAGTTAGATGTGCTGAATAAGAGTCTTGGCCTTGCAGAACTGGTGGTCTGTTCTCTACCAGCTCACTCTGCATACAAGAGGAACTGGGAAATCTTAGCACCAAGCTGAGAGTAGATGCAATAAATACTTTTAAAATGGCTAAAAACTTGGTGAAATTACAGTAGCTTGAAGGGGGAGCATGCAACAAGGTACAGCAAGTCAGCTTACAGTTCTTAGAGAAAGCATGCATTCAGACAAATTCCCTCCACCCTACTGGAGAGAGAAGCGGGCCAGCTACAACCCAGCATACACAGGGAAAAGGGTCAGCCAATGGGAAAAGTCCCAAAAGGTATAGGAAACAGGGACATGTGCTCAGGAAGAGCCTATCACAGAGCTTTGTAGAAAGACTAACCCTCCAATATTCTGCTGGCGGCGGTCAGCGGTTTTTTAAACGCTGATCGTTGCTGGCTAAATTATCCCCTGATATTCACTGCTGGGCCATGTCTAGGCACCAGCACTGAATATTTGGGATAATTTGGGGCAGCCTGGCCACCCAGAGTTTATGTGGGTCAGGATGATATTCAGCTGGGGTTGCATAAGAGTTATTCGGCCATTGTTGAATATTGGAATAGGACCCGCATAACCTTTTTCTTTTTTTTTTTTAAACCCCTGAGCCCCATCTCACCCCCCACGCCCCGCCCCCCTCCCCCACACACCAATGTCCCCTCTTTCCCTCCTTTCCTCCCTCCCAGCCCACATCAAGACCCACCAACCGTGATACATCCTTGGTGGTCCAGCAGGATCATTAGGAGCAGAAGCACAGCCTCCTTGTTCTTGCCCCTTGTGGTGTCTCTGTAAAATGGCAGCACACTGAGCAGAAGGTTTCAACGTATCATCAATGACGACACCTAGATCCCTTTCTTGGTCAGTGACTCCTAACGTGGAACCTTGAATGATGTAGCTATAATTCGGGTTCCTCTTTCCCACATGCATCACTTTGCACTTGCTCAAATTAAACGTCATCTGCCATTTACACGCCCAATCTCCCAATCTCGTAAGTTCTTCTTGTAATTTTTCACAATCCTCCCACGATTTAACGACTTTGAATAACTTTGTGTCATCAGCAAATTTAATTACCTCACTAGTTACTCCCATCTCTAGGTCATTTATAAATATGTTAAAAAGCAGTGGTCCCAGCACAGACCCCTAGGGAACCCCAATAATTACACTTCTCCATTGAGAATACTGTCTGATTTTTATTTTTATTTAAGGACACCTGATCTATCTTCCTCCACCCCCATCCCCTTATCTGTTGGTGTTCCCCAGGGATCGGTCCTTGGACCCCTTCTCTTCTCAATCTACACCTCTTCCCTGGGCTCCCTGATCTCATCTCATGGTTTCCAGTATCATCTCTATGCTGATGACACCCAACTGTATCTCTCCACACCAGACATCACCGCGGAGACCCAGGCAAAGGTATCGGCCTGCTTATCCGACATTGCTGCCTGGATGTCCAACCGCCACCTGAAACTGAACATGTCCAAGACCGAGCTTATCGTCTTTCCACCAAAACCCACTTCTCCTCTTCCTCCACTTTCTATCTCAGTTGATAACACCCTCATCCTCCCCGTCTCATCTGCCCGCAACCTCGGAGTCATCTTTGACTCCTCTCTCTCCTTCTCTGCGCATATCCAGCAGATAGCCAAGACCTGTCGCTTCTTCCTCTTTAACATCAGCAAAATTCGCCCTTTCCTCTCTGAACACACCACCCGAACTCTCGTCCACGCTCTCATTACCTCTCGCCTGGACTACTGCAACTTACTCCTCACCGGCCTCCCACTTAGCCATCTATCCCCCCTTCAGTCTGTTCAGAACTCTGCTGCACGTCTCATATTCCGCCAGAACCGATATACTCATATCACCCCTCTCCTCAGGTCACTTCACTGGCTTCCGATCAGATACCGCATTCAATTCAAGCTTCTCCTTCTTACCTACAAATGCACTCAGTCTGCTGCCCCTCACTACCTCTCTACCCTCATCTCCCCTTACGTTCCCGCCCGTAACCTCCGTTCACAGGATAAATCCCTCCTCTCAGTACCCTTCTCCACCACCGCCAACTCCAGGCTCCGCTCATTCTGCCTCGCCTCACCCTATGCTTGGAACAACCTTCCTGAACCCTTACGCCAAGCCCCCTCCCTGCCCGTCTTCAAGTCTTTGCTTAAAGCCCACCTCTTCAATGCTGCGTTCGGCACCTAACCCTTACCGTTCAGTGAATCCAGACTGCCCCAATTTGACTGCCCCTATCGGACCGACCGTTCACTTGTCTATTAGATTGTAAGCTCTTTGAGCAGGGACTGTCTCTCTTTGTTAAATTGTACAGCGCTGCGTAACCCTAGTAGCGCTCTAGAAATGTTAAGTAGTAGTAGTAGTAGTATTACGGTCTCTTTTGAAACCTCAGTGTCAGGATACCCTATCTTCCCTGTTTTGGTGATATCTTTGAAAAACACCTTATCCCGAACAATGCGCTTTTGAGCGACTGTCGGCCTTCCCCCCGTTTCTAGTTTAAAAGCTGCTCTATCTCCTTTTTAAATGCCAACGCCAGCAGCCTGGTCCCACCCTGGTTAAGTTGGAGCCCATCCTTTTGGAATAGGCTCCCCTTCCCCGGAATGTTGCCCAGTTCCTAACAAATCTAAAACCCTCCTCCTTGCACCATCGTCCCATCCATGCATTGAAACTCCAGAGCTCTGCCTGTCTCTTGGACCCTGCACGTGGAATGGGTAGCATTTCAGAAAATGCTACCCTAGAGGATCTGGATTTGAACTTTGTACCTAAGACTAAACTAGATCCTGCAGTGCCTGCTAGATTCTGTCTGTTAATGTTGTGGTACAAAGTGTTCACTTACCAGAGAAATGTCCTCTTCTCTCGAAACTTCTCATCTGTCTTGCTCATTGCCTTGTCTAGTCCCATCCAGATCCAGTTCCAGCTCTGTCCTATCTTGCCTGTCTGGACCTAGTTCTAGCCTAGTTTCATGTCTTACCTTGTCCCCTCTGGGTTTCAGTTCTAGCCCCGCTGCCTTGTTTTCCTTGCCCTGTCTGCATCCGGTCCTTGTCTTGTCCATCTTGCCTTGTCACTTGTGTCTTGCCTTGTTTTGTTCTTGCCTTGTCGTGACTAGTCCTGCTGCCCTTTTTCTAGCCTTGCCTCTGGTCCTGCCTTGGTTCACCTTGCCCAGACTTCTGTCTTGTGCCAGCCCAGGGGACTTGTCTACCACAGCTCCAGCTGTGGTCCAAGGGCTCACCTGCCCTGAGATCGTGACACTTTCCTAGTCATGAAGAGTCATGTATTAGCTTTGGGAGCATCTTTTTTTCTTGCAATTCCCCTGTATATTGAATTCCCTGAAATGCAACCTGACATTTAGGGGGTCTTTTACTAATGTGTGCTAGCATTTTTAGTTTGCGCTACAAATCAGCTGGAGCTAAACTCTGAGATGCCCATTATATTCCATTTTTAGCGTGAGCTAAAAAGCTAGTGTACCTTGTAAAAGACCCCCTAAATGTCAGGTTGCATTTCAGGGAACTCAATATATTTTGCATGACTCTTCACATCTGGAGAAAGTTTTACAGGAACACAGTAAATGATTAGTTGTGTTTGGTTGTATGGAGTGTTTGATTCTATAGGCAAGTCCAGTCTCATTGATTTCTAAGATTTATTCTTAGGCTTTCCTAATAATTGTATTCCATATATTTGGATTTGTTCCTTTTCTTTCTTGAAGTGGGCAATATTGGGATGAATTGTTTCTTTATAATTAGAGCATTGTTTTGTTTCTCTGTTTTCTCTTTCTTATGCAAGAAAATGTAAAAGTTTAAATTGCAATTTAAAAAAAGTATTTGTGTCCTGGGTGGCTGCACCTCTTCCTCTTGCCCTCTCCTAGACACAGTCTTGGAGCAAATTGTTTAGGGAGAGGGACATTAGGCTTTCCAGTGTCCTTTTGTGATGTACTGTACTGCTTCCCTTTGGAAGAAAGACTCCAAATCCCAACAGAAGCTCAAATCCCAGAAGGTACTGGGATTATAATTAAAAAAAACCAGGCTTAGCCAGGAATCTCATCTTGATTCAGTCCTTAGCAAAGATATATTTTTCAGAGACTTGATTTTCGACCTTCTTTATTGCAGGCTCTTTCCTTTGGAATAAGCTTCCCAAAGCTGAGTGTACTTTCAGCCACAACAACAGTTTAAGATTTTCCTGTTTTCTAGGCCTTTCTGGGGCATATTAGCCCTCTTTAGTAGTTAAATGTTGGCAGCTGACAGTGCAGCTTCTAGCTGATGATTCACATTCAAGCTTGTTTCCTATGTTTAGCACATGATCTCCCTACTATCCGTGTAAGACAATCAATCCTTATAGGTCAGTGGTCTCCAATGCAAGGCCCACGGGCCGTATGCAGCCCCTGAAGTCCTCTGTTGTGGCTCTCAATATGCTGTGCTAGTAAACAGTATGCAGACACAAGTATCTCATTTTTGCTACAGCTGCAAAGCCTCAGTTAAGTGAGTTTATATCTAACTTATGTTGTATAATCTATATTTCATGTTTAATAAACTCTTGATATAGTAACTGCAATCTCTCTTAAGTGTGTTACTCATGTGACTCATTTATGATATTTGCTACTGTTGACAAGACAAAGTGAAGTTTTAAAATATATCCTTGAAGTGTTGTAGAATCAGTATTAGTATTAATGTTTAATAGTTGGTCTGAAAAAGCAGGTGTAATAAGTACAACTGTTTCTCATCACAAAACTAACGAATGATGTGACCAGATTTTTGTTTAAATGTTTTTTCCCATATCCCTGTCTTGTCTCCTTAACCTGTACTTCCCCTCCTTCTTTTGTCTTTTCTCTGAAATTTGGGTTGTGTGTGATTGTACAGCAAATGTGAATAAACTATAAGCTACTGGGGCAATGAGAAGCATAGGCCCATGTTCCTTAACCTCTTTAGAAGTTTTTAAAAACTGCAGCCATTTCTTGTGTGTCATTTTTAATCTTTGCTTTCCAGGCCACAGACAAAAAGCTATGGTGGTACTGAAATGGTTGCATAACTCAAGAGAGGTATAAAACGGATAGAATTTATTATAAGTACAGAGCTTGTCCCCTCCTTTCATATCACAAAAACAGCCCAAGATCTGCATCACAGATTTGCTTTGTTTTGTCAAAAGCAGCCTGCCATGGTCTTATTTCACAGACATCTGCAGACAGGTATAACATAGTAACATAGTAGATGATGGCAGAAAAAGACCTGCATGGTCCATCCAGTCTGCCCAACAAGATAAACTCATATGTGCTACTTTTTGTGTATACCCTCCCTTGATTTGTACCTGTCCTTTTCAGGGCACAGACCGTACAAGTCAGCCCAGCACTAACCCCGCCTCCTAACCACCAGCCCCGCCTCCCACCACCAGCTCTGGCACAGACCATATAAGTCTGCCCAGCATTTTCCCCGCCTCCCAACCACCAGCCCCGGCACAGACCGTATAAGTCTGCCCAGCACTATCCCCGCCTCCCAACCACCAGCCCCGCCTCCCACCACTGGCTCTGCCACCCAATCTCGGCTAAGCTACTGAGGATCCATTCTTTCTGAACAGGATTCCTTTATGTTTATCCCACGCATGTTTGAATTCCATTACCGTTTTCATTTCCACCACCTCCCGCGTGAGGGCATTCCAAGCATCCACCACTCTCTCCGTGAAGAAATACTTCCTGACATTTTTCTTGAGTCTGCCCCCCTTCAATCTCATTTCATGTCCTCTCGTTCTACCGCCTTCCCCTCTCCAGAAAAGGTTCATTTGCGGATTAATACCTTTCAAATATTTGAACGTCTGTATCATATCTGTATCATATTTGAACGTCTGTATCATATTATTCGCATAACTTGTTCTCAAAGCAGAAGAACAGAAGGACAATATCAATAGGTCTCAAAGGACTTGATTGTCTTAGGGTCTCTGCTTTTAAAACAAAATCCTGCATAGGAACAAATTTTTCAGGACATAGCTAAATATCTCCTCCTTCCTGGGATCTCTCTTTCATTTATTTAGATTTTGCTCACATGTTTTTCAGTAGTAGCACAAGGTGACTTACATTCAGGTACACTAGGTATTTCTCTGTTGCTGGAAGCCTCACAATCTAATTTTGTATCTGAGGCAATGGAAGGTTAAAGTGACTTGTCCAAGATCACAAGGAGCAGTACTGGGATTTGAACCCAGTCACACCTGGATGTCAAGACTGGTGTTCTAACCACTAGGCCACTCTTCCACTACACTTTTGAAGCTGGTGAGAACTTGTAGTATTTATTTTTATTTCTTATTTACCACCTGCAAGCTCAAAAACTGTCCAAATGGCATATTTGTTTTTTGTTACATTTGTACCCCGCGCTTACATAATGTATATCTGGATTTTCAGAAGGCGTTTGACAAAGTGCCGCACGAAAGACTCCTGAAGAAATTGCAGAGTCATGGAATCGGAGGTAGGGTATTATTATGGATTAAGAACTGGTTGAAAGATAGGAAGCAGAGAGTAGGATTGCGTGGCCAGTATTCTCAGTGGAGGAGGGTAGTTAGTGGGGTCCCGCAGGGGTCTGTGCTGGGTCCGTTGCTTTTTAATGTATTTATAAATGACCTAGAGATGGGAATAACTAGTGAGGTAATTAAATTCGCCGATGACACAAAATTATTCAGGGTCGTCAAGTCGCAGGAGGAATGTGAACGATTACAGGAGGACCTTGCGAGACTGGGAGAATGGGCGTGCAAGTGGCAGATGAAGTTCAATGTTGACAAGTGCAAAGTGATGCATGTGGGTAAGAGGAACCCGAATTATAGCTACGTCTTGCAAGGTTCCGCGTTAGGAGTTACGGATCAAGAAAGGGATCTGGGTGTCGTCGTCGATGATACGCTGAAACCTTCTGCTCAGTGTGCTGCTGCGGCTAGGAAAGCGAATAGAATGTTGGGTGTTATTAGGAAGGGTATGGAGTCCAGGTGTGCGGATGTTATAATGCCGTTGTATCGCTCCATGGTGCGACCGCACCTGGAGTATTGTGTTCAGTACTGGTCTCCGTATCTCAAAAAAGATATAGTAGAATTGGAAAAGGTACAGCGAAGGGCGACGAAAATGATAGTGGGGATGGGACGACTTTCCTATGAAGAGAGGCTGAGAAGGCTAGGGCTTTTCAGCTTGGAGAAGAGACGGCTGAGGGGAGATATGATAGAAGTGTATAAAATAATGAGTGGAATGGATCGGGTGGATGTGAAGCGACTGTTCACGCTATCCAAAAATACTAGGACTAGAGGGCATGAGTTGAAGCTACAGTGTGGTAAATTTAAAACGAATCGGAGAAAATTTTTCTTCACCCAACGTGTAATTAGACTCTGGAATTCGTTGCCGGAGAACGTGGTACGGGTGGTTAGCTTGACGGAGTTTAAAAAGGGGTTAGATAGATTCCTAAAGGACAAGTCCATAGACCGCTATTAAATGGACTTGGAAAAATTCCGCATTTTTAGGTATAACTTGTCTGGAATGTTTTTACGTTTGGGGAGCGTGCCAGGTGCCCTTGACCTGGATTGGCCACTGTCGGTGACAGGATGCTGGGCTAGATGGACCTTTGGTCTTTCCCAGTATGGCACTACTTATGTACTTATGTACTTATTTGTACCTGGGGCAATGGAGGGTTAAGTGACTTGCCCAGAGTCACAAGGAGCTGTCTGTGCCTGAAGTGGGAATTGAACTCAGTTCCTCAGGACCAAAGTCCACCACCCTAACCACTAGGCCACTCAGGTACAGTAGATATATTTCTGTGCCTGGAGGGTGTACAATTGAGTTTGTACCTGAGGCAATGGAGAATTCAGTGGCTTGCCCAAAATCACAAGGAGCTGCACAGGGATTTGAACTGGGATCCCCTGGTTCTCAATCCTACCAGCCCTAAATATTTGTGCAACTCAGGAATCCAGCAGAACACCTGTGTAAGTATCTAACAGTACTTAAGCAATATGTCACCCCAATTTCTCTGCTCAGTGATACAGGTCAATTCACCGTATGGTGGAACATGGGGGAATCCTATTTTTAAAAAAAATGTATATCCAGAAAGATGGCATTTAGCATCTATAAATCTAGATGAACTCATTTTCACATATTTTGTATTTAGACTTATTCCAATTATTAAGATTAAAGTAAGTTAGGGAATCATAGTTTATATTATTCATAGAATTGACAATACTTGGGCCATCCTGGTAGTTCAGTCAGACAGTGCTGTTTAATTCTCAGAGGTTTTCCACTCTTCAGTTCAGCTAGGAATGCTGTGAAGGCAGTACACAGCAGCTCCCAGGTGGAAAAAGTCACAGTCACCATGCAACAGCAACACCCAGTGGCAAATTTAAGGCAATAATTGCATGGCTTGGGGTTTATGGCTTTCTTATTGATGACTGAAACTACAATGCCTGGGCTCAGTAAATTGAAGGGGAAATGAATGAGGGAAGAACTCATAGGTAACTACCAAAAAAAGGACAGAAGGAACAACAAGAAGACCTTAATGGGCAATTGGACTCGAGCTCATTGCACTAAATTATCAGACTAGCTTACACCAGCCCATAATCCTTGCTTGTATTAGACATAGGAGCCAACTTTTCAAAATGATTGGGGGTGCTGAATTTTTTTTTTTTTACTGGTGGTGCATTCCCCCTCCCCCTCCCCCTTGATCCCCTCCCTCTGCCCCTCGTCCCCCTCCCTCATCCCCTCCCTCTCCCCTGCCCCCCCTACCTCCCTCTGAGTTCCAGGCCCACCTCCCTCCCTTCGAGTTTTAGGCCCCCTCCCTCCAAATTTTAAGTCATCTGAAAACCCACCTTTCCACTGCTGCTTTTAGCTCCTAGCCACCCACTATTCAATTGTCCCTTCCTTCCTTCTCACCCATTACTTCCCTCACCCGTAACTGTCTTGTCTGTCTGTATTATTTAGATTTTAAGCTCTTTTGAGCAGGGACTGTCTCTTTGTGTCATGTGTTCAGTGCTGCGTGCATCTGTTAGTGCTATACAAATGTTAATAATAATAATAATATGCAGGCAAATATGCTGTGGCTGGCCCCTACTCGACCTTATATGTATTTTTCAAACGTTTTCATGTTCACCAGAGATCCTTATAAAGAATTTTTGAACACAGCTGACATGGACATCTCTATATTTCCTTCTCCAGTCTAAAATGGGCTTATTTATGTCTACACACCTAAATAAATAACCTTACCTATGTCGTCTGGGGCTGGGCTGGCACCTTTCCCTATACCTCGTCCTCTCTGGCTCTCTCTCAATCTCTGCCCTTCAATCCGGGCTGCCGGTAAGCACACTCGTGACTCAGTGATCACACAGCAGCTGCCTTCACACTCCCGAGCTCTCCCTCTGCTGCCTGCAGCATCCCGCGATTCCCGCCAATGCGGGACAGGAAACTGCTGCACACTTGGGGCGGGCCTGGAAGTTGAAACAATGAAGCTGTGCAGGGCGGGCCATGGCAGGGAACATGCAGGGACTGGAGCGGGAGCTGGCCCAGGACACGGGAGGGAGAGGACAGGAGGACCGAGGACATGATCACGCCATCACGCGCAGTGCCACTGGCCCACCCCACCACTGCCTAAGTTTGGGCTTCTTCGGCGACGGCGGCTCCACTCCGGGACCGGAAGCTCCTCTGTGCTCTGCCTCTCTGTTGCAGCACGATGATGATTGATTGATCATCCCGCCTATGCGGGACCGGAAACTGAACAGAGCAGAGCCAGAGGGAAAGCTTCCGACGGCGAAGGCAGTGTCTGCACACTGAGAGTCAGTCCGGACGGAGCATTGAAGGAAGGAGCCAGGTAGGAGGCGGAGCGGTACAGCAGGGCAAGGAGTCGGGAGTCGGGACAGACAGTGCAGGGAGGGAGTGGTCACGTCGACGTCGTCACGTGCCACTGCCAAATTATTGGGGGTGCTTGAGCACCCACAGCATCCATGGAGTCGGCGCCTATGGTATTAGAACAATCAGAACTAGAAAATTACATACGTAGGGCCCTTGGTGGCAGAGAAAGGTATTACACTATAAATAGAATGATGTTAGAAACACAGAAATATGACGTCAGATAAGGGTCAAGTAACCCATCCAGTTTGCCCATCCTCAGTAACATAGTAGATGACGGCAGAAAAAGACCTGCACGGTCCATCCAGTCTGCCCAACAAGATAACCACTAACTCTTCCTTTCCAAGGGATCTCACATGCCCGTCACACGCTTTAAATTCAAACACAGCCCTCGTCTCCATGACCCCCACTGGGAGTCCATTCCACGCATCCACCACCCTTTCCATGAAAAAGTATTTTCTTAGATCCATCCTAAGTCTATTTATCGTATGCCCCCTCATACCTGAGTTTTCCTTCATTTGAAAAAGGTTTACCTCCTGATCATTAACACCTCTGAGGTTTTTAAATGTCTCTATCATATCCCCTTCTCTCCCGCCTCTCTTTCTGTGTATACATGTTGAGGTTCCAAAGCCTGTCCCTAAATGTTTTATGACCGAGACCACTTACCAATTTTGTTGCTGCCTCTGGACCAACTCCATCCTGTTTATATCCTTCTGTAGGTGCGGTCTCCAGAATTGCACACAGTACTCTAAATGGGGCTCATTAGAAACTTATACAAGGGCACTATCACCTCTTTTTTTTTCCTGCTGGTCATCCCTCTCCTTATGCAGCCAAGCATCCTTCAGGCTTTGATCATAAATATTTGTTATTTATTGTTTAACTCCATGCCAAACCAGGGAGTTTAACAATAAAAATAAGTTTTATTTGCAAGCATTTTTTCACCCGTCTTTCTCTTTTGCAAAGTTCTCAAAGCATATCAACAACATATCATGCTTGGATATTACTAAAATATCAGATAAGTACCTCTTTCTTATGTCTAACAGATTAGTACAATAAATGAACTTTTAAAGTTAATTTTTTTCCACTGAAAATGATTCTTTGTGTTACAATTTTGTTTGTCAGGACCACCCTCAAGAACAAGCTTGGAATCAGGTAAGTTTAACTTTTTCCCCCCATCTTTCTACCTTTTGTTTCTCTCTATGTCTCAGTCTCTAATGTAGGAATCACTTACCCCCCTGTTTACTAAGCCGCGCTAGCAGCTACCGTGCGGCAATGCTGACACAGCCCATTCAGGCTGTATCCATATTAGCACACAGCAGCCATTAACGCGGCTTATTAAACGGGCGGGGGGGGGGGGGGTAGCTTGGTCCACAGTCCAGTTTCCTTCAAGTCTTCTCTTTCTTGCGGTGGTCGGCTTCAATCTCAGGACATCTTCTCCCTACTGTCCTTTCTTTAAAAACTCAACAAAGAAGCCTGTCTCTCTGGTGTGTGCCCCTTCCAAATGTGTCCTACCTTAACATTTTACTATTTGTGTTTACTAACTTTTTTTCCCCAAATAAACAGGTAAGCATAGGTCCCTAATCTATCCAACCCACAACATCAACCCCAAAACATCACACATGAATTCCCAATTCACTATCACACTATACCCTCAAACATTACCCTTACAGACTCTTTGAAGTTTCTCTCAGTCAAAACTCAACTCATTCGCTTCTTCATAAATACAGACATTAAAATCTTTGGTAATCACACCTCCACAAACCACCAAACTTTAACCCCACAAATAGTTGTTCCTCATAAATTATTGCACATGCCCCAAGACACGTCTTTACGCTAATACAACTCCCTCCCAACTGTCAGCCATTTAATACCACGGGGGCTCTGTCTTCACAACATACCTAGCCATCCCTGCCATTCTGTTGCTCATGACAACAATTTTAACCAGTTTTACTTTTCAAACCCAGCATCACATCCTCACATCTGCCAAGTCTCCCGCTTATAGCGGGACACTCCTACTTTCTCGGGTAATTTCTCGCTGAGAAATCGGGATCTGTTGCTGAGTTGGCTCCTGTCCAGCGACAGCAGGAAGCGCCTTCAACCTCCCTGATCTCCTGCTGCCGCTGATCCCATGCCCCATGGCAGCAGGAGATGACATTTAATGAATGCATTTCCTGCTGTCTCTGGATGGGGCCATGAATCAGCTGTGCCGGGTGGAGAAATGGACAGAGTTGTGGGTGGAGCAATGGGCGGGGTGGGCAGAGCTGAGGAAGACCTTAAATTTGCTATACTGCTTAAACTGGCTAGCAGAACAAAGCGGTGTGCAGGCTAATTAAAAACAACAAACAATAAAAGGAAAAGGAACTACAATAAATATAAGACAGAATACAATCATACAGAGAGGACAGAAAAGAAGGACAAGGCAACGAATGGTAAACAACTAATCTAGAGAGGATCTCTGTTTATATGGTATTTTATGGTAAAATTAACATAGAAGTACCATGTATATTAGTGCTGATGATGGCCTTTATAAGGCAGGCACATTTGCACCCATGTACCTTGACAACCAAAGCTTCTGTAGAACTCCTACAAATGATGAGGTGCAGATAGGGTGATTGGATGTTCCGATCACGGTTCAGGGGTTCCCCACGCCCACCCTCACCATTGAGAAGTTTTACAGAAAAAATGTGGAAATTCTTTAAACTATAGAGTGTGCAACTTTGAATGTTAGTTGAATTTCCCTTGATGTTCAGAATTTTTATAATGACAACATTACACACGAAATCATGAATTAAATTGAAATAATTTATTGTACATGTCAATTTTGTACCTAAAAAATTCCAATCAATATTGGCATTAAATGAATAAACATGCAAATGATCAATTGCAATCAAAAGGCATTACATTACATGCAATTTTTAAAATTCTCTCTTTTATATCCCACCTCCACCAAATCAGATAAGTACTTAAAACAGTATCATAAAATTAATATTTACTTAAGACTTTCATTCCCAAATTATGTTTAGACACTTTTCAGTTCTTGTAAGGACTGATCCTTTATTTTTTTTTCCTTTGCGGGTTTCTCACCTAGCCAACGGGTAAGTGGTTATTATAGGTTTTTTTTCCCTTTAATTTCTCTGTTGTAAGTCAGACTTTGGTATAGTTCTGAATGGTATTACACTTAACTTTTCTTCCCGCTTTCTTGCAAACCTTCTTTTCTTCACCTTTCTTTAACGTTGGGTACCGTAATGCTGATGCCAGCTGGAAGCAGGAGTCCGTTTCGCCGAATCTACTACTCTGAGCTTTAACAAAATCAAAAAGGCAAAACCCTATCCCTGACTAATTCAGCAAATCAATTCCCCTTTTGTTGTAATTTTTAACTTATTTCCCTAACTAGCTTTCCCAAGTAAAGAAATATATAATCATACAGCCCTGTTCTGATCCCTCCCACCAATAAAACTCCCCAGAATTTAAAAGTCTCAGTAAAACAATTTTACTTTACAATCACCCTTATCAAGACTACTGAGTAACATCAGAGGACTGCCCTCACTGGCTTTTAAACCATATATTTTCCTCCTCTCAAAGTAACTAGCTATAGAATACACAGGGTTTTTCACTTATACCAGTTTCCAAAATCCCCTGTTTACACTTTAGCAATGCATGCGCATTTAAAGAGACTCTTTAACCATGGACACCCAGGGTGACCAAATATTACAAAAGCAAACCTCCCCAGCTTAACGGACTTTTTACTGTGGTATGGGCTATTAATCTGCTGTAATCTTAAAGCTTGCACTGAAGCCCCAGCACCAGTTGTCCCTCTAAAGCCAATAAACAAAAATGTAATCCTTAGTTCAGACACTCATTCAATGTGCCCTAAGCACTTTCACACTCCACCAAACCCCGTTAATATACAATTTTACTCCCAGCTGACCAGAGACCACTCATACAGGTCTTGTCAGCTTCAGACCTACCTCCCAACTGCCAACTGTAAGGTTTAGAACCCACTTCCCAGCTCAAGCCACCAGCACAAGCCTCCAACACTCTAAACCCAGGTAAAACCCCTTTTAAATGGGACATACTCTTATTTTTTTTTCCAACCCTTTACACTTCCTTTATAAAATTAACCTATAATAATATGGTAGATGGAAGAAAAGACCAACCTCCCCTCTAGTCTTCCCACTTGTTCCTGTATATATGAGTCAGAACATATCCCAGCCTCAGAGTATGACCACCTGCAAGGTCTGTCTCCTTATCTAGAAGTCTTTTGTCCTCCTTCTTGGGTAGACAAATGAACAAGATCCCCACTTAGTTCCTTTGTGCATCTCACTCTTCTCATGCACAACACTATTAAGAATATTTTATAGCAGCATTAAACCAAGCTGGATTAACTTGTTATGGAAAAATGGAGTCAGTGGACGACTACTATCCTCCTGAGATTACCTGGGTTGTGAGGTTTCCACAGTATGATAACTGATCCATTTTGTATCCTGCATCGCCATCTAGTGGACTCTGTTAAACTTCCTACAACCATCGGGGATAGCTTGAAAACTTGGTTGGCTAGGTGCATCCCAAGGACTGGATTGAGAACCCTACTCTACCTCCAGTCCAAACAAGCATGAACAGATGACATGAGACCTCACTGGCATGGGGGAAGACAGCAGGGTTCTGAGATCCTCAAAATATGTTTTGTCCCATTGTTTTACTACCAACGATATTCGAATGCCTCGCACAACTCTGTTCAATGTAATCCATAACTTATTTGTAACAAATGTATTTCTATTATTCAAGTCTTATTGTAAGCCACACTGAGCCCGCAAATAGGTGGGAAAATGTGGGATACAAATGCAACAAATAAATAAATAAATAAATAAAATATAAATTTGTTCTGCTTAGCATATTTTGTGAATGCCTGAACACTGCTATTCCTTTTGTACACACAGACTTTCTGTAAGTTATTATTATTATTATTATTTTTTAATTATTTGTGTCTCTGTGGTTCTTGCTGTTTGGAATGTCATTGTGTTTTTATTATGTATGTTTTACTTGTATTCCACCTTGGACAAAGGCAATCTAGAAATGATAAATTCTAATTCTAATAAATGTAGCCTGTCAGGAATGAAAGTGCCACAGGCCCTCCTTTCAGGCCCTACTGCAGCAATCATTAATTAATTTTGCAAACCTTGCTCTGATTGGTCCTTATTCGATGCAAGCGGGTCTGAGTTTACTTGAAAAAAAAGAAAATCTGTGTCAAAGTGTGGGGTTTCCACATGACAAAGTCTCTGCTTTGTTCCCTACAGGAATCTTTTTGGTGCAGGATTATCGGAAAGGAGGATACTCCCCCTTCCCAAGAAATGGCTAGTAACATAGTAGATGACGGCAGAAAAAGACCTGCACGGTCCATCCAGTCTGCCCAACAAGAGAACTCATATGTGCTACTTTTTGTGTATACCCTACTTTGATTTGTACCTGTGCTCTTCAGGGCACAGACCGTATAGTATGCCCAGCACTATCCCCGCCTCCCAACCACCGGCTCTGGCACAGACCGTATAAGTCTGCCCAGCACTAGGCCTACCTCCCAACCACCAGCCCCGCCTCCCACCACCGGCTCTGGCACAGACCGTATAAGTCTGCCCAGCACTATCCCTGCCTCCCAACCACCAGTCCCGCCTCCCACCACCAGCTCTGGAAGTCTGATAGGCCCCCACAGCTTTTGTTTTTCCTCTGCTACTCAGAAATTAAAACCTGACAAAAATTGAGACATGCTGAAAGAGAAAATATATAGGATTTTGTAAAGACTGTCAATGTGGGGGCAATATGGGGGGGGGGGGTTAATTTTATAAATCATTCGTTACACATGGAAAATGGATGTAAAAAATATCCTATATAATAAAACGCACCTCCAACATTCTACTACTACTTAACATTTCTAAAGCGCTACTAGAGTTACGCAGCGCTGTACAATTTAACATAGAGGGACGGTCCCTGCTCAAAGAGCTTACAATCTAAGAGACAAATGAACGGTCAGTCCGATAGGGGCGGTCAAAATGGGGCAGTCTGGATTTACTGAATGGTAAGAGTTAGGTGCCGAATGCAGCATTGAAGAGGTGGGTTTTAAGCAAAGACTTGAAGATGGGCAGGGAGGGGGCTTGGCATAAGGGCTCAGGAAGGCTGTTCCAAGCATAGGGTGAGGCGAGGCAGAATGAGCGGAGCCTGGAGTTGGCGGTGGTGGAGAAGGGTACAGAGAGGAGGGATTTGTCCTGAAGCTGACTGCAAGGCTGAGGCATTCCTGCTCTCTGTATCCATCTCCTGAATTGACATCACGTACTTCCAGGTTCGTCAGCAGAAGTGACACGAGGTTTCTCGCTTCAGAATGTTGGAGGTGCATTCTATTAAATAGGATTGGTCAGTTCCTTGAAGCACAGCCAGAGCTCAGCGTCTTGCACAGTAACGCTCAGACACCAGAAAGAGAGAGAGGGGGCCGACACCAGAGAGGGGGGGCCCGACACCAGAGAGAGAGAGGGGGGGCCTGACACGAGAGAGAGGGAGGGAGGGAGAGAGGGGGGGAGGTATCTGTCACACACTCTCTCTCTCTCTTTTTTTTTTTTTTTTTTTTAATTACTTCTTTATTCATATATTTCAATATATCATCACAATACGTGAATATGCAATCGGCATTTATACAAGAGGCAAAAATAAGAAATAAAAGGAAATATCATTAAGAGCCTTTACTCGGGCTTATTACATCAGGAGTGGTGGAGTGGTGGAAGAAAATCCCCCGATAGCAGGGGAAGGAATGGATCTTACTTCTTTCCTTGAAAGTTCATTGGAGATAATTACTCAGAGGTTGACTCTGCTTGTTACTTTTGTGCTGGAGCCTGATAGGAATGCCGTATTAAGGCTTTCCTTGAGACACTTAGAAAATCTGTTTTTGGGCTCAAAAATTCGTATGTTTCCTGATCTCTCAAGGCCTACACAGATGAGACGGAGGGCCTTTTTGGAACTCCGCCCTAGGGTGGTGGCACTGGGAGCAATTTTTATATTACGTTTTCCTTGTTATTGTAATGTAATGCTTGAGGGTAAACAGTTTCAATTTGTAGACCCAAAACAGTTAAAACAATTTCTAGATGCTAGAGTGGAATTGAATGTTGTGTGCCCTCCCTAAATGCAGGCTGGGGTCTGAACCAGAGGTTGCAACCACTAGTCTCTATCTCTCAAACACTCTCTCACAGTCAATGTCTCTCTCACTCTCACACACTGTCTCTCACACACTCTATGTCTCACACTGTATCACATTCACTCTCTATGTGTCACACAGTCACTCACACACTCTCTTGGTCTCATACACTCAGTCTCACAAAGAGTCTGTGTATCGTACACACTGTATCTGTGTGAAACACACACTCTCTCTCACACTGTGTCTCACAGATACACTCGCACCCAGACTCACTCTCTCTCACACACACACACACTCGCACATTCACTCTCTCTCTCACACACAGTCACTCTCACATACACTCTCTCAAACATACTCACTCCAAGGAAAACCTTGCTAGTGCCCGTTTCATTTATGTCAGAAACGGGCCTTTTTTACTAGTATATATATAAGTGCACAGAAACACTACACCTACCTTTATATGACATATAGCCCTGAATAATCTGACCACCTAACATCAGTTCAAGAATGGGCTAAAAACTACAAACTATGCCTGATCCCAAGTAAAACTGAGCTTCTATGGGTCCCTAACACAAGCGGGCACATACCCAACATCAAAATCTCTTTTGGGAAATATGAAATTCCCCTCAAATCACAAGTCAGGAACCTTGGAATACAGCTCGATTCAACACTTACTCTGAACTCCCTAATCAAAGCAGTCTTCAAAAGCAGCTTCTATCACTTGCAACAACTACACTGCCTGTCTCCTTACACTGAGAAGGCAAGCCTCCTCTCAGCTGTGCATGCAATGATAACATCAAGACAGGATTACTACAACACATTCTACACCAGTGTTTCCCACATCCAGTCCTGGAGTATACCTTGCCAGTCAGGTTTTCAGGAAATCTACAATGAATATGTATCAACTTGATTTGCATACACTGCCTTCATTATATGCAAATCTCTTTCATATTCATTGTAGATATCTTGAAAACCTAACTGGCAAGGGGTACTCCAGGACTGGACTTGGGAAACATTGCTCTACACTGGTCTGACTACAAAGGGTTTGCACCAGCTCCAATTGATGCAGAAGGCTGCATGGGGGATGTAGAAGGCTGTAAACGACGACGTGACCACATCATACCATTTTTTCAAAAACTTCACTGCCTACCAGTACAATACAGGACCAAATTTAAAACTCTATCCAGCTTATTTTCGAAACAGAAAGACGCCCATATTTCGACCCAAATCAGAAGATGGGCACCTTTCTCTCATGGGCGCCCAAATCGGTATAATCGAAAGCCGATTTGGGGCGCCTCCAACTGCAGTCTGTCGCGGGAACAAAGTTGACGGGGCGTGTCAGAGGCGTGGTGACGGCAGGACTGGGGCGTGTTTATCAGCCGAGGAGAGATGAGCGCGCTCGGCCAATAATGGAAAAAAGAAGGGTGCCAGAAGCGATAATTTGGCTCTCTTTTTCTGGATCCTTTTTTTTCACGAACAAGTCCCCCAAAACTGCCCCAACTGCCCAGATGACCACCGGAGGGAATCAGGGATGACCTCCCCTGACTCCCCCAGTGGTCACTAACCCCCTCCCACCAAAAAAAAAAAGAACTTTAAAAACTTTTTTTCCCAGCCTGTATGCCAGTCTCAAATGTCATACCCAGCTCCATGACAGCAGTATGCAGGTCCCTGGAGCAGTTGTTAGTGGGTGCAGTGGACTTCAGGCAGGTGGACCCAGGCCCATCAACCCCTACCTGTTACACTTGTGCTGGTAAATGGAAGCCCTCCAAACCGCCCCCAAACCCCACTGTAACCACATCTAGGTGCCCCCCTTCAGCCATAAGTGCTATGGTAATGGTGTAGAGTTCTGGGGAGTGGCCTTTGTGGGGGAATTTGGGGTGCTCAGCACCCAAGGTAAGGGAGCTGTGGACTTGGGAGGTATTTTAATTTTTTTTAATTGTTACAAGTGCCCCCTAGGGTGCCTGGTTGGTATCCTGGCATGTCAGGGGGACCAGTGCACTACGAATCCTGGCCCCTCCCACAACCAAATGCCTTGGCGTTGTTCGTTTTTGAGCTGGGCACCTTCGGTTTCCATTATCGCTGACAACCGCTGCCGCCTAGCTCAAATCTGCCCAAATCCTATGCATTTGCCTGGCACAAACCGTATTATCGAAACAAAAGATGGACGCCCATCTTTTCCGAAAATATGGTCTGTCCCGCCCCTTCGCGTATCCGTCCTCGGAGGTAGGCGCCCATGGAGATGGGCATTCACGTTCGATTATGCCCCTCTTTGTTTCACATTCAAGGCTCTTAAAGGAAATGGCCCAGAATACACATCTCCAAGGTCACAAAGGTCCTCCCAAGGGGTATTCCCTAACCACACCCTCTCCACAGGACATCACATGATGTGATACCCGCAAGCGAGCCTTTTCCAGAGTAGCCCCCACACTCTGGAATACACTCCCTGAAAGGCTCCGCTTAACCCAAGACTATCTCTACTTCAGGAAGCAATTGAAAGCTCAGATCTTCAATCAGGCCTTTAATGAAAGAAGTAACTAGTCACACAAGGAATACCACTGACTGCACGTTTATCCACTCCTATCCCAGCTAATATTTGAGCACCTATCTGACCTCATTTAAAACTAGTCCCTTATTTTCTTACTCCTGTTACTCTATCTTATCTACCTATATGTTCCATCTTATACACCCCATGCTAATAAAATGATTTATTAAGTATTATGTTGACATTGTAATGTCATACTATGTTATACTTCGTATTGGTGTTTGATTATTTTTACTGCTGTAATTGTCTATTGCTTTATTCTTGCTGTACACTGCCTTGGAGGGGCCCTTTTACTAAGCGGCGATAAACCCACCGCAGGCTTACCGTGCACCAATCCAGAACTACCGAAGGAGCCCAGCGGTAGTTCCCACCCCTACTGCACCATTTCTGGCGCTACAAAAATACATTCTATTTTTATAATGCTGGAACTTAACCGGCAGTGCTCGATTACTGCCGGGTTAGCGCGAGAGCCCTTACCGCCATCTCAATGGGTGGTGGTAAGGGCTGCCACCCCCCCCCCCCCCCCCCCCCCAAATGGCTGCATGGTAAGTATTTCACTTACACACAGCCATTTGATTTCTTCAAAAACAGACAGCCTTTTACCCGCTGCGTTAAAAGGGGGCCTCAGCGAGCATCAACAACACACATTGAAGATAGTACAGGCCCCCTTTTACTATAGCTTAGTAAAAGGGCCCCTGAGTGAATTCCTTCAAAAAGGCAGTAAATAAATCCAAATAAATAAATATGATAGGCAGGTAAAGTGCATACACACACACGCATATATATATATATATTTTTTTTTTGCACCTGCCTCAGAATAGATGTAAATTTGGATAAGAACCATTAAGTATTTGTAAAGGATGAAACAAACAAAACCACTCCCTAATAAATCCTACAAATTTAATAGATTTGTAAGTCCAACGACTTCAAAAGTGTAGCAAAGGAACCATCAGAACAGATTTTTTTTTTTTGTTACATTTGTACCCCGCGCTTTCCCACTCATGGCAGGCTCAATGCAGCTTACATGGGGCAATGGAGGGTTAAGTGACTTGCCCAGAGTCACAAGGAGCTGCCTGTGCCTGAAGTGGGAATCGAACTCAGTTCCTCAGGACCAAAGCCCACCACCCTAACCACTAGGCCACTCCGCCATGAGATATTTTTCAGTATTTTTGACTTTCAGCTACCCATTCTAATGATCCCTTTGCTACCCTTTTGAAGTTGTTTTACTTGTTTCTGACTGCATCAGGAGTCTAAAGAATAAATACAGAGCACTCAGAATCACAAATAAGCATCTCTATTTCTATTTTGATTTATCGTTCATATTTTATGTAGTGTTCGTAATAATATACATTGTTTATATTTTTTTGTGATTCCATTTACTCTTTAAACTTCTAATGCAGGCCGAAAAGCCAAAACACAGCCTGTCTCAAGTCTAGCATAAACCTTCAATAAAGGATTGGTGTTCGGCACCTTGGATGTGAAAGTTTTGTCCTGTACATAAGTACATAAGTACATAAGTAGTGCCATACTGGGAAAGACCAAAGGTCCATCTAGCCCAGCATCCTGTCACCGACAGTGGCCAATCCAGGTCAAGGGCACCTGGCACGCTCCCCAAACGTAAAAACATTCCAGACAAGTTATACCTAAAAATGCGGAATTTTTCCAAGTCCATTTAATAGCGGTCTATGGACTTGTCCTTTAGGAATCTATCTAACCCCTTTTTAAACTCCGTCAAGCTAACCGCCCGTACCACGTTCTCCGGCAACGAATTCCAGAGTCTAATTACACGTTGGGTGAAGAAAAATTTTCTCCGATTCGTTTTAAATTTACCACACTGTAGCTTCAACTCATGCCCTCTAGTCCTAGTATTTTTGGATAGCGTGAACAGTCACTTCACATCCACCCGATCCATTCCACTCATTATTTTATACACTTCTATCATATCTCCCCTCAGCCGTCTCTTCTCCAAGCTGAAAAGCCCTAGCCTTCTCAGCCTCTCTTCATAGGAAAGTCGTCCCATCCCCACTATCATTTTTGTCGCCCTTCGCTGTACCTTTTCCAATTCTACTATATCTTTTTTGAGATACGGAGACCAGTAGTGAACACAATACTCCAGGTGCGGTCGCACCATGGAGCGATACAACGGCATTATAACATCCGCACACCTGGACTCCATACCCTTCCTAATAACACCCAACATTCTATTCGCTTTCCTAGCCGCAGCAGCACACTGAGCAGAAGGTGTTGCCTCCACTGTTTTTGCTTTTCCAAGTAGCACACTGTGCCATAATGTATACTGTTATTTGAATATTTACTGTGGCAACTGTTTATTGTCTATGTCCAGTTATATTTGCTGCATACTGCCTTGGGTAAATTTATTCATAAAAGGCACTCACTAATCCTAATAAAGTACATCTTATTATACTATTACCTTAGTCCAAATTCTGAAGATGTTAGGCTCATGCACAGCACTACATGAAACCAAAAGTCTTTGGGGATCCTTAAAAAAAAAGTTATTTTCTCTAGTGATCCCAGGAATATTAAGTGTCCAAGCCTCTGCTTCTTTGCTGTGCTTCATCTGGTCATGCATGAAGACTTCCAGCTTCCCTTGTTGCACAGACGCCAGACACATAACAGAAATGAAGCAGAAACTTTCACACCTGACATAAAAGACTAACTGGGGTTTCTAGAAGTGCTTACTCAGCACATTATCAGTACAGACAGAGTATTGTCTGTTGTCAAACTATGCTGGCTGATGTAGCATTGTAATAATAGCAGACTATCAATCAGGATTACATTTAAGTTTTGGGCAAAATCAAAGTAACATAGAAACTGCTAGAAGTCAACTAGGTCATGCTGGTTTGGACAGTGGGAATTTGTGCACTCAACTGCTCCTTCTCCAACCACCCTCTCAAACTTGTTCCCCAGGCACCTCCAAAGACTATCTTAAACAAGTTCCTCATTTTCATTCTTTCTACCCATCAGCAGCTTTACAAAATCAAAAGAAGCCCACAGATCTCTTTCCTGGCCTCATTTTTTGCTCAAAGCCTTCATTTTTTGGAACTTCTATAAAGGAAAAATGATTCTCACTTTAAAAAAGTATATTGTGCAAGCAGAAACTTTATGCAGAAAGCACCTGGGCCTTTTCCCCAATCCTAAAACATAGCACTTTCAGCCTGAAGTCCATCTGCCTAGGAATCGCTCCAGAATGGCTGCCAACCACCCTAACCGCCCTCAAAAAACCACCGCCGCCCTCCCTCTCCAAGTCCAGATTCGGATGCCTCGGGTGAAGCCGTCAGGAGGTGGTCAAGAGTGTGGACCACAATGCGGAGGTGATAAGCGCTGGGAGGAGGCGTGAGGAGGAGACGGAGGAAGCTGGCACACAGGACACTGCCGGCAGTGATCACAAGGAGGGCCAAAGTGACTCGGGGGAGGGAGTGGAGGAAGACGACGATACCGACAAAACGCATGACCCCCAGGAAGAGCAGAGTGATCCCGAGGAGACTGGAGGAGAGCTACAAGATCAGCAAAATGATAGCAGGACTAAAGACTCCTCTGGAGAGGGAAAGGTATGATGGCTCACAGACACATCACTCTCTGTCTCACACTCACTCACACATAGGAGCTGCTGCTTCACATTGTCCTTATTAAATTGCTGTTCCATCTGAAACAAGTTTAAAGCTGTTTCAACTGGATATACAGTGCCTTAAAATGTGGAGGACACAAGGAGGGGGGAGACAGACAGACCCTGCAACTGAGAAAAAGGGAGGGAGGGGGGACCCTGCAACTGGGAAAAAGGGAGGCAGGGAGGGGACCCCCCTGCAACTGGGAAAAAGGGAGGGAGGGTGGACCGACGGCGACCCTGGAGCTGGGAGGGGGGACCCTGGCACATACTCTCATTGTCACACACACACTCGCACCCAGTCTCACTCTCTCTCTGTCACACACACACACACACACACACACACTCGTACATTCACTCTCTCTCACACAGTCACTCTCACACACACTCTCTCACACACAGTCTCTCTCAAACATACACACTCCGTGGAAAACCTTGCTAGCGCCCGTTTCCTTTAAAACAGAAACTGGCCTTTTTTACTAATTTTACATAAAGCGTTTGTCTAATCTATTTTGTGGAAGATGGCAAGCCGCTGGAGGAATAGCTTAAAACATGATTTTCAGAGGGAACGTTAAGAGTGTTGTTCAGGCCTGAAGAGAGGCTGCAGGCAGAGGTCACCCCTTTCTCCAGGGATCCCACAACACAAAAGAAAACAGACTCTCTGTTCAGATGCTGTTTTACTGTGCACTTCCAAAACTGAAAATCAGGACATTTAGCAAGTGGATCCATCACACACTGCTCAAGCACCAGTCCTGCAACATCTAGCATTCTGTGATCTATATTCCACGAATAGAGGGTACAACAGCATACAAAGAAAGCATACAAAAGAAAAGCAACAATGGGCCTTTAAGACTGGGACAATTGAAAATCTTTATTGATGACCCGACACGGGCCGTGTTTCGGCATGAAACAACGCCTGCCTCAGGGGTCAAAGAGAAACTATGTAACATGCACATGGTATCACTTCAATGCCCCAACGTCTGGAAAAAATATTCGCTAATGGCCTTACGGGCGAAAATAGGGCTCTATTTTCATCAGCGAATATTTTTACCAGACGTTGGGGCATTGAAGTGATACCATGTGCATGTTACAGAGTTTCTCTTTGGCCCCTGAGGCAGGCGTTGTTTCATGCCGAAACACGGCCCGTGTCGGGTCATCAATAAAGATTTTCAATTGTCCCAGTCTTAAAGGCCCAGTGTTGCTTTTCTTTTGTGTGTGATCTATATTCCAGCATTTTGTACTTACAAATCAGGATTACAAACTCTAAAACGTTATGGTATGGATATCTAAAAACCAAGTTTAACCCAAGCCAGGTGAAAGGTCAGTTTTAGGTCATGGTAGTGATACACTGCATGTAGGAACTTATGGTTAAGTTTTACGTAGAGATTAAAAAAAAGCACAGATGATAGCAGAAAAGGACCGCTTGGTTCACCAGTCTATCCAAACGTAACTGCTTTCTGTGCTGTCACAAGTCTTACCTGATCCTCCACCAAGTTCCTTTGTGCTTATACCATGTATGCTTGAGTTCTGCCACTGTTTTGGCCTCTAACCCAATCTGGAACTACAAGACTCTTCCTCATAGGCCCTGATATAAAAGAAGTCAGCATGAGCTTTAAACTCTAAAACAGTGGTTTTCAATCTAGTCCTCGGGGACCACCTGGCCAGTCGAGTTTTCAGGATATCCACAATTAATATGCATGAAAAAGATTTGACTACCAAGAAGTCTGGGCATGCAAATCTCTCTCATATACATTCATTGTGGATATCCTGAAAACCCAACTGGCCAGGCAGTCCCTGAAGACAGGGTTGAAAACCACTGATCTAAAAGACACCTGGCAAATTATAACCTATAACCGTTGTCTTCATTCCCAGTCCTCAAAGACTGCCGATAGGTCAGATTTTAAAAACACCTCCAATGCAGGGGTGGGCAGCCTGAGGCTCCCCAATGAATTTTATGTGGCCGGCAAGACCATGGGAAGCATACACAGAAAACAGAGTTTGGAGATTTTAAATATTGTATTTTGCAAATATTTTCACAACAGTGGCAGAGGTCTCATTAAACTTTTAAACAAATGACAGATGTATACGGTTAACAGACCACTCTGGTAATAATTTATGTCCATTCAGTCCTCACACCGATTTTTTTTTGACAGTGAATTATATGGCACATTTGTTAATTTTCAGTATGAGGCCCACTAGGGATAGTGCTGACATTCATGCGGTTCTCTGTGTATGAAAGTTGTCCACCCCGCTCTAATGAATATGCAAGAGAGAAATTGGTGTGCTTGTTATCTCTATTGTATGCACATTTTTCTCATGCATATAATTAGAAGTATCCTGAAAACCTGACCTGTTGGCAGCCCTCAAGGATTGGGAATGAAGACCATGGCCCTGTGAGCTCAAGGAAGAAGCTCTCATTGGCATACTCCAAATATTGTGCACCAACAGTAAAACTGAAATACGAAAATTGTACCAAATATACCCTCACTCACATGTAAGTTTAAATTTTGTCTTGGTACGCATAAAGCCAACCCATTCGAAAACACTACCCTGGAAAGATCAGAACAGGACAGGCAATGGAATGGCAAAATGAACTCATTGAAAACCTGATGTATGACAAAAAGTGGGAGTCTGCAGCACTAAAAGTGGAGGCAAAACTCAACATGATATATCTTGATTAACTGTACAAAGAATTTGCCTTTAGTTTAGCCACCCATTTATTTACCCCAATTGACTCTGTACCACCCATCTTGTCCCCATCTATATATCTGCGCTTGGCCCCTTAGCTGTATGGTAAGCTGTATTGTAGAAAAGCATTAGAATCATAGCGATCTTATTTGAATGTTCTAATTGTGTGCTTATTAGATATTCCATCGCCGTTTTGCTTATATCATATCTCTGTTATTTGAATTTCAGTGCTGTTAAATGTGTATATTTTTGATCCTTTTTCACGGTAGTCTTATTATTAGGTTTCAATTTGCTGTTTTCAAGTTTTCCTCCCTCGTTGTATTTATGTTTATACTTGTACATTTTACTATTGTTATGCTGTTAACAAAATTGTAAGTTTGATGTTAAACTGTACCTACTGTACACTGCCTTAGGTGAATCTCTTTATAAAGGCAGTAAATAAATCTCAATAATAATAATGTTGGCCCCCAACTAAGGGCATACACCAAATATCGTGGCTCATGATGCTGCTCGGTGTGCCCATCTCAATGATCCATAAAAGGAAACATACAAAGAATGACAATAATTTAGATATGTAATTCCTGGTAAACAGTGCACATGGACTTAGAACACTGCAATTGATCATCATCTGCATGCTCTGTATCCTTTGGTTAAAACTGCTGCAGGAAATGCTTGGGAGGCAGACACAGCACTGCGCTTTCCTTCCATAATGCTGCTCTCCTCCTCCTCCTCCTCATTAATGTCCATTTGCTCAGTAAAGAACTGTCTTACACAGACAGGGCACAGCAACGGGTCCTGCCTTAGTCTACAATTTTCCTGTGGTTTCAGATGGCTGAAATTCTCCAGCTTCGAGTTTCTCTTTGTACTTTAAATAATCTCTCCTTTTGTCAAAATGTTTTACCTGTTAAGTAACAGAACTGAAAATTAGTATTTAGATGGTCTTTTCTCCAGGACACAGCAATCCACCAGGGCCTATCATTGGCTGTGCCCTAGGACTTATACCAACTGCACAGCAATGATCTCACTTACAGCTGGGATCTTTAACATACTGAATCACATTAGGATACCTTTGGAAACAGAAATGTCAGGGACTGTCTCTTCATGTTCAAGTGTACAGCGCTGCGTACGTCTAGTAGCGCTTTAGCAATGATAAGTAGTAAAGAAGGATGTACCACCCCCAAGTCACAGCTATTTCAGCTAATTACTACCCATCCATCCTTCTGTTATACTTAATTTCCTACTTTACATAACAAAATTCTGTGTTACCTATTACTATGTAAGCCGCATTGAGCCTGCTTTTAGTGGGAAAGTGCGGGATACAAATATAATAAATAAATAAATTACAAATATAGCAGATTAATTTATGATAAAGCAAATATTTCCTTGTCTGTGCTATAGTTGGAATATTTTGTTCAATTCCATCAACATCATGCATGTATGGACTGCATCCACAAATCTATTAGTGTACAAGGTCAGCTGCTCAAGCATGATCTCATACTGTGCACATTTACACAGAGAGAACTTACCCACTGCTGTGGACAGTATGCTTCAAAAGAACTTCGTAGCTTCTGGCATTTGGAAAAATCATCCTGATTCTCATCTAAGCACCTCCAGAACTGGTCCCGTGCTCCCCAGCATGCCTTCCTTTCCTTTGCGGTTGGAGCAGACATTTCTGTCACTTGGAGGAACAAAAGCCATCATTAGTTTACATGTATTCCTTCTCACAAACTAGTATTTTATTCTTTGACATAACAGAAAGGGAAAGGATGGGATTTTGATTTAGCTTGCACGTTTTTTTCCCAAGCTCAAGGCAAGTTACATTCAGATACAGTAGTGCTTACAATCGAAAGTCTGTACCTGAGGTAACAGATGATTAAGCAACTTACCCAAGATTATAAGGAGCTGCAGTGGGATTTGAAATAGGTTTCCCTGGTTCTCAACCTGTTGATCTAAACATTAGGCTACTCCTCCCCTCCAGGAAGAAATACTGTCATTGATGCATAATAAATGTGTCTTCCCAAGTGACTCTCTCCTCTTTTACTCCTATGATAGGGTGTAGTAATGGATGAGGAAGAAATGAACAACCAAAGTTGATACAATTCTCATACAAGCTTTAGAGGAGCTGTTCTATAGGTGAGTTGTAGAATCTCTGGATAAGGAACCAGAAGGCTGCCTGCTCAAAAATGTAGCTGGACTAGAAAACAGGCTGTAGCACCATGAGGTGCTTCAGTTAAGTATGAAATTCTCAGAAATGTGTCTGAGTTGGGTGTGTTAAATTAGACCTGGAATATAGCATGAGGTGGGAAAGCCATTTCCCTCCCAAACAGGGTATGTGCTTACTGCTTGACCTTTTAGCTTGGGAACTGTGTGGATGCAGGCTTCTACTGCCACTGTTTTGTGGTTGGGAAGTCCATGTGAGAGAAGCTTACTACTAGTACTACTAATCATTTCTATAGCACTACTAGACATATGCAGCACTGTACACATTATTTACAAGTACTTTCTGTGTCCCTAAGGGCTCACAACCTAAGTTTTTTGTACCTGGGGCAATGGAGTGTTTGCTGACTTGCCCATGGTCACAAGGAGCTGCAGTGGGAATCAAACCCAGGTTGCCAGGATCAAAGCCCACTGTACTAACCATTAGGCTACTCCTCTGCTTCTACTATTGCCACCTGTGTTATGGGAAGCTTTCACTGCTGTTGTGACCCACCTCAATATTGTGGTAAAGCAAAGAATGTATGTGAATCTCGCACTATTGCTCCCCTTGCTGTACCTGTTATAGTGGGACAGTCCATACATGAGAAAAGCTTGTATTGTTGTTATACCTGGTCTATTGTGGCCCAGAAATTTCCAGATACTATCCCCATTTTCTTCCAGTTTCAGGGAGAATTAGCTAGATTTCAGCAACCATATCTCCCCTCCATCCTGGAGAATAATTATTTGATGATGCTCAGTCTTTCCATCTCCCTGCACAACTGGTGAGCAACCAGTGATAAAAAGAAATAATTTCTCTGCAGAGGCTGCTGGACCAAGAAACCAACAGGCCGTCTATTTATTACGAACCAAGATGACGACACAAAAAGCAGAACAGACGAGGGAATCTACACGAAGACGAATTTAATGTTGGTTGAATAAATTCATCTTCACATAGGTTTCTTCGTGTGTTCTGCTTTTTGTGTCGCCATCTGCAGAGGCTGCTTCCACGGCTGACAGCGGGGACGGTGGTGGTACTGCCTGTCCCTAGAACCAGGGGAGGGGAGAATTACCGACTCTGGTTTGCTTGGAGATGCGCAGACAACACAATTACCTTAAGTTCAGCAGCAATTCATCACCCTTCCACTTTCCCTTGTATCCCAAGCCCAACTTCCTTTTGCAGCATGACCCCGCCTCCTTGAAACCATAGAGCGATACACTGTAACACAGTAGAGCTGCAGAACTCGCTGTACCTTGCTGAGACTCTATGGTCGAACTCAGATGTTGGTGGAAATGGAATTGGACGGCTGGAGTGGGAGCACGTGCACCTGCGTGATTAGAGCCCATATCGCCTTCAGGGATAAACTATGGGATTGGGCTATCTATTGCATAAAACTAAAGGCAAGTAGATCTCAGCAAGCCAGGGGATTAACAGCCATGGAAACCTGAGAAATGTTAAGTATTAGATATTTTATATTTATAGTCCTTGGATAGTAAACAAAATAAATACAAAGAAAAATAAGATACATTTTAATAATATGTTTTTTGACTAAGTTATGAAGGCTATAACCTTTTTTTCTCAGGTCAGGCAGTATCCTTGGATGTAACTACTCCCATGTTACATGCCTTTTCATAAAAAATCAAACAAACAAAAATGCATTCACAGTCAATACATAGACTCTTTTGCATATATAAGTAATGTGTATGTTTGTTTTTATTTGGACGTTGCTAGATTTTTAAAGTGAAATTGTAGGTGTACTTCTTGAAAATTATGCACTTAATGTATACTGCTTGGGAGCATATATGTTTGTAGTTTAATTATGTGCAAATGCTTGAATTTTCTCACGTATGTGCATAATGACCCTCCCTAACTGATCCTTTGGGAATGGCTTTGCTCAGTGCAGGCAAAACTACTCACTTATTAGGTGGGCAAAAAAGTCAAATTTATAGTTAAAAAAACACTTCTTCACCAGCATTAATATTTTAAAAAATTATCCACGTATAACATTTTAGAAACTATTTTCCCCTCTCTGTTACAGCAGGATGCTCCATGAACCTAACAACCAACAGACTGAAAGTACAATAAATGGTATAAAGTATAAAGCTGTGAAATCTCTTGCCGGAGATTGTGGTCAAGGTGACTAATATTGTGGGATTCAAAAGAGGTTTGTACAAGCTTATGCAGAAAAAGTCCATAAATATTATTAGCCAGGTACACTAGGAAAACTATTATTTATCCCTGGAGATGAGCTATAAGAAGCTGGACTTACTCTTTGGGTCTGCTAGGTACTCGTGGCTTGGACTGGCCACTGTCGGAGACAGGATTCTTGGCTCCATGGACCTTGGTCTGAGTACTCTGTGCTGATCAAGGATTCCTATAACACACCCTCTTTCCTTTTATAGAAGTAAAAGTAAATCAACCATTTAAAAAATTATTCTGTGAAGTGGAGAATATCTTTCTTATGCTTGGATTGGAAATGGCAGGCTATTCAATCTGCTGCATACTTTTAAAGGGGTCTCATTTCCACCCCCTACCCCCACTCCCCAAGTTTACCTAACAACACTAGCAGAGCAAGGTAAAATGGCCAGGCTGAAAATAGCCTTCCTCAATCCACCTTACAAAGAGTGTATATTTTATCTGCATTAAAAAGGTATGTCGCTGTGAGCATGTTCAGATCAAGGGAGGAAATCCATGGATATACATGGGATTGTCAAATGTACACCCCCTATTTTTCTGTCTGCACAGATAATCTTTAATCAATTTGATTGACTGCCCTTTGATTCTTACAGCAAGCCAGTGTACAGAGCAATAAAACAAAATAAAAGGTGCAAAGTCCATGGATGCTTTTAAGGCATACACCTTGCAGTTGCTAATTTTCAAAGAACAGAAGTAACTTTTATTATTATTATTATTAGCATTTGTATAGTGCTACCAGGCACATGCAGCGCTGATCACCTGACATAAAGAGACAGTCCCTGCTCAAAAGAGCTTACAATCTAAATAATACTGACAGACAAGACAGTTACGGATGAGGGAAGTAATGGGTGAGAAGGAAGGAAGGGACAAGAGAAGGGCAATTGAGTATTCACTAGGAGCTAAAGGCAGCAGTGAAAAGGTTTGTTTTCAGCATAGATTTGAAAACAGGTAGAGATGGAGCTAGACGTATAGGTCCAGGAAGTCTATTCCAGGCATAAGGTGCCGCGAGAGAAAAGGAGCGAAGCCTGGAGTTAGCAGTGGAGGAGAAAGGGGATGACAAGAGAGATTTGTCCAGTGAACGGAGTTCACGGGGAGGAATGTAGGGAGAGATGAGAGTGGAGAGGTAATGGGGGGCTGCAGAGTGGATGCATTTAAAGGTCAGTATAAGAAGTTTAAACTGTATGCGGAAGCGGACAGGGAGCCAGTGAAGTGACTTGAGGAGTGGGTTAGTGTGGGTAAAACGATTCTGGCGGAAAATAAGATGTGCCGCAGAATTTTGGACAGATTGGAGAGGAGAGAGATGGCTGAGTGGAAGACCAGTGAAAAGTAAATTGCAATAGTCCAAGTGAGAGGTGACAAGGGTGTGGACAAGGGTTCTGGTAGCGTATTCAGAAAGGAAGGGGCGAATTTTGCTGATGTTGTAGAAAAAGAAACGACAGGTTTTGGCGATCTGTTGAATATATGCAGAGAAGGAGAGAAAGGAGTCAAAGATGACTCCAAGGCTACGGGCCAAGGAGACAGGGAGGATGTGAGAGCCATTAACAAAGATAGAGAAGGGGGAAAGAGGGGAGGAGGGTTTAGGGGGGAAATGAGAAGTTCAGTTTTCGTCATGTTTAGTTTTAGATGGCGTTGAGACATTCAAGCAGCAATGTCGGACAAGCAGGCTGAAATTTTGTCCTGGATTGAGGTTGAGATTTCAGGGTTGAGAGGTAGATTTGAGAGTCATCAGCGTAAAGATGGAATTGAAAGCTAAGGGATGAAATCAGGGTACCAAGGGAAGAGGTATAGATGGAGAAAAGGAGGGGACCAAGGACAGAACCCTGAGGCACACCAACAGAAAGCAGGATGGAAGTTGAAGAGGATCCACCAGAGTGTACACTGAAAGAACGAAGCGAGAGGTAAGAGGAGAACCAGGAAAGAACAGGGCCCTGGAATCCAAGCAAGGACAGCGTATCCAGGAGTATAGTGTGGTCAACAGTGTCGAAAGCAGCAGATAGGTCAAGAAGGATAAGGATAGAATAGAGACCTCTGGATTTAGCCAGTAGTAGGTCATTAGAGACTTTGGTAATGGAAACACACACATTCAATAATGGTGCTATTAAAACTGTAATCAAAACAAGGCATGACTCGACATGGGCCTGTGTTTCGGCCACTGCACCATTGTTGATCAATAAACAATGGCGAGCGTACTACAGTCACTCTTGCTTACACAATCACTCATCAAACTGCAGTTGAACACTGTAATCCCAATAGGCATAGAAACTTGAGTACCATCAATGACATCAGACTCCTGATACAGGCTAGGTGGTCGAAACACATTGTGGAGGCAGTTCTATAAATGGGCTTGTGCAGTTACATGCACATTGAATGCGTAAATGCCATCCTAATTGCCTAAATGTATTACATGCTGTTGTATAGTGTGTAAGTGCCAGGGGCAGACTGACCATTCGGGCAACTGAGCAGTGCCCAAGGTCCCAGGGCAGTGAGAGGCCTAGTACTTCCCTCCCACATGCCCGACATCCCTCGCTCCCTCTCTGGGACCAGGATGCCCCCACTGTCTCCCCCCCCCCCCCCCCCCCCCCCCCCCCCCACACACACACACACACCTGGAGTGAGAAAAGAGCTTCCAATCCAAGCAGTAAGAATCCAAGTCCACACTTATTACCTGAAGCTTGGTCCGCTGACACCAGAACTTCTCTCTGCTGCGGCCTGCCTCCTTCTGTCATAACTTCCTTCTTCCCCAGGAATGTGCTGCGGCAGAGGGAAGTTCCAGCGTCAGTGGACCAGGCCTCAGGATAGTAAGAGTGGACTCGGCTTCTCCTTTCCCTTCTTACTGCTTGGATTGGAAGTTCTTTTCTCGCACCAGGTGGAGATCGGGGTGGGGTTCTTAGATGGAAGCACGGGAGGAGGACAGAGAGAGGGGGGTGTCCTAGTCCCAGTCTGGAATGGTGGGGCCCAATGATCCTTATTGCCCGGGGGCCCAGATCAGTGTCACTCTGCCCCTGCATGTAACTGCAAGGGGGCATACACATGAAGGAAGCATGGGTGGGCCATGGGCATGGCACTAAACGATGTGCAATGTTCAGAAAACTATCAGGGATCCTCAGGAGCTTAGCCTAGAATGGGTGGCAGAGCTGGTGGTTGGGAGGCGGGGCTAGTGCTGGGCAGACTTATACGGTCTGTGCCGGGGCTGGTGGTTGGGAGGCGGGACTAGTGCTGGGCAGACTTATACGGTCTGTGCCAGAGCCGGTGGTGGGAGGCAGGGATAGTGCTGGGCAGACTTATACAGTCTGTGCCAGAGCTGGTGGTTGGGAGGCGGGGATAGGGCTGGCCAGACTTATGGTCTGTGCCCTGAAGAGGACAATACAAATAAAAAAGTAGCACATATGAATTTATCTTCTTGGGCAGACTGGATAGACCGTGCAGGTCTTTTTCTGCCGTCATCTACTATGTTACTATGCATGTGTTGCATCAGCCATTGACCTGGCGTAAGTGACCATTGCCAAACTTTTCACATCTAGGCACACCTAAGTGCCATTATAGAACTGGTGCTTATTGTGTCCCATCGTGGCACCTAGTTCAAGGCACCAACTTATAGAATTACCTCCAGTGTGCATTGGAGTGTATTAACTTTGAAGTGCATATTATCACATGGGGCAAAAGAACAGAGAGGAAGCTTCCAGTGATAGAAAAGGAAGAGGGTATCTTGGAACCTTTAGCACCCATTTTCAAAGCAGATTGATGCCTCAAATGACCAAAAAAAGGTCTATCTGCTGAAAACGTCCAAATCACAATTTTCAAAAGGCAGAATCTGGACGGTTTCCACTGCAGTTCATCCAGATAGCAAAACGGCATGTTGGAGGTATGTTTTGGGAGGGAAGAAACGTCCAAGGCAAAAAAGAGACTTTTTATCTAGATCTGTTTCAAACACGTCCAGGGTAGAAAAGGATGCCCTGATTGAGCAGCTAACCACTGTAGAGATGAAGGCAGGACAACTTCTTAATCTCTCAGTGGTTACTGACCCCCTCCTACCCCCCCTAAGAAGTGAAAGTGACAAGTGAATACTAGGCAAACTGTAGGAGAGTGTCTTCTGAGCTACAAGAGCAGGCTTTCTCAGTGCCTTTTCTCTGCTGCTGTTGTATTGCAGATGAATCCTGAGGTCTAAAAAGACAGTTGTGAACTTCTAATCCCATGTGTCTTATCTTCTTTGGACCCAAGTTGCCGTGCATCAGCAGGAAGTAGCAATAGGCTAATGAGTCTTGGAAATACCCATGTCATTTTTCAATTCTGCACTTTACTACTCTTTGAACTTTGCAGTACTATCTAATTTTAAAATACTATAATTGATTCAAGGGATCTTGTTATTAACTCTCTTATTTTTAATAGAGCGAGAAGCCTGCTTTGTGGATATCTGGGACCCACTGCAGTTTCTCATGTGAAAACAGAGGATGAGAAGTGAAGACTTTTAACAGAAATCATATTTTGTCAAAACAGGAAGTACATATTCCTCACATCAAGCTTTCTAGCCACATTTGAATTGGTACTGCAATTTAATATATTCAGTGGTGACACCTGTAGATACTGTTTAAATATAATGTAGTGTAGCACCAGATTAAAATACAGATATGTCCTTTCCACCACATCAGAATAGAAAATAATTCAAAGAACTTTTATTGTCACAACATTGGAAAGTTCTGATCTGCTCCTTTTCTGCCATTTTCTTTTAAGGACCTTGAAGGTTAGGCATAGAATTTTAGTTCAAACATTTTTATTGAACAAAGTAATAAAGTACAACCGAACAGCAAGAATCAACAATTGCAAAGGTTACCCCCCCCCCCCCCCCCCATTCCCTACTAATCCAAATAGGTCAAACCCGAACACCAAAGGGCTTGGATTGTCATAGTCCTCCAGAGTAACGTCAACAGGATACAGCCAAGTACATTCCCCTCAACCCCCCACTCAACAGAAAGAAGCCTACCCAAAAACCCCCTCCTCAACCCCGGAGAAAAGATTATAAAAACACTTTAAATAAAAAAAATAAAAAAGTGGTAAAGGAAGCCCCCCCTACTAAGCAGCAGGACAAGCCATTGATGAAAGGGGCAAAGAGGTATGAGTATCCCTACTAACCCCCCCCCCCCCCATCCCCAAATGCTATCCAAGTTTCATTCCCCAAACCAACCTCAGCCAAGCAGCAAACCCACGAAAAGTAAACTGAGCTCAAATCTGGTTACAGTTGTCTAGAGGGACCACCCAATTTGTTCACAATGGAACTCCATGCGCTCAGCGAAAGGGAACCAAAATAGGGCTCCCAGTCTGAGAGGAAACACTTTGTGTCTAGGCCCACCCCGCAGCCCTACAGATTCTAGAACACAAAGATCATGCAGTCAACACCACTCCCAATACGAGAGTGATTTGGTGTGCAACTAATGGGCAACTACCAGCAGCATTTGAAAAGGGCAGTGGTTCGCCCTTTGCTAAAGAAAAACAACTTTGACCAGGACAAATTTGAAAGTTACCGGCCAGTATCCAACATCCCATTTCCAGGGAAACTCATAGAACAGTCTTTGTTCAACTTAATGATTGGCTAGAAGAGAGAAACTGGCTAGATCCATGTCAATCTGGATTCAGACCCGGTTATGGAACAGAAACGGTCCTCATATCCCTACTAGATGATCTTCACAGAAACTGAGACAAGGGATTCGCCTCATTGTTAGTACTGCTAGATTTCTCAGCAGCTTTTGACACTGTGGATCATGGTATCATGCTAGCACGACTGACAGAAACAGGTATCAATGGAACAGTACTTGCCTGGTTCAGATCCTATCTATCAACAAGCAACAATCCATAATGTTTGGGAGCAACTCATCACCACCATGGAAACTGACCTGAGGGGTACCACAAGGATCAATACTGTCACCTATTCTGTTCAGTATCTACCTCAAGCCACTAACTGAGCTGATTCAGTCAATGGACACTCAGTTCTACATCTGTGCGGATGATGTCAGCTACTCATACCCATTGAACCTGACTTACCTTCAGCCTTGAATAAACTGATTACCTGTCTAACATCAATTCAAGAATGGGCTAAACACAACAAACTTTGCCTGAACCCAAGTAAAACTGAGCTTATCTGGGTCCCTAACACAAGTGGATACATACCTGACATCAAAATCCCTTTTGGGAAGTACGAACTCCCCCCTCAAATCAAAAGTCAGGAACCTTGGAATACAGTTAGATTCAACACCTTCAAGAGCTGCTTCTACTATTTGCGACAACTACACTGCTTTATCCAAGTTGTACATGCCATGATAACATCAAGACTGGATTACTGCAATGCACTATACAATGGTCTGACTACAAAGGGCCTCCACCAGCTCCAGTTGATTCAGAATGCAGCAGTAAGACTCATAGAATGTTGCAAGCAACGTGACCACATCACATCATTTTTACAAAATCTTCATTGGCTACCAGTACAATACAGGGCTAAATTTAAAACTCATCTTCAAGACCCTGAAAAGAAATGGCCCTGAGTATCTAAAGAATAAGATGATCCTCTACACACTGCCAAGGACACTAAGGTCCTCTCAAGGACTATCACTAATTACACCCTCTCCAAAAGACATTACACGATGTGATACCCGCAAGAGAGCCTTCTCCGGAGAAGCCCCCACACTCTGGAATGCACTGCTTGAAAGGCTGTGCTTAACACAAGACTATCTGTACTTCAGGAAGCAGGTGAAAGCTTGGCTTTTTAACCAGGCCTTTAACGGAAGAAGTAACTAACTTGTTAGTCTCACACACACACACAAGGAGTGACTCGGGCTGCACATACTGCAGCAGGACATGTTTATCCACTTCTACCCTAACTGAGATAATATTTAACCATCTCTCTGACCTCATGTGCAACTTTCTTTAAATCAGTCGCCTTACTTTCTAACTCTTCCTACTCTCTTACCTATCTGTATGTTACATCTTTGCTTTACCCTTCACTATCAATTAAAATGTTCTATTATGTATTGTGTTGACATTGTGTTATGATTCTGCTAAGACAGGCAGGGAAATGACTGGGACTCACTTCTGATTGGCCTGTTAGGGATTGAGCTGACGTCTGAGGCAGCAGATGTCAGATCTATTTAAGCCTACCTCTCCCTTCAGTCTATGCTTTAGCGTTTGATCCCGGTCATCTGAAGAATACATTTTAATGCTACAACATTTGAGTTGCTCTTGGTATAATGTTATAGAGAGAGAGATTTGGAACCAAGGGACCCCACAAACAAAATAGAGAAGTAGTATACTATGCCATGCTTTGTACTGTTATTTGCATAGTTTTACTGCTGTAATTGCCTATTGCTCATGTTTGATCTATTCTTACTGTACACCACCTTGAGTGAATTCGTTCAAAAAGGCAGTAAATAAATCCTAATAAATAAATAAACCACTATCAAAGAATACATTTTAATGCTACAACCCAAGATTTTTGGAGTAATAATTTGGGACCTCTCCCCTGTACAGCTAGGGTTACCATATGGCTCCAGAAAAAGGAGGACGGATTGAGCCAGCCGGGTTTTACTTCCATTGCTTTCAAGCAATGGAAGTAAAACCCGGCTGGCTCAATCCGTCCTCCTTTTTCTGGAGCCATATGGTAACCCTATGTACAGCTAATGCCCTGTCCTAGGCATATAATTTTAAATGTAGTTCTGTATTGTACTGGTAGCCAGTGAGTTTTTTGCAGAAATGGTGTGATGTGGTTATATCACAACCTTCTATTAGTCTTGCTGCAACATTCTGAATCAGCTGGAGCTGCTGCAGACCTTTTGTAGTCAGACCATTGAAGAGTTCATTACAGTAATCTGTTCTTGATGTTATCATGGCATGAACTGCTGTGACAAAACTTGCCTTCTCAATGTATGGAGAGAGGCAGCATAGTTGTCATAAATGATAGAAGCAACTCTTGAAGGATGATTGGATTTGGGAGATTTTACAAAGCTGGGATGCAGGCATCTAAAACTGCAGTTTGTCCTTATGGTATGGGGGTGGTTTGGGTTTGTTTTGAGCAGGGCTAGGAATGGGCCAAAATATGGACGCCCCACTATGATTTCAGAAGAGGAAGGGACATCTATGTCCAAAAAGATGGACATTGGTATTTAGACTTGGTACCTGGCGTGTTTAAGTTAAGAACATAAGAATGGCCATACTGGAGCAGACTGATGGTCCATTGAGTCCAGTATCCTGCTTCCATCAGTGGCCAATCCAGGTCACAAGTACTTGGCAGAATCCCAAAGGAAGGATTCATTGCTGCCAGTGGGGAGGGAGACAACTGAGGAGTCACATATCTGGCATCAACCATCATGCAAATATGGTGGCAGTTCCCACCACTTCAATCATGTTAACTGCTGGCTGTATTCAGCTAGAGGAACCGGAGCTCTGCAAGGAAAACACAACTTTCACCTCACACTGTTGGTATTTTCCTACTTCCACACTAGCTGACTTTCATGCTCCACAAACAAAACAGCGCTTGTTTTTATCCTGCAACGCTGCCATAGTGAAAACATACAAATGTCTCTGTACAGAGCTAGACTGACCAAAAATTGGGAGACCTCCTCCAAGAACTGGAAGCACTCAAGACTGATCCGAGCCTTCCCTGCCTGTACTACTTGAATACAGCCTGGGGCATAAATGAGATTATATCCAAGCTGCCATATGACATAAGAGAAAAATGGTCATCAGTAGGCGCCAAGTATAAAGAGGACCACCAAGAGAGGTTTCCTCTCTTCACAGTCTTTATGAAGTTCATCCAAGATTTGGCAAAGAGGAGAAATGGCCCCAGCTTCATTTTTGATGTATCTAAAGCCGTCAAGACATGCAACTTCCTGAGTGAAAAGCCACTCAGGAAGGATAGCAACACCAAGAAGCCTACATTTAAAGCCATGGCAGATTCTGAAGTTATTGAATCAGACAGAACAGTAATTGACCAGGTTGGCAGACAGGACACAGTACAAGCCAACAATGGCAGTGACAGGGCAAGGAGATCCCAGGCAAGACAAGTCTAGGCAAGACAGAAGGAACAAGGGAAGACAGACAAGACAAAGACTGGATCCAGATGAGGCAAGGAAAGCAAGGCAGCTGGGTTAGAACTGGAACCCTGTCAAGGCAAGACAAGGAACTAGGCTAAAACTGGGTCTAGACAAGCAAGGTGAGGTCAGATTCTCAACAGTGCTATCTATTACACAAACAATGTGATTAAATACAAATAATACCTATATTTTATTTATTTATTTGGGATTTATTAACCACCTTTATAAAGAGATTCACCCAAGGTGGTGCACAGCAGGTACAGTTTAACATAGAACTTACAGTTTTGTTAACAGCATAACAATAGTAAAATAACCAAGAATAAACATAAATACAATATATGAGGTAAACTTGAAAACAGTAAATTGAAACCTAATAATAGAACTACCATGAAACAGTATCAAAAATATACACATTTAGCACTAGAATTCAAATACCAGAGATATAATACAATGTTAGCATAATACTAATGTAACACCTAATAAGCATGCATTAGAACATTCAACTAACATAGATATGATGCTAAAGGTTTTCTATAATACATCTTACCATATAGCTGAGGGACCAAAAGTAGATACTGTATATGATGGGAACAAGATGTGTGCTACAGAGTCGGGTGAGATAACGTGATGGTTAGCTAAAATCAATAAGAAACTGATCTAAGTTACAATGTGTAGCAAGCTAGTCCAGGTGCAGAATGGGTGTATAGTTAGTCACCCTTTGTACTAAAGGCTTGGGAGAAGAGCCAGGCTTTCATCTGCTTCCTGAAGTAGAGGTAGTCTCGAATTATACATAGCCCCACTGGGAGTAAATTCCAGAGTGTGGGGCTATTCCTGAGAAGGCTCGCTGGCGGGTATCACATTGTATAATTTCTTTTGATGAGGGTACAGATAGTGATGATCCTTGAGAGGACCTTAGAGGTCTTAAAGGTGTGTAAAGAGTTAACTTGTTCTTTAAGTACTCTGGCCCATTTTGTCTGAGGGCCAGAGTATAAACTGCCTCCATGAATATGGGGGCAGAACAAGCTGGCTAAAAAATAGCCAGATATTCAAAGCTGAAGCCCACACAGGTCTCGGCTTTGAATGTCAAGGCAGAACTCTGTCAGTTGTAAGCAAAACGCTCACAGCTGCCGGCTGAATATCAGACCCTCCATTGCCTTGGGTACAAACCTAGGGAAATACCTAGTGTACCTGAGTGTAAATTGCCTTGAGCTACCACTAAAAAGAGTGAGCTAAATCCTGGCTTTTCTGCTGTCTTTCCCCAGCCCTCTCATGCATCTGCATCCACTCCATACCATTGCTTCAGTACTCTCACTCTCTTCCTTTCTCACCCTTCATCCTCTTTCCTTCTGCTTTCTGCTGCCTTTCAGGCTTGAACCCTAAGCTCATCTCTTCACCATCCATCAAATTACTTGCATACATTTCTTGTCACAGATGGCTGTCATTATTTTCCAATGATTCAGCTCATGACAGGGACACGGCTAGCATGACATTGAGCCAGCTATCCAGCCATGATACCCTTCTAACTGTATTTACATATATCTTTAAGGAAAGATGTAATTAATATTTGTATATTGTAAAGTGGATCCTCTTCCCTCAGCGGTTGCAGCTCTCCACAACCTGAAGAACACCTTCCAGTACTGCTCTTTTTTTTCTCAGAACAATGAAGCTTTTTATTGCCTAGGAGGGGCTTCCCTCCTTCACTCAGTTGTGGCACCAAAACACAAAACACAGCACAGTTATCATTCACCTTTCTCAATCCGGTTAGTTTCCCAGTCCAGGCTTTCACAGCTGCTTCCTCTCCCTCCCTCCTGGGGAAGAGTAGCAGCAAATAATAAAAAAAAGAAAAAATACCCTGTTCAGTGTAGCGGGGTTTTCCAAAACACAGTTCACTTTTAGCCAAGCTTTACCCCACTGCTCAGTTTAGCCAGGCTTTCAAAAATACAGTTCAGTTCTAGCCAAGCTTTCAAAACACAGCTCAATTTAGCCAGGCTTTCAAAAATACAGTTCAGTTCTAGCCAAGCTTTCCAAAACACATTTCAGTTCTAGCCAAGCTTTCAAAACACAGCTCAATTTAGCCAGGCTTTCAAAAACACAGTTCAATTTTAGGCCAAACTTTCAAAACACAGCTCAGTTTAGCCAGACTTTCAAAACACCCAGTAATGGCTTTTCGCGGGCTCAAAGCCTAGGGTCCCACCCTCTTGGTCAGTCATACTCCTACCTGACCTCCTCCCGCTTGACCCGGCTTGGCCCCGATACTTCCTTGGTTTTCGCTGAGCCAGAGCTGAAAAGTCCATCGGCTCTTCCAGGGTGTTCTCCGGTTCAGTCAACTCCATAGGGCAAGGCTCACTCTCTGCCTCTCTCTCCTCAGGAGCCCAATCCATATTCTCCTCGCCCCGCCCTTCTCCCAGCTGCTCACCCTTTCTTTCATTAAAGCTCTTTGATGGCTCTTCTTTCTCCACCCACCTGTTCCACCACCTCTTCCACCAGGTTGGAGAATCAGCCTTATTCCTTCCCCTGCGGCCCTCCTCTGGAGACTCCTGGGAATGCACATAGTTTCTCTTATCCCCGGTCTCCCTTGGGGCATGCTGGGAGTTGTAGTTCTTTATTTCTAGTTTTTTCTTGGGGGATGCCTGCCTGTAACGGGGGTATTCTTGCTTAGCCCAGGGTTCCCTGAGGCATGCGGGGAGTTGTATTTTCTTGCTCTCCTCTTTTCTTTCTGTTCCCCAGAGCTGCCTACATACTCTTTACATACCCCCCCCCCCTTAAACTTCTATCCCCCCATTCTTTCTCATTCTCCTCCTCGACCCGGGACAGGGCATCAACATTTCCTAAACATCGCCCGGGGCGATGCTCCACGGAATATTGGAACGGCTGTAGCGCTAAGTACCAGCGCATTAGTCTCCCATTATTATTCTTCATCAGACTCAGCCATTTCAAGGGAGCATGGTCCGTTACCAGCCTAAATTTTCTCCCTTCTAAATAGACACTACACTCCTGCACTGCCCATCGTATGGCTAAACACTCCTTTTCTATGGTGGAGTAATGCTCCTCATGAGGCAGGAGCTTCCGGCTTAAATAAAGCACCGGGTGTTCCTCCCCTTCATGTTCCTGGGACAGCACTGCGCCTAACCCCCTCCCCGAAGCATCAGTTTGAAGGATAAAGGGCTTCTCGAAGTCAACTGCCTTAAGCACGGGTTCTTGGCACAGGGCCCTCTGCATCTGTTCAAATGCCCTCAACTCCTCCGCTCCCCACCTCAAGTGGTCCGGATTCTTCCCTCTCAGCATGTCAGTTAAGGGAGTGGCCATTGCGGAAAAATGAGGGATGAACCTGCGGTAATACCCTACCAGGAAGCGCCGCAATTGTTTCTTGGTGTTTGGCCTGGGAAACTCTTGAATGCTTTTAACCTTATTTAATAAGGGCCGCACCTCACCCCTTCCCACATTATAGCCTAAATACTTCACCCGATACTGCGCAAAGTAACATTTTTTTGGGTTCAGGGTGAGTCCTGCCTCCCTAAAAGCCTGCAGAACTGCCCCTACCTGTTTTAAATGGGTGTTCCAGTCCCCACTATGTATTACCACATCATCCATATACGCAGCTGCATATGCCTGATGTGGTCTGAGAACCCTATCCAGCAACCTCTGGCAGCTCGCAGCCGCTGAATTAAGGCCAAAGGGTAATCTTTTAAACTGGTACAGGCCTATGGGCGTACTAAAGGCGGTCTTAGCTTGGGCCCCGGCCGTAAGAGGAATCTGCCAATACCCTTTTGTTAGGTCCAGGGTAGTGAGATATTGTGCGGATCCTAACCTGTCCACCAGCTCCTCAATATAGGGCATAGGATATGCATCTGTTTGAGAGATATTATTAAGCTGGCGGAAATCTATGCAGAACCTCCACTCCCCCTCGGGTTTTGGCACTAACACCACTGGGCTTGACCAGGGGCTATTTGACTCTTCAATCACCCCATAGTCTAACATTTCCTGTACCTGGTTTATAACCTCTCTCCTTTTCATGGGGGAGAGCCTATATGGCCTTTGCCGAATTACTTTACCCTTTTCTGTTATAATGTCGTGCTCCACTAGGTGAGTATTCCCAGGGCAGGCCGTCAACACATCATCAAACCCTTTTAGGAGCCTTCCTATCTCTTTCTTTTGTACTTGTGTCAACCGGGGATTAACCCCTGGTTCACCGGGCTTGAAAATATCTCTTATTTGCGGTCCCAACTCCTCTCCCTCCTTTTCCTCCTCCCGGGTCTGAAAGCCTACCCTTGCTATCCAGGGTTTCATCAGGTTAACATGGAAGGTTTGGACCCGTCCCTTCTCGTTCGCTACCTCATACGTGAGAGGCCCTAGTCTCCTCTTCACCACCCAGGGACCCTTCCACCTAGAGGCAAACTTATGAGGATCCTCCGAAATTAGGATAAGGACCCTAACTCCTACTACAAACTCCCTTTCCCGCGTACCTTTATCATAATATTCCTTTTGTTGATTTTGGCTCTGTTCTAGCCTATCCTGGGAATATTCTTGTAACTTATCCAATCTGGCCCTCAGATCCTGTAAATATTCGACCACTGACTGATCGGGTGTTTCCGGAGGTACCCAGTGCTCCTGCAATATATCTAAAATTCCCCTGGGCCTCCGGCCAAACATTAGTTCATAAGGCGAAACACCTAAGGAGTCTTGCACCTTCTCCCTGTAGGCATATAGCACGAAGGGCAACAGCTGGTCCCATCCTGTCCTATCCTCGCCTAATGCTTTCTTTAACATACCCTTTAAAGTTCTATTAAAACGTTCCACCATCCCATTTGTTTGCGGATGGTAGGCCGCTGTACGGATATGCTGGATCCCAAAAGCCTCCCACACTTGTCTCAAGGTACTTGACATAAAGTTGGACCCCCTGTCAGTCAAAACTTCTTGGGGGGAATCCCACCTCACAAAAGATTTTTATCAGTTCCCTGGCAATGCCCTTCGCAGATATGCTTCTCAAGGGTATGGCCCAGGGGTACCTAGTGGCCATATCCATAACCACTAAAACATAGAGGAAGCCTCTTTGAGATTTTGTTACCGGGCCAATAATATCCATTGCGATTCTCCTCCCCGGTTGTTCCACTCTAGGAAGGGGTTTTAAAGGTGCCTTAGGCGGTAGCCGGTCTGCCACCTTCTGACAGTTGGGGCAGGACTTGCAATACCTCTCCACCTCCCCATAAACTCCTGGCCAATAAAACCGGCCCAATATCTGAGTCAGGGTAGCTTGGGAGCCCTTATGCCCCCCCAAAGGGTGATCATGCGCGAGCCTTACTACTAGGGGACGGAAAGCTTGGGGGACTACTAGCTGTCTCCCCGCTTCAGAGTTCTCCCAATTGGGTACCCTGCGATATAGAATGTCCCCCTCTATCATGAACCCCGGGACTTCCCGGCCCTCCCCCTGTCGGGCCCGTTCCCAGGCATATTCTAAAGTAGGGTCCGTGGCCTGCTCCCTATGAAACTGGGGAAACTGCTCACTCAATTCTTTCGGGGCAACTGGCAGATAACTTTTTTTTCTTGCCTGCTCCAAGGCCTCCCGTCTGCCCCTCTGCTCCTTTTTTTTCAAAGCTTTCCCCTTTCTCTCTTTTCCCGGCTCCCCTAAAACCTCCCCTTGAAAAGGAAAAATACCCCCTATTCCCTCTTCCTCAGCCTCAGGGTCTCGTCGAGCCTGAGAGCGGGTAGTGACCCACACTCTTTTTTCACTAATGCACTCGGTAAAGGGGGGCCAGTCCCTTCCCAAAATCATTTCCTGTGGCAGTCTGGGCAGAACGGCAATGGCTATCTCTATCTCCCCTGTGGGCCCCTTCACGAGAACCCTATGGAGGGTATAACGAGTACTGGCCCCATGTATACATTGAATCGCCACCGCTCCCTCATAGGTATCCTTACCTCCTGTCCTCCTCTTTCTTATTTGTTCCCATAACCTCCTAGAGATTATGGACTGGTCTGCCCCGGAGTCTAACATGGCTACAATCGGTAACCCCTCAACCTCTACCTTAGCAGTATACCGAGGCCTAAACCCTTGGGCAACCTGCGAGGTCCACCCCTCTCGACCTGGGCAATCCCTCCTGAAGTGCCCCGTCTTCCCACACTTATAACAGAATTTTCCTTCATACGAGGAGGCCTTTTTTCCCGGGCCTGAGGATACTACGGGCTTTTTACCACCCCAGCCGTAATCGGGTTTCCCTCCCTGGGGATCTGGCTTAACGAAGGAACTTTTGGAACCCCAGCCTCCCACAGGTCGGGGCTTACCACCCTCCAGGTCGGGTTCTCCCCAATGTTGGGCTTCCAAATAACACTCCAACCCGGCTGTCACGGCCTCCACCGTCTTACAGCCCCTTTGGACCAATCCTGCCCTAATCTCCCTGGGAAGGCCCTGCAGGAACTGCTCCACTACTAATTCTTGAAGAATCTCTCTCGTGGTGTGGCGCTCAGGTTCCAACCATTTTTTTACCAAGTCCATCAGTCTAGTGGCCACCGCTTTAGGGGTTTCCCCCTTTTCCCATTTAGTGGACCGAAACTTACGCCTATAAGCCTGGGTACTTAGTCCATATCTGTCTTTAATGGCCTCTCTCAACCTCCCATAGTTGGCAGCGTCCCCAGGAGCCAAGCCTCTAAAGGCTCCTAGAGCCTCCCCAGATAATGAAGGCACTAACCGCATGGCCCACTGCTCTTGTGGCCACCCTGCGGCCACTGCCACCCTCTCGAAGGCGGTCAGCAAATCATCTACATTATCCTGCTCAGACAACTTTCCCCAAGTAAGTGAGTTCAGGGATAAAGGTCCTACCGCACCGCTTCCTCCCGGCCCCTGTCCAGTTGCTCCGGCTCCACCGCCCCTGGGAGCCTCGATCCCTCGCTGCAAAAAGTCCTGGAGCATATTCAGCACTGGTTGTTGCTGCTCTCGTGCCGCCGTCAAGGAGTATTCCACCATCTTCCCCGTCAGTTCTTGCTGTTTCTGGAACTGCATCGTCATCCAAGCGAAGATCTCCTTGGGGTCCATCCTTGCTCCGGAACAGCAACTCCTGGTGGAAAAAAAAAACAGAGGACACCTCCAAGTACGGTTTCACTACTTATGTTTCCCCTTGTACTAGGATCCCTTTATTTCCCCCAATCTAGGCCCCGCTTACCGGAACCCCAGACGGGTCTGCGCCTTTCTCAGCGTTGGCCCCTCCGTCGGGCTTTTCTGTCCTGCTGGTCTTGGCCTCCTCGAGCGACAGGTCCGCGAAGCGATCCCACTCCTGACACCAATTGTAAAGTGGATCCTCTTCCCTCAGCGGTTGCAGCTCTCCACAACCTGAAGAACACCTTCCAGTACTGCTCTTTTTTTTTCTCAGAACAATGAAGCTTTTTATTGCCTAGGAGGGGCTTCCCTCCTTCACTCAGTTGTGGCACCAAAACACAAAACACAGCACAGTTATCATTCACCTTTCTCAATCCGGTTAGTTTCCCAGTCCAGGCTTTCACAGCTGCTTCCTCTCCCTCCCTCCTGGGGAAGAGTAGCAGCAAATAATAAAAAAAAAGAAAAAAATACCCTGTTCAGTGTAGCGGGGTTTTCCAAAACACAGTTCACTTTTAGCCAAGCTTTACCCCACTGCTCAGTTTAGCCAGGCTTTCAAAAATACAGTTCAGTTCTAGCCAAGCTTTCCAAAACACAGCTCAATTTAGCCAGGCTTTCAAAAACACATTTCAGTTCTAGCCAAGCTTTCAAAACACAGCTCAATTTAGCCAGGCTTTCAAAAACACATTTCAGTTCTAGCCAAGCTTTCAGAACACAGCTCAATTTAGCCAGGCTTTCAAAACACCCAGTAATGGCTTTTCGCGGGCTCAAAGCCTAGGGTCCCACCCTCTTGGTCAGTCATACTCCTACCTGACCTCCTCCCGCTTGACCCGGCTTGGCCCCGCTACTTCCTTGGTTTTCGCTGAGCCAGAGCTGAAAAGTCCATCGGCTCTTCCAGGGTGTTCTCCGGTTCAGTCAACTCCATAGGGCAAGGCTCACTCTCTGCCTCTCTCTCCTCAGGAGCCCAATCCATATTCTCCTCGCCCCGCCCTTCTCCCAGCTGCTCACCCTTTCTTTCATTAAAGCTCTTTGATGGCTCTTCTTTCTCCACCCACCTGTTCCACCACCTCTTCCACCAGGTTGGAGAATCAGCCTTATTCCTTCCCCTGCGGCCCTCCTCTGGAGACTCCTGGGAATGCACATAGTTTCTCTTATCCCCGGTCTCCCTTGGGGCATGCTGGGAGTTGTAGTTCTTTATTTCTAGTTTTTTCTTGGGGGATGCCTGCCTGTAACGGGGGTATTCTTGCTTAGCCCAGGGTTCCCCTGAGGCATGCGGGGAGTTGTATTTTCTTGCTCTCCTCTTTTCTTTCTGTTCCCCAGAGCTGCCTACATACTCTTTACAATATGTAATAGTTTAGATTGTCTATAAACAGTGACAGCTATCCAGTCCTAGAGCGAACAGGCCCTATATATATTCCTGTGAAAAGGGAAATAACACCACAAAGGTGGAGGTACACTAAAATCCTACGCAGGGAAGTGCACAGAGCAGGGATTAGGAAAGGTAGGCTCCTCCAAGAAACCGGAGTAGACGTATGTTGCAAATCAAACCTTTATTCCAAGAAAAACAGTGACAAATTCGACTCGACACAGCTGTGTTTCAGCGCTAAAGTACGCCTTCATCAGGAGTCTTATAGTGTACAGCTGATTATGTATATTCGATGATCTGTTATATGATGATGTTATATAACACCAGATTTGGGTATTGTCCTGCCACTGTTGCTAGAAGAACCAGTCTTCTTGTTCTCATTAATCCATAGCTAGTATCGATCTTTACTGTCTCCTAGATCACTTGTGGCATCCTTCAGTCATGTAGCAGCTGGGGAGCAGGCAAAATGGTCACCAACTTATCTGTCTCAAAGCTGCTCACAATGTCTTCCTAATTTAGAAGTTGAGTTGCATTTCCAATTCAACTCTTGGCATTTTAGCTCAAAATTCCCAACTGAGAAATCTCTGTTTCTCTTTATGCTATGTCAGTGGAATCACAAGCACTTTGCAGTAAACTGGTTTCTAACATGGCAGGGAGGCTAAAACAAACTCTTCAAGGTGCATATCAGGCAGCTCAGCACTACCGTAATGTTCCCCTGCTTTTAGGAGCTGAGCTGACAGGACAATACCCATATCTCATCATATAACAGATCATCGAATATACACAATCAGCTGTACACTATAAGACTCCTGATGAAGGTGTACTTTAGTGCCGAAACACAGCTGTGTTGAGTCGAATTTGTCACGGTTTTTCTTGGAATAAAGGTTTGATTTGCAACATACGTCTGCTCCGGTTTCTTGGAGGAGCCTACCTTTCCTACTCCCTGCTCTTTGCTCCTATATTCCTGTGCCCATCCCCTGAGCCCTCCAGTTCTACAAGTGACAGGCTCTATCCCTTGTCTCCTCAGCCCTCCAGTCCCAGAGGTAACAGATCTGATCCCTTTGCTGATTTCTAAACTGTCTGGTTCTAGAAATGACAATCCCCGTGTTCTCTGCAACCTGTACACTATCCCTTGTGTTGCATATTCAGGTTTTATTTTCCTTTTGATTTAAGAATGACGCACAAAGCTCAGATTACCAAGGGGTTTTTTAGGGGGGGGGGGAGTTTTATGTAGCCAGCTACTCTGCTAGTTTATCATTCTTATCAGTTCCATTTATGATGCCTTCTTTATGGCTCTTGCATTACAGTCTGCTTATGTCTGCTTTCAGTTATTGTAGCTCTAGTAGGAAATAGACTTCTGGGTTAGAGCAGTAAGGTGAATGAGTTTACACTCAGAATCCCATTGCATGCAAAAATCAAATTTTATTAAATCATCAAAAGTAGAATTACTGGCATGGATGTGCACTCAGATTTCCATACAGCTGTAGTAAGAATCACAAGAGCTAATGGGGCAACAGTGTCAAAGTATTGTTTCAACACAAACATTGCTCCACATCCATGAGGACAATCCAGTGTTTTCCTGGGAAAAACTGGAGCATCTGACCAAATAAGTGTTCTGCATACCCTATTTCAGTGTGCATTCATGAAAGCTCAGACAGGAGTAGCAAAACCAATTCCTTTGTTTGCCAACTTTAGGGAGAAGCTACCTATATGGAGACCATGGACTGTGTTTGCTTTTGGCTGTTTTTTTTTTTTTTTTTGTTCAGTTTGTTTTTGTTGATTGTACAACTGATGACTTACTATTTCATTTGAAGAGTTTAATCCTCAGTAAATCAGGTCTTTTCCCCCCTAACTAAACTGTTTAAGTAGTTATTTTGTGCAGATTTTTCCCCGCCCCTCTCCCAGCTTCTGAATCACTCTAATGCTTATTTTAGATATAAAGGGGGGTAGTTTTTAAACTGAACACACTGCTTGCAGGCCTTCCCATACGTCATACCTGCCAACCTGCAAGCAAATTTTGAAAACTTCCCTTTAAAAAGTCTCAGCTCAGTGGCACCACAAATCTTCAGTTCAGTGGTTTAGAACAGTTGCAAAGTCTGCGCTGTAAATGACGCATGGATTTTACGTTGTTTGCAAGCTCCACCCTTCTTTCACTCCATCTTTTTATAGTGGAGGTATTTGTTTACCCAAAGCAAAGCTTATGTGTTTAAATTGCGATGTCCAGTTATGTGATTTTACAGAATTGTGGGAGGGCTGATGTTAGCGTAAATTAAGTTTAATTACCAAATCTCAAGGTTCAGGGGTCTGAAAGCTATTTGGGGTGAAGGCTCACTCATGGTACCTAATACCCTTGCACTAGCCTTAGGACCCTGTTTACTAAGTCACGCTTTAGGTGCGCTAGCGTTTTTAGTACAGGCTAAAAATTAGGGCACGCTAATGCTAGAGACACCCATATATTCCTATGGGTGTCTCTAGCTTTAGCATGTGTTAAAAACGCTAGCGCTCCATAGTAGACAGGGCCCTTAGGGATCCTTTTATGAAGCTGCATGAAAAAGGGCCTCGCGCCAGCGGCAGGGACCGTTTTTCCTTGCACCAGGGCCCTTTTTACCATAGCGTGTAAAAGCCCCCAGACAAACATGGCCATGCGGTGGCGATAAGGGCTCCCACAGTAACCTGGTGGTAACCTGGCAGCACGATGCCTGATTACCACCGGATTACCGTGCTCAAGCCGTTTCTTGGGTTTTTTTTTCCTCTGGAAATGGCACATGCTCGGGGCGGAACTACCACCAGTGGCCGCATTGGGCCAGCAGTAGTCCCGATTTAGCGTTCAGGCTTACAGACACTTTGTAAAAGACTCCCTTAGTACCTAAAGCAGCTTTATCTGAAAACCTGATTGTTCAAAGTACAAAGAGCTTCTTTCTGAATGTACCCCTTTGTGCTGTCAGCTACTCAGAGTTGGGGAGAAATAGCTGCAAGCCCTGCATGGTTTCTAAGGTACAAACTGGAATTTAAAATGCAACATTAACATCATGGACCCAATCCCAGATGAATATCCAGCAGACCGAATCTGGACAAATTTCGCTCTACTTACCGATGACACCATCTCCCAAGCGATCAACAGGTTCACCAAATCACACTGCAAACTGGACATATGTCCCAACAACCTAATAAAATCCGCCCCTCAACGCTTCATATCAGACCTCAAGTCACACCTAAACTACATGTTACAACATGGACTCTTCCCTAAGGATAAAGGAAACATACTACTCACCCCAATACCCAAAGATTCAAAGAAAAAAGCAACTACTGCCCAGTAGCATCCATCCCTCTGGCAGTCAAAAAAATGGAAAGTATGGTAACCAAGCAGCTTACCGACTACTTAAACAAATTCTCAATACTACATGAATCTGTGTTGCTGGTCTCTGGCTGGGAGAAACTCAGATAAGATTTGTGCTGGCTATATTTGTGGCTTTTCCTACCCTAGAACTGTGGGTTTTTTGCACATCTCTCTACTATCCTTGTCTGTCTGTATCCCTGCAGATATATTTTCCTAAAAAGATTAAAAAAAAAAAAAGCCCTGTTTGATCTGTTTGTATAATCTGACTGTGTTTCAAACTGGTTTATTGATATCTGTGAATCTGAAAACTAGATTTCTGATTTCAAACTGCCAGCAAGTATTAGAAATCTTTCTTTAGCCAAGTTTCTGAGCTCCTTCCTTCCCCCACCCCATCTATCTCAGTTCACCTGTTTTTTTTTTTTCTGCAGCCATTTTAAAAGCACAAGTGTGTTTTCTGTGGAGAGCTGTGTTGCTGGTCTCTGGCTGGGAGAAACTCAGATAAGATTTGTGCTGGCTATATTTGTGGCTTTTCCTACCCTAGAACTGTGGTTTTTTTGCACATCTCTACCTACTATCCTTGTCCTCCCCTTGTCCCAATCAGCATTGTAGAAAAGAGGCTTAATACAGGCCTAAGATAGGTTTTACAGCAAACACATTCCACAATTTAGGTTTATACCCACCCACCCTACCCCTCATCCTACCCACCCCAAGACTGACACTTCCTAAATCCCTATTCTAACTATACTACTTATCACAATTTAACTCCACCCAAATTACAACTGTCTCAAATTGCTGAGGAGAGCAATATACAAGTCAGAATGAATGATTAAAAAAACAATGTACAGCGAATAAATCAGAATGCTATAGACAGACGAAGAAATCAGAATGCTATAGACAGACGAAGAAATCAGAATGCTCGCTACCTCTTTGTTCCAATCTGTTTTTATATCGTTCTTCTTTGGCATCTGACCAATTCTCTCATACAACATTCCTGTGCAAGTCTCTGAATACCACAAACTGTTAAATGTGCAGAACATCTGCTTTCTGTTATTGCTCCCCCTACTTGCCAGACTTTCTGGAGCCGTGCCTTCGGCTGATGTGGGCCTCATGTCTCAGGAGATTTAGTGTTGAAACAGCTTGCTCTGCATGTTCTTTGAAGCTTTCCACTTCTATTTTTTTATGCTTTTATTCAACATCCTCCCTTTGAGGACTGATTGTTTCAGGCCTCAAACATCTGTTTCAGCTCCAGTCTGTTTCTTTTTACCTCCCTTCTAAATCTCCTCCCCCATGTTTGTGGCATTCAGTTTCTGCACACTTTTTCAATATTTTTGGCTGACATATTAAAGTTCTATTCATTCTTGATTTCAGTTACCATTGTCATTTTAAAAGCATCCTGGCACATCTTTGCAAACATGCTAATACACATGTTATACAGCATTAAACAGATTCAATTGTACTAGGGTACAAAATTTATATCTCTTGAGGTATATAATTTATAGGACAGTGAGCTTCATCAAAGGGGAATACACTGTCATTCATTCTTACTTTTCATTAGCTGATGTGGCATTAAAAATTACACAAATTAAAAGCATATTCCAAGGTTATTAACATTCATTGAATCAGTTGTTACATACCATTGAGTTAAAGTCTTATTGCAGCTTGTTTTATTGCCACATTTTTCTCTGGTGGCTGTGACATTTACAATCACTGTACTTCCTTCTATAGACCAATTACCTGTTACAACATTGTGCGTGTAATTGCACTTTATCAGGGGAATGTTTTCAGTTGTCATACTATTAATTAGACACCAAAATGATGTCTGTGGGTACTTGTCCATAAGCAAGGCTTGCTTATAAATAGTCTCATTTGTCCAATGAAGGTTTCCATCATCCCTTACACAGGTATTATTGGGATAACAGACATGATTTTATCATTGTAGTCCCATATATCATAGCTGGCAAGGACAAGGATGATGTCAGTCAGTGGGCACATATGATACAATCAGTCAAATTCAACATCTTGGCTGCTGTAACAAGTCTATATGTGTTCATTGTCCATTAACAAACAACAACAAAACAACAACATCCCAATACCATCATGTTTAGGGACATGATGTTTGTTTATTCTTTGTCCATTTCAATATTATTAGTTCGTCGAATATCTGATAAATGTATCCAAGAAGTATGACCTTCCAGACGGGCAGCGGTCTGAGTAAGGGCTGTGATAGCAAAAGGTCCTACATACACAGGATCCTTCCATGTTTTATGTGTAAAGTTCTTTCGCAGTACTAGATCACCTACTTTAAAAGCACAAACATCATTAGTAGTCCCTGCCTGTGATGCTACATTTGTTCGGATCATATCACTTGTCAGGTTCAACATTGGCTGTAGCTTTTGCCAGTACTGAGCTGTATTATCAGTACTTGCTGTCTGCATCGGGAAGAAATGACGTCCTGTCTGAATTTGGAATGGGGACAATTTAGTACGCCCATTAGGTTGGGCCCTTATTGTCATTAATGCTAATGGCAATACATCAAACCATGTATATAATTTTCCCACCAGTTCTTTATTGAGAGATTTTAGTAAAACTCTCAATTTTGTTTTTAAAATACCATTGTAGCGCTCCACCAAACCATTGGAGGTGGGGCGATACACTGATACTTTCCTGTGTGTTAAACCCATAATCGTTTCCATTTCTTTCAAAACACTGTTATTAAAATGCGTCCCGTTATCAGAAATTATTCTAGACGGACACCCATGGCTTGGCATAATATGAGTTATCAGGCATTGTACCACCTCATGTGCTGTCTCCCTTTTACATGGAAATGCTTCTATCCACCTTGAGAAAGCGTCCACCCAACCTAACAAATACCTTTTTCCCTGCACTGGAACAATCATATCAGTAAAGTCAATATACCATTCTTTTGCTGGGCCTTCTGGTATTGGAAGTGTCCCAGGCGATATTTTAGGACCTCTTTTAGGTATGTTAATATTACATACCATGCAATTCTGCACAACCTGTTGAATCAGGTTATCAATTTTTAAAGTCCAAAATCTTTGCTCAGCTTGTTGTTTCATTGTTTCTTTATTCCAATGCATGGTTGCATGCCACTCAGTTAATACCTTAATCACCTGACTCATTGGCATACAAGGTAATCCTTCTTCTGCATTAAACCATTCACTTCCCAATTTCATACATCCTCTCTTCAACCATTTTTCACTTTCTTGTCCCTCTGGCTGCCACATTTCAATCTTATCTACATTCGTAAGTGGCCCGTCCTGTGTCTGTCTAGTATTATACAAAATCTTTTCACTTTGCTTAACCACCTCCGTTGCTGCTGCATCAGCCATTGCATTACCTTGTGCCTCAAAGGTTGGCCTTTCAGTGTGGGCCGGGGTCCACACAACTGCAGTTTTTCTACCTTCTCGTTCCCTTCTGGCCAAAATTTCAAACAGCAATTTCCAATATGTGTAATGTTGTAAATTTTTACCTGCACTGGTTATCATCCCCCTACGTTGCCATTTTAATATATGATACTGTAGTGAACTTGCAACGTAACCACTATCAGTATATATAGTGACATTTTGAGTCATATCAGTGTGTTGTAAGGCCGTAATAACGGCTAAAAGTTCAGCATGCTGTGCAGTCTGGTCAGGAGGGGTTTTATATTGTACTTGCATTATCTTTCTTAGATTCTCATCTACCTGCACGCAGGCAAAGCCTGCAACAGTCCTTTCACAAGCTCCATCTGTAAACCATATTAACCCATCAGATAAGGGTTCAAAAGTAAGACAGTGAAATGTAGGGATTTCTATAGTATCGATCTCACCCTCTAGATCGACAGGAAAAAGCAGATCTATCTTATTTCTCTGTTCTTTAGTTAATGGTATTATTCTTATATCTTGTCCTAAAAGTACTGCTTGATATTTTCCAAATCTAGTGGCTGTCAATGCCGTCTGGCTAGGGCTCAACAGCGTTTTAATCGTGTGGTTGGTATGTATTACAATAGGAACAAAAGGCATTTGTGCTCTCCATTTGCCTATTGCTGCCACAATAGCTGTCAATAACTTTGGTATTTCTTTCATTCCCTTTTCCACATGATTAAAAGAGCCTGACAAAAAAGCTACTGGTGCATTTACTTCATTATTTTGATTAATCATAGCTGCCCAACTGTTTCCCATGTCTTTTACCCACAAATGCACAGGTGATTGGATATCTATTACTGCTAAGGGTCCTGGGGATAACAAATCCCTCACAATCTTAGCCAGCACTATTTTATCCTGCTCTTCCAACACAATTAATGTATTCTTTGGTGTGGCTGCGGGCAGTTTCAAATGTTTATAAAGTCTCATTACTTTTTGTGTATAATTTGGTATCCATTGTCTGCAGTAATTTAACATTCCCAAAACAGCACGTAACTGGGTAACTGTTTGCGGTACCGGAGTCTCATTTAAAATAGATATAACTTCCGGTATAATGACCTTATGTTCTGCTGAAACATTTTGTCCTAAAAAGGTGACAGTAGACTGAGCTATAACACATTTTTCCTTGTTACATTTATATCCTAACTCTCCTAATAACAAAAATAATTTTCTAGTCCATTCTAGGCATTCTGTTTCAGTCTCAGCAGACAGTAGAATATCATCTACATAGACAAACAATGACACCGTGTCAGGCAAGTGACTCCTGAAATCCTTTAAATCCATCATTAGTTGTTTTGAGAATACCGATGGACTATCAGTAAAGCCTTGCGGCATCCTAGTCCACCTGTATGCCTCATTCTGTACTATAAATGACGTCAAATCCCTAGACTCTGGATGAAGAGGTATTGAAAAGAATGCATTAGACAAGTCAATAACAGTGTTATATGCATATATATTCTGGGTATGCAAAAGAGTAGCAGGATTCGCACAAATCGGAAATTGATTTCTTGTAATCTCATTTAGCTCTCTTAAATCATGTACTATCCTTACATTGTTTTCCCCTTTTGGAACCGGAAACAATGGGGTATTGTACGGGGATACTGAAGGTTCAATAATACCACATTTCAATAATTTACCAATGTGTTCCAGGGTTTTGGATACTAATTTAGGTCGTATGGGGTAAGGGTCTTGCTTCAGCCCCTGTGCCCCTTCTATTAATTCTATCTTATGGGGTTTTGCATTTACGGCTAGTCCATATGGTGAATCACTTGTACTCCAAATATGTTGTGGTAATTCTTCCATAACCCTTACTTTATTTTCATTATTCAACTGTTGGACCATAGTGAGCAAACTTGGTATTTCTTTATTTCCAAAATCTAAACACAGTCCTAATTGAGACAACAAGTCTCTACCACACAAATTTACTGGGCACTCAGGTGCCACTAAGAAGGGTACCACAGCCTCCCTTGAACCGTGCGGTTGGCATTCCAGGCGCACCAGAGTCTGTTCTGTTAGCCTTTTTCTTTGTTCTATCCCCGTAAATCCCACTGTTGTTCTATACTGATTTGAAAGCTTAACTCCCTGCGGTTTTGCACATAACACAGAGGTACTCGCCCCTGTATCTATCAAAAATCTCACAGGAGTTCCATATTTTCCAATTGTCAATGTAATAAAGGGCTCCCTTGTGTCTAACCTGAAAATCATTCCCTCTTCCTGACACTGGTCTGCTTCCAGTCAATAGCATTGGTCTGGAATATTCTGCCAAGTTGGAAAGGCATTCACAGTACCCTGTCTCTGTACTGCAGCTCCTGGTCCCTGTGATTGCGTCGCTGGCTGCTGTATTGCAGTCTGCGGGGCACTCACAGGCATCCCTACTACTTGTGGCATCAATCCTTGCTGCGTCTGCATTTGTACTTGGGGCATTCTTGCATTCTGATAACATTCTGAAGCATAGTGACCATATTGCTGACAAATCATATTGTTCAGATGTTATTAAAGATTTTAAATCACCTCTTTCACCTATTAGCCCTACACACAGAACTAGCTAGGACTGTGACTAAGTCAAACCAGATGATCTCTTAACACTGCAGGAATCTCACTTAAAAAAAAACAAAGTTAAATTGCAAAGACATTCCACATAGAGAACTAGAAACAGAATAACACATATTTTAAAATAAACAGAGATCACCTTATAAGACAAAATCAAACTTATTTAAATCTAATCTAAAACAATCTTTTAAAAGGAACAAAACAAATTTCAGTTCTTCCTGACCTTTCTAACCTAAGCCAGACACCCGAGAAATCAAAACCAGATGACATTCCTCAACCTTCAGGCTGAACCAAAGGCTGCTTTTCCTGTTCTTGCTGTATTTTTTCTACATCTACATGGAAAAGATCTGCTGCTACAGAAAATAAATTCCAAATTGTAAGATGTTGTTCTAAACTTTTCTTCTGCTTATTTTTATTTTCTTGTAAGTATCTCAGGAGAGATAATAATTTTGGACGATCAAACGATCCATACTGAGACCAGCTCAAAAAAGAATCCTTTGCATCATATTTGACCCATTTCTCATGTGTTTCTTCAATCTGTTTTTTTTCTAACAGGAATAATTCTATGACATGCTGCAAAGGAGTGCATTTTTTTGAACTATCTAAATCTAAATACAAAGTATATACAGGGGGTTTTTCTTTCTTATCTGCCCCTTTCCCTTCCATTTTATTCTGACTATTACAATTTCTCCTATAGAGCCACAACCTACAAAAATATACTAATGCACTTAAACAAAGAAAATATACAAAAAAGAAAACTACAAAGCTAAACAAATATACCACTAATAAGTCCACAATGTAAGCTTACTCACGCGTCTTCTTATTTCTCTTTAGCAAGCCCAGGAGTCGTCACCTGTATGTCCACTTCAGTAGGTTGATCACTCCCAAATCCGTGGTACACAGAAATCAGGCGTAAACAACGCTTGCTCTCTCTCAAAATCCTGTAAAAAACTTCGTTAACAACAAACACTTAATTTGTCATTCGTCTCGCCTTCTCTTTTCCGTGTGCGGCATAAATCTGCGCTCCTGGCTGGCTCGCCACTTTTGTAGAGAACGCCAGACGAATTTCCTATTTAAGATATAAAGTTTATTTACAATTGTACTGAATAGCTCAATGGGCTATTTCAGGTAGCATTTCTTGATAAGCAATATACAAGTCAGAATGAATGATTAAAAAAACAATGTACAGCGAATAAATCAGAATGCTATAGACAGACGAAGAAATCAGAATGCTATATACAGACAAAGAAATTAGAATGCTCGCTACCTCTTTGTTCCAATCTGTTTTTATATCGTTCTTCTTTGGCATCTGACCAATTCTCTCATACAACATTCCTGTGCAAGTCTGTGAATACCACAAACTGTTAAATGTGCAGAACATCTGCTTTCTGTTATTGCTCCCCCTACTTGCCAGACTTTCTGGAGCCGTGCCTTCGGCTGATGTGGGCCTCATGTCTCAGGAGATTTAGTGTTGAAACAGCTTGCTCTGCATGTTCTTTGAAGCTTTCCACTTCTATTTTTTTATGCTTTTATTCAACAGGAGTAAAGTTAATCTTGTATACTGTCAAGCCTCATCATAAAATACCTATTCATACCCATTCAACAAATCAAGATGACTTTTATTCTCTGTAATAATTGTGGAGCTTTAGTTTCAAGGCCAATCATCTGGAAACTTAAGGCTTGTCCTATCTGTAATCAGCTCGCTAGTTTAAAACAAGAGGTCAGTAAATTAAAGCAGGAATTAGATGCACTTAAAGCAACTTCTAAGACTGCACAAAATCAAACCAAATTCACACCACTGCCTCAAAGGATAAAACCTCCTAGGAATAGATGGTTCACAGTAGACTCAGGCAGACTTCGTCATGTGACACAGAGGCATACACCCTCACAAGTGTTACCCCTACAGAATTCCTTTGCTCCATTAGAGCTCTGTGAGGTTCCTAAAAATAGAACTGAGCCAGAAGAAACAGCAAAAGAAATTAAGGTGGAACAAAAAGATATGGAGGGACCCAAAGACAGAAAACACACCAAAATATCAAATGTTTAAACACATACCAGGAAATGTAAATGGAAAGTGATGACCACAAATGCTCACAGTCTTGGCAACAAAGTTCATGACCTTCAAGCCCTGATGTTGGAGGCAGACTTGGACGTTGTTGCAATCACAGAGACATGGCTCAATGGTTCCCATGAATGGGATGCAAACATACAAGGCTATAATCTATTTAGGAAGGATAGAGAGGGTCATAAAGGTCAAGGAGTAGCTCTATATGTGAGAGATATCATCACAGCAACTGAAATGACAGGGACCTGGGGTAAGGAAGAAGCGATATGGATCACCTTAAAAAGAGATGATAGAACCTCTGTCCACGAGGGTGTTGTCTACAGACCTACAACACAATTGGAAGAATTAGATAAAGACCTGATCGCAGATATTCAAAAGTTGGGAAAGAAGAGAGAGGTGCTGTTGCTGGGAGATTTCAATCTGCCGGATGTAGATTGGAAGGTTCCATCTGCGGAATCAAAAAGAAGTAGAGAGATTGTGGATTCTTTCCAAAAGTGCTCTGCTCAGACAAATGGTCATGGAACCCACGAGGGAGGGAGCGACACTGAATCTAGTACTCACAAATGTGGATAGCGTGTCAAATGTCCGAGTGGGTGCCCACCTGGGCGGCAGTGACCATCAAACAGTTTGGTTTGATATGACTGCTGAAGAGGAGGGTTGCCACTCAAAACTCAAAGTCCTGGATTTCAAGCGTGCTGACTTTAGTAAAATGGGGGAATACCTAAGGAGGGAGCTGATGGGCTGGGAGGACGTACGAGAAGTGGAAGGACAGTGTCCAGGCTGAAAGAAGCTATAAATAGGGCCACAAACCTTTATGTAAGGAAAGTAAATAAAAGCAAGAGAAAAAGGAAACCGCTATGGTTCTCCAAGCAAGTGGCTGAGAAAATAAAGGCTAAAGAGTTCGCATTCCAGAAATACAAAAAAACTCAAGACGAGGAACACGGGGAGGAATACCGGAGGAAGCTGAAAGAAGCCAAGAGAGAGGTATGTCTGGCGAAAGTGCAAGCGGAAGAACAAATGGCTAGAAGGGTAAGAAGGGGTGACAAAAATTTCTTCAGGTATATTAGTGAAAGGAGAATGATTAAAAAGGGAATTGTGAGACTAAAAGATACTGCAAACCGCTATGTAGATAATGATGAAGAAAAGGCAAATTTGCTAAATAGATACTTTTGTTCTGTTTTTACTGAAGAAAATCCGGGAGAAGGACCACGATGGACTGGCAAAAGTTCATTTGAGAATGGAGTGGATATAGCACCGTTCACGGAAGAGAGTGTGTATCAACAACTAGAAAAACTAAAGGTGGACAAAGCCATGGGACCGGATGGGATCCACCCCAGGATATTGAGGGAGCTCAGAGAGGTTCTGGCGGGTCCTCTTAAAGATTTGTTTAATAAATCCTTAGAAATGGGAGAGGTTCCGAGGGATTGGAGAACGGCGGAGGTGGTCCCTCTTCACAAAAGTGGTGATAGGGAAGAAGCTGGAAACTACAGGCCGGTAAGCCTCACTTCGATTATTGGAAAAGTAATGGAAGCGATGCTGAAGGAAAGGATAGTGAATTTCCTGGAAGAAAATGAGTTGCAAGATCCGAGACAACATGGTTTTACCAAAGGGAAATCGTGCCAAACGAATCTCATTGAATTCTTTGATTGGATGTCCGGAGAATTGAACCGTGGACGTGCTATAGACGTAATCTACTTAGATTTCAGCAAGGCTTTTGACACTGTTCCCCACAGGAGGCTCTTAAATAAACTGGATGGGCTGAAGATAGGACCCAAAGTGGTGAACTGGATTAGGAACTGGTTGACGGACAGGCGCCAGAGGGTGGTGGTGAATGGAGTTCGCTCGGAGGAGGGAAAGGTGAGTAGTGGAGTGCCTCAGGGATCGGTGCTGGGGCCGATTCTGTTCAATATATTTGTGAGTGACATTGCCGAAGGGTTAGAAGGTAAAGTTTGCCTATTTGCGGATGATACTAAGATTTGTAACACAGTGGACACCCCGGAGGGAGTGGAAAACATGAAAAAGGATCTGAAAAAGCTAGAAGAATGGTCTAAGGTTTGGCAATTAAAATTCAATGTGAAGAAATGCAAAGTGATGCACTTAGGGAGTAGAAATCCAAGAGAGGCGTATGTGTTAGGCGGTGAGAGTCTGCTAGGTATGGATGGGGAGAGGGATCTTGGAGTGATAGTATCTGAGGATCTGAAGGCGATGAAACAGTGTGACAAGGCGGTGGCCGTAGCTAGAAGGTTACTAGGCTGTATAGAGAGAGGTGTGACCAGCAGAAGAAAAGAGGTGTTGATGTCCCTGTACAAGTCGTTGGTGAGGTCCCACCTGGAGTATTGTGTTCAGTTTTGGAGGCCGTATCTTGCTAAGGATGTAAAAAGAATTGAAGCGGTGCAAAGAAAAGCTACGAGGATGGTATGGGATTTGCGTTACAAGACGTACGAGGAGAGACTTGCGGACCTGAACATGTATACCCTGGAGGAAAGGAGGAACAGGGGTGATATGATACAGACGTTCAAATATTTGAAAGGTATTAATCCGCAAACGAACCTTTTCCGGAGATGGGAAGGCAGTAGAACGAGAGGGCATGAAATGAGATTGAAGGGGGGCAGACTCAAGAAGAATGTCAGGAAGTATTTTTTCACAGAGAGGGTGGTGGATGCTTGGAATGCCCTCCCGCGGGAGGTGGTGGAGATGAAAACGGTAACGGAATTCAAACATGCGTGGGATAAACATAAAGGAATCCTGTGCAGAAGAAAGGGATCCTCAGGAGCTTAGCTTAGAATGGGTGGCAGAGCTGGTGGTTGGGAGGCGGAGCTAGTGTGGGCAGACATATACGGTCTGTGCTGGGGCTGGTGGTTGGGAGGGGGGACTAGTGCTGGGCAGACTTATACGGTCTGTGCCGGGGCTGGTGGTTGGGCGGCGGGGATAGTGCTGGGCAGACTTATACGGTCTGTGCCAGAGCCGGTGGTGGGTGGCAGGGATAGTGCTGGGCAGACTTATACGGTCTGTGCCAGAGCCGGTGGTGGGTGGCAGGGATAGTGCTGGGCAGACTTATACGGTCTGTGCCAGAGCTGGTGGTTGGGAGGCGGGGTTGGTGGTTGGGAGGCGGGATAGGGCTGGCCAGACTTATACGGTCTGTGCACGGAAGAGGACAGTACAAATAAAAAAAGTAGCACATATGAATTTATCTTCTTGGGCAGACTGGATGGACCGTGCAGGTCTTTTTCTGCCGTCATCTACTATGTTTACTATGTTTACTATCAGGATTTCGATCCAACCACAGCACCGAAACGGTACTAATCACTCTCCTAACCAAATTCAAATAAGCAATTGCAACTGGCAACAGTGTACTTCTCCTACAATTCGACATGTCTAGCGCGTTCGACATAGTAAACCATAAAATACTATTAAACATCCTAGAATACCTTGGGATTGGAGGAAGCGTACTTAGTTGGCTCAAAGGCTTCCTAACCGCAAGAACATACGAAGTGATATCAAATTCGAATACATCAGCACCATGGAAACCAGAATGTGGAGTACCCCAAGGATCACCGCTTTCACCGACCCTTTTCAACCTAATGATGACACCTCTAGCCAAATCGCTATCCAACCAAAGCCTCAATACTTACATCTACGCAGACGATGTCACAATCTATATCCCGTTCAAAAATGATCTAAAAGAAATCACAAATAAAATCAAACACAGCCTCCAAATTGTGAATTCATGGGCAGATGCATTTCAAGTAAAACTTAACGCAGGAAAAGCACAATTGTCTCATCATTTCATCACAATATAATATGAACAAACCCACCGCTATAAACACCCCAGACTACACCCTTCCTGTTTCAGATTGCCTGAAAATTCTCAGAGTTACAATTGACTGAAATCTCACACTAGAAAGCCATGCGAAAAATACAACAAAGAAAATGTTCCATTCAATGTGGAAACTCAAAAGAGTAAAACCTTTCTTCCCAAGGGAAATATTCCGCGACCTAATACAATCAATGGTGCTAAGCCACCTAGATTACTGCAATGCCATCTATGCCGGATGCAAAGAACAAATCATGAAGAAACTCCAAACTGCCCAAAACACAGCAGCCAGACTCATATTTGGAAAAACGAAATATGAAAGCTTCAAACCCCTAAGAGAAAAACTACACTGGCTCCCACTTAAAGAACGTATTACGTTCAACATTTGCACCCTGGTTCATAAAATCATTCACTGCGAGGCCCCGGTCTACATGTCAGACCTCATAGACTTACCAACCAGGAGCACAAAAAGGTCAGCACGCACATCCCTGAATCTCCACTACCCTAGCTGCAAAGGACTAAAATATAAATCAACATATACATCCAGCTTCTCCTATATAAGCATGCAACTATGGAATGCACTACCAAACGTCATAAAAACAATGCATGACCTAACAAACTTCCGAAAATCACTAAAAACCAGCCTGTTCAAAAAGGCATACCACAATGATCCATCCTAAACACCAGACAGCAAAACATATTCCAGAACTGGACAAAACCGAACTCTCTATACTTGACTGCTTCATTTACTTTGTCACTATTGAAGTTTAACACTATACCACTTTGTTTCTTATTCCGGATATGAACTTTCTATACTTGATTGCTTAATTTACTCTGTCGCTTATGAACTTTAATGTAATACCACTTTATATTTCTCATTCTGGAAATGGCCATTACAGCATAATGTAAGCCACATTGAGCCTGCAAATAGGTGGGAAAATGTGGCATACAAATGCAATAAATAAATAAACATAGAGGAGTTGTAAAAATAAAAGTTAAAAAAAATCATGGGGGTGTCTGTTTTCTGCACCTGCTTTTATAACTCGTTTCATTCAGCTGCAGCATAATACCTTTGGTTTCATTCCAGTGCACTCCTATTGACAGGGCTGGATTTAAGATTTTGTGCCCATAAACAGGATGGGGGTGAGATTAGGGATCCTTCACTGGAGCTTGAAGGGGTTGGGGGAGCCTTGAAGTCTGGAAAGCAGCAGTAGTGGGAGTATTAGGCCATAGCGCTATGGTGATGCCTCTTTGAAGTGGCAACAATGGATGACCTTAATATAAGTGGAAGAAGACTCCTTTTTGGCCTGGGAGCTTTCAACATTTTGGTGCCATGGGACTTTCATCTAAGATAGGTTTTTATACCTCAATTCGTTATTATTACTTCCTGTGAACTTTCATCTAAGATAGTAATAATACTAAACAGAGATATTAAAAACTTTCTCTTTCTGCTTTCCTCTTTGAATCAGCACTAATGTGATGCTTGTAAGCAGTATTTATATATTTACTAGCCGTTAAGCCCGTTAAAACGGGTGAGATTTCCAGCTACCCTCCTCGCCGCCGCTCCCTCCCCCCTCCGTGCCGGGCCCCCTGCACTGACCTGACAGCGTCTCTCACCTCCGTGTGAAAGCGCTGCAGGCAGCAGATCGCTCTGCTGCTGCCTGCAGCGCTTCCACACGGAGGTGAGAGGCGCTGTCAGGTCAGTGCAGGGGGCCCGATACGGAGGAGGGCGGGAGCGGCGGCGGGGATGGGGGGGAGGGTGGAGGTTGGTGCGCGCGATGTTTGTTTCCAGGCGGCAGCGTCCGACAGTGACTCTGACTCCATTTCCCTCTCTGTTCCGCCCTCTGATGTCATCACGTCTTGATGCGAGGGCGGGACAGAGAGGGAAGTCTCTACTGCGCATTTGCAGGTGAGTCGGTCACTTGCCATTTATATGTTTGATGTATCTATTTATTTATTCATTCATTTCTAGTCTGCCTAATACCTAGGGGGATTACAATAAAATATACATAATGTAAAACAAAATCACAATATAAAACATAAACTTTGACACCACCACAAAACCCTTCCCACACTCCAGTAACACTGCGATATCATCAATTCATCCGGCATTATCCACTGGATTATTGACATCAAAAGCCTGTAAAAAAAAGTGTGTTTTCAGCTGTTTCTTAAAAAGAAATGTCAGTAGACAAACACAAATACACTGGTAGCTTGTACCACAACAGAGGACCTGCACTAGAAAAGGTGGCTTCATAATCAGCAAAACGTATCCTTGTCAGAATTGAGATTGAAAGTGTCATGCCCCATGTGACAAAACAGTGGGTTTTAAGCCTGTAAACGGTATTATTTCTTGAAGTGTATTTCTCTAGTTTGGCCAGCAGGTGCTGCATGTTTATGTTTAAAGTTGTTACAGAGAAATGACAGCTCCTTTTTAGTTAGCATACAGAGGAAGTAACCTGCAATGATGTGGCCAGCTACTTTTAAAATTTGTTGTTCTGGGCTCTGATTGGCCCAGGAGGTCAAATTCAGCTAGGATGTACTGGCTTGCACTCCAGTCTTAGCCAGGGAGATGAGAAAGAAAGATCTGTTTGCTGAGGTTTATAGTCTACTGCATTAACCACTAGGCTACTCTGTTCTATAGGGAAAGCTCTGTGGCCATATTTTTGAAAATGATGCCAAACAGATGTTCATGTCCCTGGTGTTTTGTTGTTCAAAAGTTGGACATTTCACTTTAGAAAAATGGCTAAAAAACATCCATCTCAGCCACAGTCAAACATGAAATGTAGACATTTTTCCTGTTTGATTATGGCTGTAATATGGCTGGCTTTTTTACTTAGATGTTTTTGTTTTAAATGCCCCTCCACGTGTTCATTATTTATTTAGATTTTGCTCACACCTTTTTCAGTAGTAGCTCAAGGTGAGTTACATTCAGGTACTCTGGATATTTCTCTGTCTCAGGAGGGCACACAATCTAAATTTGTACCTGAGGCAATGGAGGATTAAGTGACTTGCCCAAGATCACAAGGAGCAGCAGTGGGATTTGAACTGGCCACCTCTGGATTGCAAGACCGGTGCTCTAACCACTAGGCCACTCCACTGGAAAAATTGTTGTGCCCGCTTGTCAAGTCTGGATTTATTGTTCACCTTATTTTAAACCACCATGATCTGTTTGTGAAATAAGCGATCCAGTGAGCCCAACATCTTGTTTCTGACAGTGGCCAATCAGGATCACTTGGATGCACTAAACAAATCCTCATGGAGAGATCCATTCCCTGTTTCTCACTCCCAAAAGCAAAAGGTGGCAGACCCTAAATCTAATTATTGTCATTGCACATGTCTTCCAGAAATTTGTCCAAATCCAGCCCTCCTATTAGCCAAGACCATGTCCTCCCACAACAAATTCCACAGCCTAATTGTGCATTAATTGAAAAAATGTGTCCCTAAGAGGCAGATGCACTAAAGCTAAATGAGCCTTTAATGACTCTCCAACGAGGAAAATTTGATCCGTTGCATGCATCAAAGGGCTTTTACCGAGGAAGCCAGCAGCTAACGAAAACGGAATGGAGATGAGCAATTAGTGTGAAAACCCCATTGAAACGACATGCACTAACCTTTTCCGATTGCCTTTACGCAGGAAAAAGGCAGGAAATCTAACGAGAGGTCTGGACCACTCGTTAGGACAGCTCTGTGCCAGGAAAAATCATTAAGTGAAAAAATAAACAAACTTTGAGCCAATCCCAGCGCATTAGCAGAGCTAAAAGCGCTGTGATTGGTCCAAAGGATGTCAGAAAACACATAAATAAATAAAAATAAAAAAAGGATCGGGAGGGGGCAAGGGCGCTCATCAGGAGCGTCCTGTACGGACGGCCTTGCCCCCCCCCCCCCCGCTGCTCCCCACTTTCCGCCGCTCCCCCCACCCCGAAAAAGCAAAATTCAAGCAGCCCCTGCCCCCCTCCCTTCCTCACTACTCTCTCACCTCAGCTCCGCCTCCCGACATCCTCCGTCCTGTGCCCCGCCCCCTTTTGGGGTCGTCGCCGCCATTCCCCTCCTCCATCGGGCCCCCCTCCCTCTTACCGGGCCCGTGCAGCGCCTCTGTCCGAAGGCGCTGCACGGGCAAGAAGAAAGCTGATGCCTGCCTTCGCCCAGCTTCGATGGCGCGTCTTTCTCCTGCTGGGCCCGCCCCTGTCTGACGTCAGTAACTTACTGACGTCAGACAGGGGCGGGCGCAGCAGGAGAAAGACGCGCCATCGAAGCTGGGCGAAGGCAGGCATCAGCTTTCTTCTTGCCCGTGCAGCGCCTTCGGACAGAGGAGAGAGGCGCTGCACGGGCCCAGTAAGAGGGAGGGGGGCCCGATGGAGGAGGGGAATGGCGGCGACGACCCCAAAAGGGGGCGGGGCACAGGACGGAGGATGTCGGGAGGCGGAGCTGAGGTGAGAGAGTAGTGAGGAAGGGAGGGGGGCAGGGGCTGCTTGAATTTTGCTTTTTCGGGGTGGGGGAGCGGCGGAAAGTGGGGAGCAGCGGGGGGGGGGCAAGGCCGTCCGTACAGGACGCTCCTGATGAGCGCCCTTGCCCCCTCCCGACCCTTCTTTTTTATTTTTGTTTTGATTTGGGAGCCATGTGCTTGTGATTTGACTGTGTTTTGACTGTTTGTGGCATGCGCAGAGCAGCTAACATAACGCTTGGCTGCTCTGCGCATGATTTGGGGGCCGATTAACGATGTGTATTGTGATTCTTTGATACATTGTACGTTTCAATACCGATCTCAGCATGTGTGACTTTTTTTTTTGGTGCATTTTTCGTTATTTTAAAATCGTTAGGGACTTTAACGATTTAGATTTTTTTACGTTTGGTTGCTGCATCTGCCTCTAAATGTACAAATGATTCAATCCCTTTATGGTTAATAATTATATTTTATCCGTCTTGGTATCAATTTCCTCAAAGGAAACCACCTGGACTTAGAACTTATAAAACACAGATAAGAGATTGTGTGCAGCAACGTCCATCACAGATAACCTATTTCTGTGCTTAAGATACATTTGTTTTTGCAAGCATTCCCCAATTGTGGGGCTCAACTGTTTGTGGTAATTTGCTTATATAGGGGTCCTTTTACTAAGCTGTGGAAAAAGGGGGCCTGCACTAGCGTCGGTGTGTGTTTTTGACATGCGCTGAGGCCCACTTTTAGAGCGGCAGGTAAAAAGCTTTCTTTTTTAAAAGAAATGGCTGTGTGGTAAGTGAACCACCTACCGCCTGGCCGTTTCAGGGGGGAGCACTTATCGCCACCCATTGAGGTGGTGGTAAGAGCTCCAGCGCAACCCGGCGGTAACCAGGCAGCACATAGCACTGCCCAATTACTGCCGGGTAAACACCAACGCTACAAAAATAGAAAATATTTTTATAGCTCTGGAAATGGTGCGCACTGGGGATGGGAACTACTGCTGGGCCCCCTGTTTCGGCACATGGTAAGCATGGGCCCCATAGTGCTAGGTTAGTTTGCTGTTTAGGATTTTAGGAATAGTTGAGGTATACATTTCTTAAATGAATATTATAGGGGAATTAAGGTCCTGATTCAATTAGGATTTTCTGTCATTCTATATCTGTAGTGAAAAAAAAAGCATAATGAGTTGGGTCCTAAGATGTTTACACTTGCTGTTAGTGTTTTATATTTTAATTCATATGCTCGCTTATTTTTGGCTTAACAGGTTCTTCCTTCTCTAAAGAAAACAATGGGGGAAAGCTGCATCAGAAGTACACTCTTTGACAATCCTTTAGTGCAATTATTAAAAAAAAAAAAACAATAACACAGTACTTCTACTGTCTATGCCCTGATCATGGCTGGATAGATTTGGATGGGCTGGAGTTGGGGCTTCAATGACAACTTCAGAAGTTGGAGAACATGGCCAATGCCGAGCAGACTTCTACGGTCTGTGCCTCGAAAGTGGCAAGGACAAATGAAAATCAAAGTATAGATATGTGGTATTACATCATACCTTATGCTATGAGTTTATCTCGTTGGGCAAACTGGATGGACTGTACAGGTTGTTATCTGCTATCATCTACTATGTTATGTTACCTTAGAAAGATGTGAAGCATTAACATCTGTAGTCATAGAGGGGCATTTTCGATATGATGTCTAAATCCGACTTTGGACGTTTTGCTGAATATGTCCAAAAATCAAGTACTGAAAATGAACATTTTCAAACCATAAAAATGTCTATCTTTTTTCTTTGAAAATGATAATTTCCTAAATGTTGTTTTGCTTGGTACGTCTATCTTTTTGGACCATTAAGAAAAAAAAAAGTCCAAGTAAAAAAAACGCACAAAATCAAACTAGTGGGGATGTAGGAGGAGCCAGCTTTCCTAGTAGATTGGCCAAACACACACATCCCCAGCAGAGCAGTTAGGCACCCTAGGGGGCACTTCAATGGACTTCACATAAAAGGTCGTAAGTACACATCACACCTTTACCCCTTTATATTGTATGTTGAGCCCTTCAAAACCCATGAAAAACCTACTGTAGCCAACTATACACCACTACAATAGTCCTTATGGCTGCAGGTGTCACCTTTATGTGGGTACAATAGATTTGTTTTTTTGAGGGGGCTGACATTTTCCATCACAATTGTAATAGTTAGAGTGGATTATGGGTCTGGGTCACCTCTACAGTGCACTGCACCGATCACTAGACTATTCCAGGAACCTGCTTGCTGCTCTAATAGGACTGTGCATAACATCTGAAGCTGTCATAGAGGCTGGTATGTACTGTTTCATTCACATCTTTGCGGGGTGGGAGGGGGTCAGTGACTACTGAAGGAGTAAGGGGGTGTCATTCCTTTATTCCTGCAGTGGTCATCTTGGCATTTAGGGCACTTTTTATTGGCTTATCCTATATAATAATTTGCACGTCCGTCTGGATGCCTGGGTTCGTAACACACTTCCCATTGGTCCGCTCTGGCGATGATGTCAGGGGGCAGATCAGTGAGAGGGAAGGGAAGCCAGCACCAGCCAGCCACAGAACGTTGGAAGCGAGTAGAGAATCGCCCCCTCCCTCCCCCCTGTCCTCCCTCCGAGTTCCAGGCCCCCCTCTCCTCCTCCCCCCTCCCCTCCGAGTTCCATGCCCCCCTACCTCCCTCTCCTCCCCTCCGAGTTTTAGGCCCCCCTCCCCTTCCAGTTGCAGGATGCCCCCCTCCCCTTCCAGTTGCAGCCCCCCTCCCTCTGAGTTCCACGCCCCCCTCCGAGTTCCACGCCCCCGTGTCTCCCTCCCTCTCTTCCCCCTCCGAGTGCAAGCACGACATGTTCTCCGGCAGCCCCTCGCCTTCCTGCATGCCGGCTGTAACTTAAAAATTCTTACCTCGGAGTCCGGCATCTGCAGTGAAGGCGAGCGGCGCTTCACACTGCCTTCCCATCTGTCTCAGCTCTGCCTCTGGTCCCACCCTTCCAGAAACAGGAAATGAGGGCGGGACCAAAGGCAGAGCTGAGACAGATGGGAAGGCAGTGTGAAGCGCCGCTTGCCTTCACTGCAGACGCCGGACCCCGCGGTAAGAATTTTTAAATTACTGCCAGCACTTAGGAAGGCAAGGGGCCGCCGGAGGACAGGTCATGCTTACACTCGGAGGAGGGAGAGAGGTGCATGGGTCTGGAACTTGGAGGGGAGGGGGGCGTGGAACTCGGAGGGGGGAAGGGGAGGGGGTCCTAGAACTCGAAGGGGAGGGGTGCCTGGAACTCAGAGGGGAGGGAGGTAGGGGGCATGGAACTCGGAGGGGAGGGGGGCTGGAACTCGGAAGACAAAGACAGAGGTAGGGGGGGGGGCGTGGAACCTTGCTAGCGCCTGTTTCATTTCTGTTGGAAACGGGCCTCTTTTACTAGTTAGTTAATAAAACAGGTCTAAACCAAAACATCCAACCTATAGCCATGGATGTTTTTATTTTGTTCCATTGTGGCAGAAAACCATGCAAGTGTTAGGAACGCTAGATCCCACTCTTAACATGCCCATGGCATTCCCCCTTGTGATTTGAACACACTTCTGATGGACTTCATACAAAAATGTCTAAAAATTGGTTTTGAAAATACCAAGTTGGACGTTTTTGTGAGAAAAATGTCCAAATGCAGATTTATGCCACTTTTTGGATGTTTTTCTCTTGAAAATGAGCCCCATAGTAGACTAGAATATATCATAAACCAAACCCAGATATGCTTTTTGTCATGTTTGTACTGTATTATGTTCAATGATTAAAGTGCTACATTGGCTACTTAAATAGCAAAGCCCGTCTTCCTCATAAATTGAAGAAACTGCATAGCACGTTTCCAATACCAGGCTGGCCTAAGAGCTGAGTAGGGATTAACAGCTTTCCTACTGAATATTCCAAAACTGTAATGAAAGTGTCTCCCCCACCCCACAGGCATACACTGGTAAAAATGTTTGGTTATGGATTGACTCTAATTTGTTGTTGAATTCAGTGTATTACACTAAAATAATTCTTATCCTCAAATAAGGGACCATCAAAGACCTTGTGGGAGCTACAAGTGTATTAAGTTTTTATCTTGAAATCTTTTTAAGTCATAACACATAACCCCTCATTCTATCACCTGATGCCTAAAGTTAGGAGCACAAAAGTTGGGCACAAAAAATTATAGAAGATGAGTACTTACACATGCATAATAGGGTGTGGGATGTGTGTGTAAAATTTAGGCACGGATCACGGGCCTAAATTTACTTGCGTACATCTTAATTGATTTCAATTAGTGTCCAATAATTGCTGGTTTAAAAAGCCAATTATTGGCACTAATTGACTCGTTATTCAATTAAATCGCACATGCAATTTTTGGTAACTTTTATAGAATTAGAAATACGCATTACACATGTAAGTGCTAGGCACTATTCTATAATTTTTGTGTGCAAATCGCTTACCCCCAGATTCTATATACGGTACCTAGATTTGGGCATCAAAATTTGGGTGTGCTCCCAAGATACACTTGCAAAATAATTGGCTAACAAGCCAGTTTGCATCAATAATTGGATGCTAACAACTAATTATTGAAGTTAATAGGCATCCATTAAAATCTATGCACGCGTCTGGCTGTGCGCTATTCCATAAGGCAATGTGCCTAATCTATTCATTAAACATCAGTAAGATCATGAGAAAAATTTTTAAATATATTTTTTATAAATTGTTTTAGGAGATGTGCATGTGTTTCTGATGATCCTATATATATATATATATACTAGGAAAAAAGGCCTGTTTCTGACACAAATGAAACGGGCGCTAGCAAGGTTTTCCTTGGAGTGTGTATGTTTGAGAGAGTGTATGTGAGAGTGACCATGTATGAGAGAGAGAGAGTGAATGTGCGAGTGTGTGTGTGTGACAGAGAGAGTGAGACTGGGTGCGAGTGTGTCTGTGAGAGAGTGTGTATGTGAGAATGGGAGTGTGTGTGTTGGAATGAGACTCACGCTCATGAGCTATGTAGTGTAATAAAACGCACCTGCAACGTTGTGAAGCTGACACAGTGGCTTCATTGAAGGGTTCGTATCATTCGTAAGTCTGTCACATCTGTCTGTGCCCCGCCCTCGCGTCATGGCGTTTTGACACGGTTCCCTCTGATAGGTCCGCCACCCTCGACGTCATCACGTTTTGATGCGAGGGCGGGGCAGAGACAGATGTGACAGACTTACGAATGATACGAACCCTTCACTGAAGCCATGGAGTCAGCTTCAGAATGATGGAGGTGCGTTTTATTATAGTATACTCGTGATCTTACTGATGTTTAATGAATAGATCTGTAAAACTGTACTTAAATAAGCTGGGCATATATGTGTGAGTGATCGATTGGCCCCCTTCATGTGACTGGGCATATATGTGTGAGAGAGGCATAGGAATATATGGGCATCTCTAGTGTTTATCGCATGCATATTTAATGCATGTGATAAAAACGCTAGCATGCCTTTGTAAAAGGACCCCCCTAGCGTGTATCTCAAAAGGAGACATGGCCGTGGGCGTTCCATAAAGTTTGCGTGTGTATTTACAGAACGCTGCCTCAGTGCACCTAATTTAGGGGCCCTTTTACTAAGCACTGGTAAAAAGTGGCCTGCGGCAGTGTAAGCGCTTCTACACGCCAGGCCAGTTTTTAACACATCTGCAAAAAAGGGTTGTTTTTTAATGCGACGGGAAAAAGGCATGTGATAAAATTGAAACCAGCGCGCATCTAAAACCGGCCTGGGCCTTTAACGCCACCCATTGATCTAGTGGTAAGGGCTCACATCCTACACACGCAGTGGCCAGTCGGTGCGCGCCAACTGCCAATTACCACTGGAAACGGCACGTGTGGGAGGGAATAAATCATCCGGGCGCAAGCCAAATCTGAAGTTACTGAGCTGCATGCGTGTAGAGCCTACCGCGGCTTAGTAAAAGGGCCTTTTAGATGCCAGCATTTACACCCGGTTTCAGCAGGTGTAAATCTGGTGCCCAAAGTTAGGTGTGAAAATCAGTGCTAAGTGTGATTCTATAAAGGATACATACCCTTCATTACTACTTATCATTTCTATAGTGTTACTAGATGTATGCAGTGCAGTACACATTATCCCCCAGATTCTATAAATTGCACCTAATGTACCACGCTGAAATCCAAGCATGTTCTATAACAACGTGCTTAGCTTAATTGGCTTAACAAGCTAATCAACGTTGATAACAGCTCTTAACAAGCAATAATGAGCACTAATTGGCAATAATTAGAATTTATGTCCAAAACCTGCTAAGCGTATTCTGTAATGCACTGCACCTAGGGGACCTTTAACTAAAGCTGTGTGAGCATCTATGCGCGCCCAACATGTGCCAAAATGGAGTTACCACACGGCTGCAGCATGGCCCATGCGGTAATTTCATTTTTGGTGTGAGTCCACTACGTGCGCCCGAAAAATATTTTTTATTTTCTGGCGCGTGTCAGCTACGCATGCCAAGTGGCATTTGGTGTGTGTAGATCATTACCACACAGTTACTATTTGACACTTTACCGCTAGGTTAATGGCTGGCAGTAAGGTCTCCGACCCAAAATGGAGGCGCAACAATTTTCATTTTGACGCACGTCCATTTTCTGCAAAAATTTTTTAAAAGGGCTTTTTTTACAGGCACGCTGAAAAATGGATTGGCACGCACCCAAAACCTGTGCCTACATTACCACAAGCAATTTTTCAGCGCACTTTAGTAAAAGGACCCCCTAAATTCAAATGTGCGCAGCCAAAAAGAGGCATGGTTATGGGTGTGGAAATGGGTCAGAAAGTTCCACCAAAGCAACCTGATCATCCAGCGTGTGCACTCGCTGTCATGTAGATTCAGGCTCCACCATATTGTCTTTGGCCATATTGCTGCTTGCATCCCATGGGGAGGAGGAGAAATAAGTTTTAATGTCATCCGGTTTTCTCGCAGGCATCCAGACACTGCCACGCACTGAGACAGTAAAAGTGTTGAATATAGCCAGGAAAGCAGTAAAAGGAAGTGGATGGGTAGCGATTTTCAAGCGGTCACTGGGAGCTTCATATTCAGGCAGCCATCTGCTGCTGACATCACCCGGAAGTCTCGTCCTCACTTTTTAAAAGTGCTATCCTATGCACTGCATTCACCACCCTATCATGCCATGTATCTAATAATGAGTCAATCCCCAATTCCTCCCCAGGGGGTACGGAAGATTGTACCTCCTCCCATAACAATAATGGAAATATCTTGCCCCTAGTGCAAATGTTTCCACACCTTTGCTCCTCAATCTATGCAATCTAAGATAAAGAGTAAGCTCTTGCAATGTATGATCTGACCAAAACAGGTCCCGAGAATTCCAATCACCTGCCAATATACCTCCATCAATCCCAGGCTTGGAAAAAATACCATCCAACAGATGACCCATTGAATGGATATTGAGACCCCCATAAACTGAATAAGAGAGTGTACCTTGGTGTCTTCCCTATGTTCCAAATGCAAATTAAAATCACCAACCAACAATGATCAATTGATCTCCTTTAACAAATAATTAAATATTTGACTTATTTACTTTGCAGATTTTCCCTTAACCAATAGCAAACATTCTATCAGGCTTATTTTCGAAAGTGATCGCCAGCCATGTCCCGACAGAAACATAAAGTGCCATGATTACAATTTATGGAGTAGATGTAGATAATGTTGCTAGTTGTTGATTAGGAGTATTGGCTACCTTTGTTTCTAGAAAAGAGCTTAAATGAGTAGGATCATAAAAAATATATTTAACTGAGTTAACTTTCAATACACATTTACACGGAAAATTCAACCAAAATAATCCACCTAGCTGTAAAACCTTAGGATGTAATTTTAGAAACGACTGATGTCTCTTTTGTGTTACTCATGCAATATCAGGAAATATTCGAATCTTATTGTTCATAAAGAGTTCATCTGTACGGCGAAAAAATTGTTTCAGAATCCAATCATGTCCAAACCTTTTTTTAAACCCAGATACGCTAACTGCTGTTACCACATCCTCTGGCAGCAAGTTCCAGAGCTTAACTATTCGTGGAGTGAAAAAATATTTCCACTGTACCACCAGAGCTCTGTCCAAGCTATTGGACTGCTCTGACCTACCTTCCCGACAGCAGGGCCGGTCTTAGCAAGTGCGGGGCCCTGTGTAGACCAATTTAGTGGGGCCCCATCCTAGCCCCGCCCCACCCTAGCCCCGCCCCCACCCTAGCTCCACCCCATTGATAAGATTATTCCATTTTTAGAAAAAAATTTTATTTATGAAATTTCAAATAAAGACAAATGAAGCAAATTCCTTCCTAAGTTAATATCGAACTTTCACCTTAAGCAATCAATCATCCTCCCAAAATTCCTTTCCCGGGACACGTGTGCAAAAAGGTGAACAAGCCTTACACAGTGTAGTCTGCAAAATTGCTTCAGTCTTCTGCCTGGAGCAGACTAGAGCCCTTGAATGTCCACCCAGGTTCTTGTTTCTTTTAAACCTAGAAGACCTGGAATTATCATAACTAAATGCATACTAATTGTTAGCATGCTGCATCCCTTTCTGTTATTCCCAGGCCTGCCTGACTCTGGAGAGGAGGACAAGGTTCACTGTATGCGGTATATCAAATCAAAATGAACATGGACATAAATACAGTGCCAGAGCTGTGACATTGGTGACCCACCTGAGTTCAACCTCCCATAGGCGTCACTATGGGGTGGCAAGTGCCACCCCTACCAGAGCCAGCACCGATAAGTTGCAGAGAAACACAATCCAGCGTATTCCCCTCTGTCTCAGCACCCCTTCTCCCCCAGCCTCACTCTGGCATCACCATCTCTCTTTCAAAAACCCCCACCCTCGATCCAGCATCTCCTTTATGTGGCAAGGAATCCAGAATTTTGTATACAGAAACAGAAAATGACAGTTGAAAAAGACCATTTGCCCATCCGCAGCTCAGCTGTACAATCCCATCCTCTTCCTCAGCAATAATCAACAAGAAGACCACTTAATTTAAAAAGGTTCTTCTTATAAGAAAAAAAGCTATCATACATTACCTTGCCTTAATGGCACAAACTGTAGGCTGTAGCCCTCCCTGTCTCTGTTGTTGCTCCACTGCACGCACTCCACAGCGATGGCTCATCTCAGACCAGGCTCCAGCTTTTCCCGCTCAGTGACTCCCACCCGGCGCCCTCGCGGAAACAGGAAACACCTCATCAGAAGGTGGGGCATTGAGCGGGAAGTGAAAAGCTGGAGAGGTGAGCCGTCGGCGTCACTGCAACTGTCGCTGCCGTCGCTGGTTCGGAATCGCTGCAAATATCAGGGTCCAGTCCGGGGAGCTCAGCTGACAGCGGGCCCAAGCGGGGGGTGGGCGCCAGTGGCGGGAGCGGAGCGGCCGACTGGACGAGCGGAGCAGGATCATGATGATGTGCATTTGCGGTGGTCATCCGAGCGGAGGTCAGAGGCAGAGTTGAGGCGCGCCGCACAGGGCCCCCTTAGGCGCGAGGCCCTATGTGGCCGCCTCGGTCTCCTCTGCCTAAGACCGGCCCTGCCGACAGTAACACCTTCTATTTGTTTTAAAAGTATTTCCATGAAGTCTCTCATGAGTGGACTTTGTCAAACATTTTCTAAAAATCCAGATACACTCTGTCAGCAGGCTCACTTTTTACCACATGCCTTTTCATAACCTCAAAAAAATGTAGCAGTTTGGAGAAGCAAAAGTTCCCTTTACTACGTGCATGTTGGCTTTGTCCCATTGAGTCTTTCCAGATCTCTCTATATAAAAGGCAACCCCAACGTTCTGAAGCCTCCACAGAATTTGAGGCGCCCGAGATATCCGGTGTGCCCTGAGTGTCTGCACCGCCCTCGCGTCAGAACGTCATGACGTCGAGGGCGGAGCTATGACACTCGAGGGCCGAAACGGAAACACCACCCACAGCGAACAAGGCAAGTAGCTCGGAAGGAGGGGGGCCCCTTGCTAGCGCCCGTTTCATTCCGCTCAGAAACGGCCATTTTTTCCTAGTGTATTAATAAACACTGTGTTTGAAGATTTTTTTGACTCCCTCGTGTCATTGGAAGTGCCATCTCCCTTGTCCTATTCTTTCGATCCTGTTCGTCCCATTAAACCATAACTATAAAGTTCAATAGTTTTGTTCTTTATGATAGTTTCTACAATTTTATTGAGCATTATGACAGGCTCGCTGATCTAGTTTTATTTTTTTATTTATTAGGATTTATTTACCACCTTTTTGAAGGAATTCACTCAAGGCGGTGTACAGTAAGAATAGATCAAACATGAGCAGTAGATGTTATCTAGTTTCCTAGATAACGCCAGAACCCTTTTTTTAAATGTAGGTCAGCCACCCTTCAGTCTTCAGGAACTGTAGATAATTGCTGATCACCACTTCTTGTAAGCACAACATTCTTTTAAATAGATCTATAAAGTTCCCAAATCATTTTCAAGTCCTCCGTTGTTTAAACAAACAAGGTCATATCGGCACTTATTGAACTAAGGTGAAATTTCCTATTATAATGAAACAGGTGGGAGGGGGAGGGAGTTACACCTAGTATAAAAGGCAAGGCACCTGTCTGCTTACACAGTCTGGGAGACAGGAAAGGACAGACTGTGAAAATCTCATGCACAACTGCTGAAGACAGGTAAGTTTTATATTTCATCCACCAAGGATAAAACAGAGTTGAGAAATATATGAACAGCAGGCAAGTTTCAAGTTTTATTTTTTTTATTTATTAGTTTATTTGATTATTTATTTTACAAGATGTGATACCTGCAAGGGAGCCTTCTCCGGAGTAGCCCCCACACTTTGGAATGAACTCTCTGAAAGGCTTTTGTTAAGCGGAGCCTATCTGTACTTCAGGAAAGCAGGTGAAAGCTTGGCTCTTCAACCAGGCTTTTAATGGAAGAAGTAACTAACCTGTTAGTGACACTGACACAAACACACACACTGCAGCAGGACATGTTTATTCGCTCCTACCCTGAGATAATATTTAATCACCTCTCTGACCTAATGTGCAACTTCTTTTAAATTACTCCCCTTATTTTCTAACTCCTCTGACTCTCTTACCTATCTATGGGGTCTTTTTTACTAAGCTGTGGTAAAAAGTGGCATGCGGTAGTGTGGGCACGTGTTTTTGGCACGCGCCAGGCTATTTTTTTACTACATCTGGGGAGAAGGGCACTTTTTTACTGGGCTGGGAAATGTGCGTGTGCTAAAATTAAAACTACCGTGTGCCTATTTCCAGCCTGAGCCCTTACTGCCACCCATTGATCTAGCAGTAAGGGCTCACGCGCTACACACGCAGTAACTGTTCAGCACGCACCAACTGCCAATTACCGCTGGAAACACCGCACGTGGTAGAAAATAAAAAATTAATTTCTACCACCAGAATGAGCACACGCCAAATCCAAAATTACCGCCAGGGGGGTGCGCTGGCCTGGAGGTACTCCCGTTTTGGCACACGCGTAGGCCCTCCCACGGATTTCTAAAATGGCCCCTGTATGTTCCATCTTTTCTTATATCCTACGCTGTCTATTAAAATGTTTTATTACATATTGTACTGACACTAAGTAGCAGGGGCGTAGCCAAACCGGCGGGAGGGGGGTCGAGAGCTCAAGGTGAGGGGGCACATTTTAGCCTCCCCCCGGCGCCGCCAACACCTCCTACCATTGCCGACACCCCCCCCCCCCCACCATTGCCGCCACCTCCCGCCGCCACCAACACCAACAACAACAACTTTGACCCACCCTCCTGCCGACGAACCTCTCAACCCCCCTCCGTCGCCGTCGCCTACCTTTACTGGCGGGGACCCCAACCCCCGCCAGCCGAGGTCTTTTTCTTCCTTCCTTCTGTTTCTGAGTCTGACATCCTCAGACTCAAGAAACAGAACGAAGCCTTGCGATCTGCAGGGCTTCGTTCTGTTTCTATGAGTCTGACGTCCTGCATGTTGTATGTGTAGGGCGTCAGACTCAGAAACAGAATGAAGGAAGAAGAGGACCTCGGCTGGCGGGGGTTGGGGTCCCCCGCCAGCAAAGGTAGCAGATGGCGACAGCGAGTTGACAGTGGGTTGGTGGCAGGAGGGGGGTCGAGAGGGTCATCAGCAGGGGGGTCCAGGGCCAAATCTACGGGGGCCGTGGCCCCACGTAGCTACGCCCCTGGTAAGTAGTATACTATGCCGTACTTTGTATTGTTATTTGAATATTTTTACTGCTGTAATTGTCTATTGCTTATGTTTGATTTATTCTTACTGTACACCTCACCACCTTGAGTAAATTCCTTCAAAAATGCAGTAAATAAATGCTAATAAATAAATACAATAAATAAATTGTATTTTAATTTAATTTATCACACTAGAATTGATACATTCTAGGTGATTGCGTGTTCTCTGTTCTCCTGTCTGACTCACTGCCTCTGTCACAATGATTTCTTGCTGCAGTTATCAGGACATAGTAATAGATGCCAGAGATGACAGAAATGGTCCATCTGATTTGTCCAATAAGATGGCTGGGACAGTAATTGCCTCTCTGCACAAGTTACCTCCCTGTCTTTTTAGAAGTATGAAAAAGTCATTTTGCTGCCATTTTGAGCTGTAGCATCGCATGCCTGATTTCCATCCCCCTCTTTAAAAGGATTTTCTGTGTTTATCACCTGCCTTCTTGAATTCCATCCTCACTTTTTTCACTTTCCATCACCTGCTAGCAGAGGGCACCCTTTCCATGAGAAACTATTTCCTGAAATTGCTTTTCAATCAGCTGTCATACCACAGCCCATAGTACTTTGGAAAGGGTTTGTTTCTTGTGCATTGTCAACTACTAAAACTGAGAAGGCTACAGTGGCAAACAGCAGCTGGTAGAAAGAGAGAGAAAGTTACAGTACGGAAAATAGGGGCAGTGAACCCCATAACTCTTTAAGAAACGAGAAGAAACTTCCTCACTTGAGGATCCGGCAAGTATATGCAAACATTGAATTCCACAATGAAATGTTTCTTTCTTACTATCCCCTGCAATTACAGATCAGCTCTCTTTGGGGCCAGATGTATTGAACATTTTTCCCATAGACACAAACCCCTGGATTCTATATATGGGGGTGAATTCTATAAATCGTGCCTAAAAAAAATAATTCCTGAAAGCTTAATCGCAATTCTATAAGTCGTGACTAAAGTTAGGCGCGGTTTATAGAACAGTGCTTAAGCCCCAGGGGTTGCACATAAATTTAGGCATATTCATTTGCACCAATGAAGATGTGGTGCAAATGCCCTGCCACAATTTATACGCAGAACCCCCTTATTCTATAATTGCGCACGTAACCCAAAACCACATCCATGATCTGCCCCGAACAGCCCTTCCCATTTCCATGCCCCCTTTTTTGGCACACATGAAAAATTTGCATGCAGATCATGAGGTTCTTTTACCAAGCTGCGGGAAAAAGGGTCCTGCACTAGCGGTGGGGGGCATTTTTCCTGTGCGCCAGGGCCCTTTTTACCGCAGTGGGTAAAAAAGCCCCCAGTACACAAAGCCATGTGATAAGAGAACTCTTACCGAATGGCCATGCAGCAGGGTGCCCTTATCACCACCCATTGAGGTGCCGATAAGGGCTCCCGCACTAACTCGGCAGTAACCGGGAGCACAAGCCATTTTCAGAGGTTTTCTTCCCCCCCCCCCCCCCCCCCACGAAATGGCGCACACTCAGAGCGGGATCACTGCCAGCGGCCGCGTTGGGCCGGCAGTAGTCCCGGAAGAGCAAGTGGTAAGCCCGCATTGGGCCCCCATATGCCTAAATGTATGCGTGTACATCATAATTGATTCCAATTAGTGCCAATAGTTGCTTGTTAAAAAGCCAATTATTGGCACTAATTGGCTCATTATTCAATTAAATTGTGCACGTACATTGGGGGTGTGCCCAAATTTGCATGCACAATTTTTGGTGACTTTTATAGAATTAGGAGGACGCTCAAGCTGCGTGCGCAACTTAATTGATCAGCGCGCCCTTAACTAGCAATAATTCGGCACTAACAACCAATTATAGTGGTTAATTGGCATCAATTACAATGTACGCATGCAACTGGCTGCGTGTTATTCTATAAAACTCAGCATCTAACTCTCATAGGGGCCTTTTACTAAGCTGCGATAAAAATCGCCAATAATTGCCACTTAAGCAATTATTGACACTAGTTGGCATTAATTGATTTGTGACAAGGACACAAAGTTGGGTAAAGAACTCTGAAAGGTTCTTGGTTCAAATTTTCTGAAAATATGAACAGAAGGGGATATTTGGACTGCTTTACTTTTCTTACATCTTCACATAGGTGTTTAAAGTGTGCATTTTCAATAAAGTTTCCTGTTTAAAATTAAAAAAAAAAAGTGTACATTTGACTATAACAATAAACCAGTATTACATTGTGTAGTTTGGTATGCCTGACTTAAGGGTCTTTTTACCAAGCTGCAGTAAAAAGGGCCCAGCGCTAGCACAGGAGCCATTTTTGCCGCATGCTGCAACCTTTTTTAATGCAGCTGGTAAAAAAGGCTGAAAATAGCCATGGCTGTGCGGTAAGATTGCTATGCAGCGGGGACCACTTACCGCCACCTGTTGAGGTGGTGGTAAGGGGCCCCGCGCTAACCTGGCGGTCATGGGGTAGCGTACAGTGCTGCCCAATTACTGCCAGGTTAGCACCGCATTAAAAAACACGGGCCAATTTTCTGTAGCATGGGAAATGGCATGCACTGAGGCTGGAACTACTGATGGTGTCCGCATTGGGCCAGCAGTAGCTCCGGATTAGCATTAGGTAAGCTTTGCTTTGGGCTTACCGCTGCTTTGTAAAAGGGGCCCATCAGAGGTGTAGCCAGACTTCGGCGGGAGGGGGGTCCAGAACCAAGATGAGGGGGCACATTTTAGCCCCCTCCCCAGTGCCGCCGACCCTCCCGCCGCCACTGCCGCTACCGCCCCGCCCTGCCATTGCCAACACCAACAACTTTGACCCCCCCCCCCTGCCGACGACCCTCTCAACCCCCCTCCCGCTATCACCGTCTGCTACCTTTGCTGGCGGGGGACCCCAACCCCCGCCAGCCAAAGTCTTCTTTCTTTGTTTTGTTTCTGAGTCTGACGTCCTGCACGACATCAGACTTTCGTTCTGTTTCTGTGAGTCTGACGTCCTGCACGTTGTACGTGCAGGACGTCAGACTCAGAAACAAAACGAAGAAAGAAGACTTTGGCTGGCGGGAGTTGGGGTCCCCCGCCAGCAAAGGTAGCAGATGGCGACGGCAGGTTGGCAGCGGGAAGGGGGGTTGAGAGGGTTGTCGGCAGGGGGGTCCAGGGCCAAATCTATGGGGGTCCAGGCCCCCGTGGCCCCATAGCAGCTACGCCCCTGGGCCCCATAGTATGGAGAGAGATATTTGTATAATAGTGATGTCATTAAAGACCTGTATAATTGTGTATCTCACTTTAGGGACAGATCTTTCAAATTACTCATGTTTCTTTTGAATCATACTTAAGCATTACACAAAGCAAGTACTAAAAGCAAGTAAAATATTTCCCTTGGCTTCTGTTCTTTTTACCAGTGAAAAAAAAAGTTGTTTCCTGTTCCATTAAAGCCCACTTTGCTTACACCCTATGCAGTCTATTAAAATGTTTTATTGTAAATGTAGTGGCATTGCAATGTAGCATATTGTAATGTGAATATTTTTACTTCTGTTATTGACTATTGCTTTTGTTTGACTTACTCTTGCTGCACACTGCCTCAAGTGAATTTTTTCAAAAAGGCGGTAAATAAATCTAAATAAATAAATAGAATTTACACACAGAACTGTCTAAGGGCCCTGTTTACTAAGCAGCGTTACAGGCGCATTAACATTTTTAACACACATTAACTATGCACGCATGTTAATCATGTACATGCCTACAATATTCCTATAGGCACCTACATGGTTAGTGCGCGTGCTAAGTGTAGACACGCTAAAAACACTAACGCACCTTAGTAAACAGGGCCCTGAGAATATTCCATAACGTGATGTGCATAAATTCTAAGCTGCATAGTGGCCATGGGCGTGGAATGGGTGGGTTGTGGGCATTTCTAAAATCTATGCGCATTGTTATATAATGCACCTGGTCCATGCGTAATTTAGATGTTGGCATTTACACCAAGTTTTGATGTGACTGCTCGTGACTAAATCTAGTCATGCGGATGAGCACGTGACATATTCTATAAACGGTGTGGAAATTTAGGCTTCCATAAAGTACATTTAAATTTAGATGTACTTTATAGAATATGCCTAGGCATATTTTGTTTTGGCGCTGATTTTTTAGGCGTGATATAGAGAATCTAGTTCTTAGCACTAAATTGTCAGCATCAATTTATTGAATTGCCTTCAAAATAGGCAAAAACCTTTTAATGCATTAGGCCCAGGGCTGAATTTATACCTATTGTGGCCCCAACATTTAAGATTCACCCCCCCCCCCCCCCCGATTAAATAGGCGTGTGTGGAAAAATGAAACTTCTTCTAGTAGTCGGATGCATTTAAAAAATGCTTATGTTCTTATGTTTACATTGCCAACAAAACCTGATTATAAAAATAAGAGACAAAACATATTATAGGGGAGATTTATATTTTGCTCTTTTGCAAAATGCTGCTCCAGCTTTAGGTGGCATTTTCCCCACTGAGAATACTGGGATTGTTTTTTGTTTGTTTGTTTGTTGTTTGTTTTTATTGGTAAAAGCAGTAGAAAACTTATTAAAACCCCTCCTCCCTTATTATTTCTTAGCTATGGCAACTTGGTTAAGCCTACTCCCTCCACCTCAAAAGATCTTAAATAAGATTTACAAGGAGATTGCTCAGCACAGTTATCTGATAGCAGTCAAAAGTCTGATTGCGGACTGGTACAGGCCTGTAGGGCCCTTGGGATGATTGTTTTCGCTATTTTCCTGCAGGCAAGGTGCAAACAACGCAGAATGAACTTGCGCATCCTCTTCTCGCTGGTTTTGGTCTGCATTTATTTCTACAGCAGCAATGCCTATGGTAAGTGCATAAGAGAGCCCTCTCCAAAGCCAAAAATCAAAACAGCTGGAGGCAGAAAGGTATAGAACCTTTTTTTCTCATCTTCAAATCAGACTGATATAGAGCCACTCCATTTTATGAGGGTTCCACTGTCTGGAAATTACAAAGGTATAATGTAGCTAGTAGCTCAGTAAGACCTTTTCAGACTCATAATGGAACTATATATTCAGATTGAGAAAAGGAACTTTTGAGGCCCTGAAAGATCCTGCAACAATAATCTATATTTGTATTTATGATTCTTAATATTAATGTGTGAACTGACTCCCAGAAGTTTTTAATGAATATACAGTCCCATCACATATGATTATAATGATGAGTGGTCCCCATCATAAAGTATATAGAGACAGACTCATAGACCTCAATATTTATACTTTGGAAGAAAGACGAGAGAGAGGAGATATGATTGAGAATAGAGAATGACACGGGAGCGGGTAATCGTGGTAAACCGCAGTAATCCGCAGTAAAACTGCAGAAATGGGGAAATTTTTCAAAGTTTTACCGTGGGTGCAAAAAGAGGTTATTTCCCCACCCCACAGGAGCAGTAATAACCCCCTGCACCCGCGGTACAACAGACGCTTACCTTTTTCTCGTCCTCCCTCCCTTCCTTCCAAGTCCGGTGTCGTTCGCATGCTCTCCCTGCCCCCCCCCCCCCCCCCCAATTATAGTGGTTAATTGGTCACTGCCAGACAGATATAGAGAAGGAAAGGAAGAAGCCAAGAGGAGAGAGAAGAAATGGAATTGCCAACGTGGATAAGAATTTACAGAAGATGGACACGTGGAAAGTGAAAAGAGACTGGGACCATCCCAATTAGAAAAATGAAGTGCTCAGAAGGTAGAAAAGAAATATTTTTATTTAATGCTTTTTAAGGACTGAGATGTGCCTGCTTTGTGAAATGTACGTCTTTTCTATTTTTGTATTTTGCACAGTGCAGGAGAAAATAAATTTCTGTTTCTCTTTTACCAGTGTTTACCTGGCTTTCTTGAGGGAGATCTCTATTTCAGTTTTCCTGTGGTTCCCAGTTTTGTATAGTGAGAAAATAATTAAATGTGCTTGGAGTTGTACAATGATTAGAAAAATTAGTGCTCATTATTGCTTGTTATGTGAATGAATATTTCATCACAGTTTCATTATTGCTTGCCAGACCAGTCCAGTATTGTTACATTTTAAGGGCATTTGTTTTAATTCGTGTATGCCGTCCTTACATGCACATAATTTTGCTTTTTAAACCCAAAGGTAAATCTTAAGTGTGGTTAAACAGCAAGGCTTCTGTGGATAGGGACAGAGTTCGTGGGGACGGGGTGGGGATGGGGACAGAGTTTGCGGGGACAGGGATAGAGTTTGCGGGGACAGGGATAGAGTTCGCAGGGACGGGGATAGAGTTCGCGGGGATGGGGTGGGGATGGGGACAAACTTTGTCCCCACGTCATTCTCTAATTGAGACATTTAAACATCTCAACAGCATAAATGCACAGCAGGCAAGTATCTTTCAACTGAAAAGAAGCTCTAGAATGAGAGGGCATAAGATGAAGTTAAAAGGGGATAGACTGAGAAATAATCTAAGGAAACAACTATGCCCATCTTTCCCTTTCCAACCCCTCCATCTCTTCCTCTCTGTTTTGTCTTTCACAACCCATCACCATCACTCAGCTCCCCCTCTCATCATTTATCTCTCCCCATTCTCTCCCTCACATCCTTTCCACCCCTCCATGCACACATAAGAAGTATACACATGAAATTCTGGTGGTGTAGTTTCTGCAGTTATGATCAGCGGCATACCGAGGGCGGGGCAGTGGGGCAGTCAGCCCCGGGTGCACACTGCAGGGGGGTGCAGGGAGCCAATAATTGGGTACTAATTGGCACCAATTTGGATTTGGGTGTACATCTCGCTACGCGCTATTCTATAACAATGTGCATCCACATCCCATAGTGCACAACCCAAAGGGGCATGGCCATGGGAGGTCCATGGGTGGGTCAAAGGGCGTTCCTAAAATTTGAATTAATTCAGTGTAAATGTTTAGGTCTTTTTACCACCTCTCCAAATCTACATATACCAGTTACCCACAATTTGTAGAGATAAAAGACCAAGGCTGCTGCTTATGAGAAAAGTAATTTATTTACTTACCAAGTATTGATACAATTAATATTTTCTCATGGGAGGAGGAAACTGCTGCATATATATGCTCTCTGTATCTATCAATCCAACATACTGAACTGAAACAGCTATTTTTATACACTTGTGTTTAACAATGATTTACAAGGCTTCAGCCAGTTATCTTACTCAGGATCATCCTTAGTCTTCTTTTATAACTATCTGGTTTCCCTCACCTGCTAAACCACGTTCTCATGTTTGTTTATGCTTCCTCCTTTCCCAGGCTTGTTTGCCCGTAAGGATATCGGATCACATCATAAGTTCCTGGGCCTCACGATTTATGGCTTTTGCCCCTTGACTCTACTCCAGGGTGCATAACTGTGCTTATTATCTACAAATTTGCACGCAATATTATAGAATATTGGGGATATGCACTAGGATATACACCTGGTTTCAGCAGGTGTAGCTCTTGGCACCTAAATTTGGGCACCGATATCGGCACACAATGCTATTCTATAATGGACACTCGTTTTTGAGTGCCCGTTATAGAACAGCATTGGACGCCATTTACTGAACCTAGCCCTATGTGTATATTTTTTATATACACAAGACTACCTCTACTTCAGGAAGCAGGTGAAAGCTTGGCTCTTCAACCAAGCCTTTAATGGAAGAAGTAACTAACTTGTTAGTCTCACTCACACACACAAGGATTGACTTGGGCTGCACATACTGCAGTGGGACATGTTTATCCACTCCTACCCTAGCTAAGATAATATTTAACCATCTCTCTTACCTCACGTGCAACTTTCTTCAAATCAATCACCTTACTTTCTAATTCTTCCTACTTTCTTACTCATCTATATGTTACAACTTTGCCTTTCCGTTCACTACCAGTTATAATGTTCTAGTACGTATTGTGTTGTCATTGCAAGTAGTATACTGTGCCATACTTTGTATTGTTGTTTGAATATTTTTACTGCTCTAATTGCCTATTGCTCATGTTTGATCTATCCTTACTGTACACCGCCTTGAGTGAATTCCTTCAAAAAGGCGGTAAACACCACCTTCAGTGAATTCCTTCAAAAAGGCGGTAAATAAATCCTAATAAATAAATAAATACAATACCCAGATGCCGATGTACAGTATGTGGACAAATTTTCACCTTTTCAAGCAAAGTAAATTTGTGCATCAACGTTTGCGAACTGTTGAGGATAGTTCTGAGTGTTTGTTTTATAAAATCATAGGCGCCTATGTTGTCATTATAAAAAAAAAAAAAAAAGCATCCAATATAAGCCAGGAGATCTTCAAACAAACATCTCAAACAAGCAATCTCTTACTAGATAAACACAGACCGCCCGATATTCAGAGCTATTTAACCAGCCAGGTACAGCTCCTGGCCGGTTAAACAGCGCTTAACCAGCTATCCGTGAATATTTGGTGGGAGATGGCCGGTTATTTCCCGCTGAATACTCACGGTCAGTGTTTAGCGGATAACTGACTATATATATTCCCACACACACAAAAAAAACATCATTTGCAGAAAATTTACATGCATTCTTTTGAAAATCCACAAGTATGTATGCAAATCTAAACCCCACCAACTCTGTGCCTGAAAATGCCTCTGCTCTTCATTGGTAAGAGCATGGAATGGTCACTGTTGGAAATAGGCTACTGGGCTTGATGGACCTTCAGTCTGTCCCGGTATGGCAACGCTTATGTTCTTATAAAAGGGCATTAATCTATGCACATAACTTTATGCGTATATTGACATGTAATTTTATAAAAGCCTTTTTCTCCATATAGAGCAGGAGGGTGAGGAAATAAGCATGAAAATCTTGTGGTTATATTTATTTATTTATTGCATTTTTTTTTGTTTGTTACATTTGTACCCCATGCTTTCCCACTCATGGCAGGCTCAATGCGGCTTACATGGGGCAATGGAGGGTTAAGTGACTTGCCCAGAGTCACAGGGAGCTGCCTGTGCCTGAAGTGGGAATTGAACTCAGTTCCTCAGTTCCCCAGAACCAAAGTCCACCACCCTAACCACTAGGCCACTCACTCCACTCCATTTGTATCCCACATTTTCCCACCTATTTGCAGGCTCAAATATTGAAGCCCAATCTTTTCCTATTTTCTTCCATTTTTACATCTCTACCGACCTGAGCAGGGCTGTCTGGGTTTCTCCTCTGTGACTGAACTCCATAGCAGTGTTCATGCAGCAAACTCCAGATCCTGGAAATTACTACTACTACTATTTATCATTTCTATAGTGTTACTAGATGAGCAAAAATACCAATCCAAGGGAAAGATTAGCAGCAGTGGGATTCAAACCCAGATCCCCATAAAGATTGGAACCCAAACTCAGGGGTCCTTTTACTAAGGTACGCTGAAAAATGGCTTGCAGTAGTGTAGGCGCGGGTTTTAGGCAAGTGCCGATCCATTTTTTCAACGTGCCTGTAAAAAAGGCCTTTTTAAAATTTTTGCAGAAAATGGACGTGTGGCAAAAATCAAAATTGCTGCATGTTCATTTTGGGTCTGCGACCTTACCGCCAGCCATTGACCTAATGGTAAAGTCTCACGTAGAAACTGGGCGCTAATGACCTACATGCGCCAAATGCCATGTGGCATACGTCCGATACACGCATCTGAAAATCAAAATGATTTTTCAGCTACGTGTATCAGACAAGCGCCAAAAATGAAATTACTGCAAGAACTACGTGGTAGCCAGGCGGTAACTCCATTTTGGCATGAGTTTGGCGTGCGTAGAGCCTTAGGTGGCTTAGTAAAAGGACCCCTCAGAACCTTAGCCCACTCAGCTATATTACAACCCACAAGGTGTGTTTATAAGCATGTATTTATGTTTCATGCAGGAAATTTTGAAAACTGTTGTCTGTCGTACGCGAAAGGGGTTCGAGTTCACTCACTTCTCAAACGCGTGAATTTCTACAGGATGCAGGAAGTCAATGACAACTGTAACAAGAGAGCGATACAGTAAGCATGCAAATAACATAAATGTATCACTGATAATGTATTATTCGACTTGATTTATAAGTTATGTTTGTCAGGGTTGCCGAGAGACTAGGCTGGGCCAGGGGCAAGGCTGCCATGCCTCCACCCCCCCCCCCCGCCGCTGCCACCCCCCTGTTGCTCCCCCTGCCGCCCCATGTTGCTCCCCCTGCCCCCCCATCACCCCCCCCCCCCCCCCGCTGCAGTCCCTGGTCTCACCTGCCTGCCTCCTCGGCTCCGGGCCCCCTGCATTCAAAGCAGCAGTCACAGATCGCCTCTCTTCCAGGGGCGTATCTGCGTGGGGCCACAGGGGCGTGGGGCCACAGGGGCCTGGGCCCCCGCAGATTTCGCCCTGGCCCCCTCCCGCCGCCAGCCCTCCCCCGCTGCCGTTTCTTACTTTTGCGTCCGCTTCCTCCTGTGCCTTTAAAAATATTTCTTCAGCTGGCGGGGGACCCCAACCCCCGCCAGCCAACCCGAGGTGACAACTTGCAAGTTCTTCCTCCGCCGTGGCCAACATGCTGGAGTTGAAAGCGTCTGAATCCAGTTCGGTACGTGCTGCGACGTCAGACTCCGAACTGGATTCAGCCGCTCAACTCCAGCATGTTGGCCACGGCGGAGGAAGAACTTGCGAGTTGTCACCTCGGGTTGGCTGACGGGGGTTGGGGTCCCCCGCCAGCCGAAGAAATATTTTTAAAGGCGCAGGAGGAAGCGGACGCAAAAGTAAGAAATGGCAGTGGGGGAGGGCTGGCGGCGGGAGGGGGGTGGAGAGAGTCGTTGGTGGTGGTGGGGGGGTCCGGTAATAGCGGAGGGGGGGGTCGGTGGCGGTGGGGGGGGGTAAAATGTGCCCCCTCCCTCTGGCTCTGGCCCCCCCTACCGCCGGCGGCCAGATACGCCCCTGCTCTCTTCAGTTCTGGCCTCGCCTTCCCTCCCTGTGTCCCGCCCTCGTCTGATTTCCGCGAAGGTGGGACACAGGGAGGGAAGGCCTGAAGGGAGGCTATCTGTGACTGCGGCTTCGAATGCAGGTGGCCCGGAGCCAAGGAAGCAGGCAGGTGAGACCTGGGACTGCAGTGCCAGTGGCCTGACCCCAGCGCCAGGCCCCCCTTGGAGGCCCGGGCCCGGGGAATTTTGTACCTCCTGCCCCCCCCTCTCGGCGGCCCTGATGTTTGTCAAAAACTATAGGTTTCAATATTCAGGGGGTAGAGAACCTATCTGGATATCCTTAAGCAGACTATGAGCCCACTTTTAAACAGAGGGCCAGATTCTATCAATGGTGCCCAAATTTGGATGCTGAAAAAATTAGCACTAATCGCTCTTCTACAAATGGCACTCCCAGTTGGGCATTGTTTATAGAATAGTGCCCAGCACCAGGATCCGCACCCAAGTTTCGGTACGAGGATTTACACCAAAACTTCACTGAACTTGCCACAGAACCCGTCAGATTTAAAGCTACAAGATAAGTGTGCTGTTTGTATTTTGAAAGTTTTTGAGTACATTATATTTATGAAAATGTAAACATTTGGAGGTTATGGAGGTTTTCGGCCAATGATGAGCTTAAAGCCACGTCGGATACTCTCTTCAGCAAAAATATTAGCACCACAGGCTCTGTTGAGGCCTTTTTTCCTCCAATATTATTATTAAACATTTTTTTTATAATGCTAATCTTAATTGCAACATAAGTATTTTCCACAGTTTGTTTTGATGAGGATTTACACCAACTGAAACCTAGTGTAAATTAGGCATGGATCCCCTGAATTCTATAATATTGCTCGCATCTTTAGTGAATGCCCCTAACCCACCCATGCTCCTCCCATGTCATAGTAACATGGTAATATAGTAGGTGACGGTAGAAAAAGACCTTTACGGTCCATCCAGTCTGCCCAACAAGATAAACTCATATGCGCTACTTTTTATGTATGCCTGACCTTGATTTGTATTTACCATTTTCAGGGCACAGACCATAGAAGTCTGCCCAGTACTAGCCCCGCCTCCCAACCACCAGTGCTGCCACCCAATCTCCGCTAAGCTTCTGAGGATCCATTCCTTCTGAACAGGATTCTTTTATGTTTATCCCATGCATTTTTGAATTCCGTTACCGTATCCACCACTCTCTCCGTGAAAAAATACTTCCCGACATTTTTCTTGAGTCTGCCCCCCTTCAACCTCATTTCATGTCCTCTAGTTCTACCGCCTTCCCATCTCCGGGAACAGGTTCATTTGCGGATTAATACCTTTCAGATATTTGAACGTCTGTATCATATCACCCCTGTTTCTCCTTTCCTCCAGGGTATACGTGTTCAGGTCAGCAAGTTTGTCCTCATATGTTTTGTAACGCAAATCCCATACCATTTTTGTAGGTTTTCTTTGCACTGCTTCAATGTTTTTTACATCCTTAGCGAGATACGGCCTCCAAAACTGAACACAATACTCCAGGTGGGGCCTCACCAATGACTTGTACAGGGGCATCAACACCTCCTTTCTTCTGCTGGTCACATCTCTGTCTATACAGCCTAGCAACCTTCTGGCTACGGCCACCGCCTTGTCACATTGTTTCGTCGCCTTCAGATCCTTTGATACTATCACCCCAAGATCCCTCTCCCTGTCTGTACATAACAGACTCTCACCTCCTAACACATATGTCTCCCGTGGATTTCTACTCCCTAAGTGCATCACTTTGCATTTCTTCGCAGTGAATTTTAATTGCCAAACATTAGACCATTCTTCTAGCTTCTGCGGATCTTTTTTCATGTTTTCCACTCCCTCCGGGGTGTCCACTCTGTTACAAATCTTGGTGTCATCCGCAAAAAGGTAAACTTTACCTTCTAAACCTTCAGCAATGTCACTCACAAATATTTGAACAGAATCGGCCCCAGCACCGATCCCTGAAAACCTGACAGATTGGGTGTGTCCTGAAGACTAAAATAATGGCCTATACATTCAAGTTGGACTGTTGAATATGCAGTCCTATACTTAAGCAGGTAATTTATCAATTTGAACTCAGGGCTACTATTTAAATTTATCCAGATAGCAGCTGACTATCCTATTGTCTTCTTTCTGCATAATTTTGGATCCAGTCCCCAGAATGCCCATCATCTTCTGTAGTTAAACTGATAAATATCGGCCATGTACAGACTTGTACAGACATCATTTATCCATTCACCTCACAGAAACAATTTTTTTAAAAACATTTATGTGGTTCGCACATGATGCTGTCAGCTGTCCACATAAGTGCTTTTGAATCTCAGCCTGATACATTTTTTGCAAATCTCAAAAACAGCAAGAATTGCATTCAATGTACCAAAGTGCAAAGTGCCTTCACAAAAGCACAGTTCACAGGAAAAATAGCATATATGCCGGAAGATGTTCAAAAAAGCCCGATTTCAGGCATTTTGTACTATTTTAGCTACGAAGCTTACTTTTTCAAAAGGAGACATCACCATAAGGAGATGGGACTTAGGAAGATTGGGGGTGGTTTGAAGATTTTAGCCTTGTGTCAGGTCTGGGGGGGTTTAGGCAGGGCCACTAGAGCACCAGGTTCTTAAGGTTCCCTTAAAGGAACAGGGTTCAGCAGGATTTTTTTAAACATTTATACTATCCAAAATGGGGTTATGGGGGAATGTTGGGGGGGAGCCATTCGTCCACAAGGGATCAGAGGACTCCTGGGGAGGAGTGCAAAGGGCCTCCAATTCGGGCCATATGAGCTCTTTAAATCCTGCCATTGCCATATGAAGGGGTCAACACTTTTTTTTAAAAATATGGACAAATGTTGCCACAACCAGACACCTGCAAAGTACCCAACCATGGCAGTGCATGAAACCATTTTTGCAAAATTTAGCTGCAAATGAACCTGGAGCTCGTTTCCATCCTAAAATTTCACTAAGGGGGAAAGTTATCGACCTGCATTAGGGCAATAACCTGGGTTATTTGCCCTTTAATATGACTTCAAGGGCACTAACGCAGGTTGTCTTGCCATAATGCATTGCTATTTTAAGTCAACACTTAATACATAGAAATGAGATACAAAACATGCAAATGCACATAAAGCAGCTCATTACTATTTAAAAACTATACTATCGGAAGGCACGGTACAGCCAGTAAAATAACCCCAGCTTAAAGCTCCTGGTCCACATTTTAAAGGGGCCTATACCCTTTAGTCAAAGTAATGGGCACCTCCACACACACACACACTCCATAGCAAAAGCCCTTTTGAGACAACCATACCCCTCTCCAATCCAAAGGACACTCCCCCACACCCAGAACTTCCCTTCCTCTGAAGTGGGACCTCCAACCCCCACCCCCACCCTCCCAAAGAATGCCCTGATCCTCAGTCACTCCTGCCGTGCCAGTGCCTTCACCCAAAATCCTGCCTGCCTGCAACCCCTAACATTAGTCTAGGGTTCATGTTTCCATATAAGGGCATCAAATCCCAGATTAACAGCTTTAAGTCTAGCAGAAATGGAATATATTCTATCCCTGTTGTCCATAATCTCTGTCATTAGCCATATCCTTGTGGCATATAATCTTAATCAATTTTACCCCAAGAACTATGCTGCCATTGAGTGAAAGATGTATTACTTTTTTTTTCCCTCAGATTTTATTTACCAAAACGAAATCGTGTGATTTGTGGAGACCCTCAGGAAAGCTGGGTAAAATCTCTGAAGCATAAGATCGATAGAATGAGGTATCAGAGCCCCAAAAACAAAATATGATAGGAATTTCCAGTCCCCTTTCTTCGGGGCACAAGGTAGGTTATGGAGTAGATGTGATAAGCAATTGTTTCTCTTTCATACATGATATTTCATGATAATTCCTGCATTAGTCACTGGTTCTGCAAGCCCAGGGTCATACACACTATCTAAACCAGGGGTGAGCAACTTGTGGCCCACAGGTTAAAAGTGTCCCGCCGTTGAATTTATGCAGCCCACAAGACTATGGGAACTATACACATAAAATATCATTAACGAGAGTGTTGGCAATTCTAAATTCTGTATTTCACAAATATTTTAAGACTAGCCACTCTAGCAGTTTGTTTCCATTGTTTTTAGTTAAATTTTTACTTTATTTATCACAGAAGGTCTGTGGAGCCTTGTGCATTTCCGGTCCCAACATTATGTAATGTTGTCACTCATCAGGGATAGTACTAACATTCATGTGGCCCTCTGTGTATAAAGGTTGCCCACCCAGATCAACAAGTCCAGTCTTCAGGGTCTCAGGAACACTCAAATTAATATTATACCACAGAGCTCATTTTAGAAGGGTTAGGTACCATTTGCACATGTGAAAAGCTGATTTCTACATGTAAATGGCTATATAGGAGCAATTCAATAAAATAGGCACTGGCTTTTATCTGTACATCATGTATGTAAAGGTTTAGAACAAGGCTCGACAAATCCCAGGCACCATGTTGCCATGGCACCTAGAAATTGTACACTGGTGATCAAAATCTCTTCCCCACCCCCTCACCCCAAAAAATTTCTATTTACTTATTTTTGTTCTGCCGGAGAAAACATTTCATACTTGCCTGCAGTGGTTCAGCTCACTGTTGTAAGCTTGAGCCACACAGTGCAGGAACCTTGGGCACTCTCATGGTTTCAAGCCTCCTTGAACTGCTAGGCAAATAGGAACGTAGAAAGCTGAACAATGGTAAGATGAGAGAGAGAGAGAGAGAGAGAGAGAGATTGTAAGAAGTCTAGGGGGAAGATATGAAAAAGAGACTGCATGAAGGCTATGGGGGCTTTGAGAAAGAGACTGCATGAAGGCTGGAGGGTTATATGAGAGAAAGTTTGTATGAAGGCTGGGGGGTTTTATGAGAGAGGCTACATAAAGACTGGGGGGGGGGGGGGTTATGTGAGAGAGAGACTGCATAAAGGCTGGGGGGTTGTATGAGAGAGAAAGAGACATACTGAATGAAGATGGGGGTTATATGAGAGAACGTCTGCATGAAGGCTGAGGATATATGAGACAGAGAAAGACTGCATGAAGGCTGGGGGGGGGGGGTTATATGAGATAGAGAAAGAGTGCATGAAGGTGGGGGGTTATATGAGAGAGAGACTGGATGAAGCCGAGTGGAGGAGTGGCCTAGTGGTTAGGGTGGTGGACTTTGGTCTTGGGGAACTGAGGAACTGAGTTCGATTCCCGGCACAAGCAGCTCCTTGTGACTCTGGGCAAGTCACTTAACCCTCCATTGCCTGCCGCATTGAGCCTGCCATGAGTGGGAAAGCGCGGGGTACATATGTAACAAAAACAACAACAAAAAATATGACAGAGAGAGACTGCGTGAAGGCTGGGGGGCTTATATGAGAGACTGAATGAAGCCTGAGGGGGTTATGAGAGAGAAAAAGAGAGAGACTGCATGAAGACTGGGGATGAGGTTATATAACAGATTGACTGCATGAAGGCTGGGGGTTTATAAAGGAGAAAGAGAGACTGCAAGAAGGCTGGGGAGGGTTATATGAGAGAGAGACTGCATGAAGGCTGTGGGGTTATATGAAATAAAGAAAGACTACATGAAGGCTGGGAGGTTGTATGAGAGAGAAACCAGAGGAATGCTGGGGGGGAGGGGTTCGACAAGGCGGACAAGATTCCCGGGGCCCGGTCTCCAGAGGGGGCCCAGTGCCGGGGTCTGTCTCTCTCCTGCTCCTATGTGTCAGGACTCGGGTGAATGTGGTAACGCGATAACCCTGATTCCGGCACACAGGAGCAGAAGAGTGACAGACCGATGGAGGAGCAGACACAGGAAGGTAAGGGGGAGCAGGGGGCGGTCGCTGTCCAAGTGGCAGGGGAAGTGGTCATGGCTGCTCTGGAAGCCCTGCCCCGGGCCCAGTGGCGTACCAAGGGGGGGTGGTCCGCCCCAGGTGCATGCCGCTGGGGAGGGTGCGGCGCGCCTGTCGGCTCTTTGTTTTCATGCTCCCTTTGCCCTGGAACAGGTTACTTCCTGTTCCGGGGCAAAGGGAGCATGAAAACGAAGAGCTGGCAGGCGCACGGCACCCCCCCCCAGCGGCGTGCACCCGGGGGGGAGGTTCTTTCGCTGGGGGGGGGGGGGGGTGTCACGCTTTTTCGGGGGGCGCTGCACCCGGGGGGCGGGGCGCATCGGCGATCCGCCCCGGGTGTCAGCCCCCCTAGGAACGCCACTGCCCAGGCCCGGCTCTGTCTCATGGAGGCCCTGAGCTCCTGCCTCCTACTGCATACCTTCTGGGTGTCTAATTGTAGGCACCCTGGGGCTAATATTCAGACCATAGGAGGTAGCCCGGCTGCCTGCCGCAGTCAGTACTAAGCCCAGATATTTAATGCTGGGCCATTTCTAGTGACCAGCATTGAATATCCGGGTGTTTTTTGGCCAGTTCAACTTAAACAGCCAAGCCGATATTCAGACGCTGGCCAGTTTTCAACCGACCAAAGATAGGTCTGCTATTTCGACAGCCTAATTGGCCACCAAATTCAGCTGGCAATGCGCTGAAAATCGGTGGACTAGCTGGTTATGTCAAGCAATATAACCGGTTATCTGCTAAGCACTAACCGGCAATATTCAGCAGGAGATAACTGGCAATCTCCAGTTGAATATTGCCAGATAGCCAGCTAAGTACCATTTAACCGGTTAAATGGTTTTAAATATCAGCAGGCCTCTAACAGATTTGCCCTTTACATATGAAAGTAGTGATTTTAGAAAATTCACTACTTACACATGTATACCCACAACATGCACCGATATATCTTCTAGGTGGACCTGAAAAGTAGACGTCAATTTCTTATTTTGCAATAGAAATACACATTTACTTCAAAAAATGTAAACAGTTCCTCCCAGGCACCTAGAAGTGTGAGCTAGCTCCTCGTTTGGACCTGGGGTTTGTGCTAACCTCTCAACCACTTCTCCAACACCACTTCAAAAATCCAGTACTTATTATTTAAAAAAAAAAAAAAATCCAGTACTTTGAGATTTGCAGCTTGGCCCCTTAATTGTTCCTCCTTAAGGGGCCCCTTTACAAAGGCATGCTGAAAAATGGCCTGCGGTAGCGTAGACACGTGTTATGGGCGCGCGCAGAATCATTTTTCAGGGCACCTGTAAAAAATGCCTTTTTAAAAATGTTTTACAAAAATGGACCTGCAGCAAAATGAAAATTGCCGCGCGTCCATTTTGGGTCTGAGACCTTATCGCCAGCCATTGATCTAGTGGTAAAGTCTCATGCTGTAACCAGGCAGTAATGACCTACGCATGCCAAATGCCCCTTGGCGCACGCCCAATATGCATCGTCTGAACATTTTTGGCTGCGCATATCAGCCGCACAGCCAACAATGAAATTACCACAAGAGCCACACGGTAGCTGGGCAGTAACTCTATTTTGGCGCGCGTTGGGCACGTGTAGATGCTTACGCAGCTTAGTAAAAGGGCCCCTAAATGTTCAGTTGTGCAAAATCCAGCACATACTCATGCAGTTTTCAATATCCGGATATATGCAAAAGCAAATCCCACAGTCCTTGGTAAAAAATAACAATATGTACTATATGAAACCAAGATTTTATCTGCTATATGTAGTCCACGGCTAACAGCAATAAGGATTGAAAAAACTTTTTTGTATATATCTATGCTTAAACCCTATTGTATTGATCTCTTAAGTCCATATTCAAAGAGTGCCCTCAGAAACATCCACTCATTTTAAGGCAATGTCATTTCTTTTGCCAAGTGGCATAGCACCTCTTTCATCGGGGCCACTCTTGTGCATAAGTGTATGTGCTATTACCTCAATCAATAGTGCTATAAATAACATAGTGCTAAATCAAAAAACGTGTACTTTTCTTAAAGCGTTATTTTTTCAAAAATCTCAATTGCTCAACTTGCTCTTGTTTTGTGCTTCCCAGTCGCTCATTCTGACTGAATAAATGGCTTCCCCTGGAAACGCCCGACTCTGCGGGTTTCAGGAAACTTTCCTCAGGGACTTGGGTTAAAGCAGTCAAATGCTTCAATTACAGCCATTCTCTCAAGGCTGCACCATGTGTGCGGCTTTCACTGGATGCACTAACGCAGTTTATAAAGGCGCCCTTTATGTGGCTCACACCGGAAGTTTTTTCATCAGTATTGCTGTTAGCCGTGGTCTACGTATAGCAGATAAAGTCTTGGTTTCATATAGTACATGTTTTTCAATATCCAGCAGTTTCCGAGGTAAGTCTCAGCATTTATATATGCAAAGCCTCGAGTAAAGCCACTCTTTTTTTTTTTAATGAGTTTGTTTGTAAAATGATTATTCCCACTGTGCATGCCATCACATACACATATCTTTACCTCAGTGAGTCATTTGTAACATATTTGCAAATTGTAAATGACCCTGCTTGAACATGCCTTTTTCAACCTAGGCTTATGCAGAAACTGGACTTCAAATGATGCAGATATATCACATGGTGCACATCTAGAAAACCAGACCTGTTGGGTCTTCTCCAGGACTGGATTTTGAAAGCATCAACCTGGACTTTTAAATATTAAAACTGTGAACCAAACATGGCGTAGCCAGAAGTCAATTTTTGGGTGGGCCAACAGGTGGATGGGTGGGCACTAGACATGGTGTGCTGGTAAATGTTTATCAACAGGCTGCTCTCCCTCCCCGGTCCACCTCTGCGCCCCCCCCCCCCCACCCCCCCCCGTCCACCTCCCCTCAAAATGCAGAGCTGGATATAGCTGGGGAGAGAGCCTGGGGGGTGGGGGAGGCAATGCATTACTCTCCTCCAGGAAATAAAACATTAATGATCCCAGGTTCCAATCTAATTCTGTTTAATGTGGGATAAAATGCATAAATAAGTAAATAAATATATAACTTGTAATGTTGAGCACCTGACTCTCAAAGTGGACGTGTTCCAATCATTATAATGAAAATAAAATGGATTTTTTTTCTACCTTGCTGTCTGGTGACTTTGGTTTTTCTGATCATACTGCCCAGTATCTGATTTCTGCTGCTAATCTGTCCTCTTTACTCCGTTTCCAGGGCTTCCTTTCATTTATTTCTTTACTTTCCGCCTTTCTTCATTTCTTGCTCTGGGTCCTCCGTAGACTTACTGTCCAGTGGATCCAGCTTCTGCCTATTTTCTTCAATCCATGTGCAATTTTCTCCTCTCTTCCTTTTCCCTCATCTCATCTCCTCCTCACTCTTCCTTCCCCTCCATCCATGTCCAGCATTTCTTCTCTCTCTCTTCTCTCTCCTCCATCCATATCCAGCAGCCTCCTCTCTCCTGCCCTTCCCTCCCTCCATCATGTCCACAACCCTCCTCTGCCCCCTGCCCTCCCCTCCAGCCACCTGTCCAGCAACCTTCCTCTCTCCTCTTCCCTCCCCTCCATCCACCCATGTCCAGCAACTCTCCTCTCCCCTCCATCCATCCATACCCAGCAATTCTCTTCTCTCCCCTGCCCTATCCATCCATCCCAGCAATTCTGTTCTTGCCCCTGTCCCTCATCCATCCCAGCAATTCTCCTCTCTCCCCTGCCCCCACCTCCATCCATCCTCCCCAGCAATTTTCCTGTCTCCCCTGCCACCTCCATCCATCCATCATCCCAGCAATTCTCCTCTCTTCCTGAACCCCACCTCCATCCATCCATCCATCCCCACAATTTCCTCCCTCTCCCCTGCCCCCCACCTCCATCCATCCCAGCAATTCTCCTCTCCCTGCACCTCCATCCATCCATCATCCCAGCAATCCTCCTCTCTCCCCCTGAACCCCCACCTCCATCCATCCATCAGCCCCAGTAATTCTCCTCTCTCCCTGACCCCCACCTCCATCCATCCTACTCCCCAGCAATCTCCTCTCTCCCCTGCCCCCACCTTCATCCATCCATCATCCCCAGCAATTCTCCTCTCTCCCCTGACCCCCACCTCCCATCCATCCATCCCGTGACTCTCCTCTCTCCCCTCCAATCCATGTGTCCAGCGATTCTCTTCACCCCATGCATCCTTCCCTCCCATTGCACCTTCCCGCCCTCTCTCTGATGGCAGCGCTTCCAGAAGCTGCTACCCGCCGCCACGATCTACCTCCTCCCTCTGTCACTCTCAACAGCAGCGGTAGCGTCGCGATTCAACACGCTGCCTCCTGCTTCTAACCCGGAAGCGTCTCCTCTGCAGGAGGGACGCTTCCGGGTTAGAAGCAGGAGGTAGCGTGTTGAATCGCTACGCTGCTGTTGAGAGTGAGACAGAGGGAGGAGGTAGATCGTGGCGGCGGTAGGCAGCGTCTGGGAAGCGCTGCCGTCAGAGAGGAGGCAGATGCAGGATCAGCGCTGCCTGCTCCCTCCGCTGCGGGTGGGCCTGAAATTGGCACTAGGACCATCTAGGCCCACCCATGACTACACACCCTGGAACCAAATAAGCTAATAATTTTGCCATAAAAATATAATGGAAGAACGCCTTAGTACATTTCAGTCCATGAAGGAGTGTTCTGTTTAAGAAGCAAGCCAGAGATGTATTATGTCAGTTTTGCAGTTGAATAAATTGTGTTCAATCTATTTAGTTTCCATCTGCATACTTAGTCCATTAGGAGCCATTTTCAATCTGTCCTACAAAAGGCCAGAGACCACACCCCTTTTTTACATGGGTTCTTTGCACCAATATTCAAAGCAAAAGTGCCAGTGTACTTTTACTTTGAAATCTGCTATGGGTGAAGAAAGACATATTTTACTTTGCCTCCTTTTTCTCAGGTACAAAAACTTAGATTGTGAGCCCACTAGGGACAGAGAAAGTACCTGCATAAAATAAATATAAACTGGTTTGGTTGTGTCACAAGAAAGGTGGTATATCAAATCCATGATCCTTAGTCTTTAGCCTTACCCTCTCTATGGGGTACTTTTGCGAAGCGGTGATAAAAGGGGGCCTGCGCTGGCATCAGCACGTTTTTGATGCGCGCTGATGCCCCTTTACTGTAGCGGTAAAAGACAGCTCTTTGTTTTTTTCAAGAAATGGCCATGCGGCAAGTGAAGCACTTGCCGCATGGCCATTTTGGGGGAGAGCACTTACTTGAGGTGGCATTAAGGACTTCCTTGCTAACCTGCCTGGTAATCGGGCAGCATGCGGCACTGCCTGATTACTGCCTGGTACACACTGGTGCTACAAAAATTGAAATGTTTTTGCAACGCTGGAAATGGCGCTCGCTGGTGGGACGGAACTACCGCTGGGTTGCTGCGGTAGCCCAGTGGTACATCCCATTTAGCAGGCGGTAAGCCGTATTGGGCTTACCGCCACTTCGTAAAAGGGGCCCGAAATGTGCCACAGTGGCTCATCTCTAGTTATGCTTATGTCCCATATCACCAGGGTCATTATTGTGTGGTAGGTGCAAATTACAAGGCAACCTCTGAGGGAATTCCCAGCATTTACTGATAGAGGTCTATGTTAAATTTGCAGATAGTGCACAGTACTGTACTTGGAAGTAGCATAGAAGCACTATATATAGAATTATATATATATATATATATATATATATATATATATAGCACCCAGATTGGGGCACCGATATTTGGACACCATCCAAGATGTGCATCCAACTATACTGCTACCGAGCAAATTAGTGCTAATAATTGGGTGCTAATTGGCACCAATTTGGCTTTGGGTGCACATCTTGCTATGTGCTTTTCTAGAACAAAGTGCACCCAAATCCCATAGTGTGCAAACCCATGAGGGGGTGAGACCATGAAAGGTGCATGGGTGGGTCAGGGGAGTTCTTAAAATTTGCAGTGTTCTAGAATGCCGGGGATATGCATCTAAATTGGGTGCCAAGAATTACACCTGGCTTCAGCAGGCATAAGTCCTGACACCCAAATTGGGCGGCTGAAATTGGCCACTCAATGCCATTCTATAAATGAGTGCTCATCCTTGTGTGTCCATTATAGAATTAGCATTGAGCGCCAATTTGTTTTGGCGCCCATTTTTAAACATCATTTACTGAATCTAGCCCTAAGCATCTCCTATTTAGGAGATGGTAGTGGTCCCATGCTAACTGCAAAATTGCTGATTAGCATGTTTTATTTGAAGCACGCTAATCACAAAACAGCTTCCATATCCACTCTCTACCCATGACACAGTCCCTAACACTTAATACCCGTTAACTGTAAAAATACTGCAAAGCACCCTAATGCGATTCTGCACAACCATGCATTAAGGGCTAGATTCTATATATGGCGCCTGAAAAATCCACGTGGTAAAAAATACACCTAGGCGTATTCTCTAAAGTATGCCTAAATTTTATAGAATAGGCTTAAATTTCTGCGTGGTATATAGAATACACTGAGCGCCTCTCCATGCAACCAAATTTGGTCACATCCATTTAGGCCATGCTTTACTTGGTGTAAATCCCGGCACCAAAATTAGGCACAGAGTGGATGTATTCTATAATCGCATAGGTTTTACAAATGCCTATATCTCAGCCATAGCCACATCCCCTTTTCAACTGTGCAACATAGAATTTAGGTGCAGCATGTTATAGGATACACTTTGCGAGTTGTGCATGTAAATCTCAATTACTGCCAATTAGTGCTTATAATTGCTTGTTAACAATAGTGTTAATTAGCTAGTTAACCAATTAAAGTTATGCACATTGTTATAGAAAACACCTGGATTTTCAGGTGCCAACCCCCGGATTCTATAAAGCGTGCCTAGCATTCTACGCTGAAATCCAAGCAGACTCTATAACAGCGTGTGCAACTTAAAAACAAGCTAATCAGCGTTGAAAATAGCACTTAACAAGCAATAATGAGCACTAGTTGGCAATAATTAGAATTTACATGCACAACTCGCTAAGGATATTCTGTAATGCACTGCATCTAACTTCTGAAGCGCACAGGCAAAAAGGGGCATGGTATAGTCGTGGAAATGGGCTTTTCTTGAGCATTCTGAAATTCACATGTGTTATAGACTATGGCCCACTGCGCCTAAATCTACATGCCAGGATTTACGCCATGTTTTCATTGGCATAAATGGATGCACGTAGTTTTAAGTGCTGGGATATCAACTAAGTGTATTATATATACCGCACCTAAATCTTATAGCATAAGCTTAGGCAGAAATGTTTTCCGCGCAGAATTTTTAGGCACCCTATATAGAATCCCTCCCTCAAGTGCTTTAATATGGTTTGATAAAAGGATCCCTTTATTACAGCCATTCCCAAACTAGTCCTCGGAGCATATCTACTCCCATCTGGTTTTCAGGATATCAACGAGTATGCATGAGATAGACTTGCCTGCACTGCCTCAATTGCATGCAAACCTAACTCATGAATACTTATTGTGGATATCCTGAAAACCTGATGGGACTAGGTGTGCCCTGAGGACTGGGTTGGAAATGGCTGCTTTATTATTAAATAAAATCTCCCAGGTTTTGTAGCAGTTTTTAACTGATTTTCCCCTCAGACTCACCAAGCAGCAGGACTAACAAAGCATTTTTGTAAAGTTCAGCTAGGATTAAGAATAAATAAGATTGTTTGAATTCCCCCAACCACAGCTCACCCTTCATCATTATCATTTTGATTTAATTCTTCAGGCAATATTAGGTGCCCTTTTACTAAGCTGCGGTAGGGCTAACGCGGGGGTAGCATGTGCCAAATTGTCACTACCACCGGGGTAGCACGGGCGCCCGGCGGTAAATTTGAAGTTGGCACAAGCTGTTTCCCATGGTATAAAATATTTTTCTATTTTCTATCGTGGGGGCGTTCCGGTGGTAATCGGCAGCATGGCTACATTGGCGTGTGCTGTATGATTAACATGTGAGCGCGTGAGCCCTTACTGCTAGGTCAAAGGGGTGGTGGTAAGAGCTCAGGCAGTAAATAGCCGTGTGCTACTTTTAATTTCAGCTCACGGCCATTTACTTCCCTACTAAAAAGAAGCCCTTTTTCTGAGCCATGGTAAAAAATGGCCCAGCGCATGCCAATTTCATATGTCCAGACTACCACAGGCCACTTTTGACCGCAGCTTTGTAAAATGGCCACTTAGTGTTTTAAAGCATTTGTTTATTTTATTTATTCAGATGTATATACCACCACCATTAATACTGTAATGATTTTAATTATATTTTTGAAACTGATGTCTTCTCTTGTGAGCCATCCAGAGCTACTGATTCTGATGATATATAACTATATATAACTATATATGTATATATATTATATATATATATATATATATTATATATATTATATATATATATATATATATATATATATATTATATATATATCTCACTGCCTACCCCTTCCATAATTGAATTGGGCTGCTTGGCATGAATTTGTGATCATGTACATAATGAAAGGGGGGACTGATGATATTAAGGATGTATTATGAAAATAATAGGATCCCCCAGCTCAGAGGGAAATATCAAGAGATAAGCATTAAAAGAGCAGGACAGATGCGTTTAACTTAGTTACAGTTTGCTGACATTGCTGAGCTGACAATTTAAGCTTGCTTAAGTTATGAATCTCCTGTTCAGATGCTGGGAAGTGCCGCTAAGAACACGCATGTTTTATAAGAACAGGGAAACCAAAAATAATTTACCCTTGTAGCTTACATATTTGAACACACAGATGTATGCTGGATATATATATGCCTATTGCTTAAGAGTTCCTTGTTTCTAATGTGGTAATGATCTTTACTGAAATAGTATAGCAGCTGTCTGACCTTTGCCCTTGAATCCTTTCTAGAATGCTGATAGAAGCTGAATATAATCTAACCAATAAGTAGCTATTGTTTGTATCTTGTGATTTATGATGTAAACCTATAGCCATGTAACCATGACCTAATAATTTTTGACAATAAAACGGATCAAAAGACCTAGTGGTGTGTGTGGATTTCTTCACTTTGGCCTCCTAGAGATGGGAGTAAAGATCCAGGTAAGTAACCTGCTCTAGTGGGGTCATGGGTAATCAAAATTATTAAAATTACTATAGTGCAATAGTTGCTAGCATGGCAGTTTACATAAATCATAGAGAGGCTCATTTTCAAAGCACTTAGCCTCCCAAAGTTCCATAGAAACCTATGGAACTTAGCCTCCCAAAGTGCTTTGAAAATATGCCTCAGAATGTACTAACTGACCCATTAAAAATGCCCAATAAATGAAAAGCCATGAAACAAGAAGGGATGAATTGAGAACAACAAATATCAACCTGGACAATATGCAATAAACAGAGAAACTTAATGAAACATGCCCAAACACCTGCCTTCTAGTTAATCTAATTAATCAAGCTAATTAGTCAAGCTTTCCCACTGAACATCAATTGTGAGAGAATTCCACAAGGTTGGCATCAGAAAACTGACTGTATAGGCTATAGTCCAGTCTAAAGCAGTGGTTTTCAACTCAGTCCTCAGGACCACCTATCCAGTTGGATTTTCATGATATCCACAATGAATATGCATGAGATTGATTTGCATGCACTGCCTTCTTGGTATGCAAATTTCTTTCATGCCTATTCACTGCGAATCTCATAAAAACCCAACTAGTCAGGTGGTCCCTAAGGACGGGTTTGAAAATCAGTAGTCAAACTGAGGTGAAGGAGTGACTCTGGCAGTGGTTCCCAAATTTGGTCCTGGATGCACCCCAGCCAGTCAGGATTCAGTGCATGCAATCTCTCTCATGAATATTCATTGTCAATATCCTGAAAACCTGACTGGCTGGGGTGCCTTGGGTTGGGAACCACTGGACTAAGGTAACATTCTTTCAGTCGCTGATTGCAACATTTTGGGCTACTTTCCGGGGGGTTTTTGTGTGTGGCCCGCACCAATTGGTTCAATCTCTGCCTCTGTTTGCCTCCTTTTGGTCAAATTTGGAGCCTGGAATGAGTCTCAAATGTAACGGGGGTGAGGTGGAGGTGGGTGTCTCTGTCTGGGTGATGAGGTCATTATTAATTTATTCTACATGGGCCAATGGGCCCAGCCGAGCGGAGCATGTGCCGTTTGAGGAGGAGGAGCGCAGCACAGTCCAGCCCCACCCCACGTGTATTGCTATTTTTGGGCTACTTTAGAGAGTTGGGCTTGAAAGTTTCACCATCTGGCAACTCTACTACCAGTGTTGCCAGGTGGGCGGTTTTACCGCCCAATTGGGCGGTTTTCCGCGACCCGCCGCGGGAAATTTTTGCCCGCGGCGGGTTGCGGTTTTTTGGGCTCCTTTTTGGCTTCGGGGCGGTTTTTTCGCCGGCTTTTGCGGTTTTTTCGCCGGCTTTTTTCGGCCGCGGTGGGCGGGGTTAATGACGTTTCTGGGCGGGGTTAGTGACGTGGGAGGCGGGGGTAGTGACGGGGGGGGCGGGGTTAGTGACGGGGAGGCGGGGCGGATGACGGGGGAGGCGGGGCCGATGACGGCGGGGGCGGGGTTGATGACGGCGGGGGCGGGGGTGATGACGCGGGGGCGGGGGTGTCAGGGGCGGGGTTTGAGTTTGGGCGGGTTTTGGGCTGGATTTTGGGCTCCTTTAGGCTGGAAAAAAATTTTCCACCTGGCAACCCTGTCTACTACTACTTATCATTTCTATAGCGCTACAAGGCATACGCAGCCCTGTACACCATACACAAAAAGACAGTCCCTGCTCAAAGAGCTTACAATCCAGATAAGACAGGTAAACCAGACAGAACAATAAGGGTAGAACTAACTCCTGTCCCATCTGCCTTTCTTTTCATACAGTAAAGCAACAAGACTCTATGAAAGAGCCACAATTGCAAATACTTTCTCGCCCAAACACTTCTCCCTCTATTCAGGTCACACTGTACAGAGCCGCACAGTTCTGCTAATCTTCCCAAATCCCAACAATTCTGTAATTGTAGCCAGGCCCGGGAAGGCGAGACAATGGGGGAGTGGGACGCGATGATGAACACGTGACGTGTCTGTAGCCGAGGCACTGGCAGACATCTTTGAGTAGGGCGGAAAAGTGCGGTTAAACTCCAAGAGCTCGATATGATGATTATTGGGTGTAAGCAAAATCACAGTTGATGACTATTGGGTGTAAGCAAAATCACTAAGCGGCCCTGTGCTTGTCTCCTTCCCCACCTCAATGGTGGGACGAGAACGAGCAAATTTGCCCGGATCCAAGATGGCTGCCGAATTCGTTCTTTCCAGCATGGATGATGGTGGTACCCGCTAGTTCCACTCTGGGTATGGCGGCAGCGGGAGGTGAGCCGCAGCAGGACGCAGTATGTACTGAGCCAGAGGAGGACGCAGAAACCGGAGCAGGGCTGCAACCGCCCCCTCCACCTCCTCAACACCGCTTGGCGCGGCTGCCCCTCAGCCGCATAAAGGCGTTGATGAAAGCTGATCCCGACCTGACACTCACTGGCCTGGAGGCTGTGTTTGTCATAGCTAAAGCCACGGTAAGGGAGATTCGGGCTGGCGCAAGGGGGACTAGGCATATAGGCGAATCTTCATGGTAAAAGTACATATTGCTGATTTTTGGGTTCAGGTAGTGTTAGGAGTACCATTATTTACTTTGACATCGGTTGTTATATTCTCAACACTAGACGACTGCCTAGTCTGCTATGCATCAGCAATCTCTATAGCACTGGTCCTGACATATAGTAACATAACATAGTAATTGACGGCAGATAAAGACCTGTACGGTCCATACGTCTGGCCAACAAGATAAAACTCATTTACATGGTATGTGATACTTTATATGCATACCCGAGTTTGATTTGTCCTTGCCTTTTCTCAGGGCACAGACCTTAGAAGTCTGCCAAGTTAAGTACTGTGCTTGTACTAGTTCTGAAGCTAAATTTACACTCCAGCCCATCCTGGGCATAGACTGGGGGGGGGGGGGACGATTGCCCCCCAAACGACGACGGGGCACCGCAGCGCCAGTAGTTTAAAAAAAAAACAAGCAGGCACGCGCTCCTCTCCGTCCGCTTGACTTCCCTGCCCTCTCTGCGTCCCGCCCGAAAGGAAATGACGTCAGAGGAAGGACGGGACGCAGAGAGGGCAGGGAAAGTCAAGCTGGACGGAGAGGAGCGCGTGCCTGCTTGTTTTTTTTTTAAACTACTGGCGCTGCAGTGCCCCGTCGTCGTTTGGGGGGGCATTGCCCCCACTCGCCCCCCCCCCGCCGGAGGAGGGAGGAAGAGAGGGGGGTAGACTGACACTGTTCCTCTCCGTCCGCTGTGCTTCCCTGCTCTCTCTGTCTGCGTCCCGCCCGAAAGGAAATGACGTCAGAGGAAGGCGGGACGCAGACAGAGAGAGCAGGGAAGCCAAGCGGACGGAGAGGAACGTGTCAGTCTACCCCCCTCTCTTCCTCCCTCCCTCCGGCGGGGGGGGGGGCGAGTGGGGGCAATGCCCCCCCAAACGACGACGAGGCGCCACAGCGCCAGTAGTTTAAAAAAAAAAAAACCAAGCAGGCACGCGCTCCTCTCCGTCCGCTTGACTTCCCTGCCCTCTCTGTCTGCGTCCCGCCTTCCTCTGACGTCATTTTCTTTCGGGCGGGACGCAGACAGAGAGGGCAGGGAAGCCAAGCGGACGGAGAGGAGCGTGTCCATCTACCCCCCTCTCTTCCTCCCTCCGGCGCAGGCAGCAGTCTTTTTCAGCGTTCCTGGCAGCGGTAGCGACGTACACGCTGCCTTCGGCTCTGCCCCGAAGCCTTCTCTTCAAGTTCCTGTTCCCGCATAGGTGGGAACAGGAACTTGAAGAGAAGGCTTCCGGGGCAGACCGAAGGCAGCGTGTACATCGCTACCGCTGCCAGGAACACAGAAAAGCTGATGAAGACTGTTGCCTGCGCCAGAGGGAGGAAGAGAGGGGGGTAGACGGAGTCACGATCTTGGACCTCGCGGGGGGGGGGGGCAGCAGAAGGAAGATGGATGGGACGGGGGGGGGGGGGGAGCAGAGGGAAGGACCAGGAGATGGATGGGACTGGGAGGGGTGGGGAGCAGAGGGAAGGACCAGGAGATGGATGGGACTGGGAAGGAGCAAGAGATGGATGGGACTGGGAGCGTTGGGAGCAGAGGTAAGGACCAGGAGATGGATGGACTGGGAGCAGAGGAGGAGCGAGATGGATGGACTGGGAGAGGTGGGGAGCAGAGGGAAGGAGCAAGAGATGGATGGGACTGGGAGGGGTGGGGAGCAGAGGGTAGGAGCAAGAGATGGGTGGGACTGGGGGGGGTGGGGAGCAGAGGGAAGATGGATGGGACTGGGAGGGGTGGGGAGCAGAGGGATGGACCAGGAGATGGATGGGATTGGGAGAGGTCAGGCACAGCAGAGGGAAGGAGCAGAAGATGGATGGGATGGTGAGCAGAGGGAAGGAACAGAAGATGGATGGGACTGGGAGGGGTGGGGAGCAGAGGAAGGAAGCAAGAGATGGATGGGACTGGGAGGGTGGGGAGCAAGAGGGAAGCCTACTGGAAAGAAGACACATGCATAAAACAGAAGACACTGGGACCAAAACGAATAGAAAAACTAAATGATCAGACAACAAAGGTAGATAAAAGTATTTTATTCAGAATTTATTAATTGAAATATGTCAGCTTTTTGAAATGTGCATCTGTGATATTTTGCCTGTAAATTTCAATTCCTTCCTCCATATTAGCATATTCATTTGCATATGTATACATGCAAATGAATATGCTATATTTGCTTCCGCCCATCCTTTGCCCCCCCCCCCCAAATGAAACAGTCAAACTACGCCTATGAGCCCATCCCTATCTATTCAGTCACGATCAGGGCGTAGACCGTAGAAGTCTGCCCAGCTCCCGTTTTGTTTCCAATTACCGGCGTCGCCACCCAATCTCCGCTAAGATTCCACGGAACCATTCCTTCTAAATAGGATTCCTTTGTGTTTATCCCACGCATGTTTGAATTCCATTACCGTTTCATCTCCACCACCTCCCGCAGGAGGGCATTCCCCATATCCAGTCCACCACCCTTTCTGTGAAAAAAATACTTCCTGACATTAGTCCTGAGTCTGCCCCCCTTCAACCTTTATTCTTGTCCTCTAGTTGTACTGCCTTCCCGTCTCCGGAAAAGGTTCTTTTGCGGATTAATATCTTTCAAATATTTGAACGTCTGTATCATATCACCCCTGTTTCTCCTTTCCTCTAAGGTATACATATTCAGGTGAGCAAGTCTCTCGTACGGTTTGCAACGCAAATCCCATACCATTTTCGTAGCTTTTCTTTGCACCGCTTCCAGCCTTTTTACATCTTTAGCAAGATACGGCCTCCAAAACTCCAAGTGGGGCCTCACCAACGACTTGTAGAGAGGCATCAACACCTCCTTTCTTCTGCTGGTTATGCCCCTCTCTACACAGCCTAGCATCCTTCTGGCCACGGCGTCGCCTTGTCGCATTGTTTCTTCACCTTCAGATCCTCCGACACCAACACCCAAAGGTCTCTGTCCTGAGTCGGGTTTACTAATCTCTCCCCTTCTATCGGGTATCTGTCTTTGGGTTTCCGCACCCCAAGTGCATCATTCTACACTTCTTGGCATTAAATGTTAACGGTGAAAGGTATGGGTGGTCCCGCTTGGACATCTGTTTCATAGTCCTGAAGGATTTGGGAATTGCTCCTCCTGATGAAGGGCAATAAGAAATGCGGTCCCGCATAAAAGAGGAGCGCAAGCAGTGGCGTTCCTAGGGGGGCTGATACCCGGGGCGAATTGCCGATGCGCCCCGCTCCCGGCAGCAGCGCCCCCCCCCCCCCCCCCGGCTGCACGCCGCTGGGGGGGGGGGGGTGCCGCACGCCTGTCCGTTTCGTCCGTTTCCATGCTCCCTCTGCCCCGGAACAGGAAGTAACTTTTCCGGGGCAGAGGGAGCACAGAACGAACGTAGCGGACAGGCGTGCGGCACCCCCCCAGCGGCGTGCACCCAGGGCGGATCGCACCCACCGCCCCCCCCCCCTTGGTACGCCACTGAGCTCAAGCGAAATTAACTATTTGGCTTATGTGGAGTCTAACAGAAGCCTTCTTCAAGCCGCGCTGCAGCAGTTTAGTGATCCTTCGGTGACATTGATTAAATAAGGTATTTCCTCCAGTACAAGCTGTTTTTTGTCATGTTGCCTCGGGTCCTGTAACTCGTCGGCTTCTAGAAACTTAAACTATCCTTTCTTTCAGCAGCGACTCCAATTATTTTACCTTGCCACCCGACGTGAGACTGACCGGTCTGGAGTTTCCCACTTCTTCCCTGTCTCCACTTTTGTGAAGAGGGACCAGATCTTGCGGGAACCTCTCCCGTCTCTAAAGATCTATTAAATAACTCTTTAAGAGGTGCCCCGCCAGGACCTCTCTGAGCTCCTTCAGCATCCTGAGATGTATCCCATCCGGCCCCATAGCTTTGTTCACCTTCAGATTCTCTCAGCTGTTTATAACTGACCGCAGGTCAGGACTGGTTGTATATCTCTGCACATTAATTTACTTAGAACTTTGTCCTGTCTTTACATAAGGCCCAGTGGAATAACTACATAAAATATAAAACCACATACAGGGGGGGAAAATAAGTATTTGATCCATTGCTGATTTGGAAGTTTGCCCACTGACAAAGACATGAGCAGCCCTAATTGAAGGGTAGGTTATTGGTAACAGTGAGAGTCTAGCACATCACAAATAAATCCGGAAAATCAACATTGTGGAAAGTATATGAATTTATTTGCATTCTGCAGAGGGAAATCAGTATTTGATCCCCCACCAACCAGGTAAGAGATCTGGCCCCTACAGACCAGGTAGTATGCTCAAATCAACTCGTTACCTGCATGACAGACAGCTGTCGGCAATGGTCACCTGTATGAAAGACACCTGTCCAACAGACTCAGTGAATCAGTCAGACTCTACCTTACAAAATGGCCAAGAGCAAGGAGCTGTCTAAGGATGTCAGGGACAAGATCATACACCTGCACAAGGCTGGAAGGGCTACAAACCATCAGTAAGACGCTGGGCGAGAAGGAGACAACTGTTGGTGCCATAGTAAGAAATGGAAGAAGTACAAAATGACTGTCAATCGACAAAGATCGGGGCTCCACGCAAAATCTCACCTCGTGGGTTATCCTGATCATGAGGAAGGTTAGAAATCAGCCTACAACTACAAGGGGGAACTTGTCAATGATCTCAAGGCAGCTGGGACCACTGTCACACGAAAAACCATTGGTAACACATACGAATAACGGATTGCAATCCTGCAGTGCCACGCAGGTCCCCCTGCTCGGAAGGCACTGTGACCGGCCCGTCGAAGTTTGCCAGTGAACACTGGATGATGCCGAGAGTGATTGGGAGAAGGTGCTGTGGTCAGATGAGACAAAAATTGAGCTCTTTGGCATGAACTCAATCGCCGTGTTTGGAGAAGAGAAATGCTGCTATGACCCAAAGAACACCGTCCCCACTGTCAAGCATGGAGGTGGAAATGTTATGTTTTGGGGGTGTTTCTCTGCTAAGGGCACAGGACTACTTCACCGCATCAATGGGGGAATGGATGGGCCATGTACCGTACAATTCTGAGTGACAGCCTCCTTCCCTCCGCCAGGCCTTAAAAATGGGTCGTGGCTGGTCTTCCAGCACGACAATGACCCAAACATACAGCCAAGGCAACAAAGGAGTGGCTCAGGAAGAAGCACATTAGGGTCATGGAGTGGCCTAGCCAGTCACCAGACCTTAATCCCATTGAAAACTTATGGAGGGAGCTGAAGCTGCGAGTTGCCAAGCGACAGCTCAGAACTCTTAATGATTTAGAGATGATCTGCAAAGAGGAGTGGACCAAAATTCCTCCTGACATGTGTGCAAACCTCATCATCAACTACAGAAGACGTCTGACCGCTGTGCTTGCCAACAAGGGTTTTGCCACCAAGTATTAGGTCTTGTTTGCCAGAGGGATCAAATACTTATTTCCCTCTGCAGAATGCAAATAAATTCATATACTTTCCACAATGTGATTTTCCGGATTTAATTTGATGTGCTATCTCTCACTGTTACCAATAACCTACCCTTCAATTATGGCTGCTCATGTCTTTGTCAGTGGGCAAACTTACAAAATCAGCAAGGGATCAAATACTTATTTCCCCCACTGTATACAAGACCCCTCACCCGACTAAGACAGCCCTCAAATACAGCATAATTTGTCAAGTCCTAAACAAACTGTGATCCCAAACCAAACTGGTTACCTAGATATACTTTTATCTAGTGGCAGTTAAGTATATCTTCAGCTGTTTCCTAAAAGTGAAGAGTTTAGTGATCTGATGTGGAACAAGCATCCATTTAGGCTAGAATGCAGGTGCCCCAACAGAAAACATAGGTTCTTATGCAATCATTGACTGAGGTATACCAAGCCAGGAACCACCAACTGATACTCACAAAACAAAGATTCCACTGGCTTAGTTTAGCCAAAAGATATATTAGACCCAACCAATTCAAAAATCTTAAGGGTCAGTATTTAGCTGGCATTAACACTGGCATGGAATATCCAGGTTTATGCAGCTGGCTATTATCTTATGCAGTTAAGTGGCAATATTCAGCACATAACTACATAAACGACACCACATAAAGATAGGACGACTGACTTATGCAGTCTGATTTAACTGTTAACTTTGTCAGTTAAGTGCAGAATCCATACATGGACCACCCACAAAATAGGTTTTGAGTTCAGCAGTGTATGACAGTATTCAGCGGCACTAACCAGTTAAGTGTTGCTGAATATCAGTGGCTTGCCCCAAACAAGCGATTTATCCATCCAGAAGCATTTCTGGCTGGTTGAATAGCTTGAATATCAGCCTCTAATGTTAATGTCAACATGCTAAAGGAAAGTCTCTTGTATACAGGGAGTCAGTGCATCTCTGCCAACACTGGCAAGCTATACTCTGAAACTCCTAGCCACCAGAGCACTGATGCTGCTGCATTCTGAACCAGTTGCAAATGATAGAAACGTAGAAAATTACAACAAAAAAAGACCACATGACACATCACGTCTACCTATTCATATCGTTCGCTATCCTTTTCTCTCCCTTAGAGATCCTGCTTGCTTGTCCCATGCTTTCTTGAATTCAGATACAGTCTTGGTCTCCACCAGGAGGCTATTCCACATATCCACCACCTTTTCCTTTCACTTTCTCGAGTTTCCTTTCAGTTGAAAGAGACTTGCCTCCTAGGCATTTATGCCACAGAGGTTTTTAAGTGTCTTATCATATCTCCCCTCTTCCGCTTCTTTTCCATATTGCGATCTTTAAGTCATATGCTGTATGATGAAGACCACTGAATATTTCAGTAGCTGCCCCCTGCACCAACTCAATCCTGTTTATATCTTTTTGAAGGTATGGTCTCCAGCATTGTACCCAGTGTTCTAAATGAGGTCTCACCAGAGTCGTACAGGGACATCATCGCCTCTCTTTTCCTGCTAGTCATTCTTCTTATATACCCAAGCATCCTTCTGGTTTTTGCTGTCGCTTTTTATACCTGTTTGGCCACCTTTAGATCATCAGGTATGATCACACCAAAGTCCCACTCTTGTTTTGTGCACAGTACTTCACTCATTAAAACTTAGCTGCCAAATTCTGGACCATTCTTCAAGCTTCACTAGATTCTTCTTCATGTTATCCACACCATCATGAGTATCTATCCTATTGAAGATTTTGGTATCATCCACAAAGAGGCAAATCTTACCAGACAGCCCTTCTGCAATATCACTCACAAAAATGTTAAAAAGAGTCCAGCCAAGGCCCAATCCCTGTGGCACACCACTGGTGACCTCCCTTTCCTCAGAGTTAACTTCATTTACTACTACCATTTGTCTCTTTTCACTCGACCGGGTCCTAACCCAGTGAGTCACTTTTGCGTCAATCCTGAGAGCACTTAGTTTATTTATAAGTCACATATGTGGAACAGTGTCAGAGGCTTTGCTAAAATCTAAATATACCACATCTAGCACTCTCCCTTGATCCAGCTCTGACTGACCAACCTGTAGTTCCCAACCCCCTCCTGTTTTTGTAGAGAGGGAGCACATTTGCCCTTCTCCAGTCCTCCAGAACTTATACATACATTTGGATAGATGAGGATTCATCAGCGAGAAAAAGGCATAAAAATCAAGTAGAGTGAAAAGGCAAACAAGGAGAGGGGGTGAGGGAGTATTAAGGGAAGTGTTTATTTTTCTGGTGGTTATCCAGTAAACACCTATTTTATTTATGTATTTATTTGTATGGGGTGGATGGTTATCAGTCTTTATTGGTTAAAACCCAACATCAGTAAATATATATATATATATATATATATATATATATATAAAATATTCTCAGAGCACAGTACTGTATAATAGCATTCACATGGACTGAGCTGAGGTATATATACCTGTAGCACTATTTATATTACTAAAGCCCGAGATCTTTCTGCAACACTGCATTCACACAACCTGAGGCACACTTCCATATACATCCCACTAGCTGTTGTGGCGATGTATAGCTACCAGCATTTTACATTTTATAGCAGGTATATACATTAGAACATGTTTATTAAATAGTGAAAAGTGATTGCACATATAAAAATATTTTCTATTAATTAGATTTTGGATACCTGCTTAATAATTATAGATAATCAAGCAGATTAATTTATATTGTCTTTAAATAACACTTATATGACCAATGGTGAAATATTATTTAACATCGTATTGAAATACTAATCTTAAACCAAAGAATACCTGAACACTCATTCAGCGTCATACACACACATTTAAGTGATGCTTCAGCTTCAATCACGTTTTGCTTCCAATCACTTATAAGAGCAGTAATCTTCTCAGTCTTGTATCCTTCCTGGAATACAAAAGGAGTTTTGCACCTCATTACCATGCTCATGATTGGGCTGCCTGTTGAGTTTGTCTGAGACAGTTTCTGAAAATGTTAATTTAGTTAATGAAGATACAAACTTTCTGATTTTAAACAGTTTTCAGTAATTTCTGTGCGCTCAATATTGTGCACCAATCCTCAAATTTTCTCATGCCACCTACCTCTTTCTCTTTTCACATAAAAGTTAACAAGATTAGAAAGGCATACATTATGAAACACACAGATTTCCAAACACATTCTTTATATTATTCGTATACACAAACACAATCTCTCCATGTCTTACGCTCAAGTATGAGACAGGTATTTTTATGTGTTTGAGTGAGAGAGGTAGGCTGACTTCATGTTGATTAGATTTTGGCTTTAATTACTCACCATTTGTATAGAGTGTCTAGATCAGAAAAAAAGATGTGCTATGTAATTTACAAAAGGCAGCCTAAACATGAGACCTTTAGTTAATCACCCTTTTTTTCTGCAATCCTCTATATATTTAGCAGCACTTACAGCCAGAACAGCCATTTTACAGAAAAACAAACTTGGGGCTTTTAGTGCAAGTAGTAGCTTTTCCTAACTACATGTGGAAGCACTGCTGCTTATATGTGAAAGCAGCAGATTTTACAAAACTGTACATTCAAGGAAAACCAAGATCTAGAACTCACTTTTTGCTTTTGAGGTGGTTTTGAACACCAGAGGGGTATGCACAATTCCCAGTGGTGGCCTCTTTAGAGCCTGAGGCAGCCTTCCTGGCAGATGTATTTTGACCTTTTCTGTGTTTTCTTCATGGGTGATGGTGCCTGTGGTGGTGGTCCACAGGCGGCTGTGGCTTTGCCATTGGGGGCTGATCCAGTCTCCAAAGCACACATGAGTAAGCTGCCAATATGGGTCCACTTACTGTTTGGTTGTTAATTTTCTGAAGTTCCAGATGGTGACTTTCTCTCGTTTTCAGTTGTTGTACACATCGTCATGCCATTTTTACAGGGAATGAAGCACATTGGCCCCTTCTTCAGGATGTTTTGCCACCATGGGTCTTCTGTTTGATATCCAATACCCTGGCCTGATCACTTTTTGAGCCCTTAAAGCAAGCTGCTCTGAAGAATCTTACGATAAAGACAGTGGGCTGATGTTCAGAAGGGTTTAACCAGGCAGGAGAGGATCCCTGTGCTGATGACTCCCAAATCTACCTTTCTACCCCTGATATCTCACCTTGCATCCAAACCAAAGTTTCAGCGTGCTTGTCTACATTGCTGCCTGGATGTCTCAACGCCACCTGAAATTAATATGACCAAAACCGAGCTTCTCATTTTCCCCCCCAAACCCACTCCCCGCTCCCCCCGTTTCTATTTCTGTTGATGGCTCTCTCATTCTCCCTGTCTCCTCAGCTCGAAACCTTGGGGTCATCTTTGACTCTTCTCTCTCCTTCTCTGCTCATATCCAGCAGACCGCCAAGACCTGTCGTTTCTTTCTTTACAACATCCGTAAAATCCGCCCCTTTCTTTCCGAGCACTCTACCAAAACCCTCATCACACCCTTGTCACCTCTCGTTTAGACTACTGCAATCTGCTTCTTGCTGGCCTCCCACTTAGTCACCTCTCCCCTCTCCAGTCAGTTCAAAACTCTGCTGCCCGTCTCATCTCCGCCAGGGTCGCTTTACTCATACTACCCCTCCTCAAGACCCTTCACTGGCTCCCTATCCGTTTTCGCATCCTGTTCAAACTTCTTCTACTAACCTATAAATGTACTCACTCTGCTGCTCCCCAGTATCTCCACACTCGTCCTTCCCTACACCCCTCCCGTGCACTCCGCTCCATGGATAAATCCTTCTTATCTGTTCCCTTCTCCACTACTGCCAACTCCAGACTTCGCGCCTTCTGTCTCGCTGCACCCTACGCCTGGAATAAACTTCCTGAGCCCCTACGTCTTGCCCCATCCTTGGCCACATTTAAATCTAGACTGAAAACCCACCTCTTTAACATTGCTTTTGACTCGTAACCTTGTAACCACGCTCCACTCTCCCTCCCTCCCCCCCCCCCCCCCCCCCCCCCCCTCCCCCCCCCCCCCCCCCCCCCACCCCCCCTCCACCCTCCTCCTTCTTCCCGTTCTCATTAATTGATTTGATTACTTTATTTATTTTTTGTCTATTAGATTGTAAGCTCTTTGAGCAGGGACTGTCTTTCTTCTATGTTTGTACAGCGCTGCGTATGCCTTGTAGCGCTATAGAAATGCTAAATAGTAGTAGTAGTAGGAGTGGAGGAGCGGTCTGGTCTGTGGGCAGAGTCAGGGAGGAGCCAGCACTTATGCAGGCACGGGTCACATTCAGTGCTGGTGTGCACATAACTAAGCAGCCAAATATGGCTGTCCTGTCTTTGGCTACCTAGCTTTTTGCCCCCCACCCAGCCCTAGCCACCCTTATTTGGAAGGCTGACTCCTACTGGTAGTATTGCAAAACTACCGCTAGGGGTTGATGTTGCCATTTTGAACCCAGAGCCAGATGGGGCAGGAGAGGAAGCGAATTGCTCTTGTCCATCCCACTAGACTACAAGGGATCACTTCCAGGTAAGTCCTGGTTGGGGGGAGTGCTCGGGGGACTGACAGTGGATTGGGGGGAGTTGTAGAACTAAGGGGGGAATCAGGACTGGAAGGGGGGGGGGGACAGAAATCAGAACTGAGGGAATTAGAGAATAGAATTGGGGACCAGAAAGTTGGGGGAGGGCATTATGGGGACCTGGCAGATCCCCTTATGCAGGTCCCAGCTGATATTCAGCCAGAGCCTGCATAAGCATCTTATGTGGTCCTGGCTGAATATCAGCCAGGACCCACATAAGTACCAGTGGATACGACATGTCTGAATAGGCCTGTATAGTCAAATGCCAGTGCTCATACATAACTCAACATTGAATATCTGGGTCTAATTTAGCCAGTAGCAGTTAATGCTTAAAAAAAAAAAAGAACTATGAATCAAGTGGTGCCTCTCTTGGCGTTTATGACAGGGGGGATCAGTGAATTCTTCCCGGAAGCTTCATAAGTTGTAACATCCAAGTGCTTTTACAATACCTGGAAGTGACAAATTACTTGTAAGGTCAGGCTTTTCATTTTGTTTCAGGGACCATAAAGGGGATGTGGCTTCCAAGTTATCCATAGCATAGTAGATTAAGACGGCTATTGAAGCAGCTTATATTCTGTGCCCACTCCACATGACTACAGTCAATCTCCTGGGCTGAAGCTTCGGTGGTTGATCCAGAAGACATTTGTAGGGTGGCATCTTGGTTCTCTTTATTCCTTTGTAAAGCATTACAAGATTGATTTTTCTAACCAGTGATAAGATGTCATTTGGCAGAACTGTGATGTAGATGGCCATGTCTTCCCCTGCTCTATGACATACTGCTTTTGTGCATCCTGATTGCCTGGACCAATCTAGCAGGATGAAAAAGGTGGTGAAATGTATTCATGCCTGTTAATTTCCTTTCCTTGAGTCCTGCTAGACTAGTCCAGAACCCACTCTGCAAGACTACAGTGTTGGGAAACATTTCTGGGCTTTGTTTGTTCTCTCCCTTTGAGCCTTATATTGTAAATACTTTCATTGGTAAGGGGTTGTTAATGTATTTTTGCTATGGTTCCCTAAGTGCTTTAAATTTGTTGGTCTTTCCATCACATTATGCCACTTTGGCATTGGCATAGTGAAGGCTGCACCAGCCCTTATACTGGTAGGGGGACCCAACTTGTTTATCTGGTCTGGTCTAGCAGAGTTCAAGAAAAGGAAATTAACAGGTTTTTATAAATTTGGCATTATGCTTATCTGTAAAAATATGTAATGTAATTTATTTTAAAGAATTAGAAAAATCAAATGAGGTACTAAAATAACAATGCAGAATTGCTTTTATTAAAAACAGTTAAATACACTTTTAAATCCTTATATTATTGCATTATACTTGCTGAGATACACTTTGGCTCATAGCACACAATTTGACAACTTATAAAAACTGCATAAAGAACATTTTTGCATATGCAGCCTGTCCAAAAATTAGAGAAAACATTTATAGATAACCCTGCCTAATACTAATACTCCTTCTGTTAGCTGCCTACATATGAAAGACATATATAAATAAATAAAAAGTATGCTTTATTGCTTTTATCAGGGGAAAGAATCCCCATGAACAACAAGTCATAGTATGAAGCTGTAAAATATTATACCCAGGAACAACAGGAAATCATTCTTCATGGAAAGGTCTCTAAACAGAGGTGGTGGAGACAACTTGGCAATTCAAGAAAGTGAGGAAAAGCAGAAAGGATTCCTGTTTGTGAAACTGTAAGGGGGAAAAACACAAGCCAGCTGCAACGGGAATGAATAAAATTGGGTGGACTAGATGGACCTCAAAAGTTATATTCTCCTAATCGTTCTCTCTGGTTCTTGTTTCTGCTTAATACGTTCACATTTTTTGTGTACATCACTGGTGATGCATTAAAACTCTTCTTTCCCTACAGGAGTTATTCATTGAAACTATTGCCAGAGATGCTTTCATTCATGCACAGCAGGGAAAGAGGAAGACCATCCAGCGGAAGGACCTGGGTATGAAGGAGTCCTTTTCTTGTAATGAGTAGCAGCATTGTCATAGTAAAGAGGTCACATTTGGGCGTTTTTAGAAGACTTGCCTACAGCTCTTGTTTGTTTTTATGGCAACTTAATGGTTTGTAATTCAACAGTACATTTTTTTGTTAACATCCATGAGACACTGAATATGAAATTGGGAACCAAGACAGTTTTGACATTTGGAAGTTTTTTCTTAAAGGACCCAAGTATTCTGTAGTAGATGGAAATCAAGATGAGACACATTCTCTTTAACTCCTGTCTGTGTAAACCCCACACAAGTGAGATCTTCAATAACAGTTTGCATCTCTGGATCCTATGTATTTCCATAGGACATGATTAGAGGGCTTTTTTTAAATCACCATAGTATGGGGGAGCAAATGTGTTGTCCAAACCCTTGCAGGATCTATCTTTTAGTCAGCTGCTTTGGGGTACAGCTTTAAAGGATTCCTATTGCTTGTAGTACCATAGCCACCACTAATACAAAAAACTGTAAAGACAAAACCAGGGACTTGCCCTGGTTTTGCAGTATAGATTTTTAACACCGATAGTGGTATTCTGTGGGAAGTACCTTTTCTTTAAAAAGAGTATTTTCTGTACTGCTGATAATGGTGTGGTTTCTGCATTTTCTGTCTTGTATACAGGTCACTGGTTTGAATGGTGGCCTAACAGTACAGTGCTAGCAGCTGCCTTAGATGTGGAGCTTTTGGTTGTTCAGGTTGTGAAAGCTGAAGATATGGGGGCATGCAAATTAAAGGAACCTGAATTAAAAAGGCAGCCCGGTTGCAGAAGTGCAGAAGATTTAAATGTGCCCCTTACAGACAGACAGAAACAGCTCAGGTGTCCATGAGAAAGCACTGCAAGTTTAGGACCAGAGAAGCAAACTAATCAATCTATATAAATGACAAGTGACCGACTCACCCGCAAATGCGCAGTAGAGCCCGAACGTTCAGACAGCAACAGTCGAGAGGCGGGGCAAGCAGGGCCGGTCTTAGGGCGAGGCTACCGCATAGGGCCTCGCGCTCAAGGGAGCCCCGCGTGGCGCGTCTGAACTCTGACCTGACCGACCGTCCAGTTCTAGTCCCCCGACCGGCCGTCCAGTTCCAGTCCCCCTCCCTCTGAATTTTAAAAGTCATCTAAGTTACGTCATCGGGGTTATGGTGGCAGGCGGCAGCAGTGAAAAGCGAGCGAGCTGCTCAGCACTTCAGGAGCCTTCCCTTCCCTGTCTCAGCTTTGGTCCCGCCCTTGTGGAAACAGGAAATGAGGGCGGGACCACAGCTGAGACAGAGAAAGGAAGGTTCCTGAAGCACACAGCTCGCAAGCTTTTCACTGCTGCTGCCTGCTGCTGTAATCCGATGAGGTATGATGACTTTTAAAATTCAGAGGGCGGGGGACGAGCTCGGAGGAAGGCCTCGGAAGGAGGGGGGCCTTGGAGCAGGGAGGGAGGGAGGGAATTAGACATGAAAATAGAACAGACCAATACTTGCCCGTTTTAACGGGCTTAATGGCTAGTTGTCCATAAAGGCTTGATTTTATAACAGGACGCCTGTGTGCAAAGTCTCAAAAGGTGCCCATGTGCCCTTATAAAATAGACGCCCAGAACTAGCCCCAGTAGCACACAAATGCCAATACACAAATTTATATGTGCTGTGAAAAAAAAAGTGTAAATGTGTGCATATAAACTGAGTGTACATACAATGTATATTTTATAAAATGTATGCATACAACTCTACCTCTACTCCATCTAAGCTATACTCCCAAGAATACTTGCATGCAGATCACATAACAATAGATCATGCACTACTTTTGGTGCATTGTTATGAAAGCCCTTTTCTACATGTAAGACAGGCTTTATACACAGAAAAATCCTTATACTATTACCCCTATTGTGTGTTGTTGAGTTTCTGTACATCAAATAGCTTTTGTACTATTGTTCATGTACTGAAGATCGCCCTAACACAATTTATTTCTGTTGTAACAGATAATGCAATAGAGGCTATTGACGAGTTTGCTTTTTTGGAAGGTAAGTTTTCTGTACAACAGACTGACTTCTACTGTGTTGTACTTTCTGAGCAATCAGGTGTGGATACAGCCTGAGAATAAGTGAAAGAACACTGTGCCGAGCAGGGGTCCTCGATTCCAGTCCTTGAGATGCACAACCCAGCCTCGTTTTCAGGATTTTCACAATGAATCTGTTCGAGATCTGCCGGCATTCACTGCTTCCATTGCATGCACATAGATCTCATATATATTCGTTGTGGACCTCGAGGACTGGATTTGAGGACCCCTGGTGTAGAGAATGGCGCACAAAGTTATGCCTGCCTGCCGAGAATTGGTCCTTAGCTGTTTAGATAGACCCCTTTTTCCTTGCACAGGTTAATACATAGCACATGCTTTTAAATGCCTCACTGTTCTTTCAGTTCTTCCTTCTCTCCATTTTGCTTGAGGAATTGTTTTACCATCTCTTTAGTGAATTTCACGTGTATTATAACACTCGTAAAAGGGGTATAAAATGTTGTCATGTTCAAGGAAGAAAAAAAAAATTGACACTGTGTTTATAAACCAGGAGCACAGCCAGACCTGCCATTTTGGGTGGGCTGTGAATTAACCTGGGTGGGCCCTTCCTTCCCCTACCCCTGTACATACATACGTTTTTTTGTTTTTTTTTTTTAAATCTTTCCCTCTGTCCCTTACTTGCATATCGTCATCTTTCTGCCTTCAGCCCGGCATCTGTTCCCCCCCCCCCCCCCCCCCCCCCCGGTCTACCTCTAAGCCGTCGCCAGCAGCGATTTCTGTAGGCAACCTATGCCAGCCCTGCAGGCTTCCCTCTACTGCATCCCCGCCAGTGAATAAACGGGATGGGAAGTGACATCATGGAGGGTGGAAACGCAGTAGAGGGAAGCCTGCAGGCCCAGCGCAGGTTACCTACAGGAATTGCTGTATGCGATGGCTTAAAGGTAGACTGGGGAGGAGACGGGGTTCAGAGAGAGATGGGCAGGTGCCGTACCATCAGCAAAGAAGAGAGAGAGAGGAGTGAGGTACTGCCAATGAGGTGTTTTGGGGGCCACTAGATTGGATGAGCCTATGCCAGTTTTGCAAAACCTTTGCCCACTAATGCCCACCCATAGCTATGCACTGCTGCAAACCTTTGCCCAAGCTTTTTCTTCTTCTACGGCAGCAAGGATAAGGCTTTGTCTTCTGTGTGTTCATATATTTTGACTTCATATGAATATTGTATATAGAATTTGAACAAGAGTTCCCTTTTCCACTTGTTCACCCACTCTAGACATATGTCAGCATGTTGTATCCTGTTGATTCATTTTAACTAATGCACTGTATAGATGAAACATTTCCTTTATCCACAACCATGAGTTGGTTTTGCACCATTCCCTAGAAGAAACATATAAGCAACTATCATTCATATAAACTTTGTATTGAGACCACCACTCTTCCCAGACCCCAGTATTGTGGAATATCTTAGTAACTCAGTCACCCATAATGTTAATAGGGCAAATTTCAGTATCTTGTGTACCTCCAACTTGTAAACTCTCCAAATGCTCTCTCTCCTTATGTTATCTTTAAAGATCCATATATACTTTTTTTTTTTTTTTTTACAACTCCTGAAATGCAGAATGGTACTCATCAGTACCAGGTAATGCATTTTTAAGTCCTCTCCTCAGATCCTCAAACAAAACTGTGGTTGTTAGTAAAGTGAATGTTTTACATTTAAAGTCAAGAGTTGTGTTGACTTAGAATTAATACAAAATGCTGTGCTATGTATTTGCTCCATTTGCCAGGAATTCTCTCAAGCATTTAAAAAGTTTCCCAAACTGGGTTGTGACCCCCCCCCCCCCCCCCCGCAAACAACAAAAGGGGTTCACAGTTTCCACAAATAATACAACAACACAGAAAAAAAGTGGAAAAGGAACTTCAAGAGATCAATCCAAACACCAGGGTAAGATGCTCCCAAAACAAACTTTATTTGGACCCTACACGGTCCCAATCTATTAACATTATTATCAAATAGTCATATTATATTTTTATTCATTTATTAAAATATTTTTATTAAGTGAACTACAAAGTTTTTATACATGTTCTTATATATATTTCGTCTGTTTTGATTTTATATCTTATGAATTAAATGTAATTATTATATATATATATATATATATATATATATATATATATATATATATATATATTGTTTTGTAGACCCCTGATGAAGGCTTTCTAAAGCCGAAACACGGACCGTGTAAGGTCCAAATAAAGTTTGTTTTGGGAGCATCTTACCCTGGTATTTGGATTGATCTCTTGAAGTTCCTTTTCCACTTTTTTTCTGTGTTGTGACCCTTCCCCCCCCCCCCCCCCCCCCCCCAACAAACACACAATGGGATCCCAAAACCCTGAGCATGTGCACCATAGGATGTCATTACTCCGTGCAACCCAAGGGTCATACATTTTCTGTGGCAGTACAAATTAGGGTCATAGCCACAAAGACATCGATAAAGCGCTGATTTAAACTTTGCAGATAAAGGAGTTGGTCTTCGTTATTTTGACAGTTAAATTTGCATGTATGGTAGTTCTTCTCAATCCATAGCAAAAATTCACCTAATAGTCACTGCACACATGGTGAGATACAGTGAGTCCTTCTGATGGCTGTCCTATGTCATGTAGGTGTTTCCTTATCCTTTGCATATAAAATTCCAGACTTCTCTAATCTTCCTCATTAAGATTTTTTACTTTTAGATCAATGCATCTGTTTCTTATCATATATATAACACAAACATACACCCACAGATGATTTCTGTTAGCTGATGCATTCTGATAAATTCAGCTACATATTTTATATGGAAGCTGTAGGTAGTTGACAAAAATATAACTTAACATATATGTTGTTATAGGCATATGTCAATAAAATTTACATGTAGATGTGAATTACCATGGTGCATTCTCATGCATAAAAACAATTGCATTGCACAAACAATCGCTGGATGATTTTTCACATTGCAGAGGACTATGGGGTTACATTTTTTTTATACAGTAAACTTACAATCAGATTTCAGCCTCCAATAACTCTACCTCTGGACCGCGAGCTGTCACATTTTACATGCAGGAGATGAACCAACCTGCAGCAATTTTCCTTAAGTGTCTCAGTCACAGATTTTCTGTAGTTTGGTTGTAATTAAGAATATTACTTAAAACCAAATCCATATATAGACCCTTGTTTGTGAGTTTATTTATTTATTTGCATTTGTATCCCACATTTTCCCACCTATTTGCGGGCTCAGTGTGGCTTACAATACATTGTGAATGATGGAATTACAATTTGTTGCAGTACGATTATGGGTTACATTGTGAAGAGTTAATGGGAAGACAGAGTAAAGTCAGGATATCATTTAGGAATAGAACATCATTAGGGAATAGAACAATGGAGTATAACAGTGGGGAAATGAGAGGGCGATAAAACAGTATCAGGGAACATAAAGGTCTACAATTTTGTCTGTGGGTAGAGTTTTAAGAGTGGTGAAGATATGGGGGAAGAGAATTCAGAAGAGTGTATTGATGCGTATCAATATGCGTTACAATAGTTCAAATAAAAAATAAACATGTAGACTCTTTGCGATGTGTACAACACACAAAACTCTGTATCTCCGCTATATGTGTTCCTCTAAATATATAAATTGTTAATCTATAGACACAAAATCTGATTACATAAGTCACACTGTGTAAATGAAGTGGCTCGTTCTTGGGAGGTCTGCAATGATTTATGTTTCCCTTGCTTTGTAGAATTACCATTATGTTCTTTTTATATTTTAGGAACTTTGGATTGATCTGCTTAAGTGACGTCAATGAAAACATTTTCTGAAAAATAAAATGCCAGAAATTTAAATATATATATATATATATATATATATATATCATGGAAACTTTGAAATGTATATTTTCATAAATCCATTTGTATGTATACTAGATCTGTATAGTATGTACTTGGAATTAGTCTGGAGAATACAAAACACATTGTAATGTGACAAAGCAAGTTAGTATGACAAGTAGGATTCATGGTAAGAAATGAGTGTGACTATACATTTTGATATCTGTGTCTAGTTATTGTGCATAAAAAAACACGTCTGTTACTTTTTAGAATTTATTGTCCTGTCAAAACCTTATTATTACCCTTTGTACAGAGATGAGATGGCTGGATCAATCATATGTACATTTGTATTTTATACCTGAAATTTTAATGTCAATGACATGGAATAAAATACAGTTTAGCAGATAACTAACATAAAGTCTATAGCTCAATTTATTACATTTTTGCTATTCTCTGACCTTCAGTAAGCCTGCCATTTAATGAACTGACTTAACCACTCTTTGAGTTGAACCATCAAGGGAGTTTATAGAATAAGTGGAAACACAGATTTAAAAAACACAAGGAAAAATAAAAATCTAACATCTACAAATTGATCATACTTTCCTTCTTCAACACATGATCTCTTTGGGGAACTGTTCTTAAATGGTTTACTTCTTTCTGAGAATGTTTTTCTCACAGTTGTTCAATCTACATGTACTTCAACTTCTCACACACTTTCTTGTGGAGTTCCCCAGGTCTTGTTCTTTTGCCTTCTCTTTTCATTCTCTTTGTTAGTCTATTGGCACTACTTATTCAGACCTTCAGCATTAACGCCTATTCATATGCTGGCGATTTCATTTTAATTCATTATACTGATTCATTGTCTATCAATCTGTGTCCCCTTCAAGATTGTTTGCTGGAAGTTGCAATATGGCTGGGTAAGCATCATCTAGCTCTCAGTCCTGATAAAACAGTAGCCAGCTAGATCACTGGTTCTTCTGTAATGCCCATGCTTTTTGATAGGTTACTGCTGTCACGTCTTCAGATAACTTAGAAATCATGATTGAACAAAACATACATAAAACAAATAAAATAGCCTGTGCATAACTTAAAATAACATAGAATCAAACAAACTTCATGCTAAAAATGCATGCACATAATAATGAGCCTTCAAAACTTCCTAAACTGGAGAACATTAGCACAAAGCCTCAAAATACCAGGAAGTTTGTTCCACATTATTGGTCCTGCAATAGAAAAAGCAAGAACACGAGTCTCCAAATAATGATAGTCCATTGCTGATGGCACAACTAATTGTTTCGTATTCTCAGATCTAAATGGTCTGAATGGCTGGTAAAATTTCAGAGCCCGCAAAAAATATGTTGGTATCAAACATATAAATGGCAAGTGACCGACTCATCTGCAAATGCGCAGTAGAGACCCCTCTCTGTCCAGCCCTCGCGTCAAGATGTGATGACATCAGAGGGTGGAACAGAGAGGGAAACGGAGTCGGACTTTCGGACGCTGCCGCTGTCGCCTGAAAATGAACATCGCGCGTACCAACCTCCACCCTCCCCCCATCCCCGCCACCGTTCCCGCCCCCCTCCGTTTCGGGCCCCCTGCACTGACCTGACAGCGCCTCTTATCTCCGTGTGGAAGCGCTGCAGGCAGCAGAGCGATCTGCTGCTGCCTGCAGCGCTTTAACACGGAGGTGAGAGGCGCTGTCAGGTCAGTGCAGGGGGCCCGGCACAGAGGGGGGAGGGAGCGGCGGCGAGGAGGGTAGCTGGAAATCTCGCCCGTTTTAACAGGCTTAACGGCTAGTACTAACATAAACCTCATGATGAGTCAACTGCAAAAGTTTAAATTGCACCATATACACAACTGTTTGCCATTGAAGAGATGTCAGAGTTTGCATGATATGGGCAGATTAAGGGGCCCCTGTAATCAATTGTGCCATGGCATTTTGAATAATCTGCTGTGCCCGAAGCCTGGTTAATGTTATTCCCCCAATAAAGGGAATTATAATCATTTTTGTTAACAGCAGGTTCTGCACTACCATCTGAAAATCAGACGCAGGCAACACAGATCTTATTTACTCAAACGTCAACACTGAAAAAAAGATGTTGACACAACTTGATGTACCTGATTTTGCATCAATAAATTAGTCCATGAACATGCCTAAATTCCTAATATGACATTTTACCATCACATTTTGATATTTTATAAAAGGGCAATACAGGATCCAAGTGTCTTCCTACATACATAACCTCTGTCTTCGACAAGTTTAATGTCAGTTTATGCCTTTGACATCCATTCACTAATCCTATTTAAAAAAATAACCTCTCAATTAGAGACTAGGATCCTCCTTACCTTTCTCCAATGGAAAGAAAATTTGCAAATTATCAGCATACTTTCTATATGAGACACTCAATTCCTGGACAACATCACCCACAGAAGCTAAATTATGATTAAAAGGCAGATCCAATAACATAGAGCCTTGTGGGATACCCCACCCAATTTGAAACGTATCTGAAGTCAAGCCATTCACCTGGACTTGAAAGGTTTGTCCATCCAGATAATAAGCAAACCAAATTCAACACATGGCCACAAAAACCCATACCATACAATTTCCTCTGGAGGATTTCAACATCAATCATATGAAAAACCAAGTCTATATCTACAGTCATCACACAATGAATAATTTCGATCTATCCCAACTCTCATCCACCATTGATACCACTAAAAATTCTACACTTATGATCCTGTGTTTCATTATTTAAATTATTCTGGCTTGGATACTGTGGGTTTAGCAGAGGAATGCAGACAGCAAGCTCTGACAATCCCCAGCAGCCCTCAATGGTCCACATTCGCACAACCAAACTTGAGTTTTCGGTTTCAGCTTCAGCCAAAACCAGGTGATTAGTGTCTGCTGCAGTTTTGCTTTCAATCAATCATAAGAAAGCAGTTCGCCCGGGAACCCGCCAGCAAGGTGATTGGTTGGGAGGGTAGGCTTCATCGTTACCCAAATTGGGAAGCGGCAGCGATCTTAAGAGGGGATTCAGGGATGGGTTTGTGGTTCCGTTCCAAGGTCAGTTAGTCAATAATAGGGTGCGCAACTCGGTGTCTACTACTCAGCTGCAAGGGGTGGTGATGAGGAAACTGTCAGAGGAGATTGCTTCAGGCAGGATTGCTGGCCCATTTGCTTGCCAACCTTTTCCGGTTCTGATGCTTTCTCCTTTGGCAGTCATCCCGAAAAAGATGTCCAGAAAATATAGACTGATTCACAATCTATCTCACCCGATGAGTCACTCTGTGAATGTGGGCATTCCCAAAGAACTTTGCATGGTGCAGTCCTCTTCCTTTGATTGTGCAGTGTTTTTGGTCCGGCAATGTGGTGTGGGGGCGAAGCTTGCAAAAGTAGATATTGAGTCTGCATTTCGGCTACTGTCTGTCCACACTTCCTCTTTTCTGTTGCTGGGGTTCCAAGTGGAGGGGTCTTTTTATTTTGATAGAACAGCCCATTGGCATACACCTATCTCTTGCGCCTATTTCAAACATTTCAGCTCTTTTGTGCATTGGGTGACTACTGCCCAGCGGACGGGCTTGGTCAGTTTGGTGCACTATTTGAATGACTTTCTATTCATTGGAGCTTCGGACGGTGTTGATTGTGGCCGTTTGTTGAGCAGGTTTCTGTCTTTTGCCAAAGTGTTTGACATCCCTTTGGCCTCAGATAAGACAGAGGGCCCAGTTTCCATCTTAATTTTCTTGGGTATTGAGATCAATGCTCTTTGGATGGTCACCCGCTTGCCCCAGGAGAAAATTGTGCAGTTGGAAGCCCAAATCCTGTCAATGCTGAGGGCCCACAAAGTTCCCTTACGTTTAGTCTAGTCACTTATGGGGAGCCTCAAGTTTGCTTGTAGGGTCATTCCGATGGGCCATGCTTTTTCAAGGCATTTGGCTTTTGCGACGTCCAGGGTGCGAGAATCACATCATTACGTTCGTCAATCAGTTGGAGTTCGTCAGGATCTCCAGATGTGGTTGGAGTTTTTGTCATCCTTCAACGGGACCTTGGTATTTCAAAGTGAGGAGGTGTCCAATGCAGACTTTGAGCTGTTTACGGATGTGGCGGGGGGTTTGGAGTGTATTGTGCAGGATCTTGGTGTGTGGCAGCCCCTTGGCCAGACTGATGGAAGGTATCTGGTTTAATGAAGAATTTCACCTTTTTGGAGCTCTTCCCATTGGTGGTCGCTTGTGAGTTGTGACCGATTGTCTCCAGAAAAAGAATATTTTGGTGTGGTGTGACAACCGTGGTGTGGTAGAGGTGGTTAACAAGCAGATGGCTAGAAGTTTGTGGGTGAACTCATTGATCAGAGAATTGGTCCTCCAGTCTCTCAGGCTGAATATGCATCTGCAGGCCCAGTACATCCCTGGGGTTAACAATAGGCTCACTGATGCCCTTTTTCGCTGTCAATTTCAGGCTTTTTGTGCCCTCGCTCCGGAAGCAGACGGTGAAGGCCTGCCAGTGCCAGTTCATCTTTGGCAACTAGGTGACCTGAAGTGTGTGAGATGTTAAGAGCTTCTGTGATGCCATCTAAGTGGTCTGCTTATCTCTATAGTTATGACAGGGTGGCGAGTTAGGAGCAAAGGCTGAAATTCTGAAATGGAGTCTGATGAGCTGCTGGCTGCTTATATTGCCCATGCAAAAGCGCTTGGATGTCCTTGGAGCGCTGTGCCTCATCATCTGGAAGGCTTTCTCTTTTCAGCAATGCTTTTTGCTAGGTCAGCCATTGTCCGTTGTTTTGGTTCGTAGCTCTTTGAAGGGTTGGGGTCTGTCCTTCCCCTCTATGCCCAATATACGTTGGCTGATCACTCATAAGCTACTGATGTGCCTCTTGCATGCTGCCCCACAAGTAGCCTATTCAGAATATGAGACAAAACTTTTCAGGATAGCGTTTGCGCTGGCCTTTTTTGGGGGCTTTTCTTGTGGGACAGTTTGTGGGCAGTGATGGGTCAGTTGCTGTTCTGGGCGAACTTTTGATGGAGAATGTAAACATTCAGGATGATGTCTTTCTCATTAGATTATTGCGCTCTAAGACTGATCAGAGGGGTGCGACATTGTGTTAAAGCACATACCTGGTATTATCTCCTGTCCAGTGTCCTTGCTGGGTGAGTTTCTAGCATTGCGCCCTTTTGGACCTTGCTCCCTACTACTGCATGAGGACAGATTGGTCTTGACGAAATACCAATTTGCGGCTGTCTTGCACAAAAGTCTGGTTTGCATGGGAGAAGATCTGGGTCTATTTGGCACCCACTTATTCCTACCAGGCGGGTTTAGGGGCTGCTGCCATCCAGAGTATTGGCAGATGGTCGTCTATGGCCTACCAGGATTATATTTGGCCCTCTTAATTGAGCATTGAATTAGATTGTAAGCTCTGTCGAGCAGGGACTGTCTCTTCATGTTGAAGTGTACAGCGCTGCGTACGTGTAGTAGCGCTTTAGAAATGATTAGTAGTAGTGTCAAGCTTTCTTTGGGTCCTGATTGCCCTGGGAATTTTTTTTTCTTTTTTCAGTGCCTTTGGCCTTCCTTCTTTCCTCTATGCTGTTAGATATCCGTGGTGGAGGTTGTTATTTTCTGCCCACGCTCTCCCACTTGTTGGTCATTTTTCTAGATGCTGTTTGCCCGCATCAGTCTGTTTGGATTATTGGCCACTCTTTGTTCATTGGGCCGGATGCAGAGCTACGCGTCGTCCTGGAGGAATTCATTTGGGCCTAGCGCGGAGTGGGATTCACATCTCGTGGTTGGGAACTCGAGGAATGAGCTGGTGTCAGCTTCTGCCTCTGCTGTATCGACTGCGTACCAAACCTCGGCATCCACATGCATTGCTCATCCATTTAGGACAGAATGAGGTGGACAGTTGGACAGGCAAGATACTGATCGATACTATCAAGGATGGCTTGCACCTTGCTGTAGCCTGGTTTCCTTTTACTAAATTGGCATGGTCTGATATAATCCCCAGGCCTGCTTGATTGCCTGCGAGCAAGTGGAGACGGGGTTTGCACAAAATTAATCGCCAGATTGGGGTCTGGTTGATGGCGAGAGGGGGCTATCAGATTAAACATGACTGGGTCAACACACAGTGTGTGGGCCTTTTTGCTTAGGCCAGGGTTCATCTGTCTGATGTGGGCTTAGACCTGTTCTTTAATAATATTCAGGAACTCCTTGTCCAGTGTTGTTTGGGGGGCTTTGGTAGGCTGCAGCTTTCCTTTTGGGAGGGGAAGGTTTTGACAGGTGTCAAAGGCCCTTGTGATTGAAAACCCGATCTACAGGAGCGATGGCTCATGGGGGATGAGCCAGGTCTTTGAAAGGCGAGTCAGGTGACCCTGATTAAAGGTGTGGAAGCCACACCAGCTAGGGCTCTTGCTGCTAGGACAGAGCCAGAAGAGGGAGATCAGCAATCACAGAAAGCGGATTGGCTGCTTTGCTTGCATGGTGCAGTGGCGTAGCTAGGTGGGGCCATGGGGGCCTTGGCCCCCCCAAATTTTGTCTGGGCCCCTGGTTTTGCTGGCAGGGGTTCCCAACCCCCGCCAGCTGAAGCCTTGTCCATCGCCGATCTCTGGCACCGCCACGTTCCCTGCCCAGCTCTCTCTTCCTCCTCACTTCCTGCACGCTTCTTTCAGTGAAATTGAGCATTCTCAGTTTTACTTTAAGGAGCGTGTGGGACGTGAGGAGGAAGAGAGAAGGGCAGAGAACGCGGCAGCGCCAGAGACCGGCGCTGGAAAAGGCTTCAGCTGACAGAGTTGGGGACCCCTGCCAGCCAAGGTATTTGCTGCTGTGGGGTGCGGTAGGGTGGTGGTGGGGGGTGGCAGAGTAAAATGTGCCCCCCCCCCCCCACATTGGGCTCTGGCCCCCCTCCCACCGCAAGGTGGTTACGCCCCTGGCATGGTGAGCAGTGGTTGGGTTTTATTTTGGATGTTGTTACCTTTAGACACCTCTAGCTCGGCGTGTATGTTATTTTCTAATAAGTTATGTTTAAAGTGGTTAATATATTAAACTGCGGCCTACTGTTATTCCAAGTTGGTTTGTAAGTGAGCTTTACTGAGTTATGAGGCTGCTCTTAAAAAAGGGAAATATGAGTGAAAAATGTGGGGAGGGCTGTGCCCCGAAGAACAAGTCCCAGATACTAGTGCTAAGCTTTCGCACATTTTTGATAGCGCCTCAGATCTTGGATGTCTCTTTTGTTGGGAGAGAATTGTTCTTAAGAACTTTAGGATCGCCTAGTATATTGCCTAATAAATAAATCCTAATAAATAAATAAATAATAGATCAGCAAGAATGCATCTGTTTGCTAGTTTTGCACTCCAGACCACAATAAAGAAACAGAACTTTAACCTTCCTTTAGATAATGAGAGAAAAAGACAATGCCCAGCGAGGGGACCTAACATCAAAGCAGCTTATGTGAACAGACTTTTCCCTTGAAGACAGACTTCAGAGAATAATGAGGACAATGGTATAAGGGAAGAGCCTGAGGCAAGTATTTAAAGCTCTGTGTACATCCTTGCAGAAGAACTCAAGAGCAGACACACTCAAATGCAGAAGCAGCGGTCAAAGGGAAGTTGATTAGAAATATAGAATCATTCTCTTTACCCATTTGCAGCAGGAATTAGCATTCTGGCATCCTATTCAGCAGGTAGGGCATTGGGAGACGCAACTGTTTATTGGGCAGCAGTTGTACCTCTGTGGGTGACATTTTTGCTAGGTAGGATCACTGGATGATGTGGGGGAGGTAGATTCCCTCTGGCTCCTAGTTATCAAAGAGCCACAAGTCTGGGTGTGAAAGAAAACTTTTCTGTATAGATAAAAGACAATGAGTGAAATGAAGGGGCTAAAGAGCCCCTTCTTTTCAAATGAGGAGCCTTGAAGGCGATTCAGTTACTTACAGCTTAATTAGACTGGGACCTGTGGCTGGAACAAACACCCCCTACAGAGCAAATCAATCAGAAAGCCAGAGATGTCCCCCAAGCCCTGGGGGAGGACACCTTCCCATTTATATAGCAGGCTTTGAAGTGTTCCTGGAGCCTCTTCCCTACAGACATATTAGTGTGGGAAATTCAATTAGTTTTCCCTCTGACACCCACCTTTGTGTGTGCATTTTTTAAAGATTTCACAAACCTCTTTGGTGAACATTTGCCACATAAGGGAACCTGACAGATAAATGTGGGTCCTGTGAATTCTGGAGCTGGTAGAAAGCACAAAACACAGACATGAAGCATCTCCCTGGGACTCTGGTGCACCTCAGTGTCCTGCTCTGTGGCCTCACTGCTGTCAGTAAGTAATGGGCAACTTTCTCCACCTTTTATTGAGATCCTCTAAATTTAACTACTCAGCAGTATTTCCTTGTGACCTTTTGATGTGAGGTTGTGTGTTCCTTTACCTAGAAATGTAAGGAAGGGGTGGAGAATGCATGCAACAGTTTCCTGAGAGAGGATGAGAAAGATAAAAATCGGTATTAGAATTCAAGAAAGCCTTGAGACAAGTAGTGAGGAAATGGAGATCAAATGGTTTGTAGTATTATAGTAGGAATGGAGATTGGATAGATGAGATGGGACTTTAGGATCACGATCTATGTAACTCTCTTAGCACTTCCTCCGCCCCAGGCACACTATCTGCAGTATCTTTCATGGTTGACAGGTGGGCATGTCCTTCACTATTTCTTTCACAGTAATTTAAAAGTGTTTTGCTCCAGAATGTGATCATATGTGTTATTGTTTCTTAAACTTTTTTTTGTATATGTGATAGATTCATATCCCTGGAGGGGAAACTGGTTACTGTTAGCTTCTATATAGTACTGGAATATCTAGTCTATTTACTGCTGTTTGGGATACAGTACTAGAATGTGTTTGTCCTTTCCTCTTTTTATGAATTTCTGGGTGTTGAGGGTTAGCTGAGCAGGACCTTGTGATCTTTTTTATTTTGTTTGTTTGCTTGTTTTTATTTGGCAGAATACTATAAAGATCTTTTGTCTTTTGCAGGGCCAGTCTTAGCAATTGCAGAGCCCTGTGCAGACCAGTTCAATGGGCCCCACTCGTGCCTGACCCCCCCCCCCCCCCACACCCACCTGCGCCCGCCACCATAGGCTATAATTTATCAGTTTAATAGGAGGTTTAGGGCTCTCAGAACTCCACCTCACCCTATACCTTGATATGCATCCACCACGTTTCAGTAGAGAGTGGCAGATAGCGGCGCTGCGGCAGCAATTTTCATATCCCGTCAGCTGCCGAGCCCAGAGCTTCCTCACTGCTCCATCCCACCCTTGCGGAAGCAGGAAATAACATCAAAAGGGGGTGGGACATAGCAGCAAGGAGGATCTGAGCTCAGCAGCTGACAGGATATGAAAATCGTAGCCATTGCCTGATGCTCTCTACTGAAATGTGGATGCACATTAAGGTACGGCACAGGGAGGTGTTCCGAGACAGGAGGACAGATGTGCCAGAGATGCATGGCCCCTAGGAGCGCGAGGCCCTTTGCGACTGCCCTTGCCTAAGACCGGCCCTGGCCTTTTGCAACCCACAGCACCCAGTCCTCATTATTTTATTTATTTGGATTTTGCTCACACCTTTTCAGTAGTAGCTCAAGGTGAGTTACATTCAGGTACTCTGGGTACATTCGGGTACTTACTGCTTCTTGTGACTTTGGGCAAGTTACTTAACCCTCCATTGTTACAAACTTAGGGGTCCTTTTACTAAGCTGTGGTAAAAATAGGGCCACTTTTACTGCAGCTATAAAACCCCAGATTTTCTATTTTTTTTCATTAATATTCATGCACTAATATTGCTGTTAGCATGTGGCCAATTTTAAAAATTACCACAGGAGCAGTTACTGACACCTGTTTTGTAGGTGGTAATGGCTTCTGCGTTATCCCTGTGCTAACCAGTTGGCATTCAGTAATGTAGATGTGCTAAATGTTGAACATAGGAATACCCACTCTCTGCCCTGACACACCCCCTCAAAAAATATAAAAAGTGTGTCCCATGGTAGTCCATGTTTTGCTGCATTAGGCATGCATTAGCGCCTAACGTAGCTTCATAAAAGGACCCCTTAGATTGTAAGCCCTCTGGGGACAGGGAAATACCTTCTGTGCCTGACTGTAGCTCACCTTGAACTTTCACTGAAAGGGTGTGAGCTAAATTATAAAAATGTATTAACTAGGCCTGATTCCTTCTATCTCGCTGCTCCCTATGCCTGGAATAGACTCCCTGAGCCAGTATGTCAGGCTCAGTCTCTGGCTGTCTTCAAGTCTAGGCTTAAAGCCCACCTCTTTGCTACTGCTTTCGACTCCTAACCATGACTCTCTTACTCAACACCCTCACTTATCACCCCTACCACTGCAATTTCCCCACCCCTAGCTATCTGTTCGTCTGTCCAATTTAGATTGTAAGCTCTGTTGAGCAGGGATTGTCTTTTCATGTTAATTTGTACAGCGCTGCGTAAGTCTAGTAGCGCTATAGAAATGTTTAATAGTAGTAGTAGTAGATTCTGCTTGACTTCTGTGATTTGAACAAATTTAGATTCTCGCACACTAGTGTGTGTAGCTGGGGGCTGAGTTGTGAAACCTGGTTAATTGTTAGTAGAACATATCGATATTGTTATAAGTGTAATAATCGGCATGATAATCACTTTGTTCTGATTTTTTGTGTTTTCTGCCTCTTCAGGTGCTGCAGTGATCAACAGACAGGGTGAGCGAAGGAATTTGTTTGCAGAAAGGGGGTGCTGCAAGAGACAAAGTCATTTTATTTATATTGGACAAGGTAAGTACAAGCCTGGCATTTACATGCACATTTAATAACTACATGGTTCCTAAGCCCATCTCTTAACCTATTTTCAGTTTGAGTACTTTCACAGGAAAGTGGTATTGCCATCTGAGCTGTGTTTGACAAAGGCACAGAGCAAACAGAAATGCCCTCTTTGTACTGATTGACAGTTGTGCTCTGAACTCATGATTGTAATTCTTTCAGATTGCTCACCTCTAATTCATTTGAACCTTCTGAGAACAGCCATTTTCAGAAAAGAATCACATGCATCCTCCATGCAGAAAAAAAAGAATATTTTGTAGGGCACTGATACCTTATCATAAAATATATCCAGAGATGACGAGGTATGCAAGCTTTTGAGTCCACATATATGGTCCTTTCTTCACGTGTCACCTCTGTAGCTAGAATGGCTTTCAGAGCTCTACAGGAAGTTTCATCTGTGATGTATTGGGTGGATTTGAAGATTCTAAAAAATACTGGAAACCCCCAACCAAAGTAGAATATAAGTGTCGTCATGGTATGTATGGGAGGTGCATAGAAGGACTCAGTTCAATAATCTGGTCAAATTTCATTTTTAGGCCCTACTGAGTTCCAGGTAAAACAAACCAAATTTTCTTAGGACATCTCTTCTGGAAGGTAAAAGAAAAAACACTCTAAAACAGATGCGTCAACTTATTGCCTATTGAAACATTGTGTCATCTTAAAAAAGCCTTTTCCACCGTATTGGACTTCAGAGTTTCCATTCCTTCTCTGGGTCGTCACCGCTTACTATTTCAAAATTATGCCAGCAGCAAACTATCTTGCATATCTTGGGGCCTAATTTTTATCTGTTCCCTAAATCTGGTTCCTAAGCTGCTCCTGCAGGGAGCAGCACTTTTGTATAACTCCTGATATGTGATACCCTTCACTTATTCAGCAAACATGTCATGAAAAACCAGTGTTGTATATGAATTTCCTAGATCACTTTGTTCCTGCTCCATTAAATGTCCCATATGGTCTTGCAGTGTCTTTGGACATTTCTTATATTGTGGTGGACACCAGTGTTGTGATAGATACAGAGGGCAGTGGTATAAGCAGGGTTGAGAGGATAAGTAAAGAGTGTGGGGGAGGGAAGAGAGCTTGGCTCTTGGTTTCGGGATGGGAATTTGTAGGTCCAGAATATAAAGGACCAAACAGGGAAGATAAAACGATAAAGAATGTTATCCTGCAGGGGAAAGAGTGAGTTTGCCATAGACCAGTGGTTCCCAAACCTGGTCCTGGAGGCACCCCAGCTAGTCAGGTTTTCAGGATATCCACACTGAATATTCATGAGAGATATTTGCATGCAGTGGAGGCGGTGCATGGAAATCTCTCTCATAAATATTCATTGTAGGTATCCTTAAAACCTGACTGGCTAGGTGTGTCCCAAGGACTGAGTTGAGAACCCCTGCCATAGACTGAAAAGCAGGGGGTGGGAGGGGGCCCTGAAGTGCCATGGCAGCACCAATTTGAAGCACCACCAACACACAACCTTAAAGCTAAAAGGAACAGGCTCCTTCTTCACCCTGGTATATGGCATCTTCAATATCTGGACCCTAGCCAATTGTTTGTGCTGTCGATATCCATCCCTGGGGATCCTGTGCTACCTTTTGGGATCCTGCTAGGTGCTTATGACCTGGATTAGCCACTGTTAGAAACAGGATATCGGGATATCTGGACCTTTAGTCTTACCCAGTATATTAGGTCTTATGTTCTTAAATTCGGACCTATAACTGACAGCCAGGAGGTATCCTAAACTAAAACTATATAGACAAGAAAACAAGGCAGAATGAGGGGGCTAATTGTCATCTCCTGTGGGTATCACTGGGTATCACAACCTGCAAAGAATCTTCTTTGCTTCTGTTTGTTTTGGGGCAGATTTCTGAGCATGCGATTACACAAGGCACCACTTACTCTAGGACAATGTTTCCCAAATCCAGTCCTGGAGTACCCCTTGCCAGTCAGGTTTTCAGGATATCATAAGAGAATAAGAACAGCCATACTGTGTCAGACCAATGGTCCATCCAGCCCAGTATCCTGCTTCCAGCAGTGGCCCATGCAGGACACAAGTATCTGTCGGAAACAGTTAGTAGCACCATTCCACGCTACAAATACTAAGGCAAACAGTGGCTTCATCCATGTCCATCTCAATAATAGGCTATGGATTTTTTTCCAGGAGCTTGTCCAAACCTTTTTAAACCTAGATGCACTAACTGCCATTACCACATCCTCCTGCAATGAGTTCCAGAGCTTAACTATTCTTTGAGTGAAAGAATATTTCCTCCTATTTGTTTTTAAAGTATTTCCATGCAATTTCATTGAGTGTACTTTTTGAATGAGAGAAAAACCGATTCACCTCCACCCGTTCCACTCCACTCAGGATTCTGTAGATCTCAATCATATCCCCCCTCAGCTGTCTCTTTTCCAAGCTGAAGAGCCCTAACCTCTTTAGCCTTTCCTCATACAGGAGCAATTCCATCCCCTCTATCATTTTGGTTGCTCTTCTTTGAAGCTTTTCTAATTCCACTGTATCTTTTTTGAGATATGGCAACCAGAACTGAACACAGTACTCGAGGTGAGGTCACACCATGGAGCGATACAGAGGTATTATAATATTTTTGGTCTTATTTTGCATCCTTCTCCTAATTATTCCTAGCATCCTGTATGCCTTTTTGGCTGCTGCTGCGCACTGAGCAGAAGATTTCTTGAGTGCTGACTTCTAAAGTGGACCCTAGCATCAGATAACTATGATTCAGATTATTCTTCCCATTATTCATCACTTTGCATTTGTCTACATTCATCTGCCATTTCGATGCCCAGTCTTCCAGTTTCCTAAGGTCTTCCTGCAATTCTTCACAATCCACATGTGTTTTAACAACTTGAATAGTTTTGTGTCATCCGCAAAGTTAATCACTACACTTGTTCTGATTTTCAGATCATTTATAAACATGTTAAATAGCACCGGTACCAGTACATATCCCTGTGGCACTCCACTTCACCCTCCTCCATTAAGAAAAATGGCCATTTAAACCTACTCTCTATTTTCTGTCCAATAACCAATTCCTAATCCACAACATTGCCTCCTATCCCATGACTCTTTAATTATCTCAGGAGTCTCTCATGAGGAACTTTGTCAAAAGCTTTCTGAAAATCTAGGTACACTACATCAACAGACTCACTTTTATCCACATGTTTATTCATGCCTTCAAAGAAATGAAGCAAATTGGTGATTCAAAACCTCCTATGGCTGAATCCATGCTGAGTCTGTTTCAGGCACAGGGGATCCCATGAGTTCTGGCAGGGTAAAGCTAAGAAGTTGGACCTAACCTTGACCAAAAGTCCTCAATCACTCACAAGAATCTCGTTAAACTAAAGCCATGACTAGTATAGGGAAATCAGCTTTTGAGATGCACTTGTTCCAATTAGCATCCTCCATTGTGTTCTTTGGTATCTTTGGGGTTAGCAAGTTGGTTACAGCCTCAAAGAAAGGAGGCCAGATGACAGGTCAGTGACCTGCTAGACCTCAGTGTAGAACTAAACAAAGAAAAGTTGATACACAAGTCTAAGGTAGCTCAGAGGGAAAGGGGAGAACAGTTACAACCTAACCCTACTTAATTACATGCTCTGTTCAAAACACCAAAACCTATTAGGAATGTGCATTTAATTATTTATTTATTGGGCTTTATTAACTGCCTTTATGAAGAGATTCACCCAAGGCGGTTGTTTGAAATGACATGAAAATCTGAATGGCATTTTCCATATTGTTTCATGTCATTTGTAATCCAAAATAATAGGGGGAAAAAAACTGAAATTTTGGAATGTTTCTATGTCATGAATAATGCACATTATTTTGCAGTAGTAAGGGTGCAGTCTTTCAAACTAGTGTTCACTATTGCAAAACAGTGTGTACCTTTGCAAAATAGTGCTCATTAGTGTGAAATAGCACACAGAATTGCAATATTGTAAGCTCTTTGAGCAGGGTCTGTCTTTCTTCTATGTTTGTGCAGCGCTGCGTACGCTTTGTAGCGCTATAGAAATGCTAAATAGTAGTAGTAGTAATATAGTACACACTATTGCAAGACAGTGGCTCTATTGAATTTATTATTATTATTTATTACATTTGTACCCTGCGCTTTTCCCCACAATGCAGCTTACATAGTAGCAGTATAAAGAATTACAAATTTACATGAGAGGCCAAATATAGAGGCATTTGGTCAATTAAATACTGTGGTCAATAGCTGCCCAGTCTTTTCAGGTCCCAGTCCTAGAACCCTTATCCCAGAACCATGCTCTGAAATGGAAAAACAAACAAATGAACAAAACAAAAATGTCCCATAAACAATACAGGAAACAAAAAAAAAACCCCAAAAGCTTTGCCCTGTACACATCTAGAGCCTATACTGCGGTTCATACATCAGATTGGAACTCTTTTAGTGCACAGGGATGGGATACATTTCCAAGAGATACATGAGTATGGCAAGTTATGCCCAAACCCGTTCTAGGACCCATTGATCTAGAATTTGAACTGCAACAAGTACCACAACTAGGGGACTATGCTCAACACTATCCCAAAAATTGGCAGGTGGCAATCCTCAGCCTATAGGGTTTACAGTAAGCCAGATGACAGTCAAAAGTCCTATCCCACACCTAACCTAATAATTATTTCTCTTTAGGCCCTTCATAATAAGGAGGGGTGGTATGGATTGTCAAATAGTCTGCCAAGATAACTGAAGAAAACTGTAGGGCACCCATCTAGGCCTGGTATCCAAGAGCATCCACATTTGTTGGATAGTTCAAGAGGACATGATATGGTCATACCTGGACCCTTTCCTGAATGCAAGGAAGGATGAGCTAGAGCACTCTTGTACAACAGTTATTCAGCCTAGAAACCTTGTCCTGAATACAGCAGATATGGGAGCCAAGCAGGATCTATCCGTCACTTTTAAAGACTCTATTATTTTACAGTCCAGTATCATCTTTTGCTATCACTACATGCATTCAGAAGATATGAAAAAGTGATAAAAAGAAGGTGAATAGACAGTTTGGGGTGTGAATGTACTATTTGGGTGGCCAGCAGGTCATATACTCCTGAGCAGACACCAACTGTGCCAGCATATATTGGAAGGATGGAGTGCACTTGTCATAAGTACATAAGTATTGCCACACTGGGACAGACCAAAGGTTCATCAAGCCCAGCATCCTGTTTCCAGTAGTGGCCAATCCAGGTCACAAATGCCTGGCAAGGTCCCAAAAAAGCTCAATACATTTTATGCTGCTTATCCCAAGCAGTGGATTTTCCCCAAGTCCATTTTAATAATGGTCTATGGACTTTTCCTTTAGGAAGCCATCCAAAACCTTTTTTAAACTCTACTAAGCTAACCGCCTTCTGCTCCTGACAGGGCCCGGGTGATCGTGTCCCGACAGGAGCAGGAGAGAGAAAACTCCAGTGCCGGGCCCCCCTTGCATTGCCTGCCTAGCAGCTGCTGGGCCCTCAGGCCGTGCATGCAGTGTTTTGACACTGAGCATGTGTGACCTGAGGAAAGCAGCCGCAGGCAATGCTCGGCGGAGGAAGGAGCCGTGCTGCCTGCAGCTGGCAGGGCCAGCCAAGGTACTTCGGATGGGCGGCGATGATTTTTGGGGGGTGGGTGGCGGCAGCAGCGATGACGATTCTGCCCTGGACCCGCCGGCGGCAGCCCTGTCCCAGGCACAGCTCAGTCTGACGGCAGCCCTTATGCTAGTACACTCTCACATGCTCAGCACTGACCCGAATACACCTCTGGCTTTCAGAGGTCCCAGAAGGAATAAGGATCTAATGCCTGTAAAGAGTATTCTCCTTACAGGAATTTGAAAAGAAAGATGGTTCTTTAAAACAGCATCATCTAGTTTTCAGGGGTCTGTTAATTAGTCAAAAAGGAGGCAATTCTATAACCAGGCACCTAGAAGTTCGTGCCACTTGATCATGTCATTGGCAACCATAGGAGCCAACTTTTCAAAATGATTGGGGGTGCTAAACCCAAAGGAAGTAATCCCATCCTTGAACACAGTCAAGGCATTTGCTCAATATTGGGGGTGCTCAACAGGGCTAGCTTCTATGTTGACAGCAATAATCAACTGTGACATGCATAAATGCACTAGGTGCTATTCTATAAAGTTGTGCCTAAGTGCTATAGTGTGTATCTGTGAGGGGCAAACGTAGGCAGAGCATGAGCATGTCACCAAACAACACGCACAACATACAGAATACTATTAATTGTGCGCGTTGATTGGCTCACCTAGATACACCCACTTACACCAGTCATTGACCTAGCATAAGCGATTGTGCTTAACTTTTGGCTTGCCAAAGCGAGTTTGTAGTAGTATTCTATAACGACTTAGATGCGCCCAAGTGCCATTATACCACCAGATATTTAGTACTATTTAACCAGCTATCCGTGAATATTAAGCGGGAGATAGCTGGTTATCTCCTGCTGAATATTCGCAGTCGATGCTTAGCGGATAACCAGCTATATTGCGAATATTCAGCACATCGCCGGCTAAGTTTGGCGGCCAAATGGGCTGCTGAAATAGCAGACCTATCTTTGGCCAGTTTCAACTTAACAGGCCAGCTAAATTGAAACTGGCCAAAAATAAACCAGATATTCAATGCCGATCAACGGAAACAGCCTGGCACTGGATATCTGGGCTCAGCGCCAACCATGGGAGTTAGCCCGGCTAACTCCCACGGTCTGAATATTGGCCCCATAGACTTGACGTCCAGTGTGCCCCATTTTGGCATCTAATTTGAGGCATCAAGTTACAGAATTGCCCCCAAAGTATGTAGATATATCCTGGAAAACCTTACTGGCAGTGGGGTCCCCAGGGCAGACTTGGGAAGTCTTGATTTAGTGACATGTGAGTGGTGTAGAACGAATAGAAGTAAATCAATTTTTTACTCGTTCCAAAAGTACATAGACTAGGGGACACTCGAGGGAGTTATTTTTTTAATTTATTTTATTTGTTACATTTATATCCCACATTTTCCCACCTATTTGTAGGCTCAATGTGGCTTACATGGTACCGGAGAGTCGTTAACAGACTCTGGTGCGAACAAATACAATTAATGCTGTGGTAGGATAAGGTTCATGTGGTAGAGCCACATCCTATATAATAATTCTCACCTCCAACGTTCTGACTTGCTGCCTGGGACCGTGGCTCATTCCGAGTTGGTCAGGACGGCTCTGTAGATCAGGCTGACATCACCGTAGCCACTATGATGTCAACTTCAGAACTCGGGGGAAAAATAAAAACTTGCCTCACAGCTGATCCATGTCCAGAGGAGGGTCACTGGACATGGGTGGCTGGAGGGGGGGCAGGGGAGAGAGGAGGGTCATTGGATATGGATGGCTGGAGGGGGGGCAGGGGAGAAAGGAGGGTCGCTGGACATGGGTGGCTAGAGGGGGAGCAGGGGAGAGAGGAGGGTCTCTGGACATGGGTGGCTGGAGGGGGGCAGGGGAGAGAGGAGGATCGCTGGACATGGGTGGCTGCAGGGGGGGCAGGGGAAAGAGGAGGGTCGCTGGACATGGGTGGCTGCAGGGGGGGCAGAGGGAGAGGAGGGTTGCTGGACACGGGTAGCTGCAGGGGAGCCAAGGAAAACTTTGCTAGCGCCCGTTTCATTTGTGTCAGAAACGGGCCTTTTTTACTAGTTAGGAATAGTAGAGCAGAAGAGTTGTGTTATATTCATTACGTGCTTTAGTTTTCTTGTGTAACCAAGATCAGGCATTTAAGTTGGGTCGGTAGGGTATGCCTTTTTAAACAGGGTGGTTTTCATTACATGGAAATACTTTTAAAACAGATAAAAGGAAATATTTTTTCACTCAATGAATAGTTAAGCTCTGGAACTCTTTTCCGGAGGATATGTATCTGAGTTTAAAAAAGATTTGGACAAATTCCTAGAGGAAAAGTCCATAGTCTGCTATTGAGACAGACATGGGAAGCAACTGCTTGCCCTGGGATTTGTATTATTATTATTATTTATTGCATTTGTACCCCACATTATCCCACCTTTTTGTAGGCTCAATGTGGCTTACAGAGTGTTGTTATGATGCAGTCATTACATTATCTTACATACATTCAATAATCGGTTGAAGGTGTATGGTTTAGATGTAAGGTGCTAGGTAAGGTGTTGTGAAAGGTGTTTTGATGCACCTGAGTAGTTTGAGAATGGTTTATTAGGATGTATTTAGTAGGCTTTGTTGAAGAGATGTGTCTTTAAAGCTTTGCGAAAGCTGGTTAGATTGTCCATAGTTTTCAAGGCCATGGGTAGTGCGTTCCAGATCTGTGTGTTTTTATACGCAAAAGTAGTAGTGTATGCCTGTTTGTATTTAATTCCTTTGCAGCTGGGGAAGTTCAGATTGAGGAATTTGCGGGCCGATTTTTTGGCGTTTCTAGGCGGTAGGTCCACTAGGTTTAACATATAGAGTGGGGCATCTGCGTGGATGATTTTGTGGACGGTTGTACAGATCTTGAACTCAATTCGTTCCTTGAGTGGTAGCCAGTGTAGTTTCTCTCTTAGAGGTTTCGTTCTTTCGTATTTAGTTTTTCCAAAGATGAGTCTGGCAGTGGTGTTCTGGGCTGTTTGGAGTTTTTTAATGGTCTGTTCTTTACAGCCTGCGTATAAAGAGTTACAATAGTCCAGGTGACATCACTAATGACTGTACTAGGGTGCGGAAGATGTTTCTTGGGAAAAAAGGTTTTATTCTCTTAAGTTTCCACATCGAGTGGAACATTTTTTTCGTTATATTCTTCACGTGGGTCTCGAGTGTGAGGTTTCGGTCAATAGTGACTCCAAGAATTTTCAGATTTTCTGAGATAGGAAGTGTGCCTTATGGTGTGGTTATGGTAGTGTAGTTGTTTGTGTTGTATTGGGAAGTGAGAACTAGACATTGAGTTTTTTCTGGGTTCAGTTTTAGCTGGAATGAATCCGCCCAAGAATGCATGATTTGGAGGCTCTGGTTGATCTCGTTGGTTATTTCGTTTAGGTTACTTTTGAACGGGATGTAGATCGTGACATCATCTGCATATATATAGGGGTTGAGGTTGTGATTGGCTAGAAGTTTGGCTAGTGGTATCATCATAAGGTTGAAAATAGTTGGCGAAAGGGGGGATCCCTGGGGAACTCCACATTCCGGTGTCCAAGGTCATTGTTCGTTGTTACTTGGTAGGATCTGGTGGTGAGGAATCCTTTGAACCATTTGAGAACTGGGCCTCCGATTCCGAAGTATTCTAACAGGTGTAGTAATATTTCATGATCTACCATGTCGAAGGCACTAGACATGTCGAATTGTAGTACGAGTATGTTCTTGCCGGTTGCAATAGTTTTTTTTGAATGAATTCATTGCAGACACTAGTACAGTTTCAGTACTATGATTTGAGCGAAATCCTGATTGAGAATCATGTAGAATTGAGTGTTTGGTTAGGTATTCCGTGAGTTGTTTCGTCACTATGCCTTCCATCAATTTTGTTATGAGCGGGATAGAAGCAACTAGTCGGTAATTGGTTAGATCCATTGTGCTTTTCTTAGCATCTTTTGGCAGTGGAGTGAGGAGGATATTTCCTTTGTCTGTGGGGAAGAGACCATATAGGAGTCTGTAATTTACTTGGTTCGTGAGGTCTTTTTTGAATTGTTTGGGGGCGGCTTTTACTAGGCTAGTAGGGCAGGTGTCAAGTATGGAGTGTTGCCATGATTTGGGTTTCTGCCAGGTACTTGTGACCTGGCTTGGCCACTGTGTGGAAAACAGGATACTGGACTAGACCGGCCATTGGTCTGACCCAATATGGCTACTGTTATGTTCTTATGTATTTTCTTAAGAAACTGAAGATGCAATGGGAGTAAAACCAGGACTGGCTCAGCCTGCCTGCTTTAACATGGAGCATTTACTCATTCTACCTTTAGACTTTCTTTTGCCATTGTTAATCCCTATAGAGTTTTCACAGTCAGTCAACACACAGTCAACAAGTGTGCTCAAGAGTCTTCCTCATGTCCATGTTTTACAGATATCTCAGGCAGTCCAGTCAGCATAGATGTCGGACTGTGCAGACCCCACTGTGGTTCTACCCAAAGAGTAAACACTTATAATTCTGCATTTCCTGGATTTCCAAAACACTCCTCCATGCTGGACTTCTTAAAAACTAAAAAGGTAAGACAGGTGTTTCCGAAGAGTGAGTACCACAAGTCACTGAACTCATTCATATGCAGCGCTCAAAGAAAACAGCAGTTATACAAGTGCACATCAACATGTTTGCCTTGCTATGCTTGTGTATGTCATGAAGAACTTCTGCTTTTCCATAATTTAGACTTTCTTTATAGGCAACATTTCAATTTTTCTATAAGTAATAGGTCGATATTCAGAGCAACTTAACCAGCTAGGAAAGGCCTCCACCTAGTCAAATTGTTTTGTCCAGGATGGGAGTAGATATTTGGCAGCACTTAACCAGAAAGTGTCAATGAATATCTGCTATAACCACTGTGGCACTCTCTCTGGATAATGCCAGAACAGTCCAGAGGCAGAGTCAGGAAAGACTCAGAATTATCTGGTGCCTGGCTAACCAAAGAGGTTTTATGACTGGAGACAGCGTGAGCCTATCTCGCCCATTCTGTGGGCTGAAGCCAGTGAGCAGAACTTGCTGCCATATTGTGTAACCCCAAACATTCGCAGATGCTATTGAAAACAATAGCAAACTTGTGAGGTTTATGACTGCCTGTGTGTGTGTTTTTGTATTTTTTTTATTTGAAAGCTTCCCATACATAACTGGATAGTGGATAGTTTTGTTTTTTTTTGTTTAATCCCTGGAGGGTCCTGGGGCGTGAGCTGCTGCAATCTGTGGGTACAGGCACTCCAGAGTGTCAGACTTGTTTTTGTAGCCCTGAGAGTCTCAATTTTTGTAGGGAGTAGCTTTAAGAAAGGCCTCTGTTCTACCTGAGCCTCAGGGGACCCCCCCCCCCCCCCCCCCAAGAGGTTTAAATAAAAACCTCAGGTTACATATGGGAAGCTTTCAAATTAAAAAAAACCACATAAGCAGTCATAAACCTCACAAGTTTGCTATTGTTTTCAATAGCATCTGTGAATGTTTGGGGCCACACAACATGGAGGCTGCACGAGGGACACAACTTCAACTTTTTGACATCATGCCGTCTCCTGTCATAAAACCTCCTTGTGGCTAGCTATCTAGGCAAGTAGGACCCCGCAGATAGCAGTTCTAACTTGCCCATACCTGGATAACTTCTGATACCTGGATATCCAGAACCAGTACCCACATTAGGCCCAGCACTGAATATCTGGGCCCAAGTCATCCTGTAGCAGACATCCGTGTCCATAACGCTGCCTGTCATGGCCTGAATATTGGGGGTGGGGGTGGGGAAGACAATAGGGGGCTTTTTTGTCACTTTCTCAAATATGCCCTTCTATGGACTATAGTATCAGAGCCCACTCCCATTCCTTGACTCTGTAGGTGTCCTGTAATAAGATCCTGCTTCTATTTTATGAACACACAGAATATGGTCTAACAATCTTTTCCCACACTGTGGTCCATATTCTATATAGGTCGCCAAAATTTGCACGTCCAAATTTAGGTGCGAATCCCAGATCCGCATGCAAACTAATTAGTTAATGAGCCATTAACAATCAATATTTTGTGTTAATTGGCACCTATTTGGGTTTACGCATGGATCTGCCCTGCACCCTATTCTATAAAAGATGCTAAATTTTATAGCATGCAACTCCAAAGTGGGTATGGCCATAGGAGGGGCATGAACAGTCGGAGAGCATTCCTAGAAATTAGGCACGATATTATAGAATATGGTCATTTATGTGACCAACTGCCATAAGTGCGGCGGCCAAAGTTAGATGTAAGATCTGCACTAAACTAATATTCTATAAAGAGCGCTCCACACAGAATTCTAATTAGCGTGGATCTTCCCAGCGCCTAACTTTGGGTGCCATTTATAGAATGGTATATTGAGAGTCTGCTCCATTGAGTATGTGTGTAAGGATGGTATAATAGGACCGTGCCCCCATTCCATGAGTAGCTCATGGTATAATAGACTGAAATCATTCAATGGGTTTGTAGGGCATAATTTATTTATTATTAGGATTTATTTACCGCCTTTTTGAAGGAATTCACTTAAGGCGGTGTACAGTAAGAAAAAATCAAACATGATCAAGAGACAAATACAGCAGTAAAAATATTTGAAAAAACAATACAAAGTATGGCATAATACACTACTTACAATGTCAACACAATACGTAATAGAACATTTTAATTGACAGTGAAGGGTATAAGCAAAGATGGAACATATAGATAGGTAAGAGAGTAAGAGGAGATAGAAAATAAAGTGACTAATTTAAAGAAATGTGCACATGAAGTCAGAAAGATGGTTAAATATTATGTCAGCTAGGGTAGGAGTGGATAAAGATGTCCTGCTTCAGTACGTACAGCCCGTGTCACTCCTTTTGTGTGTGAGTGAACTTAATAAGTTAGTTACTTCTTCCATTAAAGGCCTGGTTGAAGACCCAAGCTTTCACCTGCAAGGCAGTCACTAAACTGTGCTTGTGCAGGGCAGTCAATCATTAAGTACAACAGCTCTGTGCATGCTCGCTCAGCGTGTGCTGCGGCTTTTATAATATAGTAAAAGCCTGTGCCTCTTCCATGGATCTGTAGGGCATTTTATTTTATTTGTAGCATTTGTATCCCATATTTTCCCACCAATTTGCCGCCTGGTATAATAAGAGTCAAATTCCGTTTAATGAATCTGTAAGACATAGTATAATAACCCAAAGTCATTCCATGGGTGTGTAGGGCATGGTATAAGAGGCTTATTCCATCCCATGAGTCTGTAGAGCATGGTATCAATAGCCCAAACTCATTCCATTTGTGTGTAGGGAATGATATGAGAGCCTGATTCCATCCTATGAGTCTGTAGAGCATGGTATAACAGCCCAAACTCATTCTATGGATATCCGGGCACTCGCCCAAGCCATCAACAACAGCCTGGAGTTTGTCAAACCTGGTCAGCAGCGCCATCATTTTCTCGGCAGGCGTGCTAGGCAACCTGCTGGCCGTAGTGCTACTGGAGCATTGCTGGCGCTGGCCTGGGATCTGAATTGCAAAAAGCATTTCTTCAACAGGCTTTTGGAGACTCGGGCATGTGGAGAACAGCGGGCCGGCTTCTCCAAACATGGCTTTAATACACGAAGCTTGTATGCATGTTTAAAAGCCGTGAGTAGCACACGCAGAAAGAGCATGCACAGAGCTGCTGTACTTAGCGATTGACTGCCCGCACAAGTGCAGCTTAGAAGACTGCCTTGCCTTCTACCGAGCTACTCTTGCGAGCAGCTCATTTGCATCCATTTTTTTGTTAGCATCGCCCACTATTTCCATCTCTAATTTTTACTGAGGTGGAAATAGCATGCAATGCTTTACGGGGACTTCTGTGCATTGACCAGTGAGTCCGTTCTTTGGGTCTGTAGGACAAGCTCATTCCATGGTTGTGTAGGACATGATGTAGTAAAAGCCTGTCCGGTCAATATTCAGCGCTATTTAACTGGCCAGAAATGGTTGCTGACTGGTTAAATAGCATTTCGGTGCCTAACCTCTAATTTTCAGTGTGAGATAACCAGTTATCTCTGCTGAATATTGCCGATTAGCTCCAAAAAGATAACCAGTTATATTGCACGATAACCGGCAATATTTAGTGCTGGCTGGCTAAGTTTAGTGGCCAAATCAGACCGCCTAAATAGCAGTCCTATCTTTGGCCACTATAAACTTAACTGGCCAGCGCTGAATATTGACATAGCTGGTTAAGTTTGAGCTGGCCAAAAAAAACCCCAGATATTCAATGCCGGTCACCGGAAACAGCCTGGCATTGAATATCCGTGGTCAGAACCAATTGTGGTACTTAGGCGGGCTGCCTCCCACGGGCTGTATATTGGCTTCGTGTTCTTTTCATCAGTCTGTAGAGCATGGCATATTTATAAGGTTACCAATTGGATCCAGATTTGTCTGACAGGATTGATCCAGTCCTGGGATTACCCAATTGCATGCAGGGACTTGTAGCCATACTTTTCTTAGAGAATGCAATGGGGAAATCAGAAATACAAGTCCCTGCATGCAGTGGGTAAACCCAGGACCGGATCAACTCTGTCAGGTGAATCTGGATCCAGTTTTCAATCCTGACATAATAAGATCCTACTTCCATTATATGAGAATTACCACAAACTATTCTTCAACATCATAATTGCATTACTTGCAATCGTACTACAAAAAAAAAAAGAATACAAAGAGTAGCCCCCTCCCCTCTCCCCCCCAGGACAACCTTACAATCCCTAGTGGTCTACTGATGTAGTCAGGGTAGGAGCGATGCCCCAGTCGTGGCAGCCATTTTGAGAGAAGAGCTGGAATGGGCAGGAATAATTGGGGATCATTCTTGCCCTAACTGCACCCCTAGACTACCAGGGATTGTAAAATAGGCCAAGAGGGGCCTATAGTTGGGGGGGGGGGCAACTAGTTTGGGGGGAGAGGATCAAATGGGACAAAGTACAAGTTTTTGACTTCCACCGAAAACATATGGTCATTTCAGGCAAAACCATGGCTGAAAATGTATTTAACCTTTCGGCCAAAACCAAAACAGCACAAAAAAAGGATTTTGAGACAGTTTTGGTGTCAAAACCAAAAACAAAATTTGTTTGGCCTCTAATATGTAATGTGTAAAATGTTTTAAAGAAAATGAAAATAAATACATTGTATATATTAGAAACTTGCTCCCATGAACCTGTAGAGGGCATGATATAATAATAGTCTACTCGTGTTTGTATGACTCTAGGGGATGGTATGAATATAATGCATTCCCATTCCATTGAACTATACAATATATCTAATAATTTAACCCTGCTTCCGACCTGTGCCTGTAGGAACCATGCTCATAAGCGCACAGAAAAATCCCAGGAGGCAGCCCACATCCCTCAACGCCCCCTTTACGGACCTGCCTGCCTTTCTTCCTGCTAAGACTATTCCAGTAGTTTTGATTGAGCACTGGCCATATGAGTCAGTTTAATTGGTGTTAGAAAGTAGTTTGCATGGCCCAACGCATATTTTGATTCTTTCCAAGTACTACTACGTTATGGTGTGTGGGACAGTTCCATTCCAGGTGCGAGTGTGTTGGGGTGGGGGATTGTTATTTTATAAATATTTTATATTTTATAAATATAGCATGTTGTAATTAACTTTAATATCCTACACTACTACTTCCGCCTTTCAAAACAGGAAGTGGATGGATGTCCTGGGGGAGAGTCTTACTATTTGTTGAGAGAGAGCTGAATGATTTTTGTGTCTGTCTTTTGTTTGTAATCTTTGAAGGGGGGAATTAATTTACTCTTTGTAAGACAGTGTTGCCTTCTTGCAGGATTTTGGGTTTTGTAGAGGTGTGTTCCTTGGAATTTTCTCTTTAGAAGTGTACTTTCTAGAGGCAATCACTTTATGATGTTTTTATGTTTAAAGTGGGGTGTGTGCAAAGATTGTTGGGGAGGAGGTTAAAATATTCTGGCTGGGGAAGAGGTTGAAATACTCTGGCACAGTGTGTGAGTGTATATGAAATGAATAATGGCGGCTACGGAATTTTATATTTCTGTGTATTTGTGCAATGGTAAGGGGATATATGTAAGTTTGTGTGTAATGGTATCTTAGTTGTTTACCACTATATATCTCTTTGAGATACAATATGGCTTTTTGTGTGTGTGTCTAATGAATATGTGGATAATATATGTGTCTGAATGGACAGGGTGTGGGACATTATCAGACTTATTTTCGAAAGAGAAGGGCACCCATCTTTCGACACAAATCGGGAGATGGGCGTCCTTCTCCCAGGGTCACCCAAATCGGCATAATTGAAAGCTGATTTTGGGCGTCCTCAACTGCTTTCCATCGCGGGGACGACCAAAGTTCACGGGGGCATGTCGGAAGCATAGCGAAGGCGGGACTGGGGCATGATTAACACATGGGCGTCCTCGGCCAATAATGGAAAAAATAAGGGCATCCCTGACCTACACTTGGCCAACTTTACTTGGTCCTTTTTTTTTACGACCAAGCCACAAAAATATGCCCTAAATGACCAGATGACCACCGGAAAAAATCGGGGATGATCTCCCCTTACTCCGCCAGTGGTCACTAACCTTCTCCTCCCACCCTAAAAAAAAAAAAATTAAATATTTTTTTCCAGCCTCAAATATCATACCCAGCTCCATGACAGCAGTATGCAGGTCCCAGGAGCCATTTTAGTGGGTACTTCAGGCAGGAGGACCCAGGCCCATCCCCCCTACCTGTTATACTGCTACTACTACTACTAATCATTTCTTTAGCGCTACCAGTCGTACGCAGTGCTTCACAATTACCCACCACAAACCCACTGTACCCACATCTAGATGCCCCCCTTCATCCCTAAGGGCTATGGTAGTGGTGTACAGCTGAGGGGAGTGGCTCAGCACACAAGGTAAGGGAGCTATGCACCTGGGAGCTTTTTCTGAAGTCCACTGCAGTGCCCCCTAGGGTGCCCAGTTGGTGTCCTGACATGTCAGGGGGACCAGTGCACTACGAATGCTGGCTCCTCCCACGACCAAATGGCTTGGATTTGGTCGTTTCTGAGATGGCTGTCCTCGGTTTCCATTATCGCCGAAAATCGGGGACGACCATCTCTAAGATCAACCTAAATGTTGAGATTTGGGCGTCCCCGACCGTATTATCGAAACGAAAGATGGCCGCCCATCTTGTTTCAATAATATGTGTTTCCCCGCCCTTTCGTGGGGACATCCTGCAAGGACGTCCTCAGGAAAACTTGGGCGCCCCGTTCGATTATGCCCCTCCATGTATATGTGTCTTTGTGTAAAGGTTTTATACAATATTGTGTAGTGAGGCCATGGGATAATGTGTGTTTGTGAAATGGCATGGAGCAAAGGATGTATGTGTATTTGTAATAGTGTATGTGGGACCTTGTGTTTGTGAGTGGGCTCCAGTGTTTCTGGGGCAGTGTATGTGGTAAGTCTGTATGAGTAACTGAGCCTGTGAAACTGTGTAGTGTCTGTGGGGCTGTGTGCGTAGGTGTCTTTGGTTAGTGAAGGTATCTGTGGTACTTTGTGTGTGTCTTGAATATTGTGTGTGGGTAGTGGCAACTATGGGACATCATGTGTGCACGGGGGGGAGGGGGTTGTATGTGTGTGTGTGTATGTACTAACATAAATACCAGGTTCTCACAAGCTTGTCTGGTTTGTCTCATGCAGCTGCAAGAACGGGTCCCAGAGAGTTCCCTCACACCAGGGTCAGAGCCATCCTGCCCACTGCATACCAGTTGTGAGCCCACCAAGGTCAGACTGGAACGGGTACTGCTCTTCCAAGGCATGCAGGAGGTGGAAGTGATCGAGGATTGTGAATGCCATACCGCCCCAGAGGAATGCATCAGAACACCAGCCCTGAAGACCTTCTTCCCTGACACCCCTTTTGAAACCACTGTGGATGTTGGCAAGTGCTCCAATCCCTCAGACCCTGCAGGTAGGAAAGGCCAAGAGAAAATCTGTAAGTGAGAAACACAGAGCTTCCAAGGTACCAGGTGAAGAAGGGAGATTTTAGACTAGGCCTGGATTTCTGACAGCCTTCTCCTGAAGCATTATGGCACCTGCCAATCAAATCCCACACTGCTTTGGGAAGGAAGTTTAAAACCAGGATTGACCAAAAAATCTCCTTTCTGAAACTGGGTAATTTAGCAGCATGGAAATACTGCAGAAATCAAAGAAAGCTAGGACTCTTGCTCAGAAAGCATTTACAAAACAAACCACAGGGGTCAGACAGCAGATTTCTATTTCATCACAGTGCATGTTCCAAGATCTCGCTGCTAGAGTAGCCTCCCAAGGGAAATGATGGAAATTTTGAAAAACAGTCATGGGATTGAAGACAGCCTAGGATAAGCACAGGGGATCCCTGTTTGCAAGGAAATGAGACAAGATCCAGAAATCAATAGCACTGCACCAGGAATGAAATTTGACAGGCCAGATAGGCCTTTAAAATCTTATCTGCCATCATATTTCGTATGTCTTTTCGACCACTGAATATGGTTTGGGATGGACGTGCTGAGACCTCATTGCTCAGTGAGTGAATGTGTTATTCTGTCTGTAAGTGCAAGATGGGATGCACATTCTAACCCTCACTGGTCTGACAGAATGTTCTTTCAGCCTTTTGCTTCTTAGGTCAGGCTTCCCAGTACTGCACTAGCAGCCCTGAGCAGTAATTTCTAACAGGTTGGCATTAAATCTACCCTCACTCTCTTCTCCAGGACTCTTCTGTTCATCCACAAAGTTTGACACAGTTGTGGTAAAAAGTCCAAATGGAGCAGAACTGGTCCAAACAACAGAGAGGTGTGAAATGAAGGAAACCTGCTATCGGGTCCCCTACTTGGAATATTATTATGAAGTTCTGTTCAACTCAAATGGAAACAAGGAAGAGACACTGAAGGTGCATGAAGTTTCATGATTTCATTGAATGCTATATAACTCATTTCATGAATTAAATGTCTGCAATCAGATTGCAAGTAGTTATGTGGTTTATTTGCACATTTCTAAGTGTGAACTACCACCCTGGTTGTCCTGGAATTTATTTAACTTTTAGATTGCTTGGCAGGGTGGTCCCATTACCCCAGGAAGCCATGGGGGCCAACCCTGATGTAATTGATTAAAATGCAAATGAAACAGCCTAGTTTTTGACATGTTGATTCCCCTTTCCCAAGTGAAAGAGAGAATTAGGGAGGAGGCCAAAGTGTTTCATATGCAAACAGCCCCTCATCCCTTTTATCTTCACATTTTCTGAGATCTTTGTTTGGTTTTGTTTTACAAATGTTGCAGGAAATTGATGTTGGCAGATGTTTGGGAGTCTGTTCCTCTGGAAATCACTGTCTGCTCAGGTAAGCACAGCTGCACCTTCCCCTCCTGGCCTTTACTTTAATATGGTAATTCAAAGGAGCTGTACTGGGGGGGGGGGGGGGGGGCGGACAGTCCATATAAGCAGGGTATTTGAAGCCCTTCTTAATTAGCATTTTTCAAGTCATGTAAAAAAAATATATATATATAATAACTCGATTTGAGCTGCTGCAGTCTGTTTTTCTGTCTGCTCACTTGTGCTGCTGTGAAAATTCACAGATGGTCCAGATTTGGGGGTAAGTGAGGGTGGAACATAGGTCTGGCACCCACCCTACCATCATCTTCCTCATAGATTCAGATCCCCTGCACTTAAAAGAAAAGGATATTTACCCCAACTATAAATATGTGTTTAGTTGTGCTAATAATTTAAGAGGTGTTTAGGGGGTTGAAAAGTTATATACAGTTGAATAGATTGTGTTCATCCTTTCTCTGACCATCTGTATTGTGTCTCATCACCATATCCACTAATACCCTGCATGCTTCTGAAAGTTTACAGTTTCTTTTCAGAAAGCCCAATGATCTCACTAGGAGGAGAATGCTCCAACCTTACCACTTTTCCCCTAAAGATCCTTTCCTGATTCTTTTGGATTTCCAGCTCAGTTGGAACCAGGGCTGGGATCAGGTGCTGCGAGACTTCTGTTGCAGCTACCAGAGATGTTTTTTTAATATATCTTCTCTCACAGTGGCGCTCTACCATTAGGACAACTGAAGTGGAGGCTTCAGGCAGCACTCTCCATGGAGCAATATCCCTCCTCTTCCCTCCTCAACCCTCTTCCCTGTGTTTACCTTCTTTTTTTTCTTTTCCAAAAGGCGGCAACAGCAGCGATTCCCATAGGCTGCCCTGCTTCAAACACCGGCTTCTTCTTCCTACTGCGGCCCACCTCTTGACATAACTTCCTGTTTCCTCAGAGCAAAGAGACTGGTGCCGGTGGCAGGGCAACTTATGGGAATCAGTGCCACTGCCACTGCCACCTTTTGGAAAAGGAAAACAGAAGGTAAACTCAGGGAAGAGTGTTGAGGAGGGAAAGGGGGAGATGCCAGACCATGGCTGGGTGGGGGCAGGTACAAGGATAGCATTTCATCCCTGCCTCAAGCGGCAGATTGCCTTCGACTGCCCTTGTTCTCCCAGCTGACTTTGGTCCATTAGCTGTAGGGATGGTTGTCAGTCAGGGTCCATTCGCTAAGCCTCCATTTGAAACCCTTCAGTGGTGGGCCCAGTTTGGGCCACTAGGCATTTGCATTGCACAGTGAGTTATCATTTATTTATTTAGAACAATCCTCATAAATGGAAAGTACTGACAATACCTGAGAACCAGCTGGGAGATTTCAATAACCTGTCGGTGACATACTTGTTTTAGTATTTTTTGGTTGAATATTGTAAAGCCAATGAAGCTCCCTACATTTAGAATGAGAAGATGGTGATCTTGATTTTTTTTCACAGTTGTTCAGCGTGACACAACTGGCATTTTGGTAAGCAAAGGGAAGGAGAGTACCAGGGTTTGTTTTTTGAGGAAGGATGGGGTTGGAAGATTCTAGGGGCTATCCTGTCAGGACCTGCCTCCAAGATTTTATGCCACGTGGTAGTTTGTTCATTAAGCGGTTGAGTAGACATGTCTGATGGGAAAGAGAAGGTGGAGGAGAAAAGGCAATCAATATGTATTCTTCCTATGAAGAGATCTTGACCAGTATCCTGCGGGAGTAGGACAAGGTGTTTCCTGAGCTGATACTGTAAATTTGAAATAGACAAGGGAATGGTCTGACCAGGAGAGAGAAACAGAATGGGCGGATCACAGAATCACATGATGTGAGGATAAGGTCCAGAGTGTGACCTGCACTATGAGTTGAGAAATCCACCCACTGGTATAAAGATAAATCTGACAAAATCTCAAGAAAGCATTTAGCCCTATTATTAACTGGATTATCAGCATGAATGTTGAAATCACCGAGTATTAAAAGATTCTGATAATGTACAGTCGCCTCTGCGAGCGTCTGCGTGAAAGAGTCCCACATGTTGGCTGAAAGGGAGGGAGGACAGTAAAACAGAAGGATATAGAGAGGGTCATGAGTATTTGTTTTAGTGATCAAAAATTCAGGATAGGAAAATGGTGATACTATTTCGGTAAGCTGTAAGTCTGATTTAAAAATAATACCAAGGCCCCCACTGAATTTTGTGGAGCATGAACAGAAGAAAGCATCATAACCAGGGAGAAGACAAGAAGAGAGAAGAGAGTCTTCACCTGTTTTTAGCCATGTCCATCCAGTAAGACACAGCAGAGAGAAATTTTGAATCTCTGTCAGGTCATGAATAAGGGTAAATTTTGAGCATATAGATTGGCAGTTGAGGAGGTCAGTTGGGGCAGAAGTGATCCCCAGTTGCTCCTGCCCATGTCATCTGTGTTTAAATGTCTGCTGTGAACTTCAGCGGTAGTCTCATGATACTGCCGCTCAAGGTCATGTTAGCAATTTTGAAATTGGAGCTGGCACAGACAGAAGTGACTGGGGATCGCTGCTGCCCCAACTAGTCATCAGACCACCAGAGACTATAAGGTAGGCCCAAGGAAGGCCTATCATGGGGTCATGGGGGAAATAGGGAGTCAAGCCCACTACTGTTCGGGTGGAGGGGAAGGGAGAAAAGGAAGGAACGAGTTGAGCCCACTCTTGTGCAGGGGGGGAGAGAGAGGGAGGGAGGGAAGGAAGGCACCGAGCCCACTCCTGTTCAGGGGGGGAGGGGAGCATGTGCTATGGGTACAGAGTATCTTTTTCAGCTGAAAACGTACCAGCATTTTCGACCAAAGCCAAAACAAGACTGAATACAGATTTCGAGCTAGTTTCAGGGCCAAAACTGAAATTAATTTAGCTTTTAATTTCTGTGGAATCAAGTGGATTAAACAGCAGCTGTGCTATTTGACATACAAGTCATTAACCTAGATCTGCCTTAAAATTAATTTCTCTTAGTAAATTGTGCAAAAATTGTAAGACAGTTTTACAAATAGTTGAAATCATGTCCAAGGAATAAATGTATATATCTCTCATCTTAAGGGCACAAGTGAAGGCTTAAATATCACAAAAACATCTAAAACACTCCAACCATATAATAATTACAAAACAAAAGCTTACATAAGTACATAAGTAATGCCATACTGAGAAACGACCAAAGGTCCATTGGGCTCCAGCATCCTGTCCCCAACAGCAGCCAATCCAGGTCAAGGGCACCTGGCAAGCTACCCAAACGTACAAACATTTTATACATATTATTCCCGAAATTGTGGATTTTTCCCAAGTCCATTTAGTAGCGGTCTATGGAATTGTCCTTTAGGAAACCGTCCAACCCCTTTTTAAACTCTGCCAAGCTAACCGCCTTTACTACGTTCTCCGGCAACAAATTCCAGAGTTTAATTACGCGTTGGGTGAAGAAACACTTTCTCCTATTTGTTTTAAATTTACTACACTGTAGTTTCATCGCATGCCCCCTAGTCCTAGTATTTTTGGAAAGTGTGAACAGACACTTCACATCCAGAGGCGTAGCCAGGTTTTGATTTCAGGGGGAGCAGACTTTTATAAAATAGGCGCCGGTTGTTATCAGCTAGACAGCAGTGTCTGTGTTGTTGCTCAGGGGCTGTAGCAGGCACAGATTAATACAGACTGTCTCCGTTGCGTCCTGCCTACAAGGAAACAGTAAGTTACTTCAGGAGGCAGGATGCAGAAGAGGTCCCTGGACTGGCCAGTGCAGGCAACCTGTCTTCTTAACTACAAAGTAACGTGGAGGGACATAATCGAATGTCGCCAGCCAAATAGGTCGCCGGCGATCTATTGTGGCAGCGGTGCTACAGTTGGCCGGAACCGTATTATCGGAAAAGATGGCCGGCCATTTTTTTTTCGATAATACGGTGTACAATGCCCTCTTTCAGCCACATTCAAGGTAAGAACTAAGTTCTCTAACGTGGCTAACACATGAAAGGGATCTAAAACTGGCTTACAAACATGGCCACTACCTCATGGACTAACGTAAGTAAAACAGGGCACACTCTGACCCAGTTAGCAGGGGGAAGAGCACCATGGGAGTACAGCCCAGTACCCTACACCCACCACAATGCATTGCTGATGTGACTCTGCAGTGCACCTAACAGAAAAGGTGTCACACTCACCCGAGAGCCACATCACAACCAGGGAAAGGCTGTCGGAGGATAGAACACATTCTGCCGTCATGGAGGTGGGTACAGCATTTGAGGCTGGCATACAGGCTGGCAAAAAAAGTTTTTAATTTTATTTTTTTAGTGTGGGAGGGGGTTGGTGACCACTGGGGGAGTATGGGGAGGTCATCCCCCATTCCCTCCGGTGGTCATCTGGTCAGTTGGGGCACCTTTTTGAGGCTTGGTCGTGAAAATAAAAGGACCAAGTAAACCCGGCGAAATACTGCTTATCGACGTTTTTTTTTTCCATTATCGGCGAAAGCCGGCCATCTGGTAGCCACGCTCACGCCCGCACATGTCCCGCGTTCGCTTATCCGGCGACACACCCCTTTGAATTTTCGCCGGCGAGGCGACAGGAAAGCGGTGATGCTGTCAAAAACGCAGCTTTAGATTATACCAATTTTGCCGCTTTTCCAAGATCGCCAGCCATCTCCTGATTTGTGTCTGGAAATGGCCGGCGATCACTTTCGATTATAAGCTGGATAGTAACATAGTAAATGACGGCAGATAAAGAAAGACCTGTACGGTCCATCCAGTCTGCCCAACAAGATAAACTCATTTTACATGATATGTGATACTTATATGTATACCCGAGTTTGATTTGTCCTTGCCTTTCTCAGGGCACAGACTGTATAAATCTGCCCAGTACTGTTCTTGTACTAAGTTCTGAAGCTAACATCGAAGCCCCTTAAAATTTACACTCCAGCCCATCCCTATCTATTCAGTCACGATCAGGGCGTAGACCGTAGAAGTCTGCCCAGCTCCCGTTTTGTTTCCAATTAACGGCGTTGCCACTCAATCTCCGCTAAGATTCCACAGAACCATTCCTTCTAAACATGATTCCTTTGTGTTTATCCCACACATGTTTGAATTCCATTACCATTTTCAACTCCACCACCTCCCGCGGGAGGGCATTCCACATATCCACCACCTTCTCCGTGAAAAAATACTTCCTGACATTAGTCCTGAGTCTGCTCCCCTTCAACCTCAATTCATGTCCTCTAGTTCTACGGAAAAGGTTCGTTTGCAGATTAATACCTTTCAAATATTTGAACGTCTGAATTATATCACCCCTGTTTCTCCTTTCCTCCAAGGTATACATGTTCAGGTCAGCAAGTCTCTCCTCGTATGGTCTGCAACAAAAATCCCATACCATTTTCATAGCTTTTCTTTGCACCGCTTCCAGTCTTTTTACATCTTTAGCAAGATACGGCCTCCAAAACTGAACACAATACTCCAAGTAGGGCCCCACCAACGACTTGTAGAGTGGCATCAACACCTCCTTTCTTCTGCTGGTTATGTCCCTCTCTACGCAGCCTAGCATCCTTCTGGCCACAGCCGTCACCTTGTCGCATTGTTTCTTATTTCCTCTTTCTTCAGATATATTCATTGTAGAAGCACATAAAAACACACATGTATTTCAATCCATCTGTAATATTATAACTGGATCAAAAGTATTTAATAAAAACTGAATGACCTCTGTGTGTTTTTACAATTTGATCAACAGCTATATGCTCCAATAATCTCAAACTGGAACAACAGCATGACAAGGTGGTAAGCTAGAGCCAAAAGGATGTTGGGGTGCACAGAAAGAAGCACAACAAACAGCTCATGTGTTCAGTCTTGAGGCTGCATCTCAGACACACAGGCTAGAAGCAATCCAGAGAAAGGAAGTCAAAATAGGAGAAATCTGCTTGAGTCTTCAGGACATAAACATGTATACAGGAAAGGAGAGCAGAAGAGAGACATGGGAGCTATAATAAAGTTATTTAGATACTGCTCCTGGGGGGATTCTGTACAATTGTGCAATGCAAGATATGTGCAAAATTCCCCATCTATGATCATTTCTACGTGGTCTATGGAGTGGGGGAGCAGCATAGTTTCCCTCTAGCATCTCCCTGTACTTGCACCATAAATGTTTCCCTCCATTTTGTACAAGGCTCCCTGCCCCCAGTGCTGTAAAACCACCCCATAATATAATGCTGACACCACAAAGTCCTACTGTAAGGACAGTATAAGCAGTATGATGTTTGCTTTACGCTATACATAGAGCTGAGCATCAAAACCAAAAAGTTCAACTTTGGTCTCATTGGACTACAAAACCTTAACCCTACACATGTACAGTATCCACTAACCTGTTCTTCACAAATGTTATGTGGCACATGATATCACTTTTTTTCAGCAGTGGCTTCCATCTTGCTTCCCTCCCATACAGGCTGTGTTTATACAATAGATCTGAAATTGCTGAAGTCATAATTTTTTCCCAGTTTCAGCCCAAGACTATAGTATTAGGCTTCACAGTGGACTTCCTCAACAGTTTCCTTAACCCGGGGCTACCGACTCGTTTTTAAAGCCCTGAGACGTTCTCCCTCCGACACCTGCGATTCACATCGCCAGCTTTCTGCCAACGTTGGGGCTTCTCCTCAGGCGCGTCCTGCCTCCTCAATGCAACTTCCTGTCTTCCGCAGAGGTGGGACGGGTCTGAGGAGAAAGGAGAAGCCCCGACGTTGGCAGAAGGCTGGCGATGTGAATCGCCAGTGTCGGAGGGAGAACGTCTCAGGGCTTTAAAAACGAGCAATGATGCAGATGGTATTTTAAAGTAGTAGTAGTAGTAGGATGGGCGAGAGCGGGCGCGGAACAGACAGGACTCGTAAGTGTAAGACTCGCGCTGTAGGGGGGGGGAAGGAGGCAGAGAACGCCATTGGCACTGCAGGCATTTGGCGCTTAGGCGCCATCTGTTCTAAAAATCTGTTTGGGGGAGCCCCCCCTGCGCCCCACCTAGCTACGCCACTGTTCACATCCACCTGTTCTACTCCACTCATTATTTTATATACCTCTATCATGTTTCCCCTCAGCCATCTCTTCTTCAAAATAGATTCATAATGATAATAATTCATATGAATATTTTTTCATCTTTTTTTAGTATGATAGGACCATCATATAAAGGGCAGTAAATCATGCCTAACAAACAGAGCAATTACACTTGGCACTGAACACAGCATTCTCATTTACTGTACTGAAATTGCTGCACTTGCTGGGCATGACATATTGCCCACTATACGATGGTCCCACCATACTGAAAAAAAGATGAAAAAAATATTTTGTTGGTTTTTAGTAGTACAAGTTGTTTTTATTTCTTATTTATTTATTTTTATTATTATTATTATTATTATTATTATTATTATTATTATTATTATTATATGGTTGGAGTGTTTTTCAAGGTTTTTGTGTTGTTCAAGAAATAAATGTGGTACAAGGCAGGAAGTTGACCATGCTACTACTACTACTACTTAACATTTCTAAAGCACAACTAGGGTTACGCAGTGCTGCGCCAAATCTCTGCCCAGCATGCAACTCTGGCATCCACATGGTCCAGACACTGATGTTTACTGTGATTTTTTTAAAATTCGCTTTCAGGGATTCCCGGAGCAAGGCTCAGTGCCTGGTTTGGGCAGAAGGTGCTTCCACAGGCTGCGTTCCCCAAGAGTATGAGGCACACACCTTCAGGAGTCGAAATGGACACATCCGCACTATATTTGCCATCAAAATCTGCAAATGCCAGGCATAATGGCTTTTTGACAGACTGAAAACTGTATATAGAATATGTTCAGATAATGCATTCATTTGGTTGGCTACAGAGCTCACATGACCAATGTGATCATCTGACCATCACCTATGAGCTCATCAGACTTGACCAATGACAAAGCAGTTTTGTCAATGATTGATGATATCACAATGGAACACATAACAGGACTTGAACTATTTCCGGAATAGATTTCATTGAATTCTAATACGTGCATTTCATGTAGGTAATAAAATGTATATATTATTGAAATATCTTTGGAGAGCCTTTTGTAACTGAAATTAGACATTCACAGTGATTTATAATTGCATAAGTTTCAGATAAATCAGAGTTTACCTCAAACTTTCCTTAAGAAAAGATCACTTTCCTTAGTTAAAGCAACGTTTATTCCTGAGTCCTTTTTCAAAACTTCAGTTGCATTCTGCTTCAGTTGCATTCAGTTTTTGCACATCTGTGCCTGAAATGTCCACAAAAAGATTTAAAGGTGAAGGATAGGAAACAGAGAGTGAGGTTAAATGGGCAGTATTCACAATGGAGAAGGGTAGTTAGTGGGGTTCCTCAGGGGTCTGTGCTAGGACCGCTGCTTTTTAACATTTATAAATTATTTAGAGATGGGAGTAACTAGCGAGGTAATTAAATTTGCTGATGACACAAAGTTATTCAAAGTCGTCAACTCGCTACAGGATTGTGAAAAATTACAGGACAGTGGCGTTCCTAGGGGGGGGGGCGGTGGGTGCGGTCCGCCCCGGGTGCACGCCACTGGCAGGGTGTCGCACGCCTGTCCGCTACGTTCGTTCTGTGCTCCCTCTGCCCCGGAACAGGTACTTCCTGTTCTGGGGCAGAGGGAGCATGGAAACGAACGAAGCGGACAGGCGCGCGGCACCCCCCCCCCCCCCAGCGGCGTGCACCCGGGGGGGGGGTTCCTTCACCGGGGGGGGGTTGCGCTGCACCCAGGGGGTGGGGCGCATCGGCAATCCGCCCCGGGTGTCAGCCCCCCTAGGAACGCCACTGCAGAAGGACCTTACGAGACTGGGAGACTGGGCGGCTAAATGGCAGATGACGTTTAATGTGAGCAATTGCAAGGTGATGCATGTGGGAAAAAAGAACCCGAATTATAGCTACGTCATGCAAGGTTCCACATTAGGAGTTATGGACTAAGAAAGGGATCTAGGTGTCGTCGTCGATAATACACTGAAACCTTCTGCTCAGTGTGCTGCTGCGGCTAGGAAAGCGAATAGAATGTTGGGTATTATTAGGAAAGGTATGGAAAACAGGTGTGAGGATGTTATAATGCCGTTGTATCGCTCCATGGTGCGACCACACCTTGAGTACTGTGTTCAATTCTGGTCACCGCATCTCAAGAAAGATATAGTAGAATTGGAAAAGGTGCCGCGAAGGGCGACTAAAATGATAGCGGGGATGGGACGACTTCCCTATGAAGAAAGACTAAGGAGGCTAGGGCTTTTCAGCTTGGAGAAGAGATGGCTGAGGGGAGACATGATAGAGGTATATAAAATATTGAGTGGAGTGGAACAGGAGGATGTGAAGCGTCTGTTCACGCTTTTCAAAAATACTAGGACTAGGGGGCATGCAATGAAACTACAGTGTAGTAAATGTAAAACAAATCGGAGAAAATTTTTCTTCACCCAACGTGTAATTAAACTCTGGAATTCGTTGCCGGAGAAAGTGGTGAAGGCGGTTAGCTTAGCAGAGTTTAAAAAGGGGTTTGACGGTTTCCTAAAGGACAAGTCCATAAACCACTACTAAATGGACTTGGGGAAAAATCCACAATTCCAGGAATAACATGTATAGAATGTTTGTACGTTTGGGAAGCTCGCCAGGTGCCCTTGGCCTGGATTGGCTGCTGTCGTGGACAGGATGCTGGGCTCGATGGACCTTTGGTCTTTTCCCAGTATGGCATTACTTATGTACTTATATCTGCTACTTATTACATTTTAAGCATACTGTGCTCACCAGAATCACTAATCTCTGTTTTAACTCCATTTTACCAAACAGTGTTTAGTCAAAATAAAAGGCATTTCTCATTGCAGAAATACCTGCAGACTTCAGGCTCAAAAAATGTATGAATGAACCACATCTGCTTCTCCACCAGCTTAGAGCATACTGGAGTAAAAGAGCAGTGTTTTGCCGAAAGAGCTGGTGAGTAGTCCTGGAATATCCAGACCGGTCGGCCTTCAAACTGTATCCCATCCTTATTGCTCTTGTAGAGGCGGAGGACCAGTGTCATCTGCGAATAACAGTGAAATTTAGCCAGCACAAATCACAGCCTCATGTCTCCAACGTGCGCTGGGCCCAGACGATGGGCCCATTCCAGATGAATCAGGCCGCCGTCCCCTGCCTGGGGAAAGTGGGCCAAAAGCCAGCCTTCAAGAGTCGCACTCAGAGAAGCCTCTGCAACTGACTTGGGAGTTCCACAAACCGCAAATTATCACGTCGGGCCCTGATCTTCAAGTCCTCGATTTTCAGCTGCTGAGATCAGGTGAGTTCCTCCAAGCGCTCCAGCTCAGCTGTATGGATCTGATGCAGATCTCCGACCTCTGACATGTGGCATTCGACCTCTCCAGTCCTGCAGGACAGCTCCGAGGTAGTATGAGCAATCCCTGCAATCTGGTCAGAAAGCTGGGTGAAATGCAAGACCAGCGCCTTTACCACTGCATCTGTCAGCTACGGAATAAAGTCCAGGGTGTTCTGAGAATGTGTTGGGGAGGCCACCATTTTTTCCTCACCCACCCCTTCCCGTGCACTCCGCTCCATGGATAAATCCTTCATATCTGTTCCCTTCTCCACTACTGCCAACTCCAGACTTCACGCCTTCTGTCTCGCTGCACCCTACGCCTGGAATAAACTTCCTGAGCCCTTTTGCCTTGCACCATCCTTGGCCACCTTTAAATCTAGACTGAAAGCCCACCTCTTTAACATTGCTTTTGACTCGTAACCACTCGCCTCCACCTACCCTCCTCTCCTCCTTCCTGTACACATTAATTGATTTGATTACTTTATTTTTTGTCTATTAGATTGTAAGCTCTTTGAGCAGGGACTGTCTTTCTTCTATGTTTGTGCAGCGCTGCGTACGCCTTGTAGCGCTATAGAAATGCTAAATAGTAGTAGTAGTAGTAGTAATCTTGTCCCTGGCGCAGCGGTTTAGTTGACATTTGGACGGTTGTTCTCATTAGATATTTGTCCATGCAGCTAAATAAAGAAGTTATATTGTTCAGCAGCAGTCTGGAAGCAGGGGTGCAGATTAAAATAGAAGAAAAAGGGAGGGAGTCTCCAAGCTGCTCACCAGCACCACGTCTTGCCCCGCTCACCGCATCACGTGACCTCTCGGTTTGTATTCTTTTAACAAACTTTGGGCTAGATATGCTAGTCTGTGTTAATGTATTAGTCATTAGTATGCCTTATTTAATGCAGGTCCCCTTATTGTCAATATGGCCTATCCTATATAATAATTCTCACCTCCCACGTTCTGACTTGCTGCCTGGGACCGTGGCTCATTCCGAGTTGGTCAGGACGACTCCGTAGATCAGGCTGACATCACCGTAGCCATTATGATGTCAACTTCAGAACCCGGGGGGGGGGGGGGGAACCTCACAGCTGATCCATGTCCAGAGGAGGGTCACTGGACATGGGTGGCTGGAGGGGGGGCAGGGGAGAGAGGAGGGTCACTGGACATGGGTGGCTGGAGGGGGGGCAGGGGAGAGAGGAGGGTCGCTGGAAATGGGTGGCTGCAGGAGGAGCAGGGGAGAGAGGAGGGTCGCTGGACATGGGTGGCTGCAGGGGGGGGCAGGGGAGAGAGGAGGGTCGCTGGACATGGGTAGCTGCAGGGGAGCCGAGGAAAACCTTGCCAGTGCCCATTTAATTTGTGTCAAAAACGGGCCTTTTTTACTAGTTTATTAATAATTCACATTAAATGGCAATAGTGCACATTAATGCAGGTTAGTAAATCTATCCCCTGTACTTTTTTCTTCAGGACTGCTTTTTGTTATATGTGTGTAATATATGCTAACTGTTCTGGTTGCTGCTTGAAAAATTGATGGCCCAGCACCTACTAAAAAATAAGCTGAACTTTTCCCTGCAGCCCCTATACAGTCCTCAATTTAAATGTAATTAGCTATGTGAATAAGTGAGATAATTAGAGGATAACTCCCTGTGGTTATAGAGATCTGGATAAATAACAGATTTTGAACCTGTTAAGGTAAGAAGAGCAGGAATTCTTACATTAAGATGCAATCAGTAGGGCTGGCACAATTTACTCAGTGGCCTTGAGGAGAGATCTGGATTAAGTTCAGAGCTTTGCTTGTGCTCCCTGGAGCTGGGGATGCTGTAGGACAAAGGGAGTCTCAGACATTAGGCAGCAGTGCCACCTAGTGATCAGAATTAGGGTGTGTGTATGGGGGTCTAAAAAGTGCTACAATCTGTAGATTTCAGCTGAAGAATGGTCACTGCAGTGGTTGCCCTGGATAGAAGGGAGGTTATAAATGGGGAAGTTGGGAGGAAGAGGAGGGGACTCCTGGGTATTTCTTTGGCAGCACATGTAAAATTTGTCATGCCAAAAGTTGTCTGAATCAGTAAACTGGAGGCCCTTAGCACCACAACCCAAGGAAGGGCTGGTTCTGGTTGATCTGCAAACCAAAAAGGAGCAAAATGAAAATGCACTCCTTTCCCACATAATAATAATAAACAACCCATTAGCAGCTCAGCTGTGAAAGCTAGTGAGTGAACCATATGGCAAAGTGGGTGTTAAGAAGCCAGAGAGGAAGAACACCTGCTCAGCTCTTTGCTTCTCATTAGTTAATCGGCAAAAGCTTTTGGGAAGAAACTCACAGTATTCTCCCAATTAGAGACATTCACCTGAGCTCTTCAGGCCTCTACTTCACTTCTGTTCCTTTTATTTGCGTACCTGTGACATGTTCCACATAAATTTGCAGTTCAGCTATTGTTCTTGTGAGGCAAGAAAGCAATAACAGAAAACAAATACTGATTACATATACATTACTGCATTAGTTCAAGGCTAAGCAAAAGTTACATTAAGATTTCGACTTTGTCCTCTGCAGGATGGGTTTATCACATACTTGGTTTGGCAGGGCCAGTCTTAGGCAGGGGTGACAGGGGTGGTCACACAGGGCCCCGTGCTCCTGGGGGCCCGCATCTCTGGCACATCTGGCCTCCTGTCTCGGAACACCTCCCTGCTCCGTACCTTAATGTGTATCCACATTTCAGTGGAGAGCATCAGGCAGCGGCAGCGATGTTCACATCCCATCAGCTGCCGAGCCCAGAGCTGCCTCGCTGCTGCGAATTCCCCCTTTTGATGCCACTTCCTGCTTCCAGAAGGGCAGGATGCAGCAGCAAGGAGGCTCTGGGCTCATCAGCTGAAGGGATATGAACATCGCTGCCACTGTCTGACACTCTCTACTGAAATGTGGTGGATGCACATCAAGGTACGGGGTGAGGTGGGATTCCGAGAGCTCCTTTTAAACTCTGATAAATTATGGCTTATGGTGACAGACGCAGGTGGTGGGGGGGGGGGGGTGCAGGCTGGAGGCAGGGGCAGGGGCATGGCTGGGGGTGGGGAGGGTGGGCGCAGGCGGGGGGGCCTATTGGATTGGTCTGCACAGGGCCCCGCAATTGCTAAGACCGGCCCTGTGGTTTGGTGTTCTTGTCCATGACACCTGTGCAGGATATGTTTATCACAAACACAAGTCACAAGCTGCTTAGACCATTCTTTTCTATTTTCTGCTTACATTCTTAACCCTTGATGCTCCTCTCTGGATAGGGGGATCCTATTTTTATAAATGTTCTCAGGATCTTCAGTTCCTAGGGGCGGACTGACCACATGGGCAACTGGGCAGTGCCTAAGGGCCCAGGGCAGTGGGGAGCCCAGTATTTCACTCCCACCTAGGGCCGCCAAGAGGGGGTTACAGGGGGGAAAAAATTCCTCGGGCCCGGGCCTCCGGGGGGGGCCCAGTGCCGCCGCAGTCCAGCCCGCCAGCCCACCCGCCCTCCGTCGCTCCCTGGCACTGAACTTAAGTGCCTCACCTTCGAAAGCGTAGCAAGCAGCGGCAGACCACTCCTTCCTTTCTTCCGTGTCCCGCCCTTACCTGACGTAACTTCTGCGAGGGCGGGACACGGAAGGAAGGAGTGGTCTGCCGCTGCTTGCTGCGCTTTCGAAGGTGAGGTGCTTAAGGTCAGTGCAGAGGCCCCGGGGGTGGAGAGAGGGGTGGGTGGAGGGGGGGCCCAGAGACCTCGGGTGGGGGGGCGGCCTTGTCCCGGGCCTGGCCCAGTCTCTCGGTGGCCCTGCTCCCACGTGACTGACATCCCTCTCTCCCCTTCGTCCCCAGGTCCAGGACTGGAACGCCCCCTCGCTCTCCCCCTCCCACACATCCGTCGCCAAATCCCCCCTTCCTCTCTGCAGGCAGGGACACCGGTAGCTACATTGACCGTCTGCTGCTGACTCAGGAACTTCTCTCCGCCGCAGCCTGCCCCCTCTTCTGACGTAACTTCCTTCTTCCACAAGGGCAGACTACGGCAGAGGGAAGTTATGGCGTCAGAGGCAGACAGCCAATGTAGCTGCCAGTGCCCCCGCCTGCATAGAGGAAAGGAGGCAGTGAGGTACCTGGAGGCTGAGCTGTACTAAGGGAACAACAGGGCAACTGACCTGCAAACTCCAATGTGGAAACAAACCAAGCAGCTCAATTAGAAATACCAACAGATTTTTATTGATGATAACACAAACCAAAGCAATGCCTGACATAGGCCGTGTTACTAGACAACATAGCACCTTTGCAAACCAGAACCTCACGCAGGAAGAACTCAATACCTTGGTTTAATGAAGAACTGAAGAAACAAAAAACACAAGTTAGAAAGCTAGAACGAACATGGAACAAAAAAAAGACGACTCTACACTCAATGCTTGGAAACAACTACAAAGAAAATACAAATACACCATCAGACAAACCAAAAGATCATATTACAAAGCTAATATTGGACCAGAATACAAGGACACACATAAACTTTTCCAACTTGTGAGTAAATTATTAGACACCGCTCCGGTTTCCTCAAACATCCCATCAGCAGACAATCTTGCGAAATATTTCAAGGAGAAAATTATGAAATTACGACTCATGCTACCAGCCAATACCAATGACTACGTAAAATTCCTCGACTGTCTAGACCCAACACCCGGTGAACATCCAGCTGATCGAACCTGGACTAATTTCAACATACTCCTGGACGATACTGTTTCTCAATCGATCAAAAGATTCATCAAATCTCAATGCAAACTAGACATATGCCCTAACAACCTTATAAACCTCGCACCTCAACAATTTACACAAGACCTCACGATGCATTTGAACTATAAGCTACAAAATGGACTCTTCCCAAAAGACAAAGGAAACATTCTACTCACCCCCATACCTAAGGACCCAAAGAAAAATACAAGTGACTTAACCAACTATTGCCCAGTAGCATCTATCCCTCTGGTAACCAAACTAATGGAAAGCATGGTGACCAAGCAACTCACCAATTACTTAAACAAATTCTCAATTCTTCATGAATCTCAATCAGGATTTTGGTCTAATCACAGCACCGAAACAGTTCTTACTACTCTTCTAACTGAATTTAAACAAACAATTGCGACAGGAAACAACATACTTCTATTACAATTTGACATGTCCAGTGCATTCGACATGGTTAGCCATAAAATATTACTAAACATCCTAGAATACTTCGGAGTTGGTGGGAACATGCTTAACTGGTTCAGAGGATTCCTAACCACAACAGCATACCAGGTGACATCCAATTTGAAAACAGCAGCTTCATGGACACCTGAATGCGGTGTGCCCCAAGGATCCCCACTCTCGCCGACCATCTTTAACCTAATGATGACACCCCTGGCTAAATCGTTATCCAATCAAGGCCTCAACCCCTACATATACGCAGATGACATCACGATCTACATTCCATTCAAACATGACTTAAAATAAATCACTGATGTCATAACCCATAGCTTCCAAATCATGCACTCTTGGGCAGATGCATTTCAATTAAAACACCGCAGAAAAAACGCAATGTCTCATACTCACATCTCAATATAACACAAATAAATTCACCACCCTAACCACACCAATCTTCTCCCTCCCCGTGACAGACACCCTGAAAATTCTTGGAGTTACCTTCGATCGAAATCTCACACTTGAAAACCATGTGAAAAATACAACAAAGAAGATGTTCCACTCCATGTGGAAACTTAAAAGAGTAAAACCTTTCTTCCCAAGAAACATTTTTCGGAACCTGGTAAAGTCAATGGTGCTAAGCCATCTAGACTACTGTAATGCACTATATGTTGGCTGCAAAGAGCAACTCATCAAGAAACTTCAAACAGCCCAAAACACAGCTGCCAGACTCATATTTGGCAAAACAAAATACAAAAGTGCCAAACCCCTAAGACTAAGAGATAAGTTACACTGGCTTCCACTTAAAGAACATATCACGTTTAAGGTCTGTACACTGGTTCACAAAATCATTCACGGGGATGCTCCGGCTTACATGATGGACCTTATTGACTTGCCACCCAGAAATGCTAAAAGATCAGCACGTTCATTCCTAAATCTTCACTTCCCCAGTTGTAAAGGGCTAAAATACAAACTAACACATACGTCTAGCTTCTCCTACATGAGTACACAACTGTGGAATGCACTGCCAAGGGACCAGAAAAAAATTTACAATCTAAACAATTTTCGTCAATCACTGAAAACTTATCTCTTCAACAAGGCATACCACAATGACCCAAAATAGGAATTGTAATTCATCACCAATTACGTAAAATCCAGAATGTTTTTTCCCTATGCTTACTGTGTAGTTCTTCTAGTTAATCTATACGACATGTACTATACCAAGTGCATCTTACTATGAAACGACGTTCTATTATTTCTATCTGCTTAATTTACCAGGTCATCAATGTCCTTAGATAGCACCAATTGCTTCTTTTACTCTGTAAGACAAACCACTATGTTATCCACATATCTATTATGTCACCCATGCTCTCTATGTAATCTATTGTACCTTGTTCACTCTGTAATGGCAAAATGCCATGAAGGAACATTGTAAGCCACAATGAGCCTGCAAAAAGGTGGGAAAATGTGGGATACAAATGCAGCAAATAAATAAATAAATATAAGGGCTGCGTCAGGGGCAAAAAAAAAAACTCTCTTGGAGAAGGCACCTTCTTAACACATAAAAAAACAGCAAAGTAATAATACGTCTAGCACAAACACTCTCCAGAAGATGGCAGTGTGCTCAAAGGAATCAGTTTCGCTGGTGTTTCCATACAAGGATGAGCTGTATTTGCAGCAGTCAGACTAAAGAAAAAGGTCAGTGGCACTGGCAGCTTAAAGGCAGGAGGAGAGGGAGGCCCAATGATCCTTATTGCCCAGGGGCCCAGATCACTGTCAGTTCACCCCTATCAGTTCCACCTTTGGAAACAATAAGCAGAATATTGGGGTCCCAGAGATTAGGATTTAGAGGCATGTTTGCTATAGTGCGCTAAACAGTTAGCGTGGGTAGTGTGTTCCCATGGTAATGGATACCACACGCTAACAGCAGCCAGCACTTTAAAAATCCCATTCTACCTGCATAGCACATTAGGGGATGAAAACTGGCTGAGTTATAGGTGGAGAAGGCGTGTAGACTGTACACTGCAGTTAGCGTAAACTGCTTACTGTGTGTTGTCACAAGAAGGCATTAACCCCCAGAATTTATATAGGGCAGCCAAAGTTAGGCACACATTTCCATACGGTGGTTTCCATTTCTACTTCCACGCATAGCTTAATAGGTTAATTGGCTCTTAATTGGCACAATCAATTAACCTTAGCTAGTGTGCCCTATTCTATAACCCCCTGCCTAATTTCCATCCCATTCAACTCCAAAGTGGGCATGGGCATGGGCAGATCAGGGGCATGCCTGGAAGTTAGGTATGGGGTTATAGAATGCTTGCTTTTCCATGACTGAATGCCAGTAGTTGGGTGTGCCAAATACCAAATAATTGAAATAAGAAATTGTGGTCTAGTATCCAATTACAGTCAAGTATAATAATAATAATAATATGACTACTAAAGGTAATTCATATAGAAATATTTTTGTGGACAATCAGATGATAATTCATAAGACGACCAACATTTTTATGCTCATACCTCCATTTCTGTGCCGAAAGTGATGTACTTATTTGTAAGTTGTGGGTCATATATTTATTAATTTGGCTCCTGGATGGAGAAATATTTTTAGTAATGCTGAGACAATCTGTTCACTTACAGAGAATGCTTCCCTGACGCAGCTAATGCAAAACATAGCCCTATTTCAGATGCTCTTCTATGTTAGAGATGCAGCAACTCAGATTGAGATAAGTACTGAAGATAAGTTGACATAGACAATATTATATATATGAATGTGTTCAAGAAGATTATGCAAGATGTATTGAATCACATGAATTTATGTTAAAATGTAAAATTGGACTGATGAGGAATGGAGGTATGAGCATAAGAACGTTGGATGTCTTACGACACATTGTCTCATGGCTTATGGTCTGATGGTCCACAAAAATATTTCTATATGAACTACCTTTAGCGAGCCATATTAGTTGGGTGCAAGCATTTACACCAGCCTTTGGAAGGCATAAATGCTCACACCCAAAGTTAGGCATGAAATATAGTAACACAGTAAATGTCCGCAGACAAAGACCTGCATGCTCCATCCAGTTTGCCCAACAAGGTGGCCAGAGTTGAATCTGCACAGGTTCTACTTCTTTATGACTAAAGCCTGATAAACCTAATCTCTATCTTTCCCTGCCAATTTTGGGTCACAGACCGTAGAACTCTGCCCAGCACCAGTCCTACTTCCCAACTACTGTAGTTGCACGCTATGCTAGTATTCTATAAAAGCCATTCCGCACAGAACTGTCATTATAGAATTTGTGCTTAGCATGTATCATCCCAGTACCTAAATGAATCCCCCCTAGGTGCCTCTGTGCTATTTATGAATAAACTTAACACTAAGGGTGAGTATTTAGAGGCCCTTTTACAAATCGACCCTACCGCCTAGGTAGCGCAGGAGCCCGGCAGTAGTTCTGAAGATGGCACGCACAGTTCACCACGGTAGAAAATCATTTTCTATTTTCTACCACGGGGGGTGTTCCTGGCAGTCATCGGCAGCGCGGCCATATTGTCGCGCAATGCCCGATTACCATGGGGTTAGCCATGAGCCTTTATCATCAAGTAAATAGGAGGCGGTAAGAGCTCACACAGTAAATGGCCAGGTGCTAATTTGGACCTGAATCCCTGGCCGTTAATGCCGTAAATAGAATTTATGCCCCAGGGGCATAAATCACTTCGGTGTAGTCTCGTTTGGGTGAGTTTACACTCTGAGATTTCTCCACTATTATATAAAAATATTTCAACAGTTGTTGAGCGGACACTGGATTATTTATTCTCTCATTTTCTCTTTCCTTATCATACCCTGGTTCTTTGGTGATTTTAGTTTATTTTTACCAGAGGTTGTTTTTTTGGGATAGAGTATTTGCAAATAGAATTTCAGCATTTATGCAGACGCACTAAGAGGTGACCTGAGCACAGGGGAAAATCACATGCTAAAAGTAGCGCAGGCCACTTTTTAGCTTGTCTTTGTAAAAGGACCCCTCAGTGCACTACTAATTTGATTACATTTTTAAACTTTTAACTAGGATTAAAATATTTACTCCTGATCCATTTTTAACTCCCCTCTGTTGTGCAGCATTCCTTTCTCTCCCCTGCCTATCCTATTTCACCTTGGCATAACATAACAGAGGGAAGACATCAGCCTGGCTTGCAAGTAACATGTGGGACTCACTGCTGGAGAGCCTTTGAAGAGCCAGATAAATGTGGTGGTGGGGGGATGAGGAAGAGATGCTGGACCTGTGTGCTGGGGGGGGAGGGGGTCAGCAGGAGAGGAGAGGAATGGGTACCTGTGCATCAGGGGTAACAGGTTTAGCAGCAGAAACCTGGATGTATCTATAGGGGAAGGATGCAGCAAGAGAGGAGAAAGGTTGGTAGGTGTATGGAGGGGAGGGGGAAAAATGTGCTGTGAGAAGGAAGTGTGTGTATGCAACTTTTCATTATATTCAGCAGGTTTAAAAAATGTCCATGCAGTGGGAATTTAGTAGTAACAAGCCATCCAGCCCAAAGGTATGATTAATTCTGTAATCAAAATTTTTAATACCACAATTAATTTTGATTAACATTTTTAATCATTGCCCACACCTAATTTAAATAGCATGTTGTGCAGGATAATCAGCTACACTGGACATTTGCTCATAAGGATGTTTGGGTCAACATGAAAAAATTGAAAAGCATGTGCCCAAAATGCATGTCGTGATTAAGCATGATTAATTCTGTGATTAAAATTTGCATGATTAATTGTGATTAAAAATTATAAATTTTGCCCACCCCTACTTAACATGTGGTAAGTAAGATATCTGTGCGGTAACTGCAGAGGTGTGCTGGGTACGCCCCCAACAGTTAGTACATAAGTATTGCTGTACTAGGACAGACCAAAGGTCCATCAAGCCCAGCATCCTGTTTCCAACAGTGACCAATCCAGGTCACAAATACCTGGCAAAATCCCCCCAAAGTGTAAAACATTTTATGCTGCTTATCCCAGAAATAAGCGATGGATTTTCCCCAAGTCCATTTTAACAATGGTCTATGGACTTTTCCTTTAGGAAGCCGTCCAAACCTTTTTTAAAACCCCGCTAAGCTAACCGCCTTTACCACACTCTCTGGCAACGAATTGCAGAGTTTAATTACACGTTGACTGAAGAAATATTTTCTCTGATTTGTTTTAAATTTACTACTTTGTAGCTTCATTGCGTGTCCCCTAGTCCTAGTATTTTTTGAAAGATTAAACAAGCGATTCATGACTACCCATTCCATTCCACTCCACTCAGCCATTTTTTCTCCAAGCTGAAGAGCCCTAGCCGCTTTAGCCTTTCCTCATAGGGAAGTTGTCCCATCCCCTTTATTTTTATTTTTGTTACATTTGTACCCTGCGTTTTCCCACTCATGGCAGGCTCAATCATTTTCGTTGCCCTTCTCTGCACCTTTTCTAATTCCACTATATCTTTTTTGAGATGAGGTGACCAGAATTGAACACAATATTTGAGGTACAGTTCATGTACAGCCTTTGCACTAATCCTATGTTCTTTTTTTTTTTTAATTTTATTTTTATTGAATTTTATAATACATTTAGTCATACAACATAAATGTCGGAAAAAAGGAAATAAAAATTATCAAATGTTGCAAATCGTGAAATAATCCAGAGTACATTTAGACCACAATTTATCGGGCAAGAAACAAGGAAAAAAAGAAAGAAAATATACAACATAATCTAAAGAGCGGTGTCATGCAATTACTCACAGCCGAATATCAGCGTGTCAAACCTATTGAACATTCAAGGTTGAGGTTCTCTACTTTCTCTAGAACTAATGAAGACCTTCATTTTTTGGGGTTCAAGAAACATATATGTGACTGAATCAATAGATATAATACAACGACATGGAAATTTTAAAACAAATAAAGCACCTAGGGCAATTGCTCTAGGTCTCAATCTCATAAATTCTCGTCTCCGCAATTGAGTATCTTTATTTAAATCTGGATATATGCGAACTTGTTCACCAAGAAATTTCTCATTTAAATGTTTAAAATATACTTTGAAAATATTATTTCTATCAAGTTCTATCGCAAATGATACCAAAAGGGTTGTCCTCTCCATCACAGTGTCCAGTGAGTTCTCCAAAAAAGCTGTTAAATTTTCAAGCTGATTTTGGGCAGCCAAGGGGTCTAGTTTCTTAATCCCAGTTAAATATTGGACCTTATTAATAGGTGGAAAAGCCTCTGGAGGGATTTTAAGTATTTCCTGGAAGTATTTACGAAGCATATCTATAGGTGTGGTCAAAGGAGCTTTAGGAAAATTTATAAAGCATAAATTATTCTTCCTCCCCTGGTTGTCCAAGTATTCTATTTTCCTCTTCAATATGTCCCTTTCTTTAGAGACATCTCCTGAAAACAACTGCAAAGTAGAGAGTTCAGCCTTTAAATTGCTAACTTGATTGTCTTGAACTTGAAATTTCTCCATTAAATTCTGCTGGGATTGTTTTAAATCCGAAATTTCTTTAGTAAAAGAGTTAGTTACCTTTGTTAGTAGAGAATTCATTCCCTGAAGCACGTCCCATAGGGAGTCCAAAGTTACAACAGCAGGTTTTATCATCTCCGAACCACTAGTAGTAGCTGTTCCCGAAAGCGTGGGGGTCGAGGTGGCATTAACCCTCCAACTTTCCGTTGTTCCCGCTATCGGGGCAAATATCGCCGAGGTACCTCCTAGTAGCGCTTGGTTACTCTCCTCTCCGGGAGTCGAACGAGGCGTTCCTGCCTCGGAGAAAAAGCTACTTCCGGGTCGCGGAGGTGCTGTGTTTTCGAGCGGGCTCAACGAGACCGCTCCTTCGCTGTGACCCAGGGAAACATCCGCGGGTCAATCCGAAGTGGGTATTTGCATAACTTGTGGGAGAATGCCAACTTGCTCCAGGGTCAGCTGCCGGGGAGCAGGGGTAATTCCAGGTACCGAGGAGGACGGTGCTCTGGGTTTCCCCTTCCTTTTCCCCATATCCTGGGGTAGGAGTTACTCGCCCAAAGATTTCCCTGTGCAGTCAAGAGCTCTCTCTCACGCTTCCGCTCTAATCCGCCATCTTGCCCTGAGAATGACTAATCCTATGTTCAAGTGTAGTAAGTGCAAAAACTTATTAGTGCACTCTAGTACACAGACCACATAAAGAGCTGACAAAAGAAGGAGTAACCCCAGGGTAAAATGCTTACTACTCAGTTTCCTTAGCTCTTGAAAGAGTGAGTCTTATGCCCCAATGATTTAAATCCCTGCAACTTGAGGAAATGAGAAAAGCTGGTGAAAACCTCTGCAAAAAAAGTACAAAAAGTGTACTGTATCCTAAAGATCCCAAGTAAGGCAAAAATCCAGTTAGGTGATCTTCAGCTTTTTAAATTGCAAATATTTTGCACCTAATCAGCTAAATGAAACTGTCTTTTTTTTTTTTTTTTTAAAGCAAAATGTTTTTATAAGTATTTTTGCCCCTGAATTCTTTGAGTGGGCAGTTTTCACAGTGCCACAAAGCTGCAAAGTCTGTGGGTACTTTTTACTGCAAAATTTTGGCACGTGTTCAAAGAGGAAAATCACCTGCACTGTTTCAGACCCAGCCCCTGGAAATGCTTGTCACTGTACAAGGGGAAGTGAGCCCTTGGACCGTAGCCAGAAACTGACTTCGGCAGGCGAGCCACTTGGGCTAGGCACAGCACTAGACCAGATTCTAGGCAAGGTTTAGCAGAAGACAAGACGGACAAAGCAGACAAAGTTAGACAAAATGAGGCAGACATGGCAGACAGGGCTCATGAGACTAGGCAAGATAGAACTAAGCAAGGCAACAAGGCTAGCAAGACAGGGCAAGAATTGGAGTCAAGGTTGGGCAGCTGGAACTTGGCAAGGCAGGAACATAGAATCAAGGCAAAACATGGCTGGAACTTTGGCAAGGCAGAACTTGGAGTCAAGGCAAGGCACGGGTGGAACTTGGCACAGTAGAAACTTGAAGTCAAGGCTGGAGTGGAACTCGGAGACACGCTAGAATGGAATTTGAAGACACAAGGCAGGACTTGAAACAAGGCAGTACCTGGAACTGGAAAAAGGCAAGACTAAGACACACGAGAAGAGCTGAAGAAGATTTGTTGGAAAGGTGCTGGGAGAAGGCCTGGGCCTTCCTTAAAAATACACCCAGGCCCATGATGTTACTCCTGGCGCGCCAGCTCGGACTCCTGCCACTGGCCCTATAAACTGTGGGCTGCAGTGCGTGCGCACGCCCTAGGAGGCCAGCACGCAACTGAGGAGGCTGGGAGGACGCCTTCCCTTGGAGCACCACTGAAGTGGTAAGAGCGACAAGGGGATGGGGTAGGAGTCATGGCAGGGCCATGACAATGCCTCTGCACACTAGATTGGAAATTTTGAAACAGCCAGTTTCCAGGGACAAAATTCTATTTCGCATGCAGGATTGACTCTGAACATTGCTCTCTTTAAGACAAGACAAGACAAGAAATAGACAGAGGACTTTGGTCAGTGCAGTAGCAGCAGAACACTTTTGTGTTGGGTGGAGGGGATCCAAGCTCCATCCGCAACCCCCAGTTCTGACCCCTCTCCCAGCTCTGCCTGGCCCTACCCTGCCCCAATGATTTTAACATCATACACAGAACACAGGCCCTCACCAAATAAAAAATAAATGTCTTTCTCCCCAACCCCACACTCTAATTCTCCACTGATCTCACATTTTTCACTAGCTCCCTCTTTTCTCCCCTCTCCGCCCTTCTTCCCCCCCCCCCCCCCCCCCCCATGCCTAGTATCACCGCTCTCTCCTCCTCCCCAGGTCCAGTATCCACTTCCTTTTTCTTCCACCACACAAGTTACATCCAGCATCCTCTCTGTCTCTCTGTCACCCTCTACCCCCCTATGTCCAACATCTCCTCTCTGTTCCCTACCCATCATAGACCAGCATCTCCCTCCCTCCCTGCCACAGCTCCTCCTGCTCTATACCTTTATCACCAGGCAATAGACACATAGCATTGCCACAGTGGTAGCAGACTAAGCAGAGACTAGACAGGAACGTACATGGCCAGGCCCATAATGAAACATCTCTCAGCCCCGAGTGGTAGAACCCCCTGTGATGCATCTCATCTTTCTGACATACACTTCCTTTGGGGGGAGTGGCGGGACACATCAAAGAATTCTACCACTCAGGTCCAGAAGAGGTTCTGCACAGGGCTCAGCCATGCACATTCCCATCTAGTCTTCGCTATACTATTGTAGGCTGTATCTTGGCCAATTGCCTGATGATAAAGATAAAGAGCAGGAGGAACTGCGGCAAGGAGGGAGGGAGAGAGGTGCTGGATCCGGAGGGAGCAAGTGGCAGACAATGCCGAATTGTGTGCTCATATTTTTGGGGTGCCATGGCACCTATGGCTCCCCCGTTCTGAAACCTATAAGACAGTAAATATCTATTTGCTGTAGGATCATTAAAGACCATCATTTCCTTCACTGACTTAAGAACATATGAATAGGCATACTGGGTCAGACCAATGGTTCACCTAGCCCAGTATCCTGCTTCCAACAGTGGCCAATTCAGGTCACAAGTACCTGGTAGAAACCCAAATAGCAGCAACTGTCCATGCTACCAATCCCAGGGCAAGCAGTAGCTTCCCCCATGTACGTATATCTCAATAATACTTCTTAAAGCAGAGTATTACATAGATTTGTAAATACATTCAGTTGTCTGTTCTCTACCTCTCCTGCTTCATCTTTTGGACTTACTTATCACTAATTCTCCCCTCTTGTCTGTTTTTTTATATTTCATTTCATATATTTTTACTTTTGGGGGGACTATATGGTAATACTACCGTCCAAAAATGTGGGTTACATTTTTGCATTTATATTTTTGGTGGGGTTATGGTTATGATGATGGAATGTAAGGGTTGAATTGTTGTTTTAGACATTCTTTTATATTGTAAACTGCTTTGAGTGACTGCTTTGAGTGACCAGGACAGGTTTAAATAAATAAATAGTGCACATTTTTTAATTAGGATCTCATGATTTTAAAATGCTTCTTCCCTGGGAACTTTCTTGTTGTCTTGTGATATACTACTTCATTTTTCACATCTAACACTAGGGGTTCTGATGTAGAGGCAGCAGTGCACACGGTATTTATACTTTACATGTATCAGGATGTAAAGGATGTATCAGGAAAGGGGAGGTCTGATGATTATCAGTCCAGTAGCACCCCTGGTTTACTTGGACTTAAAATTGCAATTTACCTTTTCTTACAGTCACCATGGGTCAACTCAAAACCTAACTAATTAGAGTCATAAGGCTTAACCATTAACACTCTTTTCAACAGATCATTGGTATCAGATTCACTATAATCTGCATTTCTTGACAAAATAATTTGACGGTGAAGTTCCTTGCCTTTTCACCCAGCAGGACAGTAGCTTTCCTAGGAGGATACAGTAAGAGATAGTTTGTGGTGTGAATGGGAGTAGTGAGAGACAGAGTGAAAAAACAGGAAAGAGAAGAGAAAATTTGTTTTGATTTTTGATCACTGGCCGGGAGGCTCAAATTGAATGGATTTTCAAGTGCTAAAACCATCAGAGTCTAGCAACATGTAAGGTATGTGATTGAGGAGGAGGTTGAGAGAAGAAAAGAGGCTAGGGGCGGGGAGGGGGGTAGAAAACGTCGATGTGAGAATCCAGCTAACTTCTTTACTATTACTCCTTTCAGTCTTTCTCTTGTCTCCCAACGAAGGGAGGGACATTTTCAAAAGAAACATCCAAGTTGCGATTTGGACGGCCTTGCAAAATGGCAAAATTCAGGGGCGAGGAAACCCATATTTTTGAAACAAGATGGACGTCCATCTTTCGTTTTGAAAATACCGTCAGAGACATCCAAATCCTTAAATTTGGACGTCCCTAGATTTGGACATCCCTAGACATGGACGTTTCTGACTTTCAGCAATTTTCGAAACCAAAGATGTCCATGTCAAAAACGTCCAAATGCAAGCCATTTGGGCATGGGAGGAGCCAGCATTTGTAGTGCACTGGTCCCCCTGACATGCCAGGACACCAACCGGGCACCCTAGGGGGCACTGCAGTGCAGTTCATAAAATGATCCCAGGAACATAGCTCACTTACCTTGTGTGCTGAGCCCCTAAAACCCACTACCCACAACTATATACCACTACCATAGCCCTTACGGGTGAAGGGGGGTACCTATATATGGGTACAGTGGGTTTGTGGTGGGTTCTGGAGAGCTCGCTGTTTCCTCCACAAATGTAATAGGTAGGGGGGTATGGGCCTGGGTCCGCCTGTCTGAAGTGCACTGCAGTACCCACTAAAACTGCTCCTCGGACCTGCATGCGCTGTCATGGACCTGAGTATGACATCTGAGGCTGGTATAGAGGATGGCACGACATATTTTTAAACATGTTTTTTGAGGGTGGAAGGGGGTTAGTGACCACTGGGGGAGTAACAGGAGGTCATCCTCGATTCTTTTCGGTGGTCATCTGGTCATTTCTGGCACCTTTTTGTGCCTTATTCGTTAAAAAAACACGTCCGGGTGAAAACGTCCAAGTGTTTATCAGGGACGTCCTTGTTTTTTTCAATTATGGGTCAAAGACGTCCAAGTGTTAGGCACGCTCAAGTCCCGCCTTCGCTACACCTCCGACACGCCCCCTTGAACTTTGGATGTCCTTGCGACGGACTGCAGTTAGAGACGTCCAAAATTGGGTTTCGAATTCGATTATACCGATTTGGACGTCTCTGGGAGAAGGACGTCCATCTTCCATTTTATATGGACGTCCTTCTCTTTAGAAAATTAGCCCAATAAAGGCTCATTTTCAAAGCACATAGACTTACAAAGTTACATACGTAACTTATGGAACTTTGTAAGTCTAAGTGCTTTGAAAATACTTCTCTATAGTAACATAGTAGATGATGGCAGTTAAAGACCTGAACAGTCCATCCAGTCTGCCCCACAAGATAAACTCATAGCATAAGAGTATGATGTGATACTACATATGTGTATACTTGATCTTGATTTGTCCTTGCCATTTTCAGAGCACAGACTGTAGAAGTCTGCCTGGCACTGTCCTTGTTTTCCAGCTTCTGAAGTTCTCATTTAAGCCCCACTCCAGCCCATCCAAATCTGTCCATCTACAGGGCACAGATCATAGAAGTCTGTCCAGCACTGGCTTATCTGTTCAGCCACAATCAGGGTACAGACCGTAGAAGCCTACCCAGCACTGGCTTTACTTTCCAATTACTGGTGTTGCTATCTAATCACCACTAATCTTGTTTGGTTCCATGCCTTCCATACAGGATTCATTTGTGTTTATCCCACATATTTTTGAATTCTGTTATCGTTTTCATCTCCATCACCTCTGGCGGGAGGACATTCCAGGTATCTACCACCCTTTCCGTGAAAAAGTACTTCCTGACAATATTCCTGAGTTGGCCCCCCTGCAACCTCAATTCATTTCTTCTAGTTCTACCAACTTCCCGTGTTTGGAAAAGGTTTGTTTGTAGAATATTTGAATGTCTGTATCATATCACCCCTGCCCTCCTTTCCTCCAGGGTATACATATTCAGGTCCTCAGGTCTCTCCTCATACGCCTTGTGGCACAAACCCCATACCATTTTTATCACTTTTCTCTGAACCACTTCAAGTCTTTTTACATCCTTAGCAAGATACGGCCTCTAAAACTGAACACAATACTCTAAGTGAGGCCTCACCAATGACTGGTATAGGGGCATCAGAACCTCCTTTCTTTTGCTGGTTATACACCTCTCTATGTAGCTTAGCATCCTTTTGGCCATGGCCACTGCCTTGTTGCATTGTTTCTTCACCTTGTGATCCTCAGACATCATCACACCAAGGTCCCTCTCCTGAGCTGTGCTTAACAATCTCTCTCCTCCTATCTGGTACATCTCCTTTGGATTTCTACACCCCAAGTGCCTTACTCTGCACTTCTTGGCATTACATTTTAACTATCTACTACTAATAGGGGAAAAGGATTAACTATGAGTACTAATTACATACAAATAATCCAAAGGTACTCCAACTCAAATAAATATCATTCTTTAATGAAAAATAACTGCGCAATTATAATCCACACACACCAAATGGTCCAAAGGAACTCTGCATATCAAACCTCTCACACCATCAACCATACACAGCCATCCAACCTCATTATCCACATAATCATTATATCATCTGCAAATATATAGCTTCATAAGATGCTGTTAATACATATCAAATGAACTTACTCTCTGTATCTATCATTAACTGCAATACATTAAAAATATATGTATGCAGCTACAAACAAAATCAATGTGTTAAAGTTAGAGTCAATCTATTAAAGTTCATATCAGAAGCTCATAACAGGCAAACAGCAAATTCCCACTAAACGGGATTCAACTATTACAGTCCATATATTGAATGGGTGCAGTGCCAGATTTGAAAACAGCTTCCCTCGGAGCCACTTTACATAATCATTCTGATCATGCTAGCTTCCTCTAGTTCCTCGTTCGTACATTTGAACGCTTTCAGATGTACAGGATTCGGGCTGTGGTCCGGGTGAGTCTTGCCGTTTTGGGCTTCCTAGAGGGCTAGCAGTCAATAGTTGAATTAAATGTTTGGTATATTTAATGAGATAAATTCATTTGTTTATTGTATATGAAGAGTAGGCGATATGATTGTGCTTCATTTATTGCAGAAGTTTTATCGTGTTCCTCCTGATGAAGTGAACAACGAAATGCGGTCTTGCATAGAGGAACAAGGAACTAGAGGAAGCTAGCATGATCGGAATGATTATGTAAAGTGGCTCCGAGGGAAGCTGTTTTCAAATCTGGCACTGCACCCATTCAATATATGGACTGTAATAGTTGAATCCCGTTTAGTGGGAATTTGCTGTTTGCCTGTTATGAGCTTCTGATATGAACTTTAATAGATTGACTCTAACTTTAACACATTGATTTTGTTTGTAGCTGCATACATATATTTTTAATGTATTGCAGTTAATGATAGATACAGAGAGTAAGTTCATTTGATATGTATTAACAGCATCTTATGAAGCTATATAATTGCAGATGATATAATGATTATGTGGATGAGGTTGGATGGCTGTGAGAGGTTTGATATGCAGAGTTCCTTTGGACCATTTGGTGTGTGTGGATTATAATTGCGCAGTTATTTTTCATTAAAGAATGATATTTATTTGAGTTGGAGTACCTTTGGATTATTTGTATTAAATTTTAACTGCAATAATTAAAGTACATTCAAAATATACAAATTTCTACTTAAAATTATATTAAATACTATCATTCACACTAAAACTCATTAATTTAATCAGTCCCACTCCCACTATATATTCTTGCTACTATGAAGTTTTGACAACATTAATTATTTTTTAAGAAGTGCTCAGTTCACACTTCAGTCAATAATCAAGTGACAAAGACTAGCTGAGACAAGAACCATCTTTGCACCACTTGTGTTCTTATTCATATCTGGCATAAACACATGAAGTTTCACATGGGTATTATAATGTTGATTAATGGATAAGACCTTTGTGGACTGAGAATAATTGTGAATCTGCGAGGACTCTGACTCTGACAGCGACTAGGCTCTAAAGATCACGTGCATGGCACTCAAGATAAGTAGTGAGCTTAGCATTGATTGATATCATGTCATGCATCATAAACCAACATAATCCATCCGAATCCCCTCCACTACTCTCATCAAATATTCTACATACACTATGTATGTAGAATATTTGATGAAAGTAGTGGAGGGGATTTGGGCAGATTATGTTGGTTTATGTTGCACTGCACATTGATAACATGTAGAATGTTTTATATTTTGCTTTATTTTGTTATTATGCTTTGAACCTCTCATATTGCAACTCATTTTGGGAGTACATTTGTAGGCAACATTTGTTAGTAACACCACTTGATAAATGCACACTGGGGATATTAATGTGCATGCATATGAATAAGAACACAAGAGGTGCAATGATGGTTCTTGACTCTGTCACTTGATTATTGACTGACATGTGACCTGAGCACCTCTTAAAAATAATTACAGTTGTCAAAAATTCATAGTAGCAAGAATATATAGTGGGAGTGGGACTGATATTAATTCAATCAACTAAAACTCATTTAGTGTGAATGACAGTATTTCATATAACTTTAAGTAGAAATTTCTTTATTTTCAATGTACTTTAATTATTGCAATATATTTTGGAGTACAATATTATATAGTTTTTCCTAAATATTGGTGTGTATTAAATTTTAACTGCCACCTTTGACCATTCTTCTAGTTTTTGGAGATCTCTTCTCATGGTTTGTACTCCGTCTGGGGTATCCACTCTATTGGCTATCTTCGTATCATCCACAAAAAGGCATACTTCTAACCTTTCAGCAATGTCTCTCACAAATATATTAAACAGAATTGATCCCAGAGGCACTCCACTGCTCACTTTCCTTTCCTCTGAGCAGATTCCAACCAGTTTCCAATCCAAGGTTGATAAGCCTTTGTCATTGAAATGAAAATATTTAAGAACTGAAAGCTGCTTGGGCTGGCATGATGGACCAATGGTAGTGTTCAGTATAGGAGTCTTGGCTTTAACTCTTGGACCTGACTCCTGCTCCTTGGGCTGACAGGGGCTGGGAATGCTGCAGGGGCACTGAACACAACTAGGGTTACCATACAGCTCCAGATCTGTGGGGAGCGGTTGAGCCCACTGCAAGCTGGGACCAGTGCCATAATCAGGCATGAGATTTGGGGTGGGGGAGGCAATGGCTAACATGGTTGGGCATTAGGCTCCTCATTTGCTCTGCCTTACTCCCTCATTAAAATGACAATTTTAAAGAAGCTTGGTTGACGGGATCCCCAAACCTTGCCAACTGAAGAAATGTGAAGCCACTTCCTATCTGTAAAGCTTAGCTATCAACAGCAGCACATTAGCTGCCGACACCAGGAGCATGCTCAGTTCCACGCATGAACTGAGCATGTACGAAACTAGGTATGCATGTGGAGCCAGTATCAGCAGCTCAACATGCCACTGCTGACTACTGAGCTTTACATTTCTTCAGATGGCAGGGCTAAGGGATCCCTACCAGTAGGTTTACCATATTTGCAGAGACAAAAAAGAGGACAGAAAAAAATAAAAATGGTTGCTACCTTTGCTAAAGAAATATTTAATCATAGACTTTAGTAATGAACACACATCAACTTACTTGCAGTACAGCAGAAGACAATCTACTTCTCAAGAACTTCTGGATTTGGAGGAAGTGACATCACTGACCAGGATGGCAGCTTAATAGCGTGGCTCCGCTGGGGCTAATAGACATTAAAGCAATTCCCGAGATTTTGCCAAGCACGCCGAGGTCAGAGTGGTGGGGGAGAGGTCCCAGAGTCATGGTGCCGAAAAAGAGTTTGGAAAGATTCTGATACATGGCGGAACAGAGTGAGAAATCAAAACTGGAGCCTGCGGGGCCAGGGCTGAAGTGGGGGGCGCACAAGAAAAGGGAAAAAGAGCAGCACTCACTCACCTTATGCACATGTTTATTGTGCTTAGAAAAGCTGCATAAACAAAACCCTACACCACAGATATGGGAGGATCTTAAAACAGTGAGAGGAGAAATTGCGCAATTGCAGATGGCGGAAGTTGATTTTATGAGAACCAAGCTCAAGCAGCAATATTTTGAGTTTGCCAATAAATCAAGTGCAATGCTGGCCCATTATCTACGGACTAAGAGAGTGAGATCTCTTATTCAAAAGATGAGGGATGGTAGGGGAGGCTGGCATTATGCTGATTCTGAAATTGCAAAATGCTTTTTGAAATACTACTAAGATTTATACAGTGCTCCTGAGGGTGAATCAGCTATAGATATAGCTCACTATTTGGAACATGTTCCATTAAAATGACTGAATGACTCCGAAAGAGCTCAGCTTGGGGAACGTATTAGATTAGGGGAGGTGCAAGGGGTGATAAAAAGGCTCTCAAATGGTAAGGCTCCAGGGTTAGACAGATATTCGCAGGGCCGTGCCTAGGGTCTCTGGCGCCCCCCTGCAGACTATCAGTTGGCGCCCCCCCCCCCCCCCCGTGAAAATGATCGCTCACCACTTGCCACACTGAAAGGAATTGTCAGCAATATTCTTAGAAACTAATTGCTATACATTGCAAAATAAGATAGCAGATGTAAATTCTCAAAGTGGACATATTCCAAACGCTAAAATGAAAATAAAATAATTTTTTTCTACCTTTGTTGTCTGGTGACTTTCTTTTTTCAATCATGCTGGTCCAGTATCTGATTCTGCTGCTATATGTCCTCTTAACTCCATTTCCAGGGCTTCCTTTCCATTTATTTCTTTACTTTTCTCCTTTCTTCTTCATTTCTTGCTCTATATCCATTTCCAGCAATTTCTCCTCTCTCCCTGGGTCCTGCCCTCCCATCCATGTCCATTCTTGTCCCTCTCTGCCCTTCCCTCCTCCATCCATACCCAGCAATCCTCCTCTCTCCCCTCCCCTCCATTTCCAGAAATTTGTCCTCTCCCTGGGCCCCCATGTCCATCCTTGTCCCTCTCTGCCCTTCCCTCCTCCATCCATAGCCAGCAATCCTCTCTCCCCTCCCCTTCCCTTCCAGCAATTTGTCCTCTCCCTGGGCCCTGCCCTCCCATCCATGCCTCTCTGCCCTTCCCTCCGCACCCTGGGGCCTTTAAATCTTTTACTTCCGGTCGCAGCAGCGTCAGTGAAAGCGGAGCGCTGCCGACGTCTCCCTTCCCTTTGCGCTCTTGGTTCCCTCAGTGTCCGCCTTCTTCTGACGTCAGAAGAAGGCGGGACACTGAGGGAACCAACGAGTGCAAGGGAAGGGAGACGTCGGCAGCAGTGGCGTAGCTAGGGTAGTTGACACCCGGGGCCCGTCATTGTTTAACACCCCCCCCCCCCCCAATCCAGTACTAGGCATACCGAGAATACAAAACACTCACGACCTATAGAGCAATTTTACCATACCATAAGCAGTCATTTCTACAAGTTACACAAGGAAAAGGAAAGCATCTTAAACACTACAGTGAGCACTAGAACATCAATTCACCTATTGTAAAACGAAACCAGACAGAATAGTACAGATCGTAGATCCTGCACAGTCAATGCCAACTGAAAGCCATGTCTTTTTCAAACACAGATACACCCTAATCCACCATAGGATAAGTAATCATAAACTTTCTATTTAGACAAAAATTAAACTGAACCCCCGATGCCAGACTCTGCATACAATGCAACACCACAGAAACAGAAAATGTCCCCTAGTACTGTGCAAAATATAAAGACAGCAGATGTAAATTTGAAAAAACTAACAAATACCAATCACCACTTTACAAATTAACAAATAGAAATAAAACAAATACAGAAAATAAAATAATACCATTTTATTGGACTAATACATTTAGCTTCCAGAGGCCAAAATCTCCTTCCTCAGGTCAATACAGTATAGTGCTGTTACAGTATCCTATCCTGATCTGAGGAAGGGGGTTTTGTTCTCTGAAAGTTAAGTCAAAATGTATTAATATTAGTCCAATAAAAAGATTACCTTATTTACATGTTCTATTTATAAACATTTATTAACACAGCTAAAATACTATATCCTAAAGCAAAATAATAAAAATATATATTTACAGTTTGTTGTCTTTGGTTTCTGCTTTCCTTATCTTCTTTTCACCGTCTTCCTTCCATCCAGCATCTGTCTTCGCTCTCTCTCTGCTCTCAAGTGTCTGCCCTCTCTAATGTCCCTTCCATCCACATCTGCCCTCTATTTCTGCTCCTTCCATCCACCATCTGCCCCAGTCTGCCATCTCTCTCTCCCCCTTCCATCCACCATCTGCCCTCTCTCTCTGCTTTCCCTCTAGCATTTGCCCTCTATCTCTGCCCCCTTCCATCCACTGTCTGCTCTTTCACTCCCTTCTATCCACTGTCTGCCCTTTCTCTCTGCTCCTTCGATTCACCATTTGCCCTCTCTCTTTCCCCCTCCCATCCATTCAGGGTCTGCCCTCCCTCCCCATTCCATCCAGGATCTATCCCCCCTCTCTCACTGCCCCCTCTTTTCGGCTCCCAGTTCCCACCTGCGGCTGCCCCTAGTTCCAGATCCATTGATTCTCCCATCCACCCCTGCCCCAGGCATGACCCCATTCTCCCTCCTGCTCACTTTCAGACCCCAGTTCCAGCTCCATGCCCCTTCTCCCATCTGTCTACCACCCAGTCCCTTCTGCCCATCCGAGTCCCCCTCACCCCATCTGTCTCCCACCCAGTCCCTTCTGCTATCCAAGTGCCCCCACCCTCACCCCATCATCTGTCTCCCACCCAGTCCCTTCTGCCCATCCGAGTCCCCCTCACCCCATCTGTCTCCCACCCAGTCCCTTCTGCTATCCAAGTGCCCCCACCCTCACCCCATCATCTGTCTCCCACCCAGTCCCTTCTGCCCATCCGAGTCCCCCTCACCCCATCTGTCTCCCACCCAGTCCCTTCTGCTATCCAAGTGCCCCCCACCCTCACCCCATCTGTCTCCCACCCAGTCCCTTCTGCCCATCCGAGTCCCCCTCACCCCATCTGGCTCCCACCCAGTCCCTTCTGCTATCCAAGTGCCCCCCACCCTCACCCCATCTGTCTCCCACCCAGTCCCTTCTGCCCATCCGAGTCCCCCTCACCCCATCTGTCTCCACCCAGTCCCTTCTGCTATCCAAGTGCCCCCACCCTCACCCCATCTGTCTCCCACCCAGTCCCTTCTGCCCATCCGAGTCCCCCTCACCCCATCTGGCTCCCACCCAGTCCCTTCTGCTATCCAAGTGCCCCGCACCCTCACCCCATCTGTCTCCCACCCAGTCCCTTCTGCCCATCCGAGTCCCCCTCACCCCATCTGGCTCCCACCCAGTCCCTTCTGCTATCCAAGTGCCCCCCACCCTCACCCCATCTGTCTCCCACCCAGTCCCTTCTGCCCATCCGAGTCCCCCTCACCCCATCTGTCTCCCACCCAGTCCCTGGCCTTCTGCCCATCCGAGTCCCCCTCACCCCATCTGTCTCCCACCCAGTCCCTTCTGCTATCCAAGTGCCCCCCACCCTCACCCCATCTGTCTCCCACCCAGTCCCTTCTGCCCATCCGAGTCCCCCTCACCCCATCTGTCTCCCACCCAGTCCCTTCTGCCCATCCGAGTCCCCCTCACCCCATCTGTCTCCCACCCAGTCCCTTCTGCTATCCAAGTGCCCCCCACCCTCACCCCATCTGTCTCCCACCCAGTCCCTTCTGCCCATCCGAGTCCCCCTCACCCCATCTGTCTCCCACCCAGTCCCTTCTGCTATCCAAGTGCCCCCCACCCTCACCCCATCTGTCTCCCACCCAGTCCCTTCTGCCCATCCGAGTCCCCCTCACCCCATCTGTCTCCCACCCAGTCCCTTCTGCTATCCGAGTCCTCCCCCACCTTCACGGTCACCCCATCTGTCCCCCACCCTCACCCTGCCTCGTCTTCTCCCTCCCTGCCACCCGTCTTTAAAAAGAAATTGCCGACGCGATAGCGAGCGCAGCACCTCGTGTGGATAAAAGAAGCGAATCCGATCATCTCATTGGGCCTTCCTTCACTGTCCCGCCCTAGAGGAAATAGGAAGTTGCGTCAGAGGAGGGCGGGACAGTGAGGGAAGGCCCAATGAGATGATCGGATCCGCTTCCTTTACTTCCACACGAGGTGCTGCGCTCGCTATCGCGTCGGCAAATAAATTTAAAGGGCTGGTGCGGGGGGGGGGGGTGCCAGGATGAAGAGCAGCGGGAGCGGCGGCACCCCCCCTTTCTGGTGACACCCGGGGCGACCAAAAGATTTAAAGGCCTCGGCGGGGCGAGGGTAAGCACCGCGGCGGCGCCCTCCAGAGGTGGGCGCCCCCTGCGGCGCTTACCTCGCTTACCGCATCGGCACGGCCCTGGATATTCGGCAAGGGTTTACAAGTGCTTTGTGGAGGAGCTTGGGGACCTGTTGGTATGGGTGGGCAATGGCGCTTTGGAGGGCAATGGGCTTCTGGCATCCATGTCTGAGGCTGGGGTGATGGTTCTGCCTAAACCCGAGAAAGACCCCACCGTCTGTGGCTCATATAGACCTATTTCACTTCTGAATGTGGGCACAAAGATAGTGGCTAAGATCTTAGCTAACAGATTGGCTAGGGTTGCTGAAGTTGATTCATATAGACCAATCCGGGTTTATCCCAAAGAGGCAGGTAGGGGATAACATAAGGCATACTCTCCATTTAATATGGGAGGCGCAAAGATCCTTGCCCAGTACAGCTATCTTGGCCATAGACGCAGAAAAAGCTTTTGATTGAGTCAGCTGGGAGTTCTTGCAGGAGGTAATGAACTGCATGGGCTTTGGGGATAATTTTAGTATTTGGTTAGCAGCCCTATATGCGGCTCTGAAAGCAAGCCTAAATATTAACGGAGGATATACATCTTTCTTCCCAATTGGTAGAGGGACTAGGTAGGGATGTCCCTTGTCACCCCTCCTATTTGCACTGTATATAGAGCCTTTAGCAGAATTGATATGTCACCATCCAGATATTCGGGGTATCATGGTTGGGGGCAAGGAACATCGCATCGCTCTGTTTGTGGATGATGTGCTGCTTTATGTTACAGATCCCAAGCAGACGCTACCTATGGTATTGAGGATCCTTTGGGAATTTGAAAGATATGTTGGATTAAGGGTCAATATGGACAAAGGTGAGCTATTGGGGATTTCCTTAACCCACATGGAGGAAAGTAGATTGAGAGCAATGTTTGATTTTAAATGGGCTAAGAATAGCATTCGGCACTTGGGGATCCAGATCCCCAGGGACCTGGGAAGAGTGTATAGTTTAAACTATGGGAGGATCGTAGATCAAATTCGGGTACAGCTATCCTGATGGAGGGGATTGTGGCTTCCCTGGTGGGGGCGTATGGCAGTAGTGAAGATGAATATGTTGCCTAGATTGCTATTTCTATTTCAATCACTGCCGGTGGCGGTTCCAAGACGGACACTTAAACAATTGCAGGGCTTTCTATCGCAGTTTATTTGAGAAGGCAGACACCCCCGTTTGGCAGGATGGGTACTGTGGGGGGCTTCTGAGCGGGGAGGTAGGGAGGTGCCTAATATTGAATAGTATTATTTTGCTGCTCAACTTCGGATGATTATGGATTGGGAGAGGGTAAAGCAAAGCCAACTAGTCAGGTGGAGCAATCGTATTACCCTCACAGACCAATGAGTTCTTACTTATGGACTACTGAAGGAGTGGGATTGGTACTGGCCGGCATACAAAATCCATTTGTGAGGCATCTGATGGGGTTGTGGGGAGAAGTGCAGAGGAGATGGGGACAGACTGATAGGAAGTCCACACTTACACCTTTGCGATGGGAGCCAAAATTTGGGGCTGGGAGAGAAAATGCCATATTGGCGCGGTGGGAACAAGTAGGTATATTGAGTTTTCAAGATGTTCTGCAGGGAAGGAAGGTGAAGAGCCTGCCCGGGGGGGGGGGGGGGGGCATTTTTTCCTACTTACAAATTCGGCCATTTAGCCATTTAGCTACCATTTAGCTTCCAGGGGGCGTGGGAAGCAGATTTAAACTGTCAATTTTCTGATCAAAATTGGGAAATAATTTGTGGGGAGGTTCAAAAAGCTTTGGTATGTGTATCGGTGCAAGAAAATGCATATAAGGTCCTTACCAGATGGTATTACACACTTGAGAGACTGAATGTCACGATTGTGACTGTTTTCCTTGGCTGTGCTCACCTCGCCCTCTGGTGGCCAGAACCGCTGGCTGCCATAGACTGTCTTGCTGTCTCCCTATACATTCCAGACTTTCTTTCTGGTCCAGTCCAGATATTCTAGCCCTCCAGACTTGGTTTGAAGTTTGGCAGCTAGCCTCACCCTTAGCTGCCTTGAGATTGCTGCAGCTGTGAGCCTCAGCTGCTGATGGGCTTTATTAACCACCTAGAAACTTTCTGCTTGGCCTTAGCAACGCCAAAGATCCAGGTTGGTGTTGGTGCAGTTAGCACTTCTGCCTTGTCTTGCCTTGTTTCTTAGTTAGTGTTCCTAGTCTGTGTTTCTTGCCTGTTTGAGTCTCCTGACTCCTGTCTTGAATCCAGCCCTGATTGCTCCTTTCCTGTCTGCTTTTGGCTTCCTTTCCCTGTTGTTTGTGTACCTTATATCCTGCCTGTTTGAGACCCTGTATCTTCTATCCTGTTCTAACCAAGCTTGTGTTTGTATCCTGCCTGTTTGAGACCTTGTATCTTCTATTCTGTTCTAGTCAAGCTTGTGTATGTATCCCTGTCTGTTGGAGACCCTGTATCTTGAATCCTGTTCTAGCCAAGCTTGTATATGTATCCCTGTCTGTTGGAGACCCTGTAGCTTGAACCCTGTCTAGTCTAGCTTGTTTCTCCTCTCAGTCCAGTAAGTCCTGCTGGCTGCCCGCACCTAGGGGCTCAACCCCTAGGGAACGGCGGTCAAGCGCAGGTGAAGTCCTGTTCCAGTCACGCTAGTTACTGATTCCTGCTTGTGTTTCCTGATTCTGGTCCCTGCCAAACTAAGTCCATTCCGGTTCTGCTTATTTCTGCCTCACCTGCCTACAGCTTCTACTCCAGTCCTGGTTGAAGGGTTTTGCCTGCTGCTGCCGCTCCTCGTCAGTGCTCACGATTCCAGACTATCCTTGAGAACCTGACACTGAAGCGGATGTACCCTGGTACATCAGATCTGTGTTGGAGGTGTAAATCTCAACTGGGTTCATTTCTACACATATGGTGGACCTGCCCCTGAGTGGTTCCCTTCTGGCAGGCTGTTATGAAAGCATTAGTAATTCTGATTGAAATTTTTAGTGTGCAATCCCTCGGTGTGCCTCTTGGGCTTACATAATGAGAGAGTTTCTTGGGAGAAGAGCAAACTGATGCGGTGGGGGCTGGCAGCAGCCAAGTGCCTCATAGCATAAAATTGGAAGAAAACAGACCCCCCCCCCCCCCCCGACACTGAGTGATTGGAAATGCAAATTGGGTCGGTTAATACAAATGGAACGCTTTACGGCATACCGCAGGGAAGGACATCTACGACATAAAGGGGGTGGGCTCGATTCCAACAGCGTTTAGCACACATTTAGGATGGCGGGGATTCAGAGGAGAAATGTGGGCTTGTAGGGGACAGGAGGGGGGCAGGGGAAGGGAGCTTCTCCCAAAGAACCATGGGGCATTCCCAAGATATGAAAGAATTGGATTTGGATGGGGGGTTGGGGGAGGGGGTACTGCATAATGATAACGCAAACTTTATTTGGGTAAAGGACAATGCTACCAGGACCACTGATAATAAGATTAATGCAGAGGAGTATATATAGATGATAACATAGAGGGGTATAATCAAACTGGGCGCCCATCTTTAAGGGTGCCCATCTCTAAGGACGTCCCAGCGAAGGGGCGGGGCATCCTGTATTATTGAAATAAGATGAGCGTCCATCTTTCGTTTCGATAATATGGTCGGGGATGGCCAAATCTGAACATTTAGGTCGACCTAAATGTTGAGATCGCCGACCTTAGAGATGGGCGACCTCGGTTTTCTCCGATAATGGAAACCGAGGATGCCCATCTCAAAAATGACCAAATCCAAGCCATTTGGTCATGGGAGGAGCCAGCATTCCTAGTGCATTGGTCCCCCTCACATGCCAGGACACCAACCGGGCACCCTAGGGTGCACTGCAGTGGACTTCAAAAATTGTTCCCAGGTGCATAGCTCCCTTACCTTGTGTGCTGAGCCCACCAACCCCCCCCCCCCCAAACCCACTCCCCACAACTGTACACCACATAGCCCTTAGAGATGAAGGGGGGCATCTAGATGTGGGTATAGTGGGTTTGTGGTGGGTTTTGGAGGGCTCCCATTTACCACCACAAGTGTAACAGGTAGGGGGGGTGGGCCTGAGTCCGCCTGTCTGAAGTGCACTGCACCCACTAAAAACTGTTCCAGGGACCTGCATACTGCTGTGATGGAGCTGGGTATGACATTTGAGGCTGGCATAGAGGCTGGAAAAAAATGTGTTTTATTTTTTTTTTTGGGTGGGAGGGGGTTGGTGACCACTGGGGGAGTAAGGGGAGGTGATCCCCGATTCCCTCCGGTGGTCATCTGGTCAGTTTGGGCACCTTTTCAAGGCTTGGTCTTGAAAAAAAAGGGACCAAGTCGGCCAAATGCTCGTCAGGGACGCCCTTTTTTTCCCATTATTGGCTGAGGACGCCCATCTCTTAACCACGCCCCCGTCCCGCTTTCGGTGCACTGCCGACACGCTGCCTTGAACTTTGCGATGGAAAGCAGTTGAGGACACCCAAAATCGGCTTTCGATTATGCCGATTTGGGCGACCTTAGGAGAAGGACGCCCATCTCCCGATTTGTGTTGGAAGATGGGCGCCCTTCTCTTTCGAAAATGTGCTGGATAGTAACATAGTAGATGATGGCAGAAAAAGACCTGCACGGTCCATCCAGTCTGCCCAACAAGATAAACTCATATGTGCTACTTTTTGTGTATACCTGACCTTGATTTGTTTCTGCCATTTTCAGGGCACAGACCGTAGAAGTCTGCCCAGCACTAGCCCCGCCTCCCAACCACTAGCCCTGCCTCCCACCACCGGCTCTGCCACCCAATCTCCGCTAAGCTTCTGAGGATCCATTCCTTCTGAACAGGATTCCTTTATGTTTATCCCATGCATGTTTGAATTCCGTTACCGTTTTCATCTCCACCACCTCCCGCGGGAGGGCATTCCAAGTATCCACCACTCTCTCTGTGAAAAAATACTTCCTGACATTTTTTTGTCTGCCCCCCTTCAATCTCATTTCATGTCCTCTATTTCTACCACCTTCCCATCTCCGGAAAAGGTTCGTTTGCGGATTAATACCTTTCAAATATTTTAACATCTGTATCATATCACCCCTGTTTCTCATTTCCTCCAGGGTATACATGTTCAGGTCAGCAAATCTCTCCTCATACGTCTTGTAACGCAAATCCCATACCATTCTCATAGCTTTTCTTTGCACCGCTTCAATTCTTTTTACATCCTTAGCAAGATACAACCTCCAAAAACAGGAGTGGCCTAGTGGTTAGGGTGGTGGACTTTGGTCCTGAGGAACTGAGTTCAATTCCCACCAGGCACAGGCAGCTCCTTGTGACTCTGGGCAAGTCACTTAACCCTCCATTGCCCCATGTAAGCCGCATTGAGCCTGCCATGAGTGGGAAAGCGCGGGGTACAAATGTAACAAAAAAAAAAAAGTATGTACATGATGTACTAATTCAGTAACTGTTTGCCCCTGCGTGGGCTAGAGTGGGAAAGTTGGCTGTTACAAAACTACAATAAAAACATTTAAAGATAAAAAAAAATGAACTTCTGGATTTGAGTTTGACTGAGTCTGAGCCCAAGCGTACTAATCAGAAGAGCGCACACTCCTCAACAACTTTGGCTGGCTTCTGAGATACATGTGAAAGTATTTGCATAACATAGGCTTAAAGTTGTGCTGCACAAACAAAATTCCTTTGACAGCTTCAACCAGCAGAGGAACAGAGAGGAGATCAGCAATGCCTGCCTCTCTCTTTAGCACTCCCATTGACTAATAGGCCAGAGACGGTTTCTCTCATTATGTGGACAGGTGTGTTGGTCATAGGCGTAAAAGAAAAAGAGGACATTTCCCTAAAAATTAAAAATCCTGGTGGACATATCTGAAGAAGTCCAAAAAGAGGACATGTCATTTACTATGTTACTATGTCCTCTTAAAAGAGGACATAGTAACATAGTAAATGACAGCAGATAAAGACCTGTACGGTCCATCCAGTCTGCCCAACAAGATTAACTCATTTTACATGGTATGTGATACTTTATATGTATACCCGAGTTTCAGGGCCGGTCTTAGCAAGTGTAGGGCCCTGTGCAGACCAATTTGAAGGGGCCCATCCTAGTCCTACCCCACCCTAGCTCCACCCCTCCGAGCTCCAGGGCCCCCTCACCCTGAGCTCCAGGGCCGCCATCCCTACCTCTGAGCTCCCTCCGAGCTCCAGGACCATCCCCCTCCCTCTGAGCTCCAGGCCCCCCCTCCCTCTCTCCCTTCGAGTTCCAAGGACCTCCCTCCAAGCTCCAAGACCCGCCTCCCTCCCTCCAAGCTCCAAGGCCCCCCTCCCTTCGAGGCCTCCCGCCCTCACTCCGAATTTTAAAAATCATCTTACCTAGTCGGGTTACAGCAGCAGGCAGCAGCAGTGAAAAGCATGCGAGCTCGGCGCTTCAGGAGCCTTCCTTTCTCTCTCTCAGCTCTGGTCCTGAATCCCGCCCTCATTTCCTTTTTCCGCAAGGGCGGGAGGGCGGGACTAGAGCTGAGAGAGGGAAGGGAAGGCTCCTGAAGCGCCGAGCAGCTCGCACACTTTTCACTGCTGCCGCCTGCCGCCGTAACCCCGACGAGGTAACTTAGATGACTTTTAAAATTCAGAGGGAGGGGGACTGGAACTCGGGTGGTTGGGACGGAGTTCAGGCGTGCTGCGCGGGACCCCCTTGAGCGCAAGGCCCTATGCAGTCACCTCGGTCGCCTCGCCCTAAGACCGGCCCTGCTGAGTTTGATTTGTCCTTGCCTTTCTCAGGGCACAAACCGTAGAAGTCTGCCCAGTACTGTTCTTGTACTAAGTTCTGAAGCTAACATCGAAGCCCCTTAAAATTTACACTCCAGCCCACCCCTATCTATTCAGTCACGATCAGGACGTAGACCGTAGAAGTCTGCTCAGCATCGATTTTGTTTCCCAATTACCGGTATTTTCCACCTAATCTCCACTAATATTCCGTGGATCCATTCCTTCAAAACAGGATTCCTTTGTGTTTATCCCACACATGTTTGAATTCCATTACCATATTCATCTCCACCACCTCTCGTGGGAGGGCATTCCACATATCCACCACCCTCTCTGTGAAAAAATACTTCCTGACATTAGTCCTGAGTCTGCCCCCCTTCAACCTCAATTCATGTCCTCTAGTTCTACCGCCTTCTTGTCTCCAGAAAAGGTTAGTTTGCGGATTAATACCTTTCAAATATTTGAACGTCTGTATCATATCACCCCTGTTTCTCCTTTCCTCCAAGGTAAGGAGGATGTGTTTAAAAATGTTTTCAAAATGTCAATAATGTAAGAATAGAGCAAATTGCAACTGGCAATGTATTCCAAAGTGCTGGTCCAGAATCCATAAACATTGTTTCCCAATAAATATCTAATCTTCTAATAGAGGGGCCCACCTTTCTGAGTCAGTCCAGGCTTCTTGGACCATCAATCTTGGAGATAGTCAGTACACATGAATGGGATGTATTAGTGAATGGGTGGAGAAAACTTGATTGCTCGTCTGGTCATGGAAGTGAGTGTATAGCACTTTTGGACTTCCCATTACATAAGTACATAAGTGTTGCCATACTGGGACAGACCAAAGGTCCATCTAGCCCAGCATCCTGTTTCCAACAGTGGCCAATCCAGGTCACAAATACCTGGCAAGGTCCCAAAAAAGTACAAAACATTTTATGCTGCTTATCCCAGAAATAGTGGATTTTCTCCAAGTCCAATTTAATAATGGTCTATGGACTTTTCCTTTAGGAAGCCATCCAAAACCTTTTTTAAACTCTACTAAGCTAACCGCCTTTACCACATTTTCTGGCAACGAATTCCAGTGTTGAATTACACGTTGAGTGAAGAAATATTTTCTCCGATTTGTTTTAAATTTACTACTTTGTAGCTTCATCGCATGCCCCCTAGTCCTAGTATTTTTGGACAGCGTAAACATAGTAACTAACATATGGTAACCCTACCTACCAGCTACATAGATACTGTGCCTGGCTGCTGGATGGGCCCAGTCAGCCCAGGCCCACCCATGGCTATGCCTCTGGATGGGACTTATAAAGAGGGGCTACAAATTCCTGCATGCATTAAGATTAAGGTCAGGATTGTTACAGTGTTTGGGAGGGATAGGCATCTTAGCCACCATGCAATGCACCAGTGAGACCTACAAGTAAAACTCTGGATTCCAGAGGGAGCCACAGTCCAGAGCCAGCACCCAAAACTATGGCTGAGATGGCTGAGTAGTAAAGGGACAGAGGCATTAAGGAGCTCTTTTAATAAACTGTGGTAAAATCTGAGCTTAACATGTTTTCACGCAGGACTGTCCCATGCACTAAGCCCAGATTTAACGCAGCACTTTTTTAGTTTTTAGGTTTTTTAAAATTTGTAGGTCATGTGCTAATGTTCCCATTAGCGTGCAAGACCTGCAAAAACTTAACACGAGAATACTTACAATCTCCTATTTAGGAGGCACCAGGTGCTCCTGTGTTTACCTGTGTTATCCAGTTAGCACACGCTAATTGTAACACACTAACCGGATAACACAGGAATGCCCAATCTCTGTCCATGACACGCCCTCTAAGAAAAATATATTTTAAAAAATTATTAATGTGGGGTTTACCGCATGAAAACAGGCATAATACTGCAAAACGGAAACAGGATACTAGGCTAGATGGATCACTGGTCTGACTCTGGGCTAGATGGACCACTGGTCTGACCCAGTATGGCTAGTCTTATGTTGTTATTCCTTTCAATGGATAGAAAATCATTCATATTTATTGCTCATAAGCACTGTCACCCTTGTCCCCCCTATTCTATAAATGGCGTTCATGTGCCTAATTTGTACAGGCAATTTAATTGAGTAATGAGCCAATTAGTGCTAATAATTGGGTGCTAACAATCAATTATTGACACTAATTGGTACTAGGCACTATTCTATAAAGATGCGCATATAAAGTTTTTAGGATGCAACTGAAAAGGGGGCGTGGTCATGGTAGAGGCATGGGCAGGTCAGGGGTATTCATAGAAAACATAGAAAAATATAGGCATATAATGACCATATGGCCTATCCAGTCTGCCCATCCATTGCATCTATTCTCCCTATTATTGCCTTAGAGATCCTATGTACTTGTTCCAAGCTATCTTGAATTCAGACACTGTTTTCGTCTCCACCACTTCCACTGGGAGGCCGTTCCATGAATTCACCACCCTTTCCATGAAGAAGTATTTCCTCAGATTACCCTTTCTCCGTCATCCTACGCCCCCTCATTCCACAGCTTCCTTTCAATTGAAAGAGGCTCATCTCCTGTGCATTTATGCTGTGGAGGTATTTAAACATCTCTATCATAGCTCCCCTCGCCCACCTTTCTTCCAAAGTATACACAGGGCCAGTGCTAGACAAGATGGGGCCCAGAGCAGATGCTAGGGAGGGGGCCCCAAAGCTTGCTTGCATATTGTCCTTCTTTTAACTTTAGTAGGTTTGGGGACCCCAGTGACATGGGGGCCCAGGGCAATTGCCTTGTTTGCTCACCCCTAACGCCAGCCCTGAGTATATATATTGAGATATTTAAGTCTGTCCCATATGCTTTATTACAAAGACCACTGACCATTTTAGTAGCCGCCCTCTGGACCGACTCCATCCTGTTTATATCTTTTTGAAGGTACAGTCTCCAGAATCTTATACAGGGGCATCATCACCTCCTTTTTCCTACTGGCCATTCCAATCCCTATGCTCCCAAGCATCTTTCTAGCTTTTGCCGTTGCCTTTTCTATCCGTTTGACCACCTTAAGATCATCACATATGATCACATTCAAGTCCCGCTTCTCTTTTGTGTACAAATGCTCTTCACCCCCAAAACTGTACCGTTCCCTTGGGTTTTTTAAGCCCAAATGCATGACCCTGCATTTTTTAGCATTAAATCTAATCAGTCAAATTCCACACCATTCCTTTAGCTTTGCTAAGTCCTTCCTCATGTTATCCACACCATCAGGGGTGTCTACCCTACTGCAGATTTTAGTATCATCTGCAAAGAAGCAAACCCTACCTTCAGCAGTATCGCTTACAAAAATGTTGAAAAGAACTGGCCCAAGAACCAAATCTTGCGGCAGACCACTGGTAATATCCTTTTCCTCAGAATGAGCTCCATTTACCACTATCCTCTGTCACCTTTCACTTAACCAGTTCCTAACACAGTCAGTCACTTTAGGGCCCATACCGAGGGCACTCAGTTTATTTATTAGTCGTCTATGTGAAACCATGTCAAAGGCTTTGCTAAAATATAAATACACCACATCTAGCGCTCTCCCTCAATCCAACTCTCTGGTCACCCAGTCAAAGAAATTAATCAGATTTGTATGACAAGACCTGCCTCTAGTGAAACCATGTGGCACGGGTCCTATAATCTATTGGATTCCAAATTAAATTCTCTAATTTTAAAGTGTTTCCTCAAACTTACTGGCCTGTAGTTCTCAACCTCTTCCTTACTTCCGCTGTTGTGGAGAGAGACCATATCTGCTCTTCTCCAGTCCACCAGGAGATCTGCACCTACTTTAGGCATTAGGATTTATACCGAGTTTCAGACGGTATAAATCCTTATGCCCAAAACTGGCGCTAGTCTATAAATGGAGCCCGACTCAGAGTGCTGTTTTCAGAACAATGTTCAGCGCTCAATTTTTTGGCGCCTTAATTTGGGTGCTATTTACTGAATCCAGTCCTATGACCACCTAAACTTCTGGAAAAAACTAAAAACTAACCTGTTTAAAAAGGCATACCCTACCAATCCAAGGTAAATGCCTGATCTCTGCAACACAACAAAACTAAAGTACGTAATGGACATAACACAACTCTTCCATGGTACAATTCCCTAATGTGGCTGTGCCACGTGAACTTTATCTTACCACAACATCACTTTGTATTTGTTTACATCGGAGTCTGCAAACGCCTCTCTGGTACTATGTAAGCCACAATGAGCCTACAAATAGGTGGGGAAATGTGGGATACAAATGTAACAAATAAATAAAAATAAAATAAATATGTGGGGGTACAAAGAATATCAATAAAATAACGGACATTTTTAGTAACAGAAGAAATAAGCATTTATAATAACATAGGGGCCCTTTCACTAAAGGGCATTAGAAAAACAATGTGCACATAAAGATTAGCGCAAATACCATGCAAATTTAGTCAAGTGGATGTTAATGAGTTCATTTCCTATTCCCTTCCAATGCTCAGAGAACAGTGCACGATACAAAGCCGCACTTACCACTGAAAACCTAATGCCAGCTCGGAGCAGGTGTTAGGGTGATTGATGAGAAGATTTCTCATGATTCTTTCTTTAAATTCCGTCAGATTTGATTTCTTTTGGGAGTAGAAGAAAAGCTGTGCAAGCCTGTAAGTGCCAGTACTAAGAAATAAATATGCGCGAGTCTGAGCAAACCCAAAAGCGAAAGCACACGTTGGTGCCTGTTTCCTATGCTTAAATATAAGCCTTCCAAATTAAAAAAAAATTGAAAAGTTTATATTTAAAGGCGCAGAAAACAGGTGCTAATGTTTCAGGTTTGTCTGTTGCATGTGCACAAGGGCTCAGCTTACCGCAAAACTCTACTGCGCATGCACCAAGCATGTTCCCCCTGCTTTCATTTTTACAGCACACATATAATTTAAATACTATTTACTACTACTACTACTTAGCATTTCTATAGCGCTACAAGGCGTACGCAGTGCTGCACAAACATAGAAGAAAGACAGTCCCTGCTCAAAGAGCTTACAATCTAATAGACAAAAAATAAATAAAGTAAGCAAATCAAATCAATTAATGTGAACGGGAAGGAAGAGAGGAGGGTAGGTGGAGGCAAGTGGTTACAAGTGGTTACGAGTCAAAAGCAATGTTAAAGAGGTGGGCTTTCAGTCTAGATTTAAAGGTGGCCAAGGATGGGGCAAGACGTAGGGGCTCAGGAAGTTTATTCCAGGCGTAGGGTGCAGCGAGACAGAAGGCGCGAAGTCTGGAGTTGGCAGTAGTGGAGAAGGGAACAGATAAGAAGGATTTATCCATGGAGCAGAGTACACGGGAAGGGCATTGGGCCTTTGAGCATTGGTGATCTAGTTTTCTGCACTGCTCCAGCAATATGGGCTCTGCTCTGTTGGCTTTACTGTGGGAGTTCTGAGCATCAGCCTAAAACCTAGCTAAGTTAATATTCAGCCCTTGACCCCAAAAGCCAAACCACTTAAAGATAGGATTGCTACTTATACTTATATATGGAATGGAGGAGTAGCCTAGTGGTTAGTGCAGTGGACTTTGATCCTGGGAAACTGCGTTCAATTCCCACTGCAGCTCCCTGTGATCCTGGCCAAGTCACTTAACCCTCCATTGCCCCTGGTAAAAAATAAGTATCTGAATATATGTAAACTGCTTTGAATGTAGTTGCAAAAACCTCAGAAAGGCAGTATATCAAGTCCCCTTTCCCTTATATGGCCCAATTTAAGCAGTTTACTTATGTAGTGAGGGGTTGAATATTGGCACTTAACCTGATTCCACCCTTGGAATACCCACATTAGCTACTTTTGAATTCAGCGCTAACCAGTCATTTTCAGTGAAGATTACCGATTAAGTGCCTCTGAAAATGATCAGATAGCTGGGAACAAGCAATTTAACCAGTCGGCGGCCATGTCTGACTGGTTAAATTATTTTGAATATCGGCTGGAATAAATATAATAATAATTCTATGCAAATCTGCTTCAGAATTGCTAAAAAAGAAAAAAAAGAAAACTATGCTGCTGAATTTCCTGACCCTTGCCATGCAATTTGTACCTGAGCTGCCAGGAAAACCAGGGGCTTTGTATAAACCAGGTTAAACTTTATTAGATCTCATTTACATGTTGCTCCTTTTAAGTGAAATTGAAGGGAGTTCCCTAGACTTGTTATTCAAGTAATGAATATAGGTGTTAAAGAGCATTAATGATACAGCCTCTAGACTTTTTGATAAAAGACTAAAGGATTTTGCACCTCGTTAAGGTGATCATTATTAGTCTGCCTGCTTTGTGTCTGTCTAAGGATTCAAACTTGCCTAAGGCAGTGTAAGAATTCTTTTTGTTTTAAATGGAGAAACTAGTGTCAGTCAATGTATTATGTTTCACTCAACAACATAAAAGTAGTGAAGGATTACATGAAAATGGTGAAAGAAGAGACTGTACTAAGGGGCCCATTTACTAAACTGCAGTAGAAGGCGTCCTGCGCTAGCGGCAGCGGTCGTTTTTGCCGCATGCCATGGCCTTTTTACCGCAGTGGGTAAAAAGTCCAAAAAAGAAAGGCCATTCGGTAAGTTCGCACTTGCCACATGGCCATTTCGGGGGGAGGGGGGAGCCCTTACTGCCACCCACTGAGGTGGCAGTAATGGCTCCTGCACTAACCCAGTGGTAACTAGGCAGCGTGCGGCACTGTCTGATTACTACTGGGCGGGGGCGTAGCCAGACTTCGGCAGGAGGGGGGTTCAGAGCCCTAGGTGAGGGGGCACATTTTAGCCCCCCCCCCCCCCCCCGCCATTGCCGACCCCAGGGCCGCCAAGAGGGGGGTCAGGGGGGATAAAATTCCCCGGGCCCGGTGCCGCTGCCGCAGTCCGGCCCGCCCGCCCTCTGTCGCTCCCTGGCATTGAACGAAAGTGCCTCACCTTCGAAAGCGCAGCCAGCAAGCAGCAGCAGACCACTCCGTCCTTCCATGTCCCGCCCTCGCCTGATGTAACTTCTGCGAGGGCGGGACACGAAAAGAAGGAGTGGTCTGCCGCTGCTTGCTGCGCTTTCGAAGGTGAGGCGCTTAAGGTCAGTGCAGAGGGGCCGGGGGTGGAGAAAGGGCCCGGTGGTGGGTGGAGCGGGGGCCCCGGGGGCGGCCTTGTCCCGGGCCTGGCCCAGTCTCTCGGCGACCCTGGCTGACCCCCCCCCTGCCACCACCAACAGCAACTTTGACCACCCACGCTGCCGACGACTCTCTCAACCCCCCTCCCGCCACCAACCCTCCCCCGCCGTCACCTACCTTTGCTGGTGGGGGACCCCCAACCCCCGCCAGCTGAGGTCCTCTTCTTCTGGTGCAAGGCTTCATTCTGTTTCTGAGTCTGACGTCACATCAGACTCAGAAACAGAACAAAGCCTTGCGCCGGAAGAAGAGGACCTTGGCTGGTGGGGGTTGGGGTCCTCCGCCAGCAAAGGTAGGTGACGGCGACGGTGGGTTGGCAGCGGGAGGGGGGGTTGAGAGGGTCATCAGCAGGGGGGTCCAGGGCCAAATCTACAGGGGCCCAGGCCCCCGTGGCCCCATGTACCTACGCCACTGCAACCGGGTAACCCCTGCGCTAGAAAATCAGAGCAGAAATGGCACACGCTGGGGCAGAACTACTGCTGGTGCCCACATTGGCCTGCTGTAGTTCGGATTGCCAGGCGGCAACCCTTTATAAAAGGGCCCCTAAGTGAACAGATACTGCAGTGACGTGACATTTATGAGAAAACTTTGCAGACCCACAGAATCACAAAGAAAACACAAGTTACAACAATGTACCATTAGCCAATGGCAGAACAGCTTTAGCATTTGCCATGGCATCAAAACGTACTTCAGAGCCACCTAACAGCTCCACTGGGACAAGGAAATGAACACAGAAAATAAGGATTAACAATTAACTTCTTATGGAGTGGAGGAGTAGCCTAGTGGTTAGTGCAGTGGACTTTGATCCTGGGGAACTGAGTTTGATTCCCACTACAGCTCCTTGTGACCGTGGGCAAGTCACTTAACTCTCCATTGCTCCTGGTACAAAACAAGTACCTGAGTATATGTAAACCACTTTGAATGTAGTTGCAAAAACCTCAGAAAGGCAGTATATCAAGTCCCATTTTCCCTTTCCCTTCCCTTTGATTACAAAAGCAATATGGGGCATAATAAACAGGCTGTGCAGGGTACTTCCTCATCCTTGATATCTTTTACACGGTAATTTCATAATGGGGCACCTAGTTTAAAAGGCCAAGTAGGCTCCTACTTAGGCACCATTTTATAAAGACACATACCCCCGGATTCCATATATGGTGCTCAAAGTTGCATGTGTACGCACAATTTAATTGAGTAACGAGCCAATTAGCACCAGTAATTGAGTATTAACAATCAATTATTGGCACTAATTGGCAACAATTTGTATTTACGTGCAGTGGCGATCCTAGATCGGCTGCCACCCGGGGAGGATCGCCGCTGCACCCCCCCCCCCAGGTGCAGCGGCATCCGTCCCCCTCAGGGTGCAGCACGAACCCCCCCCCCCCCGGTGCAATGACACCCCCCTCCCCAGTGCATCAAGAACCCTCCCCCCCCCCCCGGTTGCATTCTTGGCTGCTGGAGGGTGCAGAGAGCAGCCGCGCACCTGTCCGCTCCACTGGCTCCCTGCTCCCTCTGCCCCGGAACAGGAAGTAACCTGTTCCGGTACAGAGGGAGCAGGGAACCAGCGGAGCCGACAGGTGCGCGGCTGCTCTCTGCACCCTCCAGCAGCGTGCACCCGGGGCGAACCGCCCCCACCGCCCCACCCTTGCTACGCCACTGTTTACGTGTTCATCTTGCTAGGTGCTATTCTATAAAGATGTGCATGCAAATCTGAAATAGGGCATGAGCAGATCAGAGGCTTTCACTAAAGATGTTCGGAGCAGCATAAGAATAGCCATACTAGGTCAGACCAGTGGTCTATCTAGTCCAGTATCCTGCTTCCAGCAGTGGCCAAACCAGGTCACAAGTACCTGACAGAAACCCAAATTATAGCAACATTCCATGCTACCAAACCCAGGGCAAGCAATGGATTCCCCCATGTCTATCTCCCTAACAGACTATGGACTTTTCCTTCGGGAACTTGTCCAAACCTTTTTTAAACCCAGATAAGCTAACCGCTGTTACCACATCTTCCAGGAGCGAGTCCCAGAGCTTAACTATTCATTGAGTGAAAAAATATTTCCTCCTATTTGTTTTAAAAGTATTTCCACGCTCCCTGGTCTTTGTACTTTTTGAAAGAGTGAAAAATCGATTCACTTCTACTCATTCTACACCATGGGTAGAAGTGAATCGATTTTTCACTCTTTCAGAGTTTTGAGCATCTGCTGTTAGGTGCTAATTTATTGAATAGCAACTAAATGCAGTTAGATGCCTGACTGCTGTTTATCCCCATTTGGACACCTAAAGTTTGGCAACTAATTAGTGACCTACTATATAGAGATAGGTGTATGTGTATCTGTATAAAATATAAGCAGCAGAAATTGCACCTAAATTGCAGATGGAGATAACTTATGGGGATTCTACTCATGCTCCTCCTTTAGGGGCCCTTTTACCAGCGGGGATCCGGGAAATTATAAACCGCTGAGCCTGATGTCGGTGCCGGGCAAAATGGTAGACACTATTATAAAGAACAAAATTATAGAGCATATTCAAAAGCATGGATTAATGAGACAAAGCCAACATGGATTTAGTGAAGGGAAATCTTACATCACCAATCTATTACATTTCTTTGAAGGAGTAAACAAACATGTGGATAAAGACGAGCCGGTTGATATGTGTATCTAGATTTTCAAAAGGCGTTTGACAAGGTACCTCATTAAAAACTCCCGAAGAAATTGGAGAGTCATGGGATAGGAGGTAGTGTCCTATTGTGGATTAAAAACTGGTTAAAGGATAGAAAACAGAGAGTAGGGTTAAATGGTCAGTATTCTCAATGGAGAAGGGTAGTTATTGGGGTTCCCCAGGGGTCTGTGCTGCAACTGCTGCTTTTTAACATATTCAAGTTATTCAACGTTGTTAAATCGGGAGAGGATTGTGAAAAATTACAAGAGGACCTTACGAGACTGGGCATCTAAAAGGCAGATGACGTTTAATGTGTGCAAGTGCAAAGTGATGCATGTGGAAAAGAACTATAGCTACGTAATGCAAGGTTCCACGTTAGGAGTCACCGACCAAGAAAGGGATCTCGGCGTCGTTGTTGATGATACGTTGAAATCCTCTGCTCAGTGTGCTGAGGCAGCTTAGAAAGCAAATAGAATGTTAGGTATTATTAGGAAAGGAATAAAACAAAAGTGAGGATGTTATAATGCCTTTGTATCGGTCCATGGTGCAACCGCACCTCGAATATTGTGTTCAATTCTGGTCGTCGCATCTCAAAAAAGATGTGGAGGGGCATAATCGAACGTGAACGTCCATCTCCATGGGTGTCTATGTCCAAAAACGGGTTCATGAAGAGGCGGGACAGACCGTATTTTCGAAAAAACGGATGTTTTTCAGCTGGGCGTTTGTTTTTTTTTAGCGATAATGGAAACTAAAAACGCCCAGCTCAAAAACATCCTAATCCGAGCCATTTGGTCGTGGGAGGGGCCACAATTTGTAGTACACTCACCCCCCTGACATACCAGGACACCAACTGGGCACCCTAGAGGTCAGTGCGGTGGACTTCAGACAACGCTCCCACATGCATAGCTCAGGGGCATAGCTACGGCTGGGCCTGGGTGGGCCTGGGCCCACCCAATCACAATTCAGGCCCACCCAGTCAGCGCTCGGAAAATCGGGCACTTAAAAAAAATCAGTGAAGCCATTTGACGGGCAGCTCTTCGTGTCTGCCCTGCGTGGATTGCAAAAGAAGGAAATTGTCTTCGGGCCTTCCCTCACTGTGTCCCGCCCTCCGAGGGCAGGACACAGTGAGAGAAGGCCTGAAGACAATTTCCTTCTTTTGCAATGCACGCAAGGCAGACGCGAAGCGCTGCCTGTCAAACGGCTTCATTGATTTTTTATTAAAGGCGGTCGCTCGCTCCCCCAAATAGATTTTCTACAAAAAAGGCGCCTACGTGCACATGCGCTGTGCAGCAGCACCATTTCCCTTGGCAGTTGCACGTGGCGCCTATGAGCTTGCGCTGCACCGCCGCCCGCCACGCGGTAACAGAATGCCTCAGATCAGATTGTCATAGTCGGCGTCGCGATTCACTTGCCTGCCAATGTGAGCCGCCCGCACACCCCACGCTCCAGGTGGCTGTCTCCCATGACAGGCCCAGTCAGCCAGGTCCGTGGTGCAGGCGGCACTCACTGTTGCCTTGCAGCCCAGCTGTTTGACGACGACGGCGGTGGCGGCGCTGGCTTGGCCTGTTGGCTGCATGAGGCCTCTTCTTCTTAAGGTAGGGACCGCGACCAGGCGACCACCGACACAGTTCCTGCGGCGGGTGCTGACTGTGTGTGTGTGGTGTGGGCTGCTACTGGGTGGGGGATGATGGATCCTGGAATTGGACGGGTCGGGTCAAGTCCACCTCCCTGGCACTTGCAGAAGCTGCTCACCCGACCAATCCCCGACACAGCACAGACAGGGCAGCCAGGAAGTTGGAGAAAACAGAAGAGGAGGTGTTCCTTCCTAAGATTTTGTTTTCTTTTTACTTATTTGACAGCTTTTTAATTTATTTAAAAGTTTCCTATATCTAGGTTTAAGTAAATATCATGAAATAAAAACTGAACATCAGTAAAACAGCTTAAAAGTGATTATAGCTGGTAGAAACAGCAGTTATAATTCTCTGTATTTTATGCTCATTTTTCTATGCTGTTCTAAACAATACACATTGCAAAATTTCTGTGAGAATGTTCCTTGATCTTAACTGTTTCTGTAATCTGCCTTTGGGATTGGAAAGCCTGGTGTTATAAAGATGGAATATACTGAAATTCAATGGAAGTAAAATTAAACTCTCCTTTCATTGGGGCATATGGAATCACATCTGCATCTGGTGTCTGTTTTGGTGGCCCTTTACTAGGTGAGAAGAGGAGGGGAAGGGGAAAGGGAATGGAAAAGAGAAGAGGAGGGGAAGAGGAAAGAAAGGAGGTGGAAAGGGAAAAGTGGAAGAAAAAGGGCATGATAGAAGGGGAAGGAGAAAGGGTGGTAGGAGAAAGGAGAAAAGGGGGGAAGAGAGAGAAGGGAAGATGAGGAGGGAAAAGAAGAAGGGGGAAGGATGGAAAGGGTAAAAAGAAGAAAAAAGGGGAGAGAGAAATGAGGACAGGAAAGTGGAAAGGGTCAAAAAAGGAAATGAAAGAGAGGGGAAAAAAAGGAAAGAAAAGGAGGGAAAAAAGAAAAATGGTGAAAGATGAAAGGGAAGATCTGGTTTTGTTTTACAATAGGTGAATTGATGTTCTAGTGCTCACTGTAGTGTTTAAGATGCTTTCCTTTTCCTTGTGTGACTCGTAGAAATAACTGCTTATGGTATGGTAGAATTGCTCTATAGGTCCTGAGTGTTTTGTATTCTCGGTATGGTGGTTTTAAGGTTTGCAACATAGGTTCTGAATATGTATGTGGTTTATGTTGCTGTAGGACAGCTGTTGGGCAGACTGTTTATTAAAAATGATTTAGGATCCCCCCAAAAACTACTCACACCTATATATACATAGTGCCAGTGGCGTACCTAGGGTAGTTGACACCCGGGGCTGGTCATTTTTTAACACCCCCCCCAAATCCAGTACTAGGCATGCCGAGAATACAAAACACTCAGGACCTATAGAGCAATTCTACCATACCATAAGCAGTCATTTCTACGAGTCACACAAGGAAAAGGAAAGCATCTTAAACACTACAGTGAGCACTAGAACATCAATTCACCTATTGTAAAATGAAACCAGACAGAATAGTACAGATCGTAGATCCTGCACAGTCAATGCCAACTGAAAGCCATGTCTTTTTCACAAACACGGATACACCCTAATCCACTATAGAATAAGTAATCATAAACTTTCTATTTAGACAAAAATTAAACTGAACCCCCAATGCCAGACTCTGCATACAATGCAACACCACAGAAACAGAAACTGTCCCCTAGTACTGTGCAAAATATAAAGACAGCAGATGTAAATTTGAAAAAAACTAACAAGTACCAATCACCACTTTACAAATTAACAAATAGAAATAAAACAAATATAGAAAGTAAAATAATACCATTTTATTGGACTAATACATTTAGCTTTCAGAGGCCAAAACCTCCGTCCTCGGGTCAGTACAGTATAGTGCTGTTACAGTATCCTATCCTGACCTGAGGAAGGGGGTTTTGTTCTCTGAAAGTTAGTCAAAATGTATTAAAATTAGTCCAATAAAAAGATTACCTTATTTACATGTTCTATTATAAACACATCTACAATACTTTATCCTAAAGCAAAAAAAATAAAAAAATATATTTTATTTACAGTTTGTTGTCTCTGGTTTCTGCTTTCCTCATCTTCTTTTCACCGTCTTCCTTCCATCCAGCATCTGTCTTCACTCTCTCTCTCTCTCTCTCTGCCATCCAGTGTCTGCCCTCTCTGCCGTCCCTTCCATCCACTGCCTGCCCTTTCTCTCTGCCCCTTCAATTCACCATTTGCCCTCCCTCTCCCATCCATCCAGGGTCTGCCCTCCCTCTCGCTCCCCCTTCCATCTAGGATCTGTCCCTCTCTCTCTCTGCCCCTTTTTCAGCCCCCAGTTCCAGCCCCCTTCTCCCCTCTGAACACCCTCACCCCAGTCCCCTTCTCCTGTCTGAGACCCCCACCACAGTCCCCTTCTCCCCTCCCCTGTCTGAGACCCCCACACCAGTCCCCTTCTCTCCTCTGAACACCCCCACCCCATCCCCTTCTCCCCTCCCCTGTCTGAGATCCCCACCCCAGTCCCCTTCTCCCCTCCCCTTTCCCCTCTGAACACCCCCACCCCAGTCCCCTTCTCCCCTCTGAGATCCCCACCCCAGTCCCCTTCTCCCCTCCCCCTCCCCTGTCTGAGATCCCCACCCCGTCCCCTTCTCCCCTCTGAACACCCCCACCCCAGTTCCCCTTCTCCCCTCCCCTCCCCCCTCTGAGACCCCCACCCCAGTCCCCTTCTCCCCACCCCAGTCCCCTTCTCACCTCCCATTTTCCCCTCTGAACACCCCCACTCCAGTCCCCTTCTCCCCTCCCCTTCTCCCCTCTGAGATCCACACCCCAGTCCCCTTCTCCCCTCCCCTGTCTGAGATCCCCACCCCAGTCCCCTTCTCCCCTCCCCTTTTCCCCTCTGAACACCCCCACCCCAGTCCCCTTCTCCCCTCCCCTTCTCCCCTCTGAGATCCCCACCCCAGTCCCCTTCTCCCCTCCCCTGTCTGAGATCCCCACCCCAGTCCCCTTCTCCCCTCCCCCTCCCCTGTCTGAGATCCCCACACCCAGTCCCCTTCTCCCCTCTGAACACCCCCACCCCAGTCCCCTTCTCCCCTCCCCTTCCCCCTCTGAGACACCCACCCCAGTCCCCTTCTCCCCACCCCAGTCCCCTTCTCACCTCCCCATTTTCCCCCTCTGAACACCCCCACTCCGTCCCCTTCTCCCCTCCCCTTCTCCCCTCTGAGATCCCCACCCCAGTCCCCTTCTCCCCTCCCCTGTCTGAGATCCCCACCCCAGTCCCCTCTCCCCTCCCCTTTTCCCCTCTGAACACCCCCACCCCAGTCCCCTTCTCCCCTCCCCTTCTCCCCTCTGAGATCCCCACCCCAGTCCCCTTCTCCCCTCCCCTGTCTGAGATCCCCACCCCAGTCCCCTTCTCCCCTCCCCTTTTCCCCTCTGAACACCCCCACCCCAGTCCCCTTCTCCCCTCTGAGATCCCCACCCCAGTCCCCTTCTCCCCTCCCCCTCCCCTCTCTGTGATCCCCACCCCAGTCCCCTTCTCCCCTCTGAACACCCCCACCCCAGTCCCCTTTTCCCCTCCCCTTCCCCCCTCTGAGACCCCTACCCCAGTCCCCTTCTCCCCTCCCCTTCTCCCCTCTATCCCCACCCCAGTCCCCTTCTCCCCTCCCCTGTCTAAGACCCCCACCCCAGTCCCCTTCTCCCATCTGAACACCCCCACCAGAGTCCCTTTCGCCCCTCTCCTTCCCCACCTCAGTCCCGTTAAAACCGGCGAAGCAGCGTCGCAGGCAGCGCCTCGTGCCCTGCTTGTAAAAAAAAAAATCAAATCTCCTTCCTTCTCCTCGTCTTGACGTCTTGACGTCGACTCGGGCCTTCCAATCAAATTGATTGGAAGGCCCGAGTCGACGTCAAGACGAGGAGGAGGAGAAGGAAGGAGATTTGATTTTTTTTTTTACAAGCAGGGCACGAGGGGCGCTGCCTGCGACGCTGCTTCGCCGGTTTTTTTAATGTGCGGCGCCGCAGGAACGGCCACGGGAGGCGGTGGGAGCGGAGCACCCCCCACCCACTGGTACCCGGGGCGGACCGCCCCCACCGCCCCCCCCCCTTGGTACGCCACTGCATAGTGTCCACCCATATTAGCTCTGGGCCCACCCAAAATGTCAGGTCTGGCTACGCCACTGGCATAGCTCCCTTACCACTGGCGCTGAGCCCCCAACCCCCTCCCCCAAAACCCACTACCCACAAATGTACAACACTACCATAGCTCTTAGGGGTGAAGGGGGCACCTACATGTGGGTACAGTGGGTTTTGCAGACCTCCCATTTACCAGCACAAGTGTTACAGGTAGGGGGGGGGATGGGCCTGGGTCCACCTGGCTGAAGTGCACTGCGGTACCCACTTAAAGTGCTCCAGGGACCTGCATACACGCAGACCTCTAGGACTTGTTGCTGCTATATAACATTGGCACACCTGTTGACACCTGAAGACTAATCTCTCCGAAAACGTCCTTTATTGGAATAAGCACGCTTACTCACAGTTAACTGCAGATCAGAGGTTGTGCCCCACTGGCAATGAGTCTCCCTGGTTCTGAGATGAGCAGTAGGTCAGAGCTGGCAGAATGGTGTACAATGCCCTCTTTCAGCCACATTCAAGGTAAGGACTAAGTTCTGTAAAGTGGCTAACACATGAAAGGGATCTAAAACTGGCTTACAAAAATGGCCACTACCTCATGGACTACCGGAAACAAAACAGGGCACACTCTGACCCAGTAAGCAGGGGGAAAAGCACCATGGGAGTAGAGCCTACCAACATCGTGAGCATTTGCCACAAGCTAGTGGAATAACGGAGCCCAATACCCTACACCCACCACAATGCATTGCTGATGTGACTCTGCAGTGCGCATAACAGAAAAGGTGTCACACTCACCCGAGAGCCACATCAGAACCAGGGAAAGGCTGTCAGAGGATAGAACACATTCTGCTGTCATGGAGGTGGGTACGGCATTTGAGGCTGGCATAGAGACTGGAAAAAAAATTGTAAGGTGGGGTTTATTTGGTGGGTTAGTGACCACTGGGGGAGTCCGGGGAGGTCATCCCCGATTCCCTCCAGTGGTCATCTGGTCAGTTGGGGCACTTTTTTGGGACCTGTTCGTGAAAAAAAAGGGTCCAAAAAAAGTGACCCAAAATTGCGGTAAAAACGCCCATCTCTCCTCGGCCAATAACCACACCCCAGTTCCGCCTTCACCACGCCTCCACCACGCCCCCATCAACTTTACCCGTTTCCGCGACGGATTGCAGTTGGAAACGCCCAAAATCGGCTTTTGATTATACCGATTTGGGCGCCCACAGGAGAAAGACGCCCATCTCCCGATTTGGGTCGCAATATAGGCGTTTTTCTCTTTCGATTATAAGCTGGATAGTGGAATTAGAAAAGGTACAGAGAAGGGCGACAAAAATTATAAAAGGGATGGGACCACTTCCCTATGAGGAAAGGCTGAAGCGTCTAGGGCTTTTCAGCTTGGAGAAGAGACGGCTGAGGGGAGATATGATAGAAGTCTATTATTATTATTATTATTTGTTGCATTTGTATCCCACATTTTCCCACCTCTTTGCAGGCTCAATGTGGCTTACAATACATCATGAATGGTGGAAATACGTAAGAAAATATACATTTAGTATTACAGGAGGATCTTGGGTAACATGATATTGATAAAACATGATAGTAGTTTAACAAGCAAATATTGTAAGACTGTTCTGGATATATGTATAGGAGTTCACATTTGTTGATCTTTGTGGTATGCTTTGTTAAAGAGATGGGTCTTCAGTAGTTTGCGGAAGTTAGTTAGTTCATAGATTGTTTTTAAGTTGCGCGGCAGCACATTCCAGAATTTTGTGCTCAGGTAGGAAAAGGTTGACGCATGCATTAGTTTGTATTTTAGACCTTTACAGTTGGGGAAGTGAAGATTAAGGAATGTGCGGGATGATTTTTTAGCATTCCTGGGTGGTAAGTCTATCAGGTCTGACATGTAGGCTGGGGCGTCTCCGTGAATGATTTTGTGAACTAGGGTGCATATTTTGAATGTGATGCATTCTTTAAGTGGGAGCCAGTGTAGTTTTTCACGTAGGGGTTTGGCACTTTCATATTTTGTTTTACCGAATATTAGTCTAGCTGCGGTGTTCTGAGCTGTCTGAAGTTTCTTGATTATTTGCACTTTGCAACCAGCGTAGAGTGCGTTGCAGTAGTCTAGATGACTGAGCACCATTGATTGTACCAGGCTGCAGAAAACGGTCCTTGGGAAGAAAGGTCTAACTCTTTAATTTCCACATTGAGTGGAACATCTTCTTGGTTGTGTTTTTCGCATGACTCTCGAGTGTTAGGTGTCGATCAATAGTAACTCCAAGAATTTTTAGGGTGTCCAAAATTGGAAGATTCAGTTTTGGTGTTTTAATGGTGGTAAATTTGTTCGTGTTATGTTGCGAGGTAAGTATTAGGCATTGGTTTTTTTCTGCATTGAGTTTCAGCTGAAATGCATCCGCCCAAGTATGCATGATATGTAGGCTTTGGTTGATGTCATTGGAAATTTCCTTTAGATCTTGATTAAATGGGATGTAGATCATTACGTCATCTGCATATATGTATGGGTTAAGGTTTTGGTTTGATAGTAGTTTGGCTAAGGGTATCATCATTAAGTTGAATAAGGTCGGTGAGAGGGGGGATCCCTGTGGAACTCCACATTCAGGTATCCATGTAGCTGATGTAGTCGAATTAGATGTCACTTGGTATGATCGTGTGGTTAGGAACCCCTTGAGCCAATTGAGAATGTTGCCTCCAATTTCGTAGTACTCGAGGATATGTAGTAGTATCCCATGATCAACCATATTGAAGGCGCTGGACATATCAAATTGTAGAAGTAGTATGTTCTTGCCAGTTGCGATCATTTGTTTAAATTTATTCATGAGAGTAACTAGTACCGTTTCCGTGCTATGGTTAGACCGGAATCCTGACTGGGAATCGTGTAGTATTGAAAATTTGTTTAAATAGTTTGTGAGTTGTTTGGTTACCATCCCTTCTGTTAGTTTGGTTATTAAGGGAATGGATGCTACTGGCCTGTAGTTGGTTAGTTCACTAGCACTCTTCTTCGTGTCTTTGGGTATGGGGGTGAGTAGAATGTTTCCTTTCTCCTTCGGGAAGAGTCCAATTTGTAACATATAGTTCACGTGATTCGTGAGGTCTGTTATAAATTGTTGAGGGGCAGATGTCATAAGGTTGTTTGGGCATATGTCTAATTTGCAATGCGATTTGGGCATTTGGGAGATGAGATCCTCCGATATAAATCTCGAAGTTGGTCCAGGTTCTGTCAAGGAGTTCGGCGTATTTGGTGGTACTGACTGGTATTTTAAGTCACAATTGTACGATTTTCTCATTGAAGTATCTCGCGAGATTGTCTGCTCCTGGTGTATCTTTGTTGTTGGTTGTGATTGGTGTGGTATCTAGTAGTTTATTCACAAGTTGAAAGAGTTTATGTGTGTCTTTGTATTTTGGTCCAATTTCAGTTTTATAAAATAATCTTTTAGTTTGTCTTATGGTATATTTATATTTTCTTTGAAGTTGTTTCCAGGCGTTGAGTGTGGGGTCATCTTTCTTTTTATTCCATGCACATTCTAACCTTCTAACTTGTGTTTTAAGTTTTTTCAGGTCTTCATTGAACCATGGTGTTGAGTTCTTCCTGTGTGAGGTTCTGGTTTGAGTTGGGGCGATGTTGTCTAATACTGATCTGCATCTATCGTCCCATTCTAGGAGGAATTGGTTTGTATCTGCCTTTATTGTCCATCCATTGTGGTAGATCTGTTGCCAGAATATAACCGGGTCTATTTTTCCTCTCGTGGTGTAGGTTTTGCATTCTTGTTTATTAATTGTGTCTTTCGTTCGCCATTGGAGGGAGATGTATTCTTTATAGTGGTCTGACCACGGTGCGGATGTCCATCTTGTATCTGTTAGTATAAAGTTTGAGTTTGGTTTGAATTTGTGTGTGATAATGTCTAGTGTGTGTCCTTTAGTGTGAGTTGGTTGTGTGTTTGGTGCGTGAAGATTCCATAGTTATAGAAACTCTTTGCATTCTTGGGTGCTTGTTGAGGTAAGATCTTCAAGGTGCAGGTTTATATCTCCTATTATGATAAGGTTGGAGGTGGAGACACATGTATTCGAAATAAAGTCCATAAGGTGGGTTTGGGAATCTTGCCAGTTGCCTGTGGTCTGTAGAGTAGGACTGTGTTTAGGTGTTCCTGCAAGTTTGGGTGATTGATTCTTACTGAGGCGATTTCAAGTTGTGGTAGAATGGATTCAGCTGTGGTTGTGATGGTGAATTCGGTTTTGTATATTATGGCTATTCCTCCTCCTCTTTTTCTGTTTCTTGTCCAGTGGGTAATTTTGTATACTGGTGGGCATAAATCTAAGATTATGGGGTCTTTAAGGTCGTGGATCCAGGTTTCAGTGATGAATAGGAGCTCAAGATTGTCTGTAGTGATCCAGTCTGTTATAATCTCTGTTTTGTTTACTACTGATCTGGCGTTTACGTACCCCATTTGGATTGAATGGTAGGTTCGGTTTGGGACATAGATGTGTTAATTTTTATTAGTTGCCTGTTTTCTTGGTATCTGGTTTTGTTGTTTCCTTTCTTCCCTTTCTGTTGGTTATTTCCGTATGTATTTGTTTTTCCTTTTAGTTGGATGTTGTTCCTTTGGTCTGAATTGTAGGTAAGTTGTCTGTAGGGTTTGTGTATTGTGGGTAGGTTGTTGTTTGAATTGGGAGTAGTCCATGCCTGGTAGATTAGGGGGAGGAAGTAAATTATCATGAGTAATTTGTTGGTATTCATGTTGGCTATTGTTCGTGGTGCTTGGTTGTGCCTGAGGGTATTAGTGGATGAAATTTTGTATGGGCATCAAGCAGTGTCAGTATTAGGCAGTGTCAGCATCAGGCAGTGAGTGAGTGTAAATCCAAGCAGTATCCGCATTAAGCAGTTTTAACATCAAGCGGTATCAGCATTAGGCAGTATCAGCATTTAAGCATATATGACAAGAATCACACTTATAGTCCGTGGTGTAATGCTCATCTATGGCACATTTCAGATTAGTATAGTGCATCTAGTGCGTATAGAGCGATCAAAGCAAATAGGGCATTAGCAGTCTGTAACTTAATTAATATGTTGTAGATTGGGGCAGCTGGATTATGGACAGTTTTAACTGAGATACATTGTAGCAGTGCCGTATCAAACTATGGAATGCAAAAAGGAATATGGCAGAGCATTTGGTGGTTAGTAGATAACAAATATTGCAGTGATACAGCGATTCAGTAGTTGTACCCTACTTATGCTGCAGAGAATACCGTATCAAGCTATGGAATACATAAAAAGACTATAGCAAAGCATTTGGTGGTTAGAAGTTAACACATACTACAGTGATACAGTGATTCGATAGTTGTGCCCTATTTATGCTACAGAAATACAGCGACTAGAAGGTTACTTCAAGCAGTTAGATAGCCTACAATAAAACATGCAGCATTGTAAAGGAGTCAGTAAATGACAATTATTACCCTCTAAAGTTGAGATTTTTCCCTCTGAGGTTAGGTTTTACCCTTTAATGTTCGGTATGGTGAGTCCTTGGTTGGAGCATGTGTGGGTCGCGTCTCTGGCTTGATTCAGCTGTGCAGCACAATCGTGGTGGTCGCGTATATGGATCGTTTCGGGTAGAGATTTGTGAAGGGAAAGCTTGGGTCTGTCTCCTGGGCGGTGTTGCTCGAGGTGAGGCTTCACCTTAGCGTGGTTGAGTTGTTGGCTGCCCCTCTCTGTGACTCTTATTAGTTCGTTGGTGGATGTTCTAATATTATCCGGGTGAGTGGTGGTGGCCGGCGATGGGGTCATTCGTTTGGGTGCTTCAGGCGCCATCACACAGGTTGGTCGCGTCCACATGGTCGGGTGGTCTGGTTGGAGGGTTTGGAGTGGCTTGGATGAGTGGTGCTGGCCAGCGATGGAGTCCTTTAGTTGGTTTGCAGCGGTTCGGATGAGTGGTGCTGGCCGGCGATGGTGTCCTTTGGTCGGGTGCTTCAGGTGCCGCCACACGGGTAGATCGCATCCACATGGTCGGATTGGTGGGGTTGGAGCGTTATTCTGGGCGAGCCTTTCGAGCCGTCTGCAGGCTCCCCTGTTCTGCAGGTTTCCGGCTCCGTTTTCTTTAAAATAATGAGTGGAGTGGAACGGATAGACGTGAATCGTTTGTTTACTCTTTCCAAAAATACTAGGACTAGGGGGCATGCGATAAAGCTACAAAGTAGTAAATTTAATACGAATTGGAGAAAATGTTTCTTCACTCAATGTGTAATTAAACTCTGGAATTCGTTGCCAGAGAATGTGGTACAGACGGTTAGCTTAGCGAAGTTTAAAAAGGGTCTGGATGGCTTCCTAAAGGAAAAGTCCATTATTAAATTGACTTGGGGAAAATCCACTGCTTATTCTGGGATAAGCAGCATAAAATGTATTGAGCTTTTTTTGGGATCTTGCCAGGTATTTGAGACCTGGATTGGCCACCTGTTGGAAGCAGGATGCTGGGCTTGATGGACCTTTGGTCTGTCCCAGTGTGGCAATACTTATGTACTTATGTACTAAATTGTGACCTTAGCATGATGTCCTTATGTGGTTCATTCCTGCGACCCTAAGGCTATTTTCCTGCATGGGTAAAATGGCCTAGTTTTCTATTTCTGAATTAATGGCCACGGTACTAATTTTCCCAAAGCACTGACCATTAGCGCTATGAGCACTTACCAATACTTATTTCCTAATCGGCTAGCGCAAGTAACTTATATGGCACCACCCAGGGCGGGGAAGAGTGTGCACCCCCGAGCAACGCACACCCCCATCCTCCAAGCAAGGTGGTGCGCGGAGCAGATGCGCGCTGTCAGCTCTGCCGGTCCCCCTGCCCCTCAGATGTCCACTCCCTGTTCTGAGGCAGGTGGACCGTCGGAGCCGACAGTGCCTGCCTGATATGTGCACCTCCTCGGTGCTTGTACTCTGAGCAGACTGCCCCACCACCCCACCCTAGGTATGCTAGAGGTGCACAGCAATGAAGCTGTGCTAACCAATTAGTGCTGTACATGCCTTCTCTCTGCCCCCAACCTGCCCCAGCGCTAAAAAATAAATTCTGTTTTGAGCATGTGGAAAGCCCATGCAGATGCTAAAATTACCACAGTATACCCGAGCAGGCCCCACTGAAAGGCATTTTAAGCTGCGGTAAGCATGGGTTAGTGCTTACTGCAGTTTAGTACAAGCATCCCTTAATTATGCATTGATTCAATAGAGAAATGTGAAGAAGGGTATTACGATGGGGAGACAGGCCCCAATCTTTATTTTATGTTATTTTAAAACTTAGTTAGTATACCACTCACCCAAGAATTCTTTTTTCTAAGCAGTTTACAACTAAAACAGAAAGAACTGTTAACGATTGGAGATACATAAATATTTTAAATAGAGGGTCCTTTTACTAAGCTGTGGCAAAAACTAGCCTTAGCACACCCTTGAGTGAGTTTTCCCTTTGTGCTAAGGCCATTTTTACCACAGTAGTAAAACGGCCAATTTTCCTTTTATTTTTGTATTTTTTGTATTAATGGCCATGCGCTAATGTTGTCATGAGACAAACTTCCCTTGGAGCTGGCTCATTTTAGTGACAAAAAACAATCTTCACTATCCAATATACAGGGTTCCTAGCCAGTGTATTTTTTTTTTAGATAATCATAATGAATATATATGAGATGTTATATGCAAATGAATATGCTAATGTGTCACAGCCCATCTTCCCCTACCCTCACACCACCACCATCAAATGGAACAGTCAAATTATGCCTTTGGGGTAGGAGGAGGTCAGAAAAGTATAGGGCTACAAAGTATTGGGTTATAAGAAACTGAAATGTCGGATTGTACTTGGCCTCTGCCCTTCTGTTCAATTTTTTTTTTGGGGGGGGGGCATCTAGTAATGGGTGAGAGAAAATGTTTTGCTGCTGAAGGTGTATATTATTTTTTATTTATTATACGGATTTATATGCCGCCTTTTTTGAAAACAATTCACCCAAGGTGGGTGTACAGCAGAATAAATTGAACATAAGCACCATATACTACAGCAGTAAAATATTCAGATAACAATATATAATATGGCATAGTATTGCCTACTGAAATTGTCAACAACAAGAAGCCATAAAATATTGAATAAACTTCATAATGTTTTAAGCAAAAAGTGGACACGTGGACAGATAAGAGAGAGTAACAGGAGTTAGAAAATTAGGGGACTAATTTACTTTATATACTTTAATTACCTTGTAATGAGCACTGAAGTTGTGTGTTAGCTGTTGTAATGTCTTAAGCAGAGTGTTCAACAAAAGGCCTGTTAAATTTAAAAAAAAAACACAACAACAACAGCAATAATCCAGAAATATACAATATCGAAATTAAATGATCAGACACTTTGGAACAGACAAGAAGGGACTTAAGAAAGATCTGGGCTTTCTAATATATTATGAGCCATAAAATTCTACTGCCTGTCAACTTATAATCTTTCATCAACATTGACACTCACTGGAATGTTCCGTTGATTGAGTTATATTCTCTAGTATTGACGACTTTTCTCATTCTGTCAATAAGTAGAGGAGTGTGGTAGCCGTGTTAGTCCACTCTTAAGGTTATCAATAGAAATCAAACAAAATAAAACATGGAAAGAACTAAGATGATACCTTTTTTATTGGACATAACTTAATACATTTCTTGATTAGCTTTCGAAGGTTGCCCTCTTTGTCAGATCGGAGATCCTGCTGAACATCGTGACGAAGAAGGCAACCTTCGAAAGCTAATCAAGAAATGTATTAAGTCATGTCAATAAAAAGGTATCATCTTATTTTCTTTTCCATGTTTTATTTTTGTTTGATTTCTATTGATAAACCGTATTCTGTCAAGAAATGCATTTAGTCTAATAGAGGTGTCACTTTATATCCCCCCCCCCCCCCCCAATATTTAAACATCACAGTCAATGTTGACTTCATACACTGCGGCGTTACATTTACAACTGGACATTCAGAACCAGGACATACTCAAACACCAGTACCTAATATCTGGATGTAGTGTAGTCGCCAGATGTTATCTGGGATCTGCAATATTCAGCACCGCTACCTGAATAGCCATCCAGATAAGTTAGGACAGCTATTCGCAGCTCCACATTGGTTCTGCCCTTGGTCTGCACCAACACTGTCCAGACAGAGCCAAGAAGTCAGTTAAGATGTTCAGCAGGGTTGTCTAGAAATGCTGCTGAAAATCAGTGAGTGGCACTTTCTGAGCAGGAACTGCTCCTACCTGGATAATTGCCACTGAATATCGACACCTTTATTTCTGTGGTTAAGTGAGCACTATTACAAACATGACATTCCTTATCTCAATACACAGGGATTCCAGTTTTATGAACTAATTTCAGAGGTGGGGGTTCCTTGATGTTGGGGAATGAGAAACTGCTGGATGGGAAGTCTCTCTTTATGTTTCTTTTGTTTTGTTGATTTTTTAAAAATTTTACTTTTGTTTTTTTCAATTTGAGCTAGAGCCATCTCTTTTTTCCAATGTTGGGCTAGATCCATAAGTTCTACGGTTCATAGCTTTGCATGCAGTAGATATATCTGTTCTAAAAATGTGGTTTCTGTAGGTTGAATGATTAAGGTGATAACGGGGGAGATCCTATATAGGGCACCAAAAAAATCGGCGCTGAATCAGTGCTAACTAAGCGTATTCTGTAATCGGCGCCTAGATTAGGCATCCATTATAGAATGCGCTTAGTTGCTATCTCTGCACCTAAAACTATGCGCATCCATTTACACCAATGAAAACGTGGTGTAAATCCCGGCACGTAGATTTACGTGCACTGGACCATATTCTATAACTACGTATGCAAATTTTGGAATGCCCATGAAACACCCATTTCCCTGCCCATAACCACGCCCCTTTTAACCTACACGCATTAGAAGTTCAGCGCACTTCATTTCAGAATACACTGAGGGCAAGATGCATCAACCAAAACATAAAAGAATCTAAAACGTAAAAGTGCTTACCGAATTTGAAAAAATGCACTAAAACACACACCTCAGAAATGTTCGGTGCGGTATTCAAAAGTCGGTTGCATGAAAGTTTCGCTTATCTGGTGCAATCCCCCGTAGCGGAGTAGGAAACGCTATGCGCACATAAGCACATGTTATCGGCGTGGCTAATGTGCGTAAGAATTTTATGGACGTCCTTGCCCCGCCCGCCCGCCCGCCGCCGCCCGAGGTCACCCACTGCTCCCCGCTTCCCAAAAATCAAAACTTTAAGCTGCCCTCGGCCCCTCCCTCCCTTCCTCTCTTCTCCTCTCTTTCTCCCCAGCTCCGCATCCGCTATCCTCCGCCCCGTGCCCTGCCCCTGCCACCCCCCCTCCACCGGGCCCCCCCTCCGTCTACCGGGCCCGTGCAGCGCCTCTCACCTCTGTGTGAAGGCGCTGCACGGGCAAGAAGAACAGCTGAGCGCCTCTTCACTGAGTCTTCGGACGTCCCTCCTTTCCTCCTGGGCCCGCCGTTATGTCAGACGAGGACGGGCCCAGGAGGAAAGGAAGGATATCCAAAGACTCAGTGAAGAGGCGATCAGCTGTTCTTCTTGCCCATGCAGTGCCTTCACACAGAGGTGAGAGGCACTGTGCAGGCCCGGTAAGACGGAGGGGGACCCGGTGGAGGGTGGTGCGGTGGCAACGACCTCAGGGGGGGCAGGGCACAGGGGTGGAGGATGGCGGGAGGCGGAGCTGGGGAAAAGAGAGGAGCAGAGAGGAAGGAGGGGGGCCGGGGCAGCTTAAAGTTTTGATTTTGGGACGCGGGGAGCAGCAGTGACCGTGGGTGGGCAGGCGGGGGCAAGGACGTCCATAAAGGACGTGTTTTTTAAAATTCTTACGCACATTAGCCACGTCGATAACATGTGCTTTCTGTGCGCATGTGTTTCCTACTCCGCTACGGGGGATTGCACCAGATTAGCGAAACTTTCATGCATCCGACTTTTGAATACCGCACCAAACATTTCTGAGGTGTGTTTTTAGTGCATTCTTCATTTTTTCAAATTCGGTAAGCACTTTTACGTTTTAGATTCTTTTATGTTTGGTTGATGCATCTTGCCCTCCGTTTTTGTTTGCTGCTACGTCGTCGGAAATTGGGCTTTAATGCATGCCAGGGTAGGAAAACTGTTCGTTAAAGGGTCGTTAACTTGTTCGTTAAGTTTAGTGCATCTTGCCCTTAGTGAGTTGTATGCGTAAATTCTAATCAGTGCCAATTAGTGCTCATTATTGCTTGTTAAGTGCTATTATCAGCACTCATTAGCTTGTTACCTTACGTGCATTGTTATAGAATCTGCTTGGATTTTGGTGCAGATCTCTAGGCGCGCTATATAGAATCTAGGGAAATGTGTACATAGACAAACAAAGCAAATACTTAAGGCATTTTTCTTTCTTTTCTTTTTTTTTCAGAAAAAGCACTAAAAACAAAACATGAGAAACTTCAATGCAGTTTCTGCCAATTACATAGTAAATAATGTCAAATTTTGCCTTAATTACTGAAGGTCACGGTAGAGTGTTCCACGCTTTCAAGAGAACTCAGGTTTAGGGAGCTACACTACAAAAATATTCTGAAAGTTAAGTGCACGATCTTTAATACATGATTTTCTATTGTTTGAATATTGATATTGAAGAGTGAACATTGGATATTAAGAAATCAGTAAATGGAGTTTTTTCAGACCTGTGAGGTCAGCAGTATATCAAAAGCAATCCTTTGAAGTGATAAATCCACTGAGGTCTTTTTCTCCATATATTTTATAGTTTATTAAGGCTGGCTATACTGCGCAAACTGACTTTGCAGGACAGGTCGGAATACATAGTAAATAACATGTAAGAAAGGAAAAGGAATTCCTTTGTTTGATAGGACAGCAAAAGCACTCATTCTAAGAAGTAGACAACATACAAACAGGTATGGGAAGAGACTGTAGAAGGGGTAACAAAAATATCATAGATAGTTCAGAGAACACAAAGATATAATAAAAGGTGTAGAGTACACCCCTCATGCATCTGGCACTCCGAATGCTTGCACAAATAACCAAGTTTTAAGTTCTGTTTTAAATTTTTTACAAGGAAGAATTGCTGCGGAGGGAAAGGGGAAGGGCGTTCCAGACATGAGGAGAGAGACAGAAAATGCACAATGTCTGGTGGATTCTAGATATGTGGATTTCTGACTAGGAAGAATTAAACGATGATAATTTATGGAATGTAAGACTTTTGCTGGGGAATAAGGAATTGAGAGGAATGAAAGGTACTCAGGCAGACCTACTCAGAGAGCCTTAAAGGTGAGTATCGCAACCTTATAGGTGATGTGTTGACGAACTGGTAACCAGCTTTAATAAAGGTGTAGTGTGGACATATTGATGAGCGCGACAAAGTAGACAAATAGCAGTAGTTTGTAAAGTGTGCAGTTTTTTTTGTGGTGAGTGTGGTAAACCTGCGTACATGATATTACAATAATCCAGACGGGAAGTGAAAAAAGAGAGAATAAGTGTGTGAAACTGTTTAGTGTCAAAAAGTTGACAAACTGCCCTTAATTGCCGACAGATGAAGAAACTACCCCTAGATAGATATGAAATTTGTGCTAGGAAAGATAAAGATGAGTCTAGAATGACTCCTAATTAACAAAAACTGGATACTGGATTAACAGGAGTTCCGAAGAGAGTGATGGGAGAAGAGGGGGGTGTTAAAGGACCAGTGAATCAACAGGTGACATTCTTTCCAGTGCTGAGTACCAAGTGGTGGTTTTTTAGCCATTTACCCCCGGATTCTATACATTGCACCTAAAGATCGGCGCCAAAATCTGCACGAATTCTATAACAATGTGCATAGTTTAACAAGCTTAACAAGCTAATGAGCGCTGATAAAGCGAATGCTACATACCTGTAGAAGGTATTCTCCGAGGACAGCAGGCTGATTGTTCTCACTGATGGGTGACGTCCTCGGCAGCCCCTCCAATCGGAATCTTCCTAGCAAAGTCCTTTGCTAGCTCTCGCGCGCCCCGCGCGCACCGCGCATGCGCGGCCGTCTTCCCGCCCGAAACTGGCACGAGCCGGCCAGTCCAGTATGTAGCAAGACAATACACTTCAAGGGAAGACACAACTCCAAAGGGGAGGCGGGCGGGTTTGTGAGAACAATCAGCCTGCTGACCTCGGAGAATACCTTCTACAGGTATGTAGCATTCGCTTTCTCCGAGGACAAGCAGGCTGCTTGTTCTCACTGATGGGGTATCCCTAGCCCCCAGGCTCACTCAAAACAACAACCATGGTCAATTGGGCCTCGCAACGGCGAGGACATAACTGAGATTGACCTAAAAAATTTACCAACTAACTGAGAGTGCAGCCTGGAACAGAACAAACAGGGCCCTCGGGGGGTGGAGTTGGATCCTAAAGCCCAAACAGGTTCTGAAGAACTGACTGCCCGAACCAACTGTCGCGTCGGGTATCCTGCTGCAGGCAGTAATGAGATGTGAATGTGTGGACAGATGACCACGTCGCAGCTTTGCAAATTTCTTCAATGGAGGCTGACTTCAAGTGGGCTACCGACGCAGCCATGGCTCTGACATTATGAGCCGTGACATGACCCTCAAGAGCCAGCCCCGCCTGGGCGTAAGTGAAGGAAATGCAATCTGCTAGCCAATTGGATATGGTGCGTTTCCCTACAGCCACTCCCCTCCTATTGGGATCAAAAGAAACAAACAATTGGGCGGACTGTCTGTGGGGGCTGTGTCCGCTCCAGGTAGAAGGCCAATGCTCTCTTGCAGTCCAATGTGTGCAGCTGACGTTCAGCAGGGCAGGAATGAGGACGGGGAAAGAATGTTGGCAAGACAATTGACTGGTTCAGATGGAACTCCGACACGACCTTTGGCAAGAACTTAGGGTGAGTGCGGAGGACTACTCTGTTATGATGAAATTTGGTGTAAGGGGCCTGGGCTACCAGGGCCTGAAGCTCACTGACTCTACGAGCTGAAGTAACTGCCACCAAGAAAATGACCTTCCAGGTCAAGTACTTCAGATGGCAGGAATTCAGTGGCTCAAAAGGAGGTTTCATCAGCTGGGTGAGAACGACATTGAGATCCCATGACACTGTAGGAGGCTTGACAGGGGGCTTTGACAAAAGCAAACCTCTCATGAAGCGAACAACTAAAGGCTGTCCTGTGATCGGCTTACCTTCCACATGGTAATGGTATGCACTGATTGCGCTAAGGTGAACTCTTACAGAGTTGGTCTTGAGACCAGACTCAGACAAGTGCAGAAGGTATTCAAGCAGGGTCTGTGTAGGACAAGAGCGAGGAGCTAGGGCCTTGCTGTCACACCAGACGGCAAACCTCCTCCACAGAAAGAAGTAACTCCTCTTAGTGGAATCTTTCCTGGAAGCAAGCAAGACGCGGGAGACACCCTCTGACAGACCCAAAGAGGCAAAGTCTACGCTCTCAACATCCAGGCCGTGAGAGCCAGGGACCGGAGGCTGGGATGCAGAAGAGCCCCTTCGTCCTGCGTGATGAGGGTCGGAAAACACTCCAATCTCCACGGTTCTTCGGAGGATAACTCCAGAAGAAGAGGGAACCAGATTTGACGCGGCCAAAAAGGAGCAATCAGAATCATGGTGCCTCGGTCTTGCTTGAGTTTCAACAAAGTCTTCCCCACCAGAGGAATGGGAGGATAAGCATACAGCAGGCCCTCCCCCCAATCCAGGAGGAAGGCATCCGATGCCAGTCTGCCGTGGGCCTGAAGCCTGGAACAGAACTGAGGGACTTTGTGGTTCACTCGAGATGCGAAGAGATCCACCAAGGGGGTGCCCCACGCTTGGAAGATCTGGCGCACCACTCTGGAGTTGAGCGACCACTCGTGAGGTTGCATAATCCTGCTCAGTCTGTCGGCCAGACTGTTGTTTACGCCTGCCAGATATGTGGCTTGGAGCACCATGCCGAGACGGCGAGCCCAGAGCCACATGCTGACGGCTTCCTGACACAGGGGGCGGGATCCGGTGCCCCCCTGCTTGTTGACATAGTACATGGCAACCTGGTTGTCTGTCTGAATTTGGATAATTTGATGGGACAGCCGATCTCTGAAAGCCTTCAGAGCGTTCCAGATCGCTCGTAACTCCAGGAGGTTGATCTGTAGACCGCGTTCCTGGAGGGACCAGCTTCCTTGGGTGTGAAGCCCATCGACATGAGCTCCCCATCCCAGGAGAGACGCATCCGTTGTCAGCACTTTTTGTGGCTGAGGAATTTGGAAAGGACGTCCCAGAGTCAAATTGGACCAGATTGTCCACCAATAGAGGGATTCGAGAAAACTCGTGGACAGGTGGATCACGTCTTCTAGACCCCCAGCAGCCTGATACCACTGGGAGGCTAGGGTCCATTGAGCAGATCTCATGTGAAGACGGGCCATGGGAGTCACATGAACTGTGGAGGCCATGTGGCCCAGCAATCTCAACATCTGCCGAGCTGTGATCTGCTGGGACGCTCGCACCCGCGAGACGAGGGACAACAAGTTGTTGGCCCTCGCCTCTGGGAGATAGGCGCGAGCCGTCCGAGAATCCAGCAGAGCTCCTATGAATTCGAGTTTCTGCACTGGGAGAAGATGGGACTTTGGATAATTTATCACAAACCCCAGTAGCTCCAGGAGGCGAATAGTCATCTGCATGGACTGCAGGGCACCTGCCTCGGATGTGTTCTTCACCAGCCAATCGTCGAGATATGGGAACACATGCACCCCCAGCCTGCGAAGTGCCGCTGCTACTACAGCTAGGCACTTTGTGAACACCCTGGGCGCAGAGGCGAGCCCAAAGGGTAGCACACAGTACTGGAAGTGGCGTGTGCCCAACTGAAATCGCAGATACTGTCTGTGAGCTGGCAGTATCGGGATGTGTGTGTAGGCATCCTTCAAGTCCAGAGAGCATAGCCAATCGTTTTGCTGAATCATGGGGAGAAGGGTGCCCAGGGAAAGCATCCTGAACTTTTCTTTTACGAGATATTTGTTCAGGGCCCTTAGGTCTAGGATGGGACGCATCCCCCCTGTTTTCTTTTCCACAAGGAAGTACCTGGAATAGAATCCCAGCCCTTCTTGCCCGGATGGCACGGGCTCGACCGCATTGGCGCTGAGAAGGGCGGAGAGTTCCTCTGCAAGTACCTGCTTGTGCTGGAAGCTGTAAGACTGAGCTCCCGGTGGACAATTTGGAGGTTTGGAGGCCAAATTGAGGGTGTATCCTTGCCGGACTATTTGCAGAACCCACTGATCGGAGGTTATGAGAGGCCACCTTTGGTGAAAAGCTTTCAACCTCCCTCCGACTGGCAGGTCGCCCGGCACTGACACTTGGATGTCGGCTATGCTCTGCTGGAGCCAGTCAAAAGCTCGCCCCTTGCTTTTGCTGGGGAGCCGCAGGGCCTTGCTGAGTCGCACGCTGCTGACGAGAGCGAGCGCGCTGGGGCTTAGCCTGGGCCGCAGGCTGTCGGGAAGGAGGATTGTACCTACGCTTACCAGAAGTATAGGGAACAGTCTTCCTTCCCCCGAAAAAACGTCTACCTGTAGAGGTAGAAGCTGAAGGCTGCCGGCGGGAGAACTTGTCGAATGCGGTGTCCCGCTGGTGGAGAGACTCTACCACCTGTTCGACTTTCTCTCCAAAAATATTGTCCGCACGGCAAGGCGAGTCCGCAATCCGCTGCTGGAGTCTATTCTCCAGGTCGGCGGCACGCAGCCATGAGAGCCTGCGCATCACCACACCTTGAGCAGCGGCCCTGGACGCAACATCAAAAGTGTCATACACTCCTCTGGCCAGGAATTTTCTGCACGCCTTCAGCTGCCTGACCACCTCCTGAAAAGGCTTGGCTTGCTCAGGGGGAAGAGCATCAACCAAGCCCGCCAACTGCCGCACATTGTTCCGCATGTGTATGCTCGTGTAGAGCTGGTAAGACTGGATCTTGGCCACGAGCATAGAAGAATGGTAGGCCTTCCTCCCAAAGGAGTCTAAGGTTCTAGAGTCTTTGCCCGGGGGCGCCGAAGCATGCTCCCTAGAACTCTTAGCCTTCTTTAGGGCCAGATCCACAACTCCAGAGTCGTGAGGCAACTGGGTGCGCATCAGCTCTGGGTCCCCATGGATCCGGTACTGGGACTCGATCTTCTTGGGGATGTGGGGATTACTTAGTGGCTTGGTCCAGTTCGCAAGCAATGTCTTTTCAGGACATGGTGCAAGGGAACAGTGGACGCTTCCTTAGGTGGAGAAGGATAGTCCAGGAGCTCAAACATTTCAGCCCTGGGCTCGTCCTCCACAACCACCGGGAAGGGGATGGCCGTAGACATCTCCCGGACAAAGGAAGCAAAAGACAGACTCTCGGGAGGAGAAAGCTGTCTTTCAGGAGAGGGAGTGGGATCAGAAGGAAGACCCTCAGACTCCTCGTCAGAGAAATATCTGGGGTCTTCTTCTTCTTCCCACGAGGCCTCACCCTCGGTGTCAGACACAAGTTCACGGACCTGCGTCTGCAAACCGCGCCCGGCTCGACTCTGTGGAGCCACGTCCACGATGGGGGCGTCGAGAGGTAGACTCCCTCGCCCGCATCGGCGAAGCTCCCTCCGCCGACATAGTCGTGGGAGCCCTCCTGGGAGGTGGCCGCAGTCGGCACCGCACGCGGTACCGACGTCGGGGACCTCACCCCGGGCGATGGGCCAGCCGGCGCCACGCTCGACGGTACCGGAGGCGCAAGCACCGCCGGTACCGGAGGGGTAGGGCGCAACAGCTCTCCCAGAATCTCTGGGAGAACGGCCCGGAGGCTCTCGTTCAGAGCGGCTGCAGAGAAAGGCATGGAGGTCGATGCAGGCGTCGACGTCAGAACCTGTTCCGGGCGTGGAGGCTGTTCCGGGCTGTCCAGAGTGGAGCGCATCGACACCTCCTGAACAGAGGGTGAGCGGTCCTCTCGGTGCCGATGCCTGCTGGGTGCCGACTCCCTCGGCGACCCAGAGCTCTCGGTGCCAACACGGGGAGGGGACCGGTGTCGATGCTTCTTCGACTTCTTCCGAAGCATGTCACCGGAGCTCCCCGGCACCGACGAGGAGGACGTAGAATCCATCCGTCGCTTCCTCGGGGCCGAGGACCGAAGAGGGTCGATCTCGGGGGGGCTGTACCGCAGGAGCCCTCAGGGTAGGAGGAGACCCACCCGAGGGCTCACCGCCACCAGCAGGGGAATGGACAGCCCTCACCTGCACTCCACTCGATGCACCACCGTCCGACGACATCAGGAGACGAGGTCCCGGTACCACCGACGTCGATGCAGCTATCCGATGTCTCGGCGCCGATGCAGAGGGCCGATGCCTCGATGCACTCGATGCACTGGCAGCCAAGGGTGAAGGTCTGGACGCTGATGACGTCGATGCACACGATGACCCCGGTGCCGATGCCGACGAAGAGCCCGAGAACAAAACGTTCCACTGGGCTAATCTCGCTACTTGAGTCCGCCTTTGTAACAGGGAACACAGACTACAGTTCTGGGGACGGTGCTCGGCCCCCAGACACTGAAGACACGAAGAGTGCCTATCAGTGAGCGAGATTACCCGGGCGCACTGGGTGCACTTCTTGAAGCCGCTGGAAGGCTTCGATGTCATGGGCGGAAAAATCACGCCGGCGAAGTCAAAATCCGAAATGACGAATTTGGAGCACCAAACTTTAAGGGAGAAAAAATCTCGACCGAGGCCGAAAGAAGGCCTACCCCGACGACGAAAGAAAACTTACCGGGGCAAAAAACTGGAAATACGGGAAGGGAAAACGAGACCCAAGGGGGTTTTCGGAGCACTTCCCGACAAATTACAGAACTTTTCCGAAGAAAAACACGTCAATATAAAACGGATGCGCGAGGTCGACTCTCCGGGGCTCGACACGACAAAAAACACAGCCGTACCGAGTGCGGACGAAAGAAGACTGGCCGGCTCGTGCCGGTTTCGGGCGGGAAGACGGCCGAGCGAGAGCTAGCAAAGGACTTTGCTAGGAAGATTCCGATTGGAGGGGCTGCCGAGGACGTCACCCATCAGTGAGAACAAGCAGCCTGCTTGTCCTCGGAGAACAGTACTTAACAAGCAATAATGAGCCCTAATTGGCACTGATTAGAATTTAGGTGCACAACTTGCTAAGTGTATTCTGTAACAATGTGCGATGAACTTCTAATGAGCGCAGGGAAAAGGGGGCATGGTTATGGGCAGGGAAATGGGCGTTTCATGGGCTTTCTGAAATTTACATTCCTAGTTATAGAGTATGGCCCAGTGTGCCTAAATCTACACGCTGGGATTTACGCCATGTTTTCATTGGTGTAAATAGATGCACAAAGATTTAGGTGCTGAAATATGAACTAAAAGTATTCTATAATCTGTGCCTAAATCTAGGCACTGATGTGATGTTCAAAGTGGGAGTGAAGCTCACTAATGAGAGCTGTCATAATTGTTTCAGTACTGAAGTGACTCTAAAACCTGATTGTCTAGGGTGAAGGGCCAGTGATTTATCAGAAAAAGAAGCAAGTTGATGAAACACTGTTTTCTTAAGTATTTTAGACATGTAACACAGATTGGAAACAGGACGATAGTAATAATGATGTTTTTTTTCAAAATGGGGCATACTATTGCTAATTTCCAAATTTCAGGGACCTGACCTGTTGATAAACTTAGATTACTAATTGATAAGTGAACAGGTAGCAATTCGAGTTCAGATATTTTTAACCAGGATGAGGGAACTGTCACAAAAAACTTAATTGTAGACATGGTTTTCTGCAATGACAGATGAGTTTGCGGATGAAAAGTGGACCAGGTGCAGGAACCAGAAGAATTGGGAGTTAAGAAATGATTTGAGGAGGGAGGGAGGCAAATTTGTTTGTAGGGGGGGCTGAGGTAAAAGTACACAAAGACGAAAATGGCTTCACTAGGGTGTTAATTTTATCAGTGAAGTAATGTGCAAGCACATCTGCTGAAGGAAGGGGGGTGGTAGTCCACATTATTCGTGGGTCATTGGATTGAGTAAAGATCATTTGAAGACTTAGAGGACTTTGAGAGAGTTGTAGCAATAAATGATTTATTTTCAGCCTTTAATAGGTAGTTATAGTCCCAATGAACTTGTCAACATTTATTTAAGTCTGTTGTAGAGCCTGATTTGGAACTCTTGACTCCTGATTGAATAATATTTGCATCAGATTGGGTATTTTAGATGTTGTACATTTTCCCTTTCTGAATCCTTTGATATCAAGATGGGGAAAGGGAAAATGGATGGGATTTGATATATTGCCTTTCTGTGGTTACAAAGTGGTTTACGTAATTATTTACATTGTACTTGGGACAATGGAGGATTAAGTGACTTATCGGAGTCACAAGGAGCTATGGTGGGAATTGAGCCCACTTCCCCAGGTTCTCAAGCCACTGCACTAACCATTAATTTACTCCTCCACTCCAAGACTAAGACTAGCATGGCCCATCCAGTCTGCCCAAAAAGATGGTTAGAGTTGTTCCTGCTTCTCCGTGCAGGTTAACCTCTCTATATCTTTTTTAGATTGGACTGTTGTGAGAGGAAATGCTCTGTACTTATAAGAACATAAGAATAGCCATACTGGGTCAGACCAATGGTCCATCTAGCCCAGTATCCTGCTTCCAGCAGTGGCCAATCCAGGTCACAAGTACCTGGCAGAAGCCCAAATCGTACACATCAACAGGCATTTTCTGTAGTGGCCCCTGTCCTTTAAAATAAGCTTCCCCTACAGTTGAGGGCAAAATGTCGTTTGATGCGTTTTAAGCGATTATTGAAAACTTATTTGTTTTCATTGGCTTTCTCTACTGTTAATTAGGAAGGGTTATTTTTCTTTTACCACCACCATCACCCGCTCCACGCCACTCAGGATTTTGTAGACCTCAATCATATTCCCCCTCAGCCATCTCTTTTCCAAGCTGAAGAGCCCTAACCTCTTTAGCATATGGGAGCAGTTCCATCCCCTCTATCATTTTGGTCGCTCTTCTTTTAACATTTTCTAATTCCACTATATCTTTTTTGTTTGAGATATGACGACCAGAATTGAACACAATACTAAAGGTGAAATTGCACAATGGAGTGATACAGAGGCATGATAATATTTTTGGTCTTATTTTGCATCCCTCTTGCTATATAGGGATTTTATGTATTTATCCCATTCCAATTTTGATACAACTATTTAAAAAATAAATAAATCCTTGATTTGACTTGTAAGGTTCGTCATTCAAGACTCTAGCTCTGAATGAATAGCATGGACCCTAGCCCCCTCTGTTGGCTGCATGTCTGCACAGCAAGTGCCCACCTCTTGACATGCAGAACACCCTCTTCACCCTAACAAGGAATAATGCAGTTCATGTGTGTATTTATTTATTGCATTTGTATCCCACATTTTCCCACCTTTTTGCAGGCTCAATGTGGCTTACAATACATCATGAGTAGTGGAATTATATTAAAAAGACATTTAGTGGTACAGAAGGCTCTTGTACAACATGGTAATGATAAAACATAATAATAGGATAACAAGCAGATATTAAAATACAGTTCTAAATATATGTGGGGGAGTTATGTATATTCATATTGGTTGATCTTTGTGGTAAGATTTGTTAAAGAGATGGGTCTTCAGTAGTTTGCGGAAGTTCGTTATTTCGTAGATCGTTTTTAAGTTGCGCGGTAGTGCGTTCCATAACTGTGTACTCAGGTAGGTAAAGTTTGTCGCGTGCATTAGTTTGTATTTTACACCTTTACAGTTCGGGAAATGCAAATCAAGGAATGTTCGGGATGATCTTTTGGCATTATCATTATCATTTTGAAGTAATTTGTTGGCAATGTGGAAATGAATTGGTGGTTTCGGTCACAGGTTTCCACATCACTGAAAAACCACACTATCATAATTCAACAACCATCAATTTACTTTTAAAAATCTTGCATGCTTCCTTCCCTCATTCAAACTGGATCACAGCTCAAAGAGAAAAGAAACTGGTGGTTGGTAGTGTGAGCAGAGAGGTCAAACATTCCACAAAGAAGGGAAATGAATTACTCTCATATACAGAGGTAGATAAATGGCACACAAAGTTAGGCATAAGGATGATCCGTGCTAAGCTATATGCTATAAAGGACATCTGCGTGGAATGACCTTTACAGAATACAGTGTGCATTTTGGGCCAGATTCTATATATGGTGCCTGAAAAATCTGTGAGGAAAACATTTCCACCTATGCATATTCTATAAGCGGTGCCTAGATTTACACGCAGTATACAGAATACACCTAATTGATATCACAGCGCCTAAAACTATACACATCCATTTACACCAAGGGAAACCTGGCGTAAATGCTGGAGTGTAAATTTATATGCACTGGGGCATATTCTATAAATGCATGTAAATTTTGGAATGCTCATGAAATACCCATAACCATGCCCCTTTTGGCTGCGGGCATTAGAATTTAGGTGCAGTGCGTTTTAGAATACACTTAGGAAGTTGGGTGTGTAAATTCTATTTATTGCCAATTAGTGCTCATTATTACTTGTTAAGACCTGTTACCAACACTGATTAGCTTGTTAAGCCAATTAAGTTATGCGCGTTGTTATAGAATATGCTTGGATTTCAACACAGAATGCTAGGCACACTATATAGAATCTGAGGGATGGCGCCTAACTTTGGGTGCAAGCATTTATGTCTGCCAAAAGCTGAGATAAATGCTCGCACCTAACTGATAGCAGTTAGACACGCAAATACAGGTTTTCTATAACATTGGGCCTAATTTCTTGGAATGCCCCTGACTTGCCTATGCCCCTCCCATGTCTGTGCCCCCTTTGGAGTTGTGTGCTATAAAATTGAGGCACACGTTATAGAAGAGCGTAGGGATGGAGGGGAGGTTTCCAAGATGGTGGCAGCAGTGTAGCTGTGTTCCCTTTCAGTCATTCAATATGGTGAAGAAGAAGGCAAAGTGAGGGTTTATTCTCTCAGAACCCTCGCCGATGCTCCTCTGGTGTATCAGGACTGATGGATGATTTTGTGACCCATGGAAGTGTGACCTCTCCAGAGTTAGGGGTTTGAGGATCGCTGGTTGTACGAACGCCACTACCAGGTGTAGCAGTGCCTGACCTTGGCTCAGATATCTCACTCACCCCAGATCTGCATACTCCCCCACCGCAACTGGGTCTGATGAGCTCTGAAGGCTTCTCAACAGATCCCCTACATAAATCGTTGGAAGGACCTGTTGTTAGAGGGAAGCTTTTAATCATGATTGGGGAGGTGTCGAGTATATCTCCAGGTCAATATTCCCCGGATGGAGCGACGAGAAATCATGGACCTGCGCTGGAGATTAGCCGGAGCTCTACTGCTATGGGAAGTGGTGATTTTGCAGTGGGATTAATACAACTTCAGGGACTTTTAGTCTTCATTTTGGAATTGATATGGAACACTGTCTCAGACTTGGGTAAGGCCCTCTCAAGGTAGTTTGCTATTATGAACGCTAATAAGAACATGAGTATTCATACTAGGTCAGACCAATGGTCCATCTAGCCCAGTATCCTGTTTTCAACAGTGGCCAAGCCAGATCACAAGTACCTGGCAGAAACCCAAATCGTACACGTCAACTGGCATTTTCTGTAGTGGCCCCTGTCCTTTAAAATAAGCTTCCCCTGAGGGCAGAATGTTGTTTCATGCATTTTAAGCCATTATTGAAAACGTATTTGTTTTCATTTACTTTCTCTACTGTTAATTAGGGTTATTTTACTTTTATATTATATATTTGGATATGGCTGCTCTATGTGCTTTCCTATTTTTATTGTAGTTCCTCTCTTTTATTGTATTTTACTGTAAACCGCTTTGATATTGTATTACATAAGGCGGTATATGAAGTGTAATAAACTATAAACTATAAGAAGGCTTTCACAAAGTTGGAATCATTGTCTGTTCTAATAATTTTTCATCTGATGGCAAACTGTTTGAATATCTTCAAAAACTGATGCAAAAATGTCAAATGTGTAGGAACCCTTCAGTCTTAAGCCTAGAGACTTCTTCTCTAATGACTATCAATCCAATGGACAGTCACCTCAATGTGAAGTTTTCCATATGATGGCCAGCAGTCTGTTGTAGAGACATATGTCTGTTCACCAAGAATTGCTACCACCTTCAGCTTCATCTCCACTTTAAAGTGACCCAACTGTTCAATTGAATTCAGCTAATATAGAACAACTTTGCAAGGATTTGTCTCAGATAGCACAGAAGGTGGCAGATAATATTGAACAAACTAAGAATTCTCAAGTTTTGTCTACAGCTTTGATCAAGGAGAACCTAATATTAAAAAAGGAGATTGGAGTTCCTGGAGAACTCAGTGAGATTCTCTAATTTGAGAATATTAATTTTCCTAAACTTCCCTTGATGTCTGCTCGAGGTATGTTTCAATGATATTTGAAAGAAGTTCTTCTGGTTCCGTAGGAATCAATTCCTCCATTAACACATATCTATTATCTTCCACTGGCTAAGAAGGAAACTGTGCAAAATGCCCAGAATGAGGGATCGGCCCCTGAGTTATTAAATGTATCTGCATTATTGGAGACTTCGGACTCAGAGGTTGTTTCTTTGGCTACAATGATTGTGTCACTGGCTTTTGCCATCTGATCCTGAATGGTTGTTAAAACTTTCTTTAAGAAAAGGGATGTTCCCTTCTTAGGTTGTCAAGTCAGGATTTTTCCTGCTCTTACCAAAGAGACTAAAAAGAGAAGGAAAATTTTCCTTCTTCTTAAACCAGCAGTGCTCCAACTGGGAGTTCTCTTTTTTAAAAAAATATCCTTGTAAATGCGCAACTCTCAGCTTTTCTTAGTAATGAGACCAACGTCTAGTTCTCCGATTAAGGCAGTTGTTCACAAACCGCAGTAAATGTTCTTTTTCTGGATAGGACTATTCTGTTTCCCCTTTATTGCATAAAAGATATCTAAGTCAGTTATGACAAACTTGTCTTATTTTCTTCTTATATTTCAATTGTATTCCTCCTCATAAGTCGTGGGCTGTACTTAAGTTAATGTTTGCTTTGATGTATTGGCTTGTGCCTAGTTTTCCTTTCACTAATTGCTGTGTTACCTTCTAAGTGTAATACCTTGGATTTTGTTTAAATTGCAATAAAAAAAACAATAATTAAAAAAAAAGAGGGCATAGGGCAGATCTGCACTTAACTCCTAATTACTGGCAATCAAGTGCTTATTACCAGCAATAATTGATTGTAAGCATCTAATTAGCTAATTAGTTTAAGCATGGATCCAGCTGTTAGAATGATGTCCCCCCTCTCTCCCAGAGAAGGGACATGGCCAGGGCAGAACTGGAAGAGTTACACTGCTTTTGCAGTCCAGGATGTATCTGTTCTGTGGTGGGCCACTATGTATGTGTGTGTGAATGAATGAACTTTGCACTGTTGCTGCCTGTGTTATACCTGTTCTGTGGATAAATTGAAGATTTGTTTCCAGTGCTCTCAATTCAGCAGCTTTCAGAAGCAGTAAATTCACCAAGTTGCATATTAATCGAGGGTCTCTTGTGATTAAGACCCACCTTACCTGCAGCTTAAATTTAGGGTGCAGCATGAGGGTCCTGGGTACTGGCAGGATTGCACTGATCCATAGCTGTGCCCTGTGTGACTTGTCCACTGGAGACCCCTTCCCCACCTGCTTCACCATCACCAGTGATAGAAGACAGTGAGCTGGATGAAGTATTTGCACCCCTCCATATTTGCACCCTGTGCATCTACGCCACCTACACATCTCTTGATTTGGCACTGCGTGCTATGCTGAATCTGTTTCATTGTGCCCCAACCATAAGACCTCTCTGGCCCTGAAGGTGGTTAGTGCAGGGGACTGTGATCCTGGAGAATTGGGTTTGATTCCCACTGCAGCTCCTTGTGACTCTGGGCAAGTCACTTAACTCTCCATTGTCCAGGTACAAATAAGTACCTGTATATACTATGTAAACCGCTTTGAATGTAGTTGCAAAAACCACAGAAAGGAGGTATATCAAGTCCTATTCCCCTCCCCCTTCCCTTACAACCATGCTGCCTGGTTACCGCCAGTCTACCACTTCCTAAATAGGAGACAGTAAGGGCTACCCCAAAAAATGGCTGTGCAGCAACTGTTTAACTTACCGCATGGCCATTTCCTTCCTTAATTAAAACAAAAGGCTTTTACTGGCCAATGCCCTTTTGCTGCCATTTGGTAAAAGGGCCCCTTAGCACGCACTAATAAATGAATGTGCATTTAGTGCCATGCAGCCAATAGGTATGCAATGGGCTGTGCAGCATTTATCATGTTAACCATTATTACACGCTAACCCCCAGATTCTATATAGCTTGCCTAAAGATCGGCGCCAAAGTTGGTGCAGATTCTATAACAATGCATGCAATTTAACAAGGTAATGAGCACTGATAATAGCACTTAACAAGCAATAATGAGTGCTAATTGGCACTGATTTGGATGCACAACTTGCTAAGCATATTCTGTAGCGAAGTGCGCCGAACTTTAACGCACGCAGGCAAAAAGGGGCGTGGTTATAGGCATGGAAATGGGCATTTCATGGGCATTCCAAAATTTACGAGCTTAGTTATAGAATATGGCCTAATGTGCCTAAATCTACACGTAGGGATTTATACTGTTTTCGTTGATGTAAATCGATGCGTGTAGATTTAGGCACTGAAATATGAACTTAGCATATTTATAATTGGCGCCTAAATCTAGGCACCGATTATAGAATACACTTAGTCAGCACTGATTTCAGCGCCAATGTTTTAGGCGCCATATATAGAATCTCTCCCTAAATCCATTAGCACACCTTAAAATTTTATTGTCTAACTTGTTGCCTATGTTCTGTTGATATGATGTTACTTGATGTTCCTTCATTCAGACTTGATGTTTACTGTTCTGCAAATTTTTATGTTGAAGATGCTGGATTATTGAACACTCTACCTTTTGAACTATGATGTATCAGCTCAATAACACGATTTATAATAGGAAACAACTTATAGCTCATTTATTCGTTTAGGGGCCCTTTTACTAAGCCATGTAAGCGTCTATGCATGCCAAAATGGAGTTACCACATGGCTACCATGTGGCTCTTGTGGTAATTTCATTTTTGGCATGTGTCCAATACATGCATCTGAAAAATATTTTTATTTTCAGATGCACAGAATGGACGCACGGTATTCTATATATGGTGCCTAAAATCTAAAATTAACGCGCAATAGGCAATCACATCTAAGTGTATTCTAAATACCGCTTGTAAATCTGCGCACGATATTTAGAATACGCTTAGGTGTAGTTCATGCGACTAAATCTATGTGCGTCCATTTACACCAACAAAAAGCTGGTGCAAATCCCTGTTGATTTTTAAGGCTCTTAGCAATGATCTTCCAGTTGCTCTTGCTAGTTCTCTGAGAATTTATCGATCTTCTTGAACCTTGCATTCATCAGAGAAACTTTTACTTGACATTCCTTCTTTTCACCAGATCAGACTATCTGAATGCTGTTCTTCCATTTTTCACACCAAGGGTGCAAAACAGTGGAATCTGTTACCTTTCAATTTACAAAGAATGACTTAACTTCTTCAATTTCATAAGCATTTCTTTTTACTCAAGCTTTTTCTGCTGGTTAGTGATGAGTTTTTATCATTTGCTGTGTAGAGTGTGTGCATGTTTTGTTAATATTTTTTACTGCGTATGTAAAGTTGTGATCCACCAAGAGTTGTAGGATTGTGTGGAATATACATTTTTTAAATAAATAAACTAGAGGGGGTAAGGGCTCATGCAGTAAGGGGCCCTTTTACTACACGGCGGTAAGCCCACTGCAGGTTTATCACACACCAATCCGTAACTACCACCAGTGGTAATCAGACAGCACCATGTGCTGCCCAGTTACCACCAAATGGGTGGCGGTAAGGGCTCCCCACCAAAATAGCATCAAAATTACGCGCTGATGCTAATGCAGGCCCCCTTTTTGCAGCTTAGTAAAAGGACCTCTAAATATTTTTACTGGGCACATATTAATGTATATGGTTTCCATGTTAGACCATTTTAAAGGTAATAAACAGACATAAAACAACAAGAAAAACAGAAATAAGATGAAAAAATATGTACCAAAAGCGGGGTTAAAAATAACAGAGATAAAGCCTATAAAAGTCTGAAGAGATAACTTTGGGTAACTTTCATTTTTGAAATTTGATCACAGTCTATAAAGAAAGGTCAAAATTTTATCCATAACTTCCTATAGAGTACAGAGACATAGATGTTTTAAGTTTGCTATTTTTAAAATGCATTTTTCCAAAAAGCTTAGTTTTTTATTGATAAATGATTCTCATTTTTTAAAGATGTAATTAGTTCATACCGGAGACTGAAATTTTGCAGGATTATGCAGTTTTATTCCTCTATCTTGTAGCACAAATAAGTCACATACCCCACTTTTGGTACCTTTTCACTCAGGTGCCCTTTTACTAAGCCGTGGTAAAAAGTGGCCTGTGGCAGTATAGGCACGTGTATTAGGCACACGCCGGACCAGTTTTTACCGTGTCTGTATCGGGAATAGGGCATGCGGTAAAACTGAAACCAGCGAGTGTCGGCCTAAGCCTTTAACGCCACCCATTGATCTAGCGGTAAGGGCTCATGCGCTACATGTGAGGTAACCAGTCGGTGTGTGCCAACTGCCGATTACTGCCAAAAACAGTACGCGTGTGGGAGGAAATAAATAAATAAATAATCCAGCCATTATGGGTGCATGCCAAATCTGAAATTACCCCAGGGGGAGTACTGGCCTGATGGTAGTCTCATTTGGGCACATGCTGCATGCACATAGAGTCTATCGCGGCTTAGTAAAAGGGCCCCTCAATGACTTATGCATTGCAAACATGGTAAACACTACAACAGTGCTATACTGGAAAAGTACTGGGATATCAACCCTATGAGAACTATGGAGCAGGAAGAGGTTGTGACCATCTGGGGCATTCTTATCCAACTGATAAGACACTCAATGCAAGGAAACTAGACATAGTGGTAAAAGAGAAAAACATGAAAATGGCATTGATAACAGAGGTACTTACTTTAGAAGCACCATTCCCATTTTGGACTTCTATAAACGAACACTTAAACGTCAATCATGCATCGACATCTAAGTTCCAATTTTACAAAGCTGGGAGATGAACATCCAAATGACAAGAGGGCATGGTCTGGGTATGTTTTGGGTGGGACTAGGATGGGCCCCCATTTCAGAAGGGGAATGACTATCTAACAGAGTAACATAGTAGTTGACAGCAGATAAAGACCTGCACGGCCCATCCAGTTTGCCCAACAAGATAACCTCATGGTTTATGGTATGATGTGATACTACATATGTTCAAAAATATGGGCATCAAGATTTAGACCTGCTACCCGGGACATCCAGGTTTCAGAACGGTGCTCCTATTGAGGAGCACTGCACTGGAGAGATTAGGGGAGGTCACCTCCTTCATGCCCCAGTTGTTAGTATCTCCCCCCTCCCACCCACACACGACAGCGAAACTTGCAAGGGATAGTGGACTCTTATGACAGCTTCGGGAGAAACAGATATGTATATTCCTAAAATGGTTGACGTGGAGGGGCATAATCGAATGGAAACGCCTATCTCCATGGGCGTTTATCTCCGGGAAGGGGTCCGTGAAGGTGCGGGCCAAACCGTATTTTCGAAAAAATGGACGTTTTTGAGCTGGGCATTTGTTTTTTTTAGCGATAATGGAAACTAAAAACGCCCAGCTCAAAAACGTCCTAATCCAAGCCATTTGGTTGTGGGAGGGGCCACGATTCGTAGTACACTTGCCCCCCTGATATGCCAGGACACCAACTGGGCACCCTACGTCAGTGCGGTGGACTTCAGAAAAAGCTCCCACATGCATAGCTCCCTTACCAATGGTGCTGAACACCCAACCCCCCTCCCCCAAAACCCACAAATGTACAACACTACCATAGCTCTTAGGGGTGAAGGGGGCACCTACAGTACATGTGGGTACAGTGGGTTTTGGAGGCCTCCCATTTACCAGCACAAGTGTTACAGGTGGGGGTGGGGGGGTGGGCCTGGGACCACCTGGCTGAAGTACACTGCGGTACCCACTAAAAGTGCTCCAGGGACCTGCATACACGCAGGCCTCTAGGACTGGTTGCTGCTATATAACCTTGGCACACCAGTTGACACCTGAAGACTAATCTCTACGAAAACGTCCTTTATTGGAATAACCGCCTTTACTCACAGTTAACTGCAGACCAGAGGTTGTGCCCCACTGGCAACGAGTCTCCCTGGTACTGAGATGAGCAGTAGGTCAGAACTGGCAGAATGCTGTACAATGCCCTCATTCAGCCACATTCAAGGGAAGAACTAAGTTGTCTAATGTGGCTAACACAGGAAAGGGAACTAAAACTGGCTTACAAAAATGGCCACTACTGCATGGACTACAACAGGAAACACAACAGGGCACACTCTGACCCAGTAGGCAGGGGGAAAAGCACCATGGGAGAAAAGCCTACCAACTACCAACATCGTGAGACTGTAACACAAGCTAATGAAATCACGCAGCCCAATACCCTACACCCACCACAATGCAATGCTGATGTGACCCTATACTGCACCCGCGAGCCACATCTGACCCAGGGAAAGGCTGTAACAGGATCGAACACATTCTGCTGTCATGGAGGTGGGTACGGCATTTGAGGCTGGCATACAGGCTGGGAAAAAAGTTTTTAAAGTGGGGTTTTTTTTGGTGGGAGGGGGTTAGTGACCACTGGGGGAGTCTGGGGAGGTTATCCCTGATTCCCTCCAGTGGTCATCTGGGCAGTTGGGGCACTTTTTTGGGACTTGTTCGTGAAACAAAAGGGTCCAAAAAAAGTGACCCAAAATCACGGTAAAAACGCTTTTTTTTTCGATTATCAGCTAAAGACGCCCATCTCTCCTCGGCTGATAACCACGCCCCAGTTCCGCCTCCACCACGCCTCCGACACGCCCCCGTCAACTTTATTCGTTTCCGCGATGGAGTGCAGTTGGAAATGCCCAAAATCGGCTTTTGATTATACTGATTTGGGCGCCTTTGCGAGACAAATGTCTATCTCCCGATTTAGGTCGCACTATAGGCGTTTTTCTCTTTCGAAAATAAGCTGGATAGCCAGTTCATATTCCAGCACATAAATGTCTATGTTACCATTTCATGACATAGACATTCATGTGCTGTCATGGAGACATTTGAGTTCCTGTTGATATTTTAGATATCTATTTTTCTCTAAAATGGATGTTCATGCTGCATATCCCTAGTGCATGAATGCCTATTTCACCATGTATTTTAGAACATGCTCTACATTGGCAGATCCTGTTCTAAGATACTGGTGGAACTTCAATCCCAACTTGGACATCTAAATTCTGATTTAGACATTCTTTCTAAAATGCTGTTCAAAGGTATTAGTGCTATGTGATTATTCTGTACATCATGGAGAAAAGGAAGATCCTCAAGTACCAAGTAGTAATGCTGTTAGAGGTGAAGAACTGTGGCATAAAGATACAGAAATATTTCCCAGTGTATTAGGTGCCACAAGCCTAAATACAAACAATTCCCATGCACATCTTAATTGCTTACACATATTATATCCTGTGAACTCCTGATGGAAGTATGCTTTGGCAAGAGTGTTAGCAGTAAATTTGAGAGACTGAGATAATACTCCACATTTCCTAGCTTAGGAGTGAGGTTCATTACTGTCATAGTTACGCACAAATTAACCAATCTGGAGACATTGCTCCTGAGAGGTATTATCACAGCTTGCAGAATCAGTGAAAGGCCGAAGCTTTTTAATGCAGTCTTTTCTCATCAGTGCATTTTTTCTGGATTTTTATTTAGATTATTCTTTAATTTGTCTTGCATTATTGACTTGATTCTTCTCTTGCCCATTGTATTTAGGACATAGATATAATATGTTATGTTATTATTCATAGACAGCTCAGTATTCAGCAGGGAGGTAGCCATATAACTTCATAAAGCTAACTTACCCAGATTCCCCCAGATTCTATACATGGTGACTAACAGTGTGCATGCAAATCTGTACATGTAGCCAATTTGTGCACGCAATTTAATTGTTTAACAAGCTAATCAGCACTGATAGGGACCCTTTTACCAAGCTGCAGCAAAAGGGGGCCTACACTGGCGTCGGTGTGTGTTTTTGACATGCGCCAAGGCCCCCTTTTACCGCAGCGGGAAAAGGTAGGTCTTGCTTTTCTGCAGGAAATGACCATGCAGCAAGTAAAGCACTTGCTGCGTGGCCATTTCGGGGGGGGAGCCCTTACCGCCACCCATTGAGGTGGTGGTAAGAGCTCCTGCGCTAACCCGGCAGTAACCAGGCACTGCCCAATTACGCTGGGTACACACTGGCACTACAAAAATAAATATATTTTTGTAGCGCCGGATATGATGGCACGTTGGGGTGGGAAGTACCACCGGGCTGTTACGGTAGCCCAATGGTACTTCCTTTTTAGCGAGCGGTAAGCCCGCCATAATTGTCCGCTAACAAGCAATTATTGGCACAAATTAAAATGTACGCATGCAACTTTCTAAGGGTATTCTGTAAAGTCTTGTGTATAAATTAGAATGCATGGATCACAAGAGGGGGTGTGGCCATGGGAGGGGCATGGGCAGGGCGGGCACATTCTGAAAATTTACGCACACTGTTACAGAATATTCCCGATCTGTGCCTAAATAAGACATGGACATTTACACCAGGTTTTAGTTGGCACAAATGACTGTGCCTAAATTTTAGTTGTGGATCATTCCCAATTGGTAAGGCTGCTTTTTCTATTTTTTTTTTTTATTAATGGCCAGGGACAAAATTCCCCGAGCCCGGGCCTCCAAGGTGGACAGGGGGGGGGGGGGGGGGGCAGCGATGACAACAACCTCGGGGGCAGGGCCCCGGGGGCAGCCTTGCCCTAGGCCTGGCCCAGTCTCTCGGCGGCCCTGTTAATGGCTAACAGTGTGTGAGCCCCCATCACCAGCTATTTGCTTTAATCACGTACTAATCAGTTACCCTCCCTGTTTATAAAGCAGCGCGGCAATGCAGACACATCTCATTCAAACTGAATGGTCTATGTCGGTGCTAGCGCACCTTTATAAACAGGGGGGGTTAGTGTGCAGAAATGTAGCTACGCTAACTGATTAGCACATAACATGCCTATTCTCTGCCTCCACCCTGCCCCCCAGTGCTAAAAAGTAAAATCTAGCTTTTAGTGCGTGGGAAGCATGCGCCAATCACAAAATTACCACGGGATGCCTGAGCACGCCCGGTGGTAAGGCCTTTTTTGCCTCAGTAAGTACCGCAGCTTAGTAAAAGGACCCTATAATAATTGTGGAGAAGATATCTTCAAAACAATTAAAGGACCATCATATGAATGTAGGGCAAATTGTGGAAATTTGTATACCAGCACAAGCCCCAATAATGATCTAATCATCAGTCAATGAAATGAAGATATTTCATATGAAAGCAATTTTGATTTTAAGTCCTAAAGGGCTAGATTCTGTATATGGCTCCTGAAAAATTCTGCGTGGAAAAAAAGTAGGCATACCTATATTTTATGGAATAGACTTAAATTTCTACGTGAATTATTCACAAACCACGCCTCACTCCCTAACTTTCCACCTTTTATTTCATTCAAAATATAAAGGAGTGCATTGCAAATTAACATTTTTTTCCAAGGCCTTTTATGGGGTCTTTTGCTACAGATTAGCTTATCTGCAGCAGGGCCCATTTTATTCCTATGGGCCCTGCTGCAGATAATTCGAGTTAATCATTACTAAAAGACCCCCTTAGTTTCCTGAGAATATTGAACATCTCTAAAGTCCCGTGTTTCCTGGAAGGATGTGGACTGCTTTCCAGAAGGATCTGGCAGAAGATGTCCTGAAAAAGGATGAAGAGCAAATCACCATGAATCAATTCACAAACAAAGAAACATCCTGTTTGCGGGTTTTTATTACCAGGCCTGTCACCCCTCTTCCACTGTCAGACGGTGACACTGAGCAAGCAAACTTTTCTCTCCTTTAAGTAGATTCCAACCAGTTTTAGTTTTAACCATGAGAAAAAAATCTCATCAAACTCAATCCTCTAGGAAATAGAGACAAACTTTCTTCACACCTTGTCTGCAACCAAAAATAATTTTGGTCTATATATAGGGATAATTTCATAACAGGGAGCCAGTGTCAAGCTGCCATAAAAGTGCCTATTTTAATAAGCCATCCTAGATGCCTATGTGCCTTTACTACTACTACTACTTAACATTTCTAGAGCGCTACTAGGGTTACGCAGCTTTATTAAACCTTTATTAAATAGACACCTAGAATAATCCCTAATAGTGCCTGTTCCAAAAAAGATTTATTTATTTATTATATTTAAAAAATTTATAACCTGCTCAATCCATAAATTCACAATATTAAAATGGCAGAGACAATCAAACAAATATCACATCGAAGTCTCCTCTCATAGAGGCGACAAACTCTCTCTTTCTTACGTCAACCATTATGTTCCCCAAAGTATTTCAGGTTATACTTATCCAGGAGCATATTAACCACCAAGGGCTAGATTCTATACATGGCGCCTGAAAATTACGTGTGGAAATAAAATACCCCTAGGTATATTCTCCAAAGCATGCCTATATTTTATAGAATAGGCTTAAATTTCCATGTGGTATATAGAATTTGCCGAGCGCCTCTCCACAAGATCAAATTTAGTCATGGACATTTACGCCATGTTTTACTTGGCATAAATCCCAACGCCTAAATTAGGTACAGAGCAGGTGTATTCTACGACAAAGCATCCACGTCCCAACCATGGCCATGCCCCCTTTACAACTACACAACTTAGAATTTAAGCACCCCACGTATTCCCTAAGAACCCTTTTTGGCATGTAGAAAAGTTTTCCATAATGACCCCCACAGTGCACTAAGGGGCCCTTTTATTAATCTGCGGTAAAAGGGGCCCTGTGCTTAGCAGCAGCGGCCATTTTTGCAACGTGCCAGGGCCCCTTTTACCACAGTGGGTGAACATAGCCAAAAATGAAATGGCCATGCGGTAAGTTCGCACTTGCCATGCGGCCATTTCAAGAGGGGGAGACCACTTACCCACTGAGGTGGTAGTACGCGAGCAGCACGTGACGCTGCCTGATTACCACTGGGGAACCCCCCGCAGAAATATTTTTTCAATATTTCCGCTAGCACCAGAAAAGGTGCACGCTAGGGTCAGAACTACCACTGGCACCCACATTGGGCCAGTGGTAGTTCCAGGTTGCCACATGGCAATCTTTTAGTAAAAGGGCCCCTGAACTAGACACGTTGGAGTTCGCAACCTATGGGGCCCTCTTACTAAACGGTTGCCGCGCGGCAACCCATAACTACCGCTGGCCCAATGTGGGTGCCGGCGGTAGTTCCACCCCCCAGTGCATGCCATTTCTGGTGTTAACAGAAATATTGAAAGAAATATTTCCACAGGGGGTTATCTGACGGTCATCAGGCAGCGTTGTGCACCAGGTTAGCGTAGGAGCCCTTACCACCACCTCAGTGGTTGGTGGTAAGTGTTCCCCCCCCTCCCCTGAAATAGCCACATGGCAAGTGCAAACACTGCATGACCATTTCATTTTTTGCTATTTTCACCCACTGTGGTAAAAGAGGCCCTGGGGCAAGGCAAAAAATGGTTGCTGCTGGTAGCACAGAGCCCTTTTTACTGCAGCTGAGTCAGGACTGTTTCAAAAATGTTGGCAAGCAATACAACTTCCTTGGGTGCCAAGCCCTTGGGGAACAGCAGCATCACATTGCCCTTTTGAATCAGTCTGTGGACAAACAAGCCCTAAAAGGAGGAGGAGGGTGTTGAAATTACAAGAAGTATTATGGGTGAATCAAGAATTCCCCCCCCCCCCCAATCTCCTTGTGCTTAGCCCTTTGATCAAAGCACTAGGCCACCCCTTGCCCTGAAGGGTAACGTTTTTGACTACAAGAGAGAATATTGCATTACTTGGGATTGGCAAGAGGAGGGGGTGTGTCTATGGTTTCACTGTTATTTTCCATGCAAAACTAGAATTTCACCATAGATAGTAACTCAAAACATTCCAATTGTAAACTCTTTCAGGCAGGGAGTTCCCTAAATCTGCCTTGTGCGAACCACAGTTTATATCCCTATGGATTAAGGCAGGGTCAGTCCAGCACATTGTGAAACCATGAATCCAATAATGCCCCTATATAAAAATAAAATAGAAAACACTCCTAATTGGAGAAAATGTGCTGGCACAAATGAGTCTTTGGGTCCCTCTGTCATACAGAGCATAGAATAGTTACTGCCTTGTAATTGCCCTTGAGGGGATGATGCTTTCTGTCTCTATGTAGCTTTCTTTTAGTGTGACTTAGTACAAGACACAATACTAAACCCATGTTTGCTCTCTTCCCTGTGTTTCAGTAGCAGTGGCATAGCCACAGGTGGGCCTGGGTGGGCTGGCACACATTTGGTGGTAGCTGGTGGGGATCCCAAGCTCCACCAACTGAAGACTTCCCCCTGATGGTAACGAAAACGCTACACTCCACTATACCGGCACCTGCGCATGCTCAGTTTTCAGCGCATGCCTGCTGCAGACTGCCAAGGTGGAAAGAAGCATTTTCCCGCCAGCTGAGATACTTTTTTGGGTGTGGGGGGGATGAACACTTCATGCCCACCCACGTCTTGCCTAGGCCCACCCAAAATCTGTTGTCTGGCTACACCTCTGTTCGGTGGGGTGAGAGGGCAGAGTTTGTTCATGTGTATTAGTTCACTGTGAGCTGGAGGGCCCATTAAGGGGCTAAGAGCAGGAAAGGTATACAATAATGTTGCAGTCTACTTTATACTTTTGTCCTGAAGCAAAATGGATTCTCTGTGAGTCATGATACTTTTGACTGGACCAACATTAGACCTGTCCAAAGATTATTTCATCAGTGATGCATTCTGCTGTGTGGAAGTCTTGGATGTGTTTACTGTCAGGTCTTACCTTCCATGGCCTGATGTGACCCAGAGTTACCACAAAGGCCTCTGGCCAAGGACAACCACTAGAATATAAACCAGGGGAAAAATCACCAACTAGTGGCATATGAAGGCTTATGGCACCAGATTTGGGCCTGGTTCCAATGGAGGTGGAAGCCCAAACGGACAGGAGGAAATTGACAAGCCAAACTGTCCTCTCTCCCTTAGACCCCGCCAAAATAAGCTCATACATTTGTGCAAAGATTGTCATTTACATGAACTTTCAAGACCAGGAAGATCCATTCTTCACATGTGAAAAGAGTATACACATTTTTCTCCAGCCTCTTCAAGGGGGGTAGAAGACAAAAAGAGTGGATAAGGAGAGGATTATACCACTCCTCTGCCAATCCTTCTATCCACATCTTCATCCATATTCTCAGTCTATCTGTTCTGTGTTCTCCCTTCATCACTACATTCCCCTCCCCATTATGGCAAACAACCTAGGCTTCAGAATTCATCCTTGGTATGGAGGTTAGGCAAATCATTACCAAATCTTAAAATAATAATAATAATTTCAGAAAAAGTAATACATCAATATTTTTATGTTAAGTACTGATGGTCTTAGGAAATGAAGCATCACCTTCAAGGGATGCACTGGAACAGTGAATCATTCTGAATATAAGGCTTGCTGTCTGGCATTTCGTCACAATGTCCAACAAAATATGATGAATCTTTTTACTTTTCAGTTTTTTTTAGCCATCCTTAGCCTGTTTTCCCTCCATTAAGCCTTCCAAGCAACAAGAAACAGAAGCGTACTCAGTGTTTCTAAATCTAGTTAAGACAGAGCACAGGAAGAGATGGGATTCTCACTGATTTCAATATGAATAATAAATTCTCTCCCTGTGTTCTCTGTGTCTTACTCTGTATGATGTGGTGAGATAAATATGATATCAAGAAGACTGGATACCCTCTGCATGTCAGACCAATGAGATACAGAGAGAATTCTTTCTTTGAGTTTGGAAATCTAATGGTCCTCTCCTAATTCAGCTTTTTCTGCCTCTGATTCCCTTCACACTGTCTAGAGCAGGGGTGGGCAACCTGCAGCCTACCATTGAATTTTATGCAACCCCTGAGACCATGGGAAGTATACAAAGAAAATGTCATTAACTAGAGTTTTGTCAATTTTAAATACTGTATTTCACAAATATTTTCAAAATAGCCACTCCATCGTTTCCATCGTTTTTTATTTATATTTTTACTTAGTTATTTATCATAGAAAGTCTGTGGAGCTCTGTGCATTTCCGATTTCAACACTGCGTAATGTTGCAGCCCGCTAGGGGTAGTACTGACATTCATGTGGCCTTCTGTGTAAAATGGTTGCCCTCCATTGTCTAGAGATGTTATTAAAAAACTGGGTTCCCTGATGTCCTTTGAAAATGTTTATTCCAGAGAGTGAAATTCCTCTTCAGCACCCCCAGGATGGTTAATCAAGGTGGCATTATAAGGTAACTCTTCATTATCCTTTGACCACAGTATTTCAGCCTGGTGTGGCCCCTGAAACATAAGACGCCACTTGTGATTTCAATATTTGCTGCTACACTCAACCTCACCATTTTACATAGGGTCCTTTTACTAAGCTACGGTAAAAAGGGCCCTGTGCTAGTGGCAGGAGCTGTTTTTGCCACTCGCTGTGGACCTTTTTACCACAGTGGGTAAAAAGGCTGAAAAATGGCATGGCCATCTGGTAAGATTTCACTTACCACTTGCCTATGTGTAGGGGGGAGCACTTAATGCCACCCACTGAGGTGGCTTTAAGGGCTCCCGTGCTAACCTGGCAGTAACTGGGTAGTGCGTGGTGCTGCCAGATTACTGATGGGTTAGCACCTGCGGAAATATTTTTGGAATATTTCTGCTAGCGCAGGAACTGGAACTACTGGTTGCACCTATGTTGGGCCGGAGGTAGCTCCAGATTAGCATGCGGTAAGCTTGCATTGGTCTTACCGCTACTTTGTAAAAGGGCCCCATGGAGGGGCATAATCGAATGGGGCACCCAAGTTTTCCTGAGGGTGTCCTCGCAGAACGTCCTCGCGAAGGGGCAGGGAAACCCGTATTATCGAAACAAGATGGGCGTCCATCTTTCGTTTCGATAATACGGCTGGGGACACCCAAATCTCAACATTTAGGTCGACCTTAGAGATGGTCATCCCCGGTTTTCAGCAATATTGGAAACCGAGGATGCCCATCTCAGAAACGACCAAATCCAAGCCATTTGGTCATGGGACGAGCCAGCATTCATAGTGAATTGGTCCCCCTGACATGCCAGGACACCAACCGGGCACCCTAGGGGGCACTGCAGTGGACTTCACAAATTGCTCCCAGGTGCATAGCTCCCTTACCTTGTGTGCTGAGCCCCCCCCCCCCAAACCCCCAACTGTACAACACTATCATAGCCCTAAGGGGTGAAGGGGGGCACCTACATGTGGGTACAGTGGGTTTGTAGTGGGTTTTGAATGACTCACATTTACCACCACAAGTGTAACAGGTAGGGGGGGATGGGCCTGGGTCCGCCTGCCTGAAGTGCACTGCACCCACTAAAACTGCTGCAGGGACCTGCATACTGCTGTCAGGGAGCTGGGTATGACTTTTGAGGCTGGCATAGAGGCTGGCAAAAAATATTTTAAAAGTTTTTTTTTAGGGTGGCAGGTGGTTAGTGACCACTGGGAGAGTAAGGGGTGGTCATCTGGTCATATCGGGCACCTTTTTGAGGCTTGGTCGCAAGAAAAAATGGACCAAGTCGCCCAAGTGCTCGTCGGGGACGCCCCTCTTTTTTCCATTATCGGTCGAGGACGTCCATGTGTTAGGCATGCCCCGGTCCCGCCTTTGCTATGCTTCTGACACACCCCAGTGAACTTTGGTTGTCCCCGCGACGGAAAGCAGTTGAGGACGCCCAAAATCGGCTTTCGATTATGCTGATTTGGGCGACCCTGGGAGAAGGACGCCCATCTTTCGATTTGTGTCGAAAGATGGGCACCCTTCTCTTTCGAAAATAAGCCTGATAGTAACATAGTTAATGATGGCAGATAAAGACTTGTACGGTTCATCCAGTCTATCCACGAAGACCTGCTGCACCATGCAACTTACACCCTGTTTGAGTGTAAAGGTCATTTAACCTTCACACTTAAACTTCAAAGAAAAGCTACTACAAAAATGTTATGGGATTTGCGTTGCAAGACATAGGAGGAGAGACTTACAGACCTGATCGTGTATACCCTGGAGGAAAGGAGAAAGAGGGGTGATATGATACAGATGTTCAAATATTTGAAACATATTAATCCTCAAACAAACCTTTTCCAAAAGCAGGAAGGCTGTAAAACTAGAGGACAGGAATTGAGGTTGAAGGGGGGCAGACTCAGGAATAATGTCAGGAAGTATTTTTTCACAGTGAGGGTGGTAGATACTTGGAATGCTCTCCCGCAAGGGGGGGGGGGAGTGGAGATGAAAACGGTAACAGAATTCAAAAATGCATGGGATAAACACAAAGGAATCCTGTTTAGAAGGAATGGATCCACAGAAGCTTAGTAGAGATTGGGTGGCAACACTGGTAATTGGGAAGCAAAGCCAGTGCTGGGCAGACATCTACGGTCTGTGCCCTGAAAATGGCAAGGACAAATCAAGGACAGGTATACATATAAAGTATCACATGCAATGAGTTATCTTGTTGGGCAGACTGAATGGATCATACATGTCTTTATCTGCCATCATCTACTACGTTACTATGTTTTGATTTGATTCCATCCTCTTTTTATATAAGGATTCCACATGTTTTTGAATTCTGTCACTGTTTTTGTCCCCACCACCTTCCCCAAGAGGGTATCCCAGGCAAATACCACCTTCTCCATGAAAAGTATTTCCTGATGTTACTCCTCAGTCTACCTCCCTGCAAACTTAATTTATGTCCTCTTGTTCTATCGCTTCCCTCTCTCTAAAAGAAAAATACATTTTCAAGAGAAGTTAAAATGGTAAAACTAGAGGACATGAATTGAGGTTGCAGGGTGGTAGACTTTGCAGTAATGTCAGAAAATTCTTTTTAACAGAGAGGATGGTTGATGCCTGGAATGCCTTCCTGAGGCAGGTGGTGGAGAAAAAACTGTGGCAGAATTCAAAATGATGTGCAATGAACACAATCTGCCCGATATTCAGACAGCGAGAAATAGCCAGGCTATCTCCTGCAGTCCGTGCTAAACCTAGATATTCAATACTGATCCATTTCCAGTGTTAGGTATTATTAGGAAAGGAATAGAAAATAAAAATGAGGATGTTAAAATGCCTTTATATCGCTCCATGGTGCGACCGCACCTCGAATATTGTGTTCAATTCTGGTCGCCGTATCTCAAAAAAGATATAGTGGAATTAGAAAAGGTGCAGAGAAGGGCAATGAAAATGATAACGGGGATGGGACGACTTCCCTATGAGGAAAGGCTAAAGCGGCTAGGGCTCTTCAGCTTGGAGAAAAGGCGGCTGAGGGGAGATATGATAGAGATCTATAAAATAATGAGTGGAGTTGAACGGGTAGATGTGAAGCGTCTGTTCATGCTTTCCAAAAATACTAGGACTAGGGGGCATGCGATGAAGCTACAATGTAGTAAATTTAAAACGAATTGGAGACAATTTTTCTTCACTCATCATGTAATTAAACTCTGAAATTCGTTGCCAGAGAATGTGGTAAAGGAGGTTAGCTTAGCGGAGTTTAAAAAAGGTTTGGACGGCTTCCTAAAGGAAAAGTCCATAGACCGTTATTAAATGGACTTGGGGAAAATGCACTATTTCTGGGATAAGCAGTATAAAATGTTTTGTATTTTTGTAAGGATCTTGACAGGTATTTGTGATCTGGATTGGCCACTGTTGGAAACAGGATGATGGGCTTGATGGACCTTTGCTCTTTCCCAGTATGGCAATACTTTTGTACTTATGTACCCGGTTTAACTTTGTCTGGTCTGAATTTAACCGGCCAAGCAGATATTCAGTGCTGGCCAGTTAAAATCAGATTGACCAAAGTTATTCTACCTATTGTGGTGGCAAAATATGGCTGCCAAACCTGGCTGGTCTGCCTTTAAAAATCGGTGGATAGCCATTTATATAATGTGATATAACCAATTATCTTTAAGCGGCTAACCAGTGATATTCAGCACTGGATAGCCGGCCGGCTAGATAATCGCCTAAGTGCCATTTTAGTGGCCATTTTCTTTTAAATATCGGGTGGAAAGGATCTCTAATTAGAAAATGAATGGTATAAAAAAACAAAACTTAAAGGGTTACATATGTGTTTGCATGTCAAGTGGTGCTTAGATGGCAAATCTTGCTGTATCAACTAAGGCTGGTGCTGGGCTGGCTTGTACTGTCTGAGTCCCGCATATAGCAATCTGGTTTAGGATGGGCTGGAGAGAGCTTCGATGGGCGGGCCTGCCCGTGAGTGGGGAAATGTGGGATATAAATGTAATAAATAAATAAATAAAAATTTGGAACGTGAGGACAGTGCTGGGCAGACTTTTACGGTCTATGTCCCGCAAATGACACATTTGGATAGGCTTTGACGGCAACTCCAGCAGTTGGAAGAAAAGGACAGAGCTGGGCAGATTTCTACAGTCTATGTCCCAGAAACACCAAAGAAAGAGCATAATCAAGTATATAATTTCACATTCATTGTTGATTTCATCTAGAATTGAGCATGAATGTGACTGTTGAACAGACTGGATTGACCATTCATGTCTTTATCTGCAGTCACTTATTATGTTACCATGTTACACCAAAGCTGGGCAAATTTCTACAAAACCTTGAAATTTGACAACAGTGGACTTACAGAAAGCAGTTTTGCTTGGTTCAAGCTACTTTTTACATAGATACCTGGATAATTCCTAAACTTCTGGATGAAGCTCGAATTTTCCAGGGATACCAGACAAATATGTGTTTGTATTATGTGCCTTGTATAATAATAAAAATACTTCACCAGTTGAGACCATCTTTGTGCTTATAAAATATTTTAACATCGCCTCCGTGGTTCTAGTTTCCCCAACACAAATCTCTTCTCAAAGTCCTCTCCTACAATCACACATCCCAAATCATCAGATTTGTGTAATGTATTGTTCAAATGAACTTGCTGCATGGTTCGTTCCCCTCAGTTCCAAAACGCAGGCCTTGCTTGCCTTCAGCACCCCAAGCCTTTTCCTCTGCTGTTTGTTTAAAAGGGGCTAATGCATGGATGCCAATGTTCTGCTGTTTGTCCCATTAATAAATTGATTAGAAGGAAGTTTGTGTCCTGCTGAGTGCAAACTCTCCTGGCTGAGCCCCTTACAATGAGCTAATTTCACATTTACTAGAGAAAAATGATCAACAAACCCAGCCCCCTCCAGGTGTTTAAATCTTTGCAGCTTCTTCCTATACAAGAGGCCCTGATCTTGCTTTAAAATAAGAAAAGCACACAGCTGTGCTGCTTCCCGCTTCATGGAAGTTGTGTACTGGGGCTAATTGTAGCCAGGGGACTGGGGGTTCACATTCGCACCCTGTTAGCACAGCAATTACCTTTCTTTACATTGACTGATTGCTGGTTTACATATTTGCCCTAATTCTATCTGGTTTCAGAGCTTAAACTGCAGCTGCCTCTTGGGGACTGGTATAAATTGGGGCACTGAACATCCCAGAAGCATTGGAACTCCCACCCCTCCCCCCCCCAGAATATTTCAGAGAATCCACTGGAAGAGTTGAGACTGGGATCCAGAAAGATGCTGCAGCTCCTGCTCCTTCTTGTCTTTGTAGAAGTGGGCACTGGTAGACCCACAGATGGCACAAAGACACCCCTTTGGGGAGAAGACTCCGAGGAAGTGAGATCAGAGGCTCTCAAAAGACTTCTGGAAGTTTTTGGCATAGAAGATCCCCCGAATTCCCCTCACCACATCAAGCAACCCCCTCAATACATGATCGATCTCTATAACACAGTGGCTGATGCTGATGGGGTCACGAAGGACCCCCACCTCCTGGAGGGGAACATTGTCCGCAGCTTCTTTGATAAAAGTAAGAACAAAGTTTTCCAGCCTTCTGGCATCCTTCTCTTTTTCTCAGACGTAGCTACAAATCAATCAATTCCTACTGAATTTATCATGAAATACTTTTATTATTAATCTGTGACAAACAAATGTTTAATCTTATTGTTTCTCTTTGTAAGCATTTCATTGACAAGTAGAGCCAGATCATGTATTGAAGGGTTTTGTTTCAGTGGGACAAATTCTTACCTGTACATCTGACTTTTAATCTACAAAGTAGTCTTGAAATGCTGTAGAATCTTCCTTGTTGAACTCTGAATCCTTGAAGGTTTAAATTATAACTCACCAGCTCTGGAGACTAGCAGCCCTTGTTGTGTATGTGTGAATTCAGAGCTTCTTTTGCTGAATTACACAACAGGCCATGACTCTCAGATTGTATTGTGATCCCCTGGTTTGATTTTCCCATCTTCAGTTCACAGTGATCGGATGCATTTCCTCTTCAACGTATTAAGCGTGGCCAAGAGCGAGAAGATCCTAACAGCTGAGCTGCATCTCTTCAAGCTTGGACCCAAGGCCAGCGAGATGCCTTACTTCAGGAGACATCACTTCTGCCAGGTAGGAGAAGATATCTCCCTATCCCTCCTCCTTTTGTTTAGTGCAGGCTTCCAGGTGCGATGTTGGTCCTGGAGAAAACTGAATTTTTTGCCAGCTATTCTCTTTTACCACCATCTTCTCATGTGCAACCCATTCCCCTTTCTTAAAAGTAAAGTTGAGAATACTTAGCAAGCAAATCAGTACTGTATGTCCTTACAGATCTGTTGTTATTTGTCATTTTAATCGGAGCCAGTGCAACAATAGTGGGTGCCCTTGACAAATCTTCAGTCTTACCTCCCCTCCCCCCTAGATTAAGGACCCCTTTTACAAAGCTGCAGTAAAAGGGGAATGGCGGTAGCGTCGGCGCATGGATTTGCTGCGTGCCGAGGCTCCCTTTTACTGCAGTGGGTAAGAAGCTTTTTTGTAGCTGTTTCCCCAGGGAGCCCTTACCGCCACCTATTTAGGAAGTGGTAGGGACTCCTGCGCTAACCCAACAGTAAGCAGACAGCGTATGGGGCTGCCCGATTACTGCTGGGTAAACCCCTGATGCTAAAAAATTTTAAATATTTTTTAAGTACTGGAAATGGTGTGCGCTGGGGGGGGGGGGCAGGCACTACCATTGGGCTCCTGCGGTAACCTGGCAGTAACCGCTAGGTTACCGCCACACTAAAGAAACAAAAAACAATTTCCGGAGCATCGGAAACAGCGCACGTTCCAGCTGGAACTACCGCCGGTAGCTGTGTTGGGCTGGTGGTAGTTCTGGATTAGTGAGCTGTAAGCTCACATTGGGCTTACCGCCGCTTTGTAAAAGACCCCCTCCCAATCACACAAAAATCCTACAGTGTGCGCTGATGATTCTTACAGTTTGTATTGCTGTCAGAATCTATTGTTTTGCTTTGATTGCAGCTGTTCTTTGCTGCCTCTCAGAAGCTGCTGCCCTAGGCAATTGCCTAGTCATGCCTAATGGTAACATATCTATTTAAGAAAGCTTATGGTAATCTCATATGTCGCTAATGTTCCATAATTACATGTAATCGAATACTAACACTGTACTCCCTCTTGCTAACTGTAAGCCACATTGAACTGAACCTTGTTTTTGGATAACTGTAGGATATAAGAATGGATAAAGAAATAGTTGTGAATATGGGGGTAATATTTAGACAGTGGTAATCAACATTTTTTAAAATGCTGACCACTATCACCAAAATTATGCCTGGATATTCAATACCAGGCCATGTCCGGGCACCGCCATTAAATATGTGGGTACGTGTGGATGGCTGGCACTCAACCAGATAATGCCAATATTCAGCCCTTAGCCAGTTTATAGGACTGTAATTTATGTTGTCCTATTTGGCTGGTTAACTTAACCAATCAAGGACTGAATATCGACACTTATCTGGTAAGGTGCTGACTCCGCCCCTGGACCGCCCACACAATAGCTGGTTTTGGCTTTAGTGGTTAGAAGCGATATTCAGCGGCACTATCCTCTGGATTCTATATAGTGTGCCTAGAGATCTATGCCAAAATCCAAGCGTATTCTATAACGAAACGTGTAACTTAATTGGCTTAATAAGCTAATCAGCATTGATAACAGCACTTAACAAGCAATAATGAGCGTTAATTGGCTGTAATTAGACTTTACGCACGCAACTTGCTAAGCGCATTCTGTAATGCAGCGTGCCTAACTTCTAACGCACACAGGCAAAAAGGGTAACGGTTATGGGCAGGGAAATGGGCGTTTCGTGAGCGTTCTAAAATTTATGAACATAGTTATATAATATGGCCCAGTGGGCCTAAATCTATGCACCGGGATTTGCACCATGTTTTCACTGGTGTAAATGGAGGCGCGTAGTTTTAAGCACTGAGAAATCAACTAAGCATATTATTATTATTTATTGCATTTGTACCCCACATTTTCCCACCTATTTGCAGGTATATATTCTATATACCGCGCCTAAATCTAGGCACCACTTATAGAATACGCTTAGTCGGCTTTGATTTCCAAACCAATTTTTTTGTAGGTGCCATACATAGAATTTCCCCCTTTACGGGTAAATGTGGCTGAATATTCCTTTGAGGCTTCTCAACACCAGTTAACTGGACAAGAGGCTTTCTTACCTGGCTAACTGGCTTGGAAATAAGATCCCTATATGTTTATTTTTATTTTAGGACTGCTGTTTGGGGTTATGTGGGTGTGCGTTGATACTGAGGCATTTAGGAGAATTTATATGGTGTTGATATTATATTTGTATAAAAAAAAAGAAGATTCCCCCAAGCACACCAAGAAAGGAAAAAAGAAAAAAAAATGGCAGATGACCAATTGAATCCAACTTGAGGGTAACTTGTTTATTTGAATGTAAAAAACAAATGTACAATGAAACAAAAATGGCCCTTATTGACAATCAACTTGTTAAAATGCAATGCAGTTCTGAGTTTTGGCGCAGAAGGCGCCTGCCTCAGGAGTCACAAGTAAATCGGTCTAGTTCAGTGTTTCCCAAGTCCAGTCCTGGAATACCCCTTGCCAGTCAGGTTCTCAGGATATCCACAATGAATATGCATGGACTTGATTTGCCTACACTGCCTCCATGATATGCAAATCTCATTCATGCATATTCATTGTGGATATCCTGGCAAGGGGTACTCACTGATTCCTGTGGTAAAGCCCTCTGAGCATTCCGTGCAGATTAAAATGCATGCTATTCCCGCAATAACTGACCTTACTGCCAGTAGTAGGTTTTGAGAATCAGTCTGTTGGTTTTTTTTTATTACGTTGTACCACACTTACAGGCAGATGATCAAAAACCCTGCGCTGTTCCAAATAGCGCTGGAACAGCACGGGGCGCTATTAAACCTATGATCAGAGATAATGCATGCAAATTTAAGCAGCACAATTATCTCTGATCATGGGGTAGAAGTGCGGGAGAATTGTGCCTGAGCATGCGCTCAGCACAATCCTCCCGCACTTGTTTGACAGGTCTGGGCTGGAGACCAATGAAAAGAGAAGGACGCTCATCTTTAAATCGGAAGATGGATGTCCTCAACTGCCCTGTTGCAGGGACAGCCAAATTTCAAGGGGGTGTCGGAGTTATAGCGACGGGGCAGTTGAGGACGTCCAAATTTTGGACGTTTCTGCAATGGGCAGTTAAGGACGTCCAAAATTGGATGTTTCTATGAGAAAGACATCTTTCTCATAGAAACATCCAATTTTGGACGTCCTTAACTGCCCATTGCAGAAATGTCCAAAATTTGGACGTCCTCAACTGCCCCGTCACGGAACCGTCCAAATTTTGGACGTCCTCAACTGCCCTCGCTGGCAGGTTTGTAGGGGGAATGGGGGCCTGCCAGCATGCAAATGCATGCTGGACAGGGCTCGCCATTCCTCCCCAATGATCTGCAAACCCTAACGCCAGCTTGGAGCTGGCGTAGGGTTTGTCGCAGCCAGCGACCCAATCTTTGGCACGCTGGTCGCTGATCATTGGGAATAAATGCGTTAAGCACTGATTAGCATGCATTTGCAAGCTACTTGCACTAATACTTGCACTAAGAGCCCTCGAGCGCGTTGTTTCACGCGCTCAAGGGCTCTGATCATGTGGCGGTAGCAAACGCCGGCGCTAGTATGGCGCTAACAGCCTCTAGCGCTGGCGTTTGCTTTTGATCATCTGCCTGTTAGTATGTGATTAGGAAGGTAAAAAATATAAGAAAATCATTAGATCAATAGTTAAAACCAAGGCAACTTCTCCTGCTTTCATCCTTTGAAGACAATAGGAATTATGTTTCTCTCCTGTTTTCTAGGTGAATGTCTATCAGGTCTTGGACAAGCACAACATGGACCTTCCACAGGGAAAGAAGCTGCTGTCTTCCAGGCTCATCTCCTTGCAGGCAATGGGGTGGGAAGTCTTTTCTATCACTCAGGCTGTAAGTTGAATGCCCAATCAGGGTGCTGAAATTCCTTATACTAAGACAATGTATTGTCCCTGTGCACTGTAATTATCTCAATGAATTTGTTGTTTTATGGAATGCTTAGTTTTGATAAGAGAAAGCAGTGTAGTATTTATAACACTGTCTTCTCACTGGTGGCAGTGGCGTAGCCAGACCTGACTTTTTGGGTGGGCCCAGAGCTAATATGGGTGGGCACCCAGAAGCCCACCACCAGAGCCATTATTTTGGTTACAAGAGTAATCAAAATGCTCGCTGGTGGTGGCTCTTCACTACCTAGGGCCAAAAAAAGGTATATTTTAATAATTAAATATACCTTTTTTGCCTTAGGCAGTGAAGTGCTTATCCCACCCAGAAGCCCACCACCACCAGCAAGTATTTTCAGACAAAAACGCAAATCAAAACATGACACGTTAAAAAATATTTTAAAATACATATGTATTTATTACCTGGCTCCCGTAGCTGTGTGGGGCAGCGGGGGAGTGCTGCTGCTGTGACTGTGCATAGACCCAGCTGGCAGGACAGAGCACAGGGTGGACTTGGAGCCGCGACCACATCCGTGACCTTTCCCATGCGGCGCTGCGTTGGACGTGACGTAGCGCCATCGTGCTGTGCGCAAATGCACACTTTGGGCCCCGGCCAGGCTGGGGGAGCGGAGACGGCAGTGTGGTGGCAGCTGCAACTCCACAAGACTTTCGCGCGAGATTACATGCGGCCCGGCATCTGGCCGAGGAGGAGGAGCTGCCAGTGCGATTGCTGAGAAAAACAGGTGGGAGTGGCTGAGCGGGCCGACAGCAGATTGGGCAGAAACTAAGGCTGTGGCTGCTCAGCTGCTGTAAAACTGGGTGGGCCTGAGCCGAGATCGGGTGGGCTACGCCCCTGATTGGTGGGCTAGGGCTGTCATAGTTTGGTAAGTTTTCTATATAGGTTCTGATCCCCCGATATTCAAAACCATTTAACTGGCCACGAACGGCACCTGGCCAGTTAAAAGGTACATAGCCAGCTATCTGGCGATATTCAGCGGGGGATAACCAGCTATCTCCCGCTGAATATTGCCGGTTAGTGGCTAGTCTAACTCCTGTCGTCTGAATATTGGCCCCTGAGTGTCTTTTTCAGGGTCTTGTGTGGCCCTATTTGAAAGCAAAATGAAAAAGGCTTAGGACTAGGAGTACCCACATCCTGTAGAGGCAAAGCACAAGCAAAAACCTGTCTGCTTTAAATAAATCATCTGGCAGTGGAAGGAGGTGATTATCATAATTTGAAGATATATATATATGTGTGTGTGTGTGTGTGTGTGTGTGTGTGTGTGTATATATATATATATCTCCAGCCAATATTCAAAGCAATTTAAGTGGGCCCACTTTACTCACTTACCGCTTCCTAAGTGGGGATATTCAACGGCAGTTAATCGGACAGTGGCACTGAATATCCCCACAGACTGTCCAACAAAAAAGTGGACAGGTCAGGGGCGGCGCTGGGGATGGTATTGAGGAGGAGCCAGGGGTTATGTGGGTGTTGGCAATATTCATTGTCGGCACTTGCATAGTTAAGCGAGTGAATTTAAGACAGCTCAAAAGCTGTCTTAAGTTCACTCACTTAGCTATGCAGGCCATGACACTGAATGTTGGCTGGGACCTGCATAACTATTTTTGAGTTTAAAGCCCTCCTGATCCCCCTCCAGGCCTCCCAAGTAGCCCCCCTCCTTCCTACCTCTTCCCCCAGCCCATGAGCATCAATGCCCTTCCCCTCCCTCCCCAAATGAGCCCCCCTACCCCAAGCCCCCTGAGGTACAAATACATTCATACATACATATGTGTATGTATATATATATATACACACACACACACATATATGTACACACACATATATTGTATATATATATTTGTATGGCAAATTTTAAGAGGGATAGCTCCGTTTTTGGTGACTATGGAATTTGTGATACAGAACTAGAGGGTTAGATAATCCAGACTTCATTCCCACACAGAATAATTTGTTGAGTGATATTATCAGTTATAATAGGAACCAAATGGTGGAACTCCTTACCACCCAAAATACGAAATATACAGGAATATACTAGATTCCGCAAAATCCTCAAATGGTTCCTATTCAAACAAACCCTCACAAAGAACAACCATATCTCAAACAATTAATTATTACCTGAATTGGTTATTACTCTATTTACCATTAACTTTCTCTTTGCTTCATGTACAATTTCTCATTCATAATAGATTTTCTAAATGTTAAACATCCATAGTTATCCCAGTATGTTTATGATAATGTATTGTAAAATTGGATTCTTACAACAAATTACTTTCTTATGCATTATTCCTTGTTATGTATCCTATACTGTTTATTGTAAGCCATATTGAACTCAAACATGTTTGGGATAATGTGGGATATAAATGTCACAAATAAATAAATAGCAGTTTTGCTGGGTAGCAGACATTGGCAGGAGGGTGGGGCCAAATTTAAAAGTAAGGAGAAGGAGGGATATCTTGTGTGGAAATGTTGCTTTGGTTTGCTTCCCCTATATCCAGTTTGCCCCCCCCCCCCCCCCCCCGTTGCCACCCTAAATATTTCTGTCTAGAGAGGCCACTGAATCAGACCTGACAACCCCAACTCAAACAACCATCAAAGTGTACTTTCACTCACAAAGAAGTTAGAAATTTACATATATTTACATATTAATATTTAGGGGGGGAGCTAGAGATCTGAAAGATAATTGAGGGGGAGGGGTGCACAAGACTAAAGGTTTTCCTAGGGCACTGAATATCTTGGCACCAGCCCTGCCTCCATCTTCATAGAATAGATTCTCAATGAAAAGGGAGGAGTATCCCTTGCTATTGAAGTTCTGTACACCTTCAGGTATTGTTTTGTTGTTTGAAACGTCTGTTGATCTATAATCCTTACAGTGACAGAAACTTGGGACCATCAGGTATGTACTGTAATTTTGTTTGTTTTCTTAGGTCCGGGCATGGAATGATGAGGAAAGCTCTAACCACGGCCTTCTGGTCACTGTTTGGGGTTTAGGAGGGACACCTCTGGAACCCAACCTTGTGCGTTTTGCCTCTGGGAAACACCATCACGAGAGTAAACAGCCTATGCTGGTCCTCTTCACGGATGATGGACGGAGGGGGACTGTGCCTCTCCACAGCCTCCAAGGTAAAAAGAGGCTCCATGTGACTCAATCTTAGTGGGCAGGATGGGGCTTCGGGAAACTGAAATAACTTATGTGATTCTAGTTTTTCTGCCTAATTACACAGCTAAAAATATGTGCCTACTTTTCACTATGTGGTCTCTGCTGGATTTTCTAAGTGAAAGCATGCAAATACATTCAACTTTGAAAATTACCCCAGGAAAACTACATGCAGTGCATACACATTATACATCATTTTTCTGTATTAAAGTAGGCACATATGTTTGAATTTTCTATAGTACATTTTTAAGTGTTAATCGTGCCCCAATCCCGCCCACAGGAATGTCTTCTCAAACAATGGATAAATGCAAGCTGTATACATGTAACTTTACCCACACATAAAAACATGGTAAATGATGGCAGATAAAGACCAGAGGTCCATTTAGTCTGCGCAGTGTACCTACTGTTCCATGCTGGTTACACCCCTCCATGCCTTTGTTTAGTATTGTACATAAAAACATAAGAGTAGCCATACTGGGTCAGACCAGTGGCCCATCTAGCCCAGTATCCTGTTTCTAATAGTGGCCAAGCCAGGTCACAAGTACCTGGCAGAAACCCAAATCGTGGCAACACTCCATGCTACAAATCCCAGGGCAAGCAGTTGCTTCCCCATGTCTGTCCCAATAGCAGACTATGGGCTTTTCCTCCAGGAACTTGTCCAAACCTTTTAAAAATCCAGATACGCTAACCGCTGTTACCACATTCTCCGGCAATAAGTGCCAAAGTTTAACTATTTGCTGAGCGAAAAAATATTTCCTCCTATTTGTTTCAAAAGTACTCCCATGTAACTTGAGTGCCCTCTAGTCTTTGTACTTTTGGAATGAGTAAAAAATCGATTTACTTCTACTTGTTCTACACCATTCCATGCAGATTACATGTCTCTATGTGTTTTTCAAGGTATGGTAGTCATTTAAGTTTGGCTTTAATTCCACCATTTTGCTATATAGGGGTCCTCTGTGTTTATCCTATTCCCTTTTGAATTCTGTCACAGGTTTTGTTTTGTTTTTACCCCACCATCCCCACTGGGAAGGCATTCCAGGCATCCGTCACCCTTTCCGTGATTGCTCTTAAGTTTATCTCATTGTCGCTTCATTTCATGTCCTCTAGTTTTATGGCTTCCCCATGTTTGAAAAAGATTTGTTTGATTATTAATGCCTTTCAAGTATTTAAACATTAGTATCATATCTCCTCTATTCTCCTTTCCTCTATGGAATACATATTCAGATCTTTAAAGTCTCTTTTCACGTCTTCTAGTGCCTATCCCATACCATTTTGGTCACTTTCCTCTGATCGCTTCATCTTTTTATATTCTTAGTGAAATATGGCCTCCAAAACTGAACACAGTACACCAAGTGGGTCCTCACTAATGACTTGCACGGGGGCATTCACACTTCTTCTCTTCTACTAGTTAAATTCCTCCCTATGCAGCCAAGTATCCTTCTGGTCTTGGCCACTGCCTTATCTTACTGTTTTGTCACCTTGAGATTCTCGAACATCACCACTCTGACGTTTTTCTCCCTGTTTGTACACATAAGCTTCTCACCTCCTATTTTCTACAGCTCCTTTGGATTCATGCACCCCCAAATGCATCAGTCTAACTAAGAAGCATCAGCCTAAACTTCTAATCTTTGTAGATCACAACCTAGGAAGTAGGAAAGCTGGCCCAAGAGCATTAATCAACTTATTTCCAGCGAGGCCTTCAGCTACTCCATGTAGATTTTATAAAATACTTATTATGTTGTCCATTCATTCAAGGGTATCCACTCTGTTGCAAATCTTCATGTCATCTGCAGAAAGGCAAGCTTTTCCTTCTAATCTTTCACAAAAACATTGAACAGAATCTGTCCCAGGACTGATCCCTGAGCCAATTCACTAGCCCCTGTTCCATCTTCTGCATGAATTCCATTTGCTACCATTTTCTGCTGTCAGTCAACCTATTTCTAATCCAGTCCATCACCTTGGAACCCAGCTCAGATTGCTCTGTTTACTCATGAGCCTCTTATGAGCAGTTCCAACCCAAGGGTATTGGATGCCATAGGAAAACCATCAGACATGCACTCCTCCCCTTCCTACAGAACAAGAACCTCCTCTTCCGTACCCCCCTACCCAGATGCCAAGCACATTTCCTCTTCTCTCCATTACTTTTCCAACCACCAAGGTAAGGTGTCCTGGTCTGTAGTTTCCCCCTCTTCTGTTACCACTTTTGTAAAGAGGAACGACATCTGTCCTTCTCCAATCCCATGGAACATCTCTCATCTCCAAGGATCTATTAAACAAATCTTTTAAGAGAAACCACTGCATCCTCTAAGCTCATTCAGTATCATGTCTTTGTCCACTTTCAGTTTTTCAAATTGTTCATAAACACTTCAGCGAATGGTGTAGTATCTACTCCATTTCCATATATGCTTTGTCAGCCAACTGTGATCGTTCTCCAGGATTTTCTACCGTGAACACTGAACAAAAGAGTTTACCATTTTCACTTTTTCCTTCTCAGGTTCCACATAGGGCAATAAGTTTTATAGAAGCCCATTTCAGCAGGTAAAGCACTGCAGAACTGGCTTTGTTTCAGAAATTAACTCTGTAATTTTATTTTTAGTCTTTTTGCCATTGTCAGGTGCTTCCCCTTCTTACTTAGGAAAGACATTCTTGGGAGATATCCTACTGCTTTTGAAAGTGGCCTCATTTTAACCATGGTTACTGCTGATTTTGTGCTGATAATTTTTGTAAAACATGTGGGCTTACAGCACCTACTTGGCCTCCTGACCTAGGCAACTAGTTATACAATTATATTCTACAAAAATAAGGATGTTACAATTCAGCACAACTACTTGGCAGACAGGCCAAAGATTGCACAGACCTAGAAAATGAATAACCCTCTTGCTCTGCTTACTGGTCCCTCTGAAGCAGGGCAGGCCAGGCCATGTCCAGGTACCAGCATTGAATATCCAGGCTAATAAAGATCGTGCTGGCCACTGGCGCTTATGAGGATCCCGGCTGATATTCAGCCAGGTCCTGCATATGACATTTTATGCGAGCCTCAGCTGAATATCGGCCGGAACCCGCATAATGGTTTCTGTCCATGTCCAGAGCCCCCTCTTCTGATCCTCCCTCCCACTCACAGAACTGCAGCAACCCACCTCCTGTCCTGATCTCACCTTCCCCAAAGAAAAATTGTGGCAGGCCTGAGTCACTCCCCCCCCCCCCCCCCAAGCCTACCTTGATGGTCCCTAGTGGCCCAGACATCGCAGCAGCCATTTTGAACAGGCTGCAATGGCAGATAGGAAAAGTGGGCATCTTTGCTTCTGCCTGTTTGCCCTGCTAGACCACTAGGGACTATTAAAGTAGGCCTGGGGGGGGGGGCTATGGGGCTGGGAGGGACTTGGGTCTGCCGTGATATTTCTTCAGGGGTGTGGGATTGAGACAAGAAAATGGGGATGCTGCAGTCCCAGGGGTTGAGTGGGGGGGGGGGGGGGGGGACAGAAGGGGAGGGACGTGAACTCCTCTGCCGCCACCTGGAGGTTAACCAGGCAGCCAATATTCAGATTGGAGTCCAGTTACCTCCATGTACCTAACCAGTTAGTGATCTGAATGCTGGTTAAGTCCCAGCTCCTCCCTGGCTCCGCCCACTTACTGCCCCACCACGAACCAGGCGGTGCAGGGGTGGTCTGTGGTGATATTCAGCGGCACTCTCCAATTAAGTGCCGCAGAATATCAGCGCTTAGGCAGACATAGGCAATTTAATAGGGCAGGAGCTTCTCCTGCCTGATTAAATCACTTTGAATAACGGGCAGTAAGAATGTATGCAAATGTTAGTATTTTAGTCATTTACACACATGAAGCTACTTACATATGAGCTCTTATAAAATACTGACTAGCATTAATGCATGTAAGTTTCATGGTCCATCTTTTCTTTGTGGGACTGCACAAGAGCAATGTTTAGGTGGAGTCCACACATGCATAAAGATTATAAAATTCCTTAATTTATGCATTTATGTGTGCAAAGTAAATGCTGACACTTACACCAGGCATAGAGTCGGTGTTTCGTGCTAGCACCTATGTGTCCCAATGGTGCATCTAAGATGTATGGGAGACCTCCGCCTACATTCCTGCCAATGGGTGGTGCTGTTTCAATATAACATTTTCAAAAGCAAGGGACAGGCAAGTTATGCAGGACTCCAAAGGACCTGACTGACCCTAGCAATTGAAAACACAATATTGAAGCACCACCCCCTACTGGCAACACTGCAGCTGGAGGACACCAACGGAACATTGCTGTGTAGATTATTTTGCACCTAGGCTAGTCTTTTATAAAGTCAAGTAGGCACATGCTTGATTTTATAAAACAGGTGTAAAATAGGCACATCAGGCATGGCTTTCAAAATTATCCTCTATAAAGGCAATTTTACAACAGCACCTAGGTTTATAGGGAAGGAGGGTGTTTTTTTTTGCCTGTTTTTTAAAAATACGTATTAATCTGTGTCATTGTAAAATAGTAGCAAAAATCCTGCAGACATCATGCTTAGATTGAAGATGTGGCTACTCCCCTAAATTCTATATACGGCGTCTTAAGTTGTGCGCTTTAATTTGGCCACACGACCAAATTGCACGCACAACTTAATTAACAAGCTAATTGGTACTTAACCAATTAGTGGCACTAATTGGCTTTAATTAGAATTTACACGCACAACTTTCTAGGCATATAATGCAGAGCTCATAAATTCTAATGCACACAAAGGGGGCGTGGCCATAGGCATGGAATGGGCGGGTTGTGGGCATTTCAAAAAACGATGCGCACTATTATAGAATACACCCAATCTGCACCTTAAGCGCAGGTATTTAGGCATGGTTTTAGGTGGCCTAAATGCCTGCGCCTATATTTTAGTTGTAAGAATGGTGCGTGAGCATATTCTATAAACTACGCCTAACTTTAGGCATAGTTTATAGAATCACTCTAACTACATGGTTTTACGGCGCTGATTTTTAAGGTGACATATATAGCATTTCCCCCATTTCATCTGCTTGACAGCAGGTGTAAATGAACGCAATTTGCAGAATTGTACATATTTTACAAAACTACATGTGTGCATCACGACTCCAACCATGCTCCACCCAAACTCTGCTCCTGAGCATACCAAATGTAGAAGTATACACCACCCAACTTTATATGAGCCCATTTAAATTCATAAATCAGCATTTTGGGCTAGATTCTATATATGGCGCCTAAACGTTCCATGCTGAAAAAAAATATACCTAGGTGTATTCTCTAAAGTATGCCTACATTTTATAGAATAGGTTTAAATTTCCACACGGTATATAAAATAACGCTGAGCACATCTCCATGCGAACAAATTTAGTCACGGCCATTTACGCCATGTTGTACTTAGTGTAAATCCCAACACCTAAATTAGGCACAGATTGGGTGTATTCTATAACTACTACTACTTATCACTTCTATAGCGCTACAAGGCATATGCAGCGCTATACACCATACACGAAAAAGACAGTCCCTGCTCAAAGAGCTCACAATCTAAATAACGTGCATAGATTTTAGAAACGCCCATGCCCTGCCCCCTTTTCAACTATGTGACTTAGAATTTAGGAGTACAGAATAAGCTTAGTGAGCTGTGCATGTAAATTTTAATACCAATTAGTGCTGCTGATTGCTTAACATCCAATTAATAGCGCTGATTAGCTAGTTAATTAAGTTACGCACATTGTTATAGAATACGCTTCGATTTCCATGCAGAAATTAAGGCACGATATATAGAATCCCGAGGTTTATGAGCAAAAATGGTTTATAAGATTACCCCATAGAGTTTGTAGTTACACCATCATGAATCTGTATATGGATTCTTGCCCTTTGTGTGTTGAGTTGCAATTTAGTCTTTGGGAGTGATCTGCAGTGTACCCTTAGGTGCTCTTAAAGTGCAACAAAGAGTGACAAAGGATTATAGTCAACTAGTCTAGATTCCTCTTAAAATTAGAGGTGTTTATATTTTGTGGCTATAGGTGTGCATACATTTAATTTTGCTAGCTACACAATTAACTAATTCCTTCCACATCTCTCAACAGATACAAACGTGCAACGCGCAGCCCTTCCAAATGAGCCCATGGCACCTTCCCCTAACCGCACCCGGCTTGCACGTTCTCTCGAGGCTGAGGATGGACATTTGCCTTGCCAGAAACACCCTCTCTATGTAGACTTTGAGGAGATTGGCTGGTCTGGATGGATCATTTCTCCACGTGGTTACAACGCTTATCACTGCAAGGGCTCCTGTCCATTCCCCCTAGGTCAAAACATGAGACCAACTAATCATGCCACTGTACAGTCCATTATCAATGCTCTCAAACTCAGCAAAGGTGTGAACAGTCCCTGCTGTGTCCCAGACCAACTTTTCTCCATCAACCTGCTGTACTTTGATGACGATGAAAATGTGGTCTTGAAACAATATGACGACATGGTGGCAGGAAGCTGTGGATGCCACTGAAGCCTCTATGGTAAAAGACTTGAGCATGTGCAATGCAGTAGGACAGCAGTATACAAAGGTTACCACTAGCTATGGGCAGACTGCTCCACCACTTCCTCCCCAGCACATTTGCTTTATTAAAGCAGATGGTCCACATTTAGGAGGATGGAGTCATGGCCATGCATCCACCTGTCAGAGCATTTATTCAGGCAATCCAAGCTTCAGTCCATATGAGTCACACAAATCTCAAGTGGCAAACTCTTCTGGCAGAGGATGACATCACTAACAGATGAGTCAAGATACTGGTTACGTATGCTGATTGGCCACACGGTTCTCCCTGCACTCCACCATTCCTGGCTGGTAGGTGTTTGTTATTTAGAAACTTAAACTAGAAAGATTTCTCTATGTTGTATGATATGTACATAAAAAAGAGCATAATATATAAGACAATAAAGAAAGATGTTAGTGTACATTTGTAAATCTTGAATATTAAAAGAATCAAATGTTCTGGGAGTGTTTTTCTTTTGGGCATTGACTATTATATTGAAAGTGTTATAGTCTGAGAATAAACACTATGTTGGTGCTTATATGTATATATTGTGTATATGTATATATATATATATTTGTGTGTGTATGATGTAATACAAATTATTGTACCTCACCTTTGCTCACATTCCTATTTAGTTAATAAAGTATCAGACTGGGAACAAAATGGTTTATGATCTTCAGCCAATGCTTGGAAAAAAATCTTTTGTCTCCCTCATCGAGTCCATTCTTGAGTCCTTATCCTTCTTCTGAGGGTTTTTTTCCTCTGTTTTATAATTTACTTATTTTATTTTAACATTTTACAATCAAGAACTCCTGCAAACAGAAATTATCTTTATCTAGTTAACTTAAGGCCAGGTATTTTTCCAATCAGACTTAACTGGTTGACTTCAGCTGGGTAGAATCTGCAGAGCAAGCACTATCCACACCCTCCAGAATACCTTAGTTATCTCACAGGGCTGATCCTTGGGGCAGCAGAACCCAGGGTTCTCCTGAGTCTGAAGCTGGGGAGAGAGAGGATGTCTATCACTGTACCTTTCCATCATCTAGATCACTACAGTTCTAGGTCTACCTGTTCACTAGCACATTCCTCCCACTAACCTCTACAGCAGTGATATGGGAAGAACATCTTGAGAAGGGATGTCAATACAAGTATCAGGGATGGTGCTGCTGTATAAATGTGGGGCTCCCCCAAAGGAAAATGCCTGTGGCAATCACTCCAGTTCCCACCTGCTGCTATCTTATTCATATGATTCTTTTCTTTCTTTTATTTATAGTCTACTCTATGCTAAAATTCTACGTAGATTACGAATGAAACATACACAATAAAAATAAACCAAAAAAATAATGCTAATAATTAAAAAAAACAACAATGTAAGGACATCAGAAACATATAAACAAAATATCAAGAAACAATACACTCAAAAATTATCTCCCTATATAATAATTTGTTCATCTGCGTCCCTGGATGGCTGGCTGGGTTCGTAACCATATGCAAATGAGCTTACGTCAGCTCACCTCCAGCGTTCCATTCCTTCTCAGTGTCCTGCCCTCGCGGAAAGACAAAATGATGTCAGAGGAGGGCGGGACACTGAGAGGGAAGGGACGGCTGGAGTCAACGCGAGCTGAGCCTGCCGCTGCTGCGACCTGAGGTAAAAGGAAAGTTTTAAAGGCAGGGCAGCAGGAAGGAAAAGAGGGCTGTTGTGGGAGATGAGGGCGGGCAGGTGAGGGCTGGGGTTGAACTCGACCTTGGGTGCTTAAAAGGGGGGCAGGTGGGGGCTGGGGCAAGCCACTGGACATGGATGGAAGGGAAGGGGAGAATTGCTGGACATGGAGGGGATGGGAGGGGAGAGGAGAATTGCTGGACATGGAGGGGAGGGCAGGGGAGAGAGGAGAAATAAAGGCAGGGCGGCAGGAAGGAAAAGAGGGCTGTTGTGGGAGGCAAGGGCGGGCAGGTGAGGGCTGGGGTTGAACTCGAACTTGGGTGCTTAAAAGGGGGGCAGGTGGGGGTTGGGGCGAGTCACTGGACATGTTTGGGAGGGGAGGGGAGGGGAGAATTGCTGGACATGGATGGGAGGGGAGAGGAGAATCACTGGACATGGAGGGGAGGGCAGGGGAGAGAGGACAAATTGCTTAAACGAGAGTCACTGGACATGGATTGGATGGGATGGGATGCAATGGGAGGGGAGAATCGCTGGACATGGAGGGAAGGGCAGGGGAGAGAGGAGAAATCGCTTAGATGATAGCCTTCCTAGGGCCCATTTCATTTTTCGCGAAACTGGCTTTTTTGCTTGTAAATATCATAAATGGTCTTCTCAATAAACAAAATATTCAAAAACTGTAATATAACAATTATGGAATATCATGGAAGGCCTTCCGAAAAAGAAAAGTCTTCAATGATTTTCTAAAGACAAAATAATTAGACAATGATCTTAACCCAGTAGGTAATGAGTTCCACAATGTTGGTCCAGCAGGACTGAGACTATTCAAGTCACATTTGTTTAAAAGCTGGCACTTCAAGAAGATCTTTCTGTGAGGAACCCAAGGACCTGGCTGGACAATAAAGTCTCAGAGTAGCAGGTAGCCAGGGCCGGTTTTAGAAAGGCTGGGGCCCAGGGAAGAAATTAAGGAGGGGGCTCCTCCCCCAATCTCCCCACCCACCATTACTGCCACACATAAAACAACCTTAAATGACTTCTTCACACACAGCACAGACAGACCTTCACCAAATACAGAACAAAAGATCAGAAATTAGAAACAAAAACATGAACACCAAAACTGAAACTTGGCAAGTACTGCAACACTGAAGAAATAAAAACCGAAATTAATTTCCTTTTGTATTGAACAGAATCGGTAGAATCACCACAGGGGGGCCTTGGTCCCTGTCCCCCAACTTAGGGCTCAGACCCCCAAAATTAACCATCACTCTTGCTGTGGCTAGCAGGGATCCCCAAGCTATGCCAACTGAAGACCATCTCCTCTAGTCCAGCAGCCAGAGCTCTCCAAGCTCTGCAGTTGGTAGCTGTGTGCTCAAGCTGCCGCCACCATTGCTGCTCCCCCCCCCCCAATGCATGCTCAGTTTTCATGTATGCAGAAAAACGAGGCATTCAAGGGGTGGGTCAGCAGTGGCAACAGCAGCTCCGGGATACCGCCGCTGGCTGCAGAGCTTGGAGAGTTCTGGCTGTTGGAGCAGCAAAGGAAGAGAAAATCTTCACCTGGAGGGGCCTGGAGATCCTTGCCAGCTCAAGTATTTATATTTTGCATTCAAGTGGGGGCAGCCGGCAGGTTTGGTGTCCACCCATGTTTGAGTTCAGCTCTGTCCCCCCCTCCAATCAACCAACACGATACAAAGCCATCTAAGATACACAAATCCCAAAGTCAACATATTCTAGTAAATAAATTCAAAACAAAACTTTTTTCTACCTTTTGTTGTCTAGACATTGCATTTTTCCGTCATGTTGATCTCAGTTTCTCCATCTGCCTTCTGCTAATTTTCTTTCCAGTGACTTTTGTCCATTTGTCTTTTCTTCTCTCTCTTGTCTTGTTCTATTCCTTCACTACACCTGTTTCTGATATATCGATCCTTCCCATCGTTTTTGTCCTCCTTTTTTCTTTTCAGCCTCTCTAAACAGTCAAATTTCATCTTCTTTCTCACCCTTATCCTTCTTTAAACTTTCAGCTACCCATTAACTTTCCATATTCTTCTCTGATTCCCTAGCTATTTAATTTCTCATAATTACTTCCCCAGCCTGCTATTCCCTTCCATCTTTCATCCATTACTACATTTCTACTTCTGTATTCACTATCCTCCTCTCACTCATTATCTTGCCACCTAACATCTCCCTGTCCTTTTTTCTCCACATCCCCATCATCTTCCTGTCACATCTGTCTTCCCTCCTGCCCCCCCCCCAGTCATTCATCTCTTTCTTTTTCTCCCTTCCATGCCCCAACATTGCTCCCTCTCTCTTTCCTGTTGTTCCCTCCTCCCACCCTATCCCACACGACCCAGCCTCTCTCCCTCCATATTCCATCCTTCCTTCACATTGTTCAGCACATGCCTCTCCCTCCCTCCCTTCCTTCCCTGGGTCCAACATCTTTCTCTTTTTTCCCAACTGCCCTCCTATCTAGCACCTCTGCCACCCTCCCCACCACTCCCAAGTCCAACAACTTTCCCTCTCTTTTTCTTCCCTCCACCCTGTCTGCCATTTCTCTCTCTTCCTCCCCTCTGATCCAAGGTCCATCATTCCTCCATCCCCTCCCCCCAATCCCAGTGTGGCTTGTTCCCCTATCTCTCAACCCCCCCCCCCCCCCCAGCCTACTTTAAGATAGCTCCAGGTGGCCCTGTGGTCTGCCATCTCTTCCCCTTCTCGCTACCCCGATCCAAAGTCTCCCTCCTTCCCCCTCGCCTTCCCTGTCCAGCTTACTTAGGGGTCCTTTTACTAAGGTGCAACAAAAAATGGCCTGCGCTGTTGTAGACACGTGTATTGGATATGCGCAGGTCCATTTTTCAGCGTGCCTGCAGAAAAGGCCTTTTTTTGGGGGGTGAAAATGGACGTGCGGCAAAATGAAAACTGGCATGCATTCATTTTGGGTCTGAAACCTTACCGCCACCCATTCACTTAGCAGTAAGGTCTCATTGGTTAATTGGGCGGTAACCATCAGCGCGCGTACAATGCCAAATACCGCCCAGTTAGCACCATGCACCGGAAAATACAATTTAGATTCCGGCACATGTACTGGATGCAAGTATAAAATGAAATTACCGCCCAGGCCACTCAGTAGCCAAGCTGTAGTTCTGAATTGGCACACATTGGGCGCTCATAGGCGCCTACATGGCTTAGCAAAAGGGCCTCTTAATGTATTTGTTGACAGCAGATCGTCGGCGTGGAATTGATTCTGATGCACAGCCTGTGACTGCTCCGGCGCTGTTCCTCTGCTGTGCTCCACCCCCCTCTGATACAACTTCTGTTTCAGTGGAACGCAGCAGAGGAACAGCACTGGGGCAGTTATAGGCAACATATCTGAATCGCTGCTGCACCAACGATCCCATCAACTAAAACATGATGAAAGCTGGATAGCGAAGGTGAGGGGAAGGGAGGGAGATCTTGGGTCGGACTGGCGAGAAGGGGAAGAGATAGCAGACAACGGGGCTCCCTGGAGCTGTGGGTTTGCCCCCCCCCCACTAACGCCAGCCCTGTTGGTAGCTCACCATGTAGTGCTTCCTGGGAACCCATGCAACCTTGTTAAAAGCCTGCAATTGTCTCATTCTGTCCCTGTCACCAGTCAATTAGAATATGTATGCAGAACAGTTCACAGATTCACACCAATCTGACATATAAATTATGCAACCCCACCCCATACTACAGTAAATTTAGGGCCAAGGCAGAAATTTTGGAGAGGGCCCCAAACGCACCAGCAGGTTACGCCTCCTTCAGCTTTGAGCAGCCTTACAGCCTCTTGTACAGAGCTGTCAAGTTATTCAGTTTTAGGAAGGAGACTATTTGGCCAGTCTTGAACTAAGATAGTTGTAGTCTCTGTTGAAATCAGTGCTGCAGGTCCCATTCTGACCCAAAATCTGAAAGGCAATTACCCTAGTTGCACCCCCTCCCTCACCCTAACACGGGTCGAGCCAATTCTGCAGCTTACTGAAAATTATTCCTGGGACCTCAAATATGAGAGGTGATGCCCTGTACACTTTTAGGAACGCAGAGACCATCGACCACGTCGTTCGACAAGCGCTGAACCTAACACGACACCTGACCTGACCCACCCGACCCGACCCGACCCGTTTAAGAGACGTAGACTAAAGAGGGCTAGAGAATCTGTGGGCGCGGCTTGGAGTGTGACGCTTAAGTGGGAGGGTCCATTCTACCGCACAGAAAGAGTGGGGCAGGGTTCTCATTTCGGGTTGGAAAGGTCCTGAGGGAGAGGGTGGGGCTTGTGTGCCACGCTTCCCAGAAGTAGATAAGTGTGGTCTCTGAGTGGGGCTCGTTGTGGTGTCCGGAGCTGAAGTGGTTCCCATTCGTCGGGAAGGATGTGCCCTTGTTGTTTGCAACTCTCGCGGCCACTGCTTGCCTTCCTTGGCTTCTTGTGCTGGGTAAATTCGTCACGTCCACGCGGTTATGTTTCCTTCGGGATAGGCCAGCTCCCCTCTTTCTGTCTGCATTGGGATTCAGATTTAAATAACTTTGTCATGGCAATTTTACATATGTTCTCACTATAAGCCATTTATTGGTAACATGGCTTTGTTGTATTTGGTTTTTTGTTGATGATGATTATCAACAGGTCTAACTCCCATGTTACAAAACAGAGGAGGGCCGGCTCAACGATTAAACAGATTAGGCATTCACCTAGGCTAGACTAGAGCAGCAGTTTTGAGGGGGATAAAGAGCATCCGCAGCGAAACAGCAGCTCCTGACCACACAAACTCAGAGGAACAACAGGGAGGGGTGGGTATTTTTCAAAGATTAATATGGGATTGGGGGGGGGGGGGGTGCGGCAAGAGACCTAAAACTTAATTGTGGGGAGGACACAAGGCTGATGATTTTCCTAGAGCACCTAATAATAACCTTGCACCAGCCCAGTTTAAGATTGTCAATTTAAAACTACATTGAGGCAGTGCTGGATGTACAGTGATAGGTCAAGTGTCTCAGGTTCAAGGGTAAGAAGTTCTGATAACCCACAGAGGGTTTTTTTTCACAGCTTTGGAAATGATATCCCTGCTGTTCTTTCTCCTTTAACCGAAGCCTTTCTAACTGATAAAAGGAATTGAATGGCTTGCCTATTTAAGGATATGATAAATGGGTGAGGGCTCTTCAGCTTAGAGAAGGAATAGCAACTATCAACTCATGAAAGGAGAGGAAAGGGTCAACGTGGAAGGGCTAGTCACCCTTTCAAGGTAGTAGGGGCAGTCTATGAAACTAACACATTATTTAATGGAAAACATAGGGAAAGTTTTCTTTATTCTGTGCACAATTAAGCTGTGGAATATGTTTTTTGGAATGTGTGGTCAAGGTAGTTAGCAAAACTGGATTTATAATTTTTTTTATTTATAATTTTGAAAAACATTAAGACAAGTAAACAGTTGTTTCAAGAAATACTGAGTAAAGCATTAAGTCAAACTAGATATAAAGGATTCAATTTCCAATTCCAATATCAAGCATACTTATACATCTTTCATTAGACCACAACTAGAAGCGGATGGAAAAATAAGAAACACTTGGGAGAGAAATATCAAGTATAATAATAATAATAATAAAAAAGAAAAGGAAAAGGCCTTAACAAATTCAATCCTGTATTGTAACCATCACCTATATTAGGCTTTACTAACTGAAGGTACAGAAAGCTACTTCATATCCAAGAAAGATTTTAACTGATCAGGCACAAAGAAAACATATTTCACACCTAGATATTTAGTTACACATTTGCCAGGGTAGCTTAACAGAAAAGATCTCCCAAAGCTTTTACTTGTTGTCTAAAAGACAAAAATGCCTGTCTCCTCTCTTGTGTTGCTTTTGTTATGTCCAAAGATATCCTGATCTTCTAAAATACCTCATCATCACATTTAGATCATGTTCAAAAACAAACTTTACCAATAGAGTTGCTCTCTCCAATACCTCTACTATCGAAGATTCAAGAAAGGCAGTCAGATTATTCAAATCAACATTTTTTCTTTCCACACGTTCTTTAACTTGATGTTTAGATTGTCTGTCTGTTACCTTCATCCTTGTTTGCAGCCTTATCACCAGGAAATGTATTAGAAGAAGGCAAATAAAACACCTTATTTAAAGGTGGCATATGTTCTGCCTGCTGCTGTCAGCTTTAAAAACACTGACCCCAAAGTGTTCATTTAATTATGTTATCTGTTGTCAGTAAACACTTTTGTGTTCCTTCATTCTTTGCAAAAAGATCTTCTTGTTTTATGGACTTTTCCTCCAAGAATTTGTCTCAACCCCATTTAAATCCAGCAATGGCTCATTTCCCATTTTCCTTCTCACTTGGTATCTTCTCGTGGGATTTTGGTGTTTGCCCACCTCTGTGGACCTCTTTACCTAGAACATAAGAATAATCATACTGGATCAGATCAATGGTCCATCTAGTCGAGTATCCTGCTTCTAACAGTGGCCACTCCAGGTCACAAGTACCTGGCAGAAACCCAATGTCTGTCTCAATGGCAGACTATGGACATTTCCTCCAGGAACTTGTCCAAACCTTTCTTAAACCCAAATACATTAATTGCTGTTACCACTTAAATATTCTTTGCGTGAAAAAATATTTCCTTCTATTTGTTTTAAAAGTATGTCCATGTAATTTTATTGAGTGTCCCCTGGTCTTTGTACTTTTTGAAAAAAGTGAAAGATTCACTTTTACCCATTCTACACCACTCGGGATTTTATAGCCCTCAATCATATCCTCTCTCTATTCCAAGCTGAAGATCCCTAACCTATTTATTAGGATTTATTTACCGTCTTTTTGAAGGAATTCACTCAAGGCGGTGTACAGTAAAAGTAGATCAAACATGAACAGTAGGCAATTAGAGCAATAAAAATATTCAAACAATAATACAAAAAAAATCAATACATAAGTTAGCAAATGTGCTACAGAATTTTGCCTTTCCTCATATGGGGGAAGCTCCATCCCCTTTATCATTTTGGTTGTTCTTTGAACCTTTTTTAATTCCACTACATCTTTTTTTTTTTTTTAAATATGACGACCAGAGTTGAACGCAGTACTGAAAGTGAGGTCGCACCATGGTGTGATACAGAGGCATTATAATATTCTTGGTCTTATTTTGCATCCCTTTCCTAATAATTCTAGTATCCAGGCCATGCCGGGGCACCGGCACTGAATATTGGGGGCTCTTTTAAGCAGGGCTGGCCAATATTCAGCCTGGGCCCACATAATTTTTTTAAGTCAAGTCCTGTGATTCCCCTCCTGCCCCCTGATGTAGAACCCATTTTCCCCTCCCCAACCTGCAAGAGGTGCAACCCTCCCCCCCCCCCCCCCCCCCAAACCTCTTCACCTGCATAGCTAAGCAGGCCAAATAGGACAACTTTTAAACTGTCCTAAATTAACCCGCTTAGCTATACCGGTGCCAGTACCCACATAACTGCCAGCTCCTCCTCAATGCTGCCCCCTGTACTGCCCATTTTTTAAAATGGGCAGTCAATATTCAGTGGCACTGCCTGCTTAAGTGCCGCTGAATATTGGCAGTTGGGCAACCCCAGGCCATTTAAGTGGGCCGGAGTCTTTCCTGTCTGCGTAATCGCTTTTAATATCAGCTGGATTGAAATTAAAATAAAAACACAAAAGTATGGTACCCATAAAGCCCCTGATATAAACACTGCATATAGCCACACCTATGTTCACGGTGTAAAGTAGATGTGACAATGTGCATCTGTTGTAAAAATCCTTGTGAGTTTTTTTATAATATGTATAATATCTGAGCAATACTTAACATGTTTTTATTTTAAATTATATAGCCCAGATGCAGGCATATTTGCCAAAAATATGCTCTTACGGAATACCCTTTTGCATGGTTGGTGTGATTTTCTTTTTTTTTTTTTATTGTTACTGTGATCATGAGTGCTGTGTTTTTATTTTAAAACTAGTAAAAAAGGCCTGTTTGTTTGAAAGGAAACGGGCGCTAGCAAGGTTTTCCTCTGAGTGTGTTTGTTTGAGAGTGTGAGAAAGGCTTCTGTTCCTGCTGCTGTGCATTCCCCGTGTTGTGCTGATTATTAGATTGTAAGCTCTTTGAGCAGGGACTGTCTTTCTTCTATGTTTGTGCAGTGCTGCGTATGCCTTGTAGCGCTATAGAAATGCTAAATAGTAGTAGTAGTAGTAGTAGATTCGCTGCTCCCTGTATTGTGGCTCCACCCCTCTCCCTTCTACTGGCCAATCTGGTGTGGGTTGTGTGACATCACTATTATCTACTCCAACATGATCCACGGTTCCAGGCAGCCTCAGAATGTTGGAGGTGAGAATTATTATATAGGATGTGTGTGGGTGTTCATTTGATTTGTAAGCAGTTATTCCTTGTTAGTAAATCTTTGTGATTAGTGCTTTTCTGTTTTATTGGTTGAGGTCCAGCTTGTAGGTTTTGGTTTCACCTTGGACTTTTCCAAACCAGTCAAAGAGCCCATCAACTGTTTGTAGCAATGTAGACAGGATTCTAGACTTGGATATTTGGTCAGACCCAGTATGACATATCTTATGTTTTTTAAAATACCAACCCACTCTTGCCTAGCAGGCAGAGCCTCAACTTCTCTCCATCACCCGCACGCCCAGCCCTAACAACCTCGGCCTCTCTCAGCACCCCTCTATCCTCCAACAGCAGATGCAGCCTCAGACTCTCTCCAGTGCCCACCCATCCAATTCAGCAGCCACAGCACAGCCTTAGGAACCTCAATCTCGCCTGTTCTCTCCCACACACATCTCAACAATAACTTCTTGAAACTTTTCTCATGCACCCCCCCCCCCCCCCAAAAAAAAAAAAAAAAAAAAAGAAAAACAGCCTCTTTCAAATTGTACTGTTAATCTTACCATAGCACTAGGGATTCTGGAGCCAGATTGCTCTCTTTAGTCTACTAATACTCCACATAGGCTTTTATTGTTACTATTTCCCTGTGGGCACCAAGGTCCCTGCTACCAGTTTGGCACCAACATCTTCTCAGGCTGCCTTTCTTCTGGCTCCATTGCCTTTGCCGATGCCTTCCTTTAGTGAGCAGTTCCAAGCCATGCTCAAAGAAGAGCTGGCATAGATGCTGGAGCATCAAGGGCACTTGTTGGAGCTGCAGACCAGGCCCAGGTTCTTCCTAAGGCTCCATCTATGCCTGTGCAGAGATCCTTGGCACCAGCACCTCGAAGGGTGTAAACATTGACACATACAGTACCACATCCAACCTGGGATAGGGAGCTTGTGGATGGACTTCACACCCAGGGAACTTGGTCTGCTTGGGAAACAGATCTCAATATCAACCTTCTTGAGCTAAGGACCATTTGACATGCTCTAAAGACTTTCAGAGATTGATTTGATTCTGTAACCATTCTCGTTCAAACAGACAACCAGATTGCAATGTTTATGTAAACAAGCAAGGGAATACAGATTCTACCCCTTGTGTCAAGAAGCGGTGGGCCCTCCAAGCAATGGTCCTATGAGCAACATACCTACCAGGAAAGGACAACTATCTGATGGACAGCCTGAGCAGGGTTTGCAACCGCACAAATGGCCTCAACATAGGCATAGCCCGCAAGGCCGTCCAAGAGTAGGGCACCCCCTCGATGGATCTTCTTGCCACTCATTTCAATAACAGTCCCCCAGTTCTGTTCCAGGCTCTGATAACTTTCTCTGACATTGGAGGGAGGGTATCTCCAGTACCTCTCATAGAGAAGACTTTGCTGAAGCTCAAACAAGACCAGGAAACTCTGATCCAAATTGTTCCTTACTGGCTCAGCAGATCTGTTGTTTTTTTTTCCTCTGAAGAGCTGTAGAGACTGGAAATTTTCTGATCCTCATCACGCAGAACGAGGGATCTCTTCTGCATCCCAACCGCCAATCCCTGGCCCTCACGGCTTGGATGTTGAGAGTGTAGAATTTGAATCCTTAGATTTGCCAGAGAGAGTGTCTCTGCATCTTGCTAGCTTCCAGGAAAGACTCCACTAAAAGGTTTTACTCATTTAAGTGGAAGATGTTTGCTGTCTGGTGTGAGGGCAAGGCCTTAGATCCCCTCGCCTGCCCTATACAAAAACTACTTCAATACCTCCTGCACCTCTCTGAGTCGGGTTTGAAAATCAACTCCGTAAGGGTTCATCTAAGTGTAATTAGTGCTTAACACCATGTAGGAGGTAAGCCCATCTCTACAGTCTCTAGTTGTTCTCTTCATGTGAGATTTGTTATTAGCACAGCCCCCTGTCAAAACCTCTAACTGTCATGGGATCTCAACGTTGTCCTTACCCAGCTCATGAATTGATTCCTCTCATCTGAAATATTTGACCTGGAAAGTTGTATTTCTGGTGGCAGTCACTTCAGCTCATAGGGTCAGTGAACTTCAGACCCTAGTAACTGATCCACTTTACTCTGTTTCACCACAATAGAATAGTTCTCCACACACACCCTAAGTTCCTTCCTAAGGTAGTGTTGGAGTTCCATCTTAATCAGTCAATCATTCTGCCAACATTTTCCCCAAAACCACATGTCCATCCTGGCGAGACTGTACTGCATACCTTGGATTGCAAGCAGGCCTTAGCCTTCTACCTGGAGTGGACTAAAGCCCATAGACAGTCCACCCAGATTTTTGTTTTGACCCAAACTGGATGGGGGTTGCACACGCACAGTTTTCCAGTTGCCTAGCAGGTTGCATCTCCTTTATTTATGCCCAGGCTGAGCCGACTCTAGAGGGTCTTGTCAAGGCTCATAATGTCAAAGCCATGGCTACGTCTGTAGCCCACTTGAGGTCAGCATCCATAGAGGAGATTTGCAAAGCTGTGATGTGGTCATGTCCACACATTCACATCTCATTACTTCCTTCAGCAGGATACCCAATGTGACAGCTGGTTTGGGCAAGCAGTCCTGCAGAATTTGTTCAGTGTCTAGAGTACCACTCCACCACCAGACCCAGTTTTGTTCTGGCCTAGGCTGCACCTCCACAACTAGTATTTAAATGGTTTAAGATTGAATTACATGCCTTGACATTTTGAGTCTCTCCTAGCATTGTTTTTAGTGAGCCTGGTAGCTAGGGATTCCAGGTTGTGAGAATGCAACAGCCTGTATGTCCTTGGAGAAAGCAAAGTTACTCGTTGCAGGTGTTCTGTGAGGACAGCAAGCCAAGTATTCTCACATTCCCTCCCACCTCCCCTTGGAGTTGTATTCTTTAGCTTTCATGCTCGCATGTCGGGCAGGAAGGCACCAGTGCATGCATGGTGGGACGCTGCTAGAAAGTTTTGATTATCACTAGTAAGCGTTCACACCAGGCTCTGTTGAATGACATCACCCAGCTGTGAGAACAAGTATTCAAAGTAACACCTGCTGTCCTCCGAGAACATCTGCTACAGGTGAGTAGCTTTGCTTTTCCAGTACTTTTAGATCAAGACAAAAATATATATAAGTATAATTTACCATATATTGTAGGGTTTATGTTTTGTTTTTTTTTATTTCAGAACTGGAGTCGGGGTTGGTACATTTTTACTGATACCAACTCTGACTCCACCCAAAATTCCTTCCAACTGTAACTCCAACTTCACAGGCCCTGTGTGCAGCTCCTCCTGAAATTGTGCTTGCTCCATACTGGGTGCATAAATGTATTTTGTTGACCTTGAATCGCAACCTTTTATCTTTCAAAATTTGCTGCATTTAGGTCCTGAGAGATAAGTATGCCCACCCCATTTGTTGTCTTACCCATTCTGTTAGAAGCACAGTAGGTCCCCACAAGGGTATTATATTTTAATAGCTGCTCATGGGCAGCCAGCAAATAGACTTCATTCAGAAAACGGTCATTTTTAATTGCTTAAGCTCTTTTAAGCATAGCTTGCCACTTCCAGTTTAAATTCAGCCCATGCATGTTAAATGTGATAAATCTCTCGTCACCCATGACCCCATCCCAGCATTCCACCCATGCACAATCCAATACCAAGCAGAGCCTCTCTGCACACTATAGAATTGGGATTCCACCTGTATCTTCCCCCCCCCCCCCCCCCCATCTCCCCAGATTTTGAAATGCCACAATCTTAGCAGCAAATAGGGGAGAAAATGGCAGTCACGGGTCCCAGCCCAGAGCCATCAAGTTTACTCAGTTCCCCCACTGTTCAAATCTTTCTGAAGCATTAATGTCAACTTTAGCCATCTGTGGTTATCTGACCCATTTAGTACTCCACAAAATGAGGTGGGTGACATCCAGCACACTTCAGCTGCCCAAAATCCTGATGTGGCTTCTTCCAATTAGCAGCTTACGTAGTCAGGCACTACTCTGTCCCACCAGCTGCTAGTGAGGTTCTCGGGCAGCACCATTCTTCAGCTCTTGGTCCCACTGTTGTCCAGTCTCCAGTTACTCCTGTCATAGGCCCGCTTCCACTAAGCAGGTTTTAACTTGATACTGTGTGGCAGCTATAAGTTTTACCATCCACTGTAATAGCCAAACCAATAATATAGGACCATCAGTATCTCGCCATCTTCTGTTGCAGCATCTGTCATCTCTCAATACTTGCACCAGTGCTGCAAGGTGAAGGCATCATATCTGCATAAATTTCAATATCGGTATTGTCCCACTTCAGCAGACCCTTTTCTGTCTGGCAACTCTAAGGATCTTCTCGTCTACATACTTGTAGAAGCACAGTGTAATATCTTGAGGCTGGTTCTGGTCGGTCTCTAGGCCCCACACCCTATGTGTTTGGTCAAGCTGGAGCTCAGCACCCTCTTCCTGCCACAGCCTAGTAAATCTGTTGCATCAGCTCAGCACACCAAGTGTCCACTACAGTCTCCCCATGGGTCACTTCTACGTGGTCTATTTTTAAGGTCCTCTGTCTTTAGGATCATAGTTCTGCACTTGCACCAGGGTGCCTTGTGTAGTAATGGCTTCTTCCCTTGCTCGTTAAGATGTGCCTCTACATCCTGTGATGGCTGACCTCATATGGGTCCATCCTAAGTTTCTTCATGGCACCCTGTAGCTCGCCTTGCAGCGTGGTCAAATTTAGATTTCAACTCTTGGAACCAGGATCACATTTCATTTCACACTGAAGGAAGGTCCCCACCATGTGATTTAGTTTCCAGTGCTCTCTGACTTTGCTACTGCCAAGGTCCCACTGCTATTAGAAAATGTTTTAATGTCCATTTGGTATTTCTTAGACTTCATACTCATTACACTGGAATCTGCTGTCCATCAGCCTGATGCGCTGTGCCAGGTCTCTCAAGCAGCAAGGTAGTAAAATAGCTCTATTATTTGATAGCTGTGGAGCTACACTCTTATGCACTGGTGCAAGTATTGAGAGATGACTGAGATGCTGCAACAGAAGATGGCGAGATACTGATGGTCCTATATTATTGGTTTGGCTATTACAGTGGATGGTAAAACTTATAGCTGCCACACAGTATCAAGTTAAAACCTGCTTAGTGGAAGTGGGCCTATGACTGATGTCACTAATTCCCCTACAAGCTTATCTTTTTTTTTTTTTTTTTTAAGCAAATACATACTTGATCATTCTGTACAAATGCTTAACTTAGTGTACTTCCAACAACTTGCAGAATTCAACCTTCCTTCCCACAGTCGCCGTCTCTCATGCTTTCCCATCACCACCTTTTTACCTCTCCCTTTTTGCCATTTTGCATCCTTTCCATCGTTGGTCTTGCTCTTCCATCACGTCCATCTCATTTCTCTAGCCTTTACCTCTTTCACAGACTTCAAATCTGCTTTTTTTTTTTAATCTCTAGCGTACCTGATAATTTTCCATAGTCCCCCTTCCCATTTACATAGAAACAGAGAAAAATGTAGGCAGATCAACACCAATCCAGTCTGCCCATCCATGTCATTTATTCTCCCTATCTTCCTTAGATTCTGTGCACTTGTCACAGGCTCTCTTGCATTCAGACACAGTTTTCATCTCCACCACTTCACTGAGATGCTGTCCCACAAATTCATCACCCTTATGAAGAACTATTTTCTCAGGTTACTTCTGAGTCAGTCCTCTTTCCCTTTCATCCTATGCTCTCTCATTCCAGAGCTTCCTTTCAATTGAAAGAGACTTGCCTCTTGTGTATTATGCCACAAGTATTTAAAATGTCTTTATCATATTTCCCCTCTCCCGCCTTTCTTCCAGAGTATGCATATTGAGATCTTTAAGTCTGTTTCCATATGTTTTATGACGAAGACCACTGACGATTTTAGTAGCCGCCTTCTGGATCGACTCCATCCTGTTTGAAGGTGCAGTCTCCTGAACTGTACACAGTAATGAGGTCTCATACAGGGGCATCATCACCGCATCTTTCGTACTGGCCATTCCTCTCCCTATGCACCCGAGCATCCTTCTAGCTTTTGCTGTTGCTTTTTCTACCTGTTTAGCCACCTTAAGATCATCACATATGATCACACACAAGTCCCGCTCCTCTTTTGTACACAGAAGTTCTTCAGCCCCTAAACTGTACCGTTCCCTTACATTTTTGCAGCCCAAATGCATGACCCTGCATTTTTTTAGCATTAAATCTAAGTTGCAAAATTGCAGACCATTCCAGCTTTGCTAAGTCCGTCCTCATGTTATCCACACCATCAGGATGTTTGCAGATTTTGGTATCATCCACAAAGAAGCAAACCTTACCAGACAGCCCTTCAGCAATATTGCTTACAAAAATGTTAAAAAGAACCAGCCCAAGACCCGAACCTAGTGGCACACCACTGGTAATATCTTTTTCCTCAGAATGCGCTCCATTTACTACTGCCCTCTTGTCACCTTCCACTTAACCAGTTCCTAACCCAGTCACTTTAGGACCCATAACCTAGGGTACTCAGCTTATTATTAGTTATCTGTTTAGAACCATGTCAAAGGCTTTGCTAAAATCTAAATAGACCACATCTAGTGCTCTCCCTTGATCCAACTCTGTGGTCACCCAGTCAAAGAAATTAATCAGATTTGTCTGAGAAGACCTGCCTCTAGTGAAACCATGTTGCCACAGGTTCTGTAATCCATTGATTCCAAAAACTTTACTTTCTGTTTTAAGTGTTTCCATTAATTTACTTACAACAGAAGTCTGACTTAATGGCCTGTAGTTCCCAACCTCTTCCATACTTCTGCTTTATTCATTTTATTTATTTTACAAGGCTTGGCGTACTGCCAAATGCCAAGAAATGGCTTCAGAGTGGCTTACAAATAGCAAAACATGCTATAAGAAAGCATAAGAGCAGTTAACGTGAAAGCTAGAAGGAGAGACAGAAGCAGAGACTAATGGGGAGCAGTACAGGCAAGGGTAAAAAGGCGAGTCTTCAAGGCAGATTTAAAAGAATAAGAGGGTTCATACCAATACTGATGGCAAGGGGGAAGTGTGTTCCATAGCTTGGAGCCAATATAGCTAAAGGCGGAGGCCCGAGTAGAATCTGGTCTTAACAGAAGGAGGGGGAAGTTGTCCAGTGTTGCTGTGCAGAGCAAGCAGACAGGTGTGTAGGGTATAATGAGGCAGGAGAGGTAATCTAGGGCCACTGGGAGATGAGATATGAAAACCAGAACTAGAAGTTTCAATTGAATCCATGCTGACAAAGGCAATCGGTGTTCTTGACGGAGTAGAGGTGTGATGTTGGTGATGTGATTAAAAGGCTTGGCGTACTGGAGAAGACAGACTGCAGTGGATTGCATTAGCTGAAGCCTTTTTAAGGAGTAAAGTGGGAGCCCAGCGTACAAGGAATTACAGTAGTCAAGGTTAGTGATCACTAGGGAGAGCAGTAAAGAATGGATTGCAGAGGAAGGAAAAAGAGTGGACAGAACAGATGTAATAGATTGCAAAAAAAGAAAACCAAAAATCCAGATTTGACCACTGCATTGATTTGACTTTTAAAAATGAGCTGATTGTCAAAGATTTCCCCCAAGGACTTTAATTGAGTCTTGGAAGACAAGAGAATGTGCAGAGGAAGGGTGGAGGGGAGTGAAGGTTGGGAAAGTGAATGGCCTCCCATTTCCGTGAGTTAAGGAATAAACGACAGTCTCAAAGCCAGGCAGGTACTTTGGAAAGGCAGAGGTTGAGTTCAGACAGATCAGATTGGGCAGGGTGGGTGCATTACAAGATCTGAGTGTCGGCATAGCATAAGGGGAGACGGTGGTTGGACTGGATAAAGATGACAAGTGGAGCAAGAAAAATTAAGTGTAGGAGCAAGGATAGAACCTTGCGGGATGCCAGATGTAACAGGGAAAGTGCATGACTGAGTATGGCGGTGGGCAACCTGGTAGTTATGGTCAGAGAAGTAACATAGTAGATGATGGCAGATAGACATGTACGGTCCATCCAGTCTGCCCAACAAGATAAACACATTACCTATGGTATGTGATACTTCAAATATATACGTGGTCTTGATTTGTCCTTGGGCTCAGCTGTATGTACATACACAAATATTAGGAGGTGGAACATCATATGTGCAATGATGGTTCCATTGTGACACCACCACATATTCCTCTTGGGGATATAATGGGTGTAAACGGTATGGTCTGAGCACATTTAAAATAATTTAAAACACTTTATAGTATTTTTTTAAAGTGCATACATAAAAATAAAAAAAGATAAATTATTTTGAACCCAAGTTTAATATAGTGAGTTTAAGGTTTAACTTGGTTTGTGGATTTGTTCTTCCTGATTTTTTGTGACTTGATTTGTCCTTGCCATTTTCAGGGCATAAACTGTAGAAGTCTGCCCATCACTGTCCTTGTAAAATTTATGAAGTTGTTGTTGAAGCCCCTGAAAAGCTCCTCTCCAGCCCATCCAAATCTATTCAGCCATGATCTGGGCACAGACAGTAGAAGCCTGCCCAATTACTGGTGTTGCTACCTAATCTCCCCTAAGCTTTGGATCAATTCCTTTTAAACAAGACTTATTTGTGTTCCTCCCATGCATTTTTAATTCCGTTACCGTTTTAATCTCCACTACCTCCTGTGGGAGGGCATTCCCAGATATCTACCAACCCCTCCGTGAAGAAATACTTCCTGACATTATTCCTAAGTCTGCCTCCTTTCAACCTCAATTTATGTCCTCTAGTTCTACAACCTTCCCGTCTCTGGAAAATGTTTGCGGATTAATACCTTTCAAATAATTTGAATGTCTGTATCATACCACCCCTATTTCTCCTTTCCTCCAGAGTATAGACGTTCAGGTCAGTAAGTCTCTTCTCAAACATCTTGCAATGCAAATCCTGTACCATTTTTGTCGCTTTTCTTTGAACCACTTCGTCTTTTTACATCCTTAGCAACAATACTGTAAGTGGGGCCTCACCAATGACTGGCACAGGGGCATCAACACATCCTTTCTTCTGGTAATACCCCTTTCTATACAGCCTAGCATCCTTCTGGCCATCGCATTGTTTTGTCACCTTCGAATCCTCTTGACACCATCACCCTAAGGTCCCTCCTCTGAGCTGAGCTTACCAATTTCTCCCCTCCTATCTGGTACATCTCTTGGATTTCTGCCCCCAAAGTGCATCACTCTGCACTTCTTGGCATTGGTAAAGGGTCTGGCATTCTTCTATTCATGAGAGAGATTTATATGCACTGCCTCCACTACTTGAAAATCTATCTTGTGAATATTCATTGTGGATATCCTGAAAACCTGACTGGCTGGGGTGCCTCCAGGACCAAGTTTGGGAACCACTGGGCTAATTTTGATCCTTACCTTTTCAGCTACTACTTTTTGAGAACCAAAGCAGCCTCCCTTTGTTCTTATTTGTATTTATTTTCCTTACAAGAAGATTTGTTGCCCTTACAATAGCTCCGTTCAGTTTTGCCCACTGCTTTCTTCTTCCAGATGTTCCCATCCAGACAACAATTTCTTAGAACATAAGAGTAGTCACACTGGGTCAGACCAATGGTCCATCTAGCCCAGTATCCTGTTTTCCAGACAGTGGCCTAGCCAGGTCACAAGAACCTGGCCAAAACCCAAATTGTGGCAACACTCCATGCTACCAATCCCAGGGCAAGCAGTTGCTTCCCATGTCTGTCTCAATAGCATATGGACTTTTCCTCCAGGAATTTGTCCAAACCTTTTTTAAACCCAGATACGCTAACTGCTATTACCACATCCTCCAGCAAAGAGTTCCACAGCTTTACTATTCATTGAGTGAAAAAATATTTCCTCCCGTTTTAAAAGTATTTCCATGTAACTTCCTCGAGTGTCCCCTAGTCTTTGTACTTTTGGAACAAGTAAAAGATCGATTTACTTCTACTCATTCTACACCACTCAGGATTTTGTAGACCTCAATCATATCTCCCCTCATCCGTCTCTTTTCCAAGCTGAAGAGTCCTAAACTCTTTAGCCTTTCCTCATACGAGAAGAGTTCCATCCCCTTTATCATTTTAGTCGCTCTTTTCTAATTCTACTATATCTTTTTTGAGATACAGCGACCAGAACTGAACGCAATACTCAAGGTGCAGATGCACCATGGAGCACTACAAAGGCATTATAGTATTTTTGGTCTTATTCACCATCCTGTCTGCTTTTTTGGCTGCTGCCACAAATGAATGGCACATAACTTTATTCAGATGGGGGGACTTTTTTTTTTTAAAGTCTAAAACCATTCGCTTTTGAATGAACCCTCTCCGCGTCTATCTTAAACCACACCATCTGGTGATTGCTGGCTGCCAGATGATCACCTACTATATTTTGAATATCTTCAATTTAATTTCAGTCCACTTCAGTCTCTAAAGGAAGCCTGTATATCACACCATTTGCCATTTCCTCTTTCCAGATGACCCACAGTGCCTCTTCCTTACACTGTAGGTCTTGCAATTGTGTGGCTTTAATATTATCTTTAACATATAATGCCACTCCCCCTCCTTTTCTTCCTACCCTGTCTTTCCAGAACAGATTATAGCCCGTTATAACAAGTCTTTGTGACTGCCACTAAATCCAAATCAGTCTCTTCCACCACAGCCTCAAGATTTAAAAAAACCTTATTTCCCATACTTCAGATATTGGTACATACTGCTTTCCAGACGTTGCCCCTATATGTGTAGATGTATTTAATGCTTCACTTAGCTGAGGGCTTGTACTTACCTGGGGACTTTGATCACCTTGCCTCAACAATTCTAGTTTTAAGCCCTCTTCACTAGGTTAGCCTGTCTGCTGCTGAAGACGCTTCTTCCCTTCTTTGATAGATTACTACTACTATTATTTAGCATTTCTATAGCGCTGCAAGGCGTATGCAGCGCTGCACAAACATAGAAGAAAGACAGTCCCTGCTCAAAGAGCTTACAATCTAATAGATGGACACCATCTCTGCTCAGCAGCCCTTAGAAAAGCATCCCATGGTCCAGGAAGCCAAAATGCTCTTGATGACACCATCTACCCAACCGCATAATCATCTCCAGGATGTTGGCTTCTCTGCCTTGGCCTTTACCCTCAACAGGGAGGATTGATGAGAATACCACCTGTGCACCTGTCTGCTTCACTGTGTCTCCTAGAGCCGCCCTGCCCAGCCCTCATTTGTTTATCTGTGCGGTTCTTAGATCAACTGTTTGAACTCTGCTGTACTCTGTATCTGCAGTGCACCATCAATTGAAACGGCTGATCATATGACCCACGCAGTAGGAGGTCCGGGTTAGTGGTATGAGATGAGTGTCAGTGCTGCTCTTCTGCTGGCTAGGGCTCGGCCATGGAGGGAAGAGGGAAGGAGCTGATAGTGGTCTGTTTGGGTATTGTATACCCTTTATATAAAATTTCTGCACTGGGTACCTATTCAATGTAGAGCAACTTTCAAAGTGTCATATCTATTTGATTTACAAGATTTGCGTCACAAGACGTATGAGGAGAGACTTGCGGACCTGAACATGTATATCCTGGAGGAAAGAAGAAACAGGGGTGATATGATACAGACGTTCAAATATTTGAGAGGTATTAATCCGCAAACAAACCTTTTCCGGAGATGGGAAGGCGGTAGAATGAGAGGGCATGAAATGAGATTGAAGGGGGGCAGACTGAAGAAGAATGTCAGGAAGTATTTTTTCACGGAGAGGGTGGTGGATGCTTGGAATGACCTCCCGCGGGAGGTGGTGGAGATGAAAACGGTACCGGAATTCAAACATGCGTGGGATAAACATAAAGGAATCCTGTGCAGAAGGAAGGGATCCTCAGGAGCAGGTGGCAGAGCTGGTGGTTGGGAGGCGGGGCTAGTGCTGGGCAGACTTATACGGTCTGTGCCGGGGCTGGTGGTTGGGCGGCGGAGATAGTGCTGGGCAGACTTATACGGTCTGTGCACTGAAGAGGACAGTACAAATAAAAAAAAAAAAGTAGCACATATGAATTTTTCTTGGGCAGACTGGATGGACCGTGCAGGTCTTTTTCTGCCGTCATCTACTATGTTTACTATGTTTATTTAAAATTAAACACAGTACTTGAGTAGACACTTGCAGTTTATCTGGGATCTGCTTGGGACTTTGTACTGTGCTTGTCTTCTCCTAAAGGGGCAAAATTTGGAATGCATCATAAAGTATGGAATGCTCTCTCCCAAAATTGTTCACCTTGAGAAATATTTCCTAAAATTCAGATGTGCACCATCTGTTTCTACTTTAATCTTTTTTTTATTATTATTATTTAACAACTTCTAGATTTTTTTAATCTATAATGTCCTGTGGTATTTACGGATGTTTTCATTTCATGCTGTTTGATACGGATCTTGGCTGATTTATGATGGTGCTTTATTATCTTGACCTTAGGGAGTAGCAGGAATCATGGCCTTCGGTGGGGCCTTCCTGATCCTGACCTACCAGAACCACAAATATTTCTTCCGGGATTACTACATTCTGGTACCTGGCTGGCTAGCTGTCATCGTGGCCCTTCTCTTGATTCTCATTGGCATCCTGGGAGTGTGTATCCCTATCAAGGAGTCGCGCTTTCAGCAAGGGAGCGTAAGTCTTTAACATACACTAAAACTAATTGCTGACTGGAAATAACTATAGGCTAACTAGAGGAAGGAAAAAGCACTTTTTATTTTTATTTTTTTATTTTTTAACAGTTGGGTAAGTGAAGTCCCAAGGCTGGTGCAAGGGCATTAGGTGCTGTAGGTGAAGCTTCAGCATTATGCCTTCCCTTGCCCCCCCCCCCCCCCCCCCCCCCCGATGATGATCCATTTTAAATATTATCCTGCTTTTGCTCAAGTGTTCCAAAATTGTTTTGGAAATTTAGGGTGAAAATAAAAATTTGTGCACACAGAGGGCAACTTGTAAAAGGGAAATGGGACTTAATATACCGCCTTTCTGAGGTTGTTGCCAACTACATTCAAAGCAGTTTACTTATATTCAGGTACTTATTTTGTACCAGGGGCAACGGAGGGGTTAAGTGACTTGCCCATTGTCACAAGGAGCTGCAGTGGTAATCAAACTCAGTTCCCCAGGATGAAAGTCCACTGCAGTAACCACTAGGCTACTCCTCCACAGATAAATGTGCTATTTGAAAGTATGCATTGATGGCTCTTAGTTTCTGTGGCTGTCAGGATGTGTTTTGTTTTGACTGCAGCTGCTGCGCTAGGCGACCTACTCTTGCATAATGGCTGAGCTGGCTTTGAAGATCCCATTGTAAGCCAGCAGGAGGGCAGGGTTTTAATTTTGACTCGCTCCTCCTCCCCCACCAGCAATTTTTAGCTTGGATCACAACCATTACTAGGGTTACTGTACCATAAACCTTTATTTACATCTATCTGGGTTTCCCTTCTCTTCTGTTATGTGAATGTTTTACTGTGCTATTCAAATGCGTGCATTACTAACACTATCACATTATTGTTAATATTAGGTTTTAAATTTGCCTGTCTGAGTTTTTGTTATACACTGATATTTGGTGAAGCTATAACATAGTGGAGGAATAACCTAGTGATTAGAAAACCAAGCTATAAACCAGAGAGACCAGGGTTGAAATCCACTGATAACTCCTTGTGGCCTTGAGGAAAGTCATTTAACCCTTTAGGTAATCAATAGAAATCAAACAAAATAAAACATGGAAAAGAAAATAAGATGATACCTTTTTTATTGGACATAACTTAATACATTTCTTGATTAGCTTTCGAAGGTCGCCCTTCTTCCTCAGATCGGAAATAAGCAAATGTGCTAGCTGACAGTGTATATAAGTGAAAACATTCAAGCATTACTATGACAGTCTGACAGGGTGGGAGCACCCTTTAGGTACAAACTTAGGAGTATGATTCCTAAAGGGCATTAGGATTTGGAGTTAGCACAGATTTTAGCATGTGTTAATTGCAAATATATTTTATTTTTTTTATTTTTGTTAAATTTGTACCCCACGCTTTCCCATTCATGGCAGGCTCAGTGCAGCTTACATATTGTATACAGGTACTTATTTGTACCTGGGGCAATGGAGGGTTAAGTGACTTGCCCAGAGTCACAAGGAGCTGCCTGTGCCTGAAGTGGGAATCAAACTCAGTTCCTCAGTTCCCCAGGACCAAAGTCCACCACCCTAACCACTAGGCCACTCCTCCACTCATAGCGCTATATCCACGGTACCTGAACGTAACTCGCCTTGAACAACCTCTGGAAAGGTGTGAGCTTGCTTGCTTTTTTTTTTTTTTTTAAGTTTAATATGATTTAAGGTATCTTGTCAAGCTATACGTGTTGTACACCGCCTTGTGTGAGCTGCTTCATAAAGGTAATTAATCATAAAAAGATCTGGACAGAAAAAGGGATTTTTTTTTTTATTACTACTTGCATGTCACACAGCCTCTTTCCTCCTGCACCACTCCTATTAATCTCTGAGCCTGCTTGCTTGTGTGTATGTGTGTCTCTCTCCCAGCCAGCTTCAGCATCCCAGCTTAAACTGTAAGGCCAAAAGGTCCAGTGGGTAGGGGCGTAGCTACGGTTCAGTAAGCCTGGGGCTGCCTATGGCACCACTGCTCTGTCGCCTCTGTCTGCCCCCACCCACATGATCCTTTAAAGTTTATTTATTTTATTTATTTGTTGCATTTGTATCCCACATTTTCCCACCTATTTGCAGGCTTAATGTGGCTTACATAGTACCGTGTTGGCGATTGCCAATTCCGGTTTAAGACATACAGAGTGGTATTGTATTAAAGTTACATAAGTGACAGAGTGAATTAGATAGTCAAGGAGGGAGAGTTAAGTTTTGTCCAGATCTGGTATAAGTTTCGTTGTGTTGTAGGGTTCAGGTGACTAGGTTGGATCGTTGTATGCCTTTTCGAACAAATTGTTTTTTAATGATTTCTGGAAGTTTGTTAGGTCGTGCATTGTTTTCATGACGTTTGGAAATGCATTCCATAGTTGCGTGCTTATGTAGGAGAAGCTGGATGCATATGTTGATTTATATTTTAGTCCTTTGCAGCTTGGGTAGTAGAGATTTAGGTATGTGCGTGCTGACCTATTTGTGTTCCTGGTTGGTAAATCTATGAGATCTGTCATGTAGGCCGGGGCTTCACCATAAATAATTTTGAGCCAGGGTGCAAATTTTGAACACAATTCATTCTTTGATTGGGAGCCAATGTAGTTTTTTGTGTGAGGGTTTGGCGATTTCATATCTTATTTTTCCAAATATGAGTCTGGCTGCATGTTTTGGGCAGTTTGGAGTTTCTTAATAATTTGTTCTTTGCATCCGGCATAGATTGCATTACAGTAGTGTAGGTGATTTAGCACCATTGGTTGTACCAGGCTGCGGAATATTTCTCTCGGGAAGAAAGGTTTTACTCTCTTGAGTTTCCACATTGAATGGAACATTTTCTTTGTTGTAGTTTTCGCTTGGCTTTCTAGCGTAAGGTTTCGGTCAATTGTAACTCCGAAAAGCTTCAGGCTGTCTGAAACAGGAAGAGTGTAGTCTGGGGTGTTTATAGTGGTGGGTTTATTTGTGTTGTATTGTGATGAGAGGATGAGACAGTGTGTTTTTTCTGCGTTGAGTTTTAATTGAAATGCATCCGCCCATGAGTTCATGATTTGTAGGCTGAGTTTGATTTTGTTTGTAATTTCTGTTAGATCTTGTTTGAAAGGAATGTATATCGTGACGTAGTCTGCGTAAATATAGGGGTTAAGGCATTGGTTGGCTAGGGATTTGGCTAGTGGGGTCATTAGGTTGAAGAGGGTCGGTGACATTGGTGATCCGTGGGGTACTCCGCATTCTGGTTTCCATGGTGGTGATATATTCGATTTTGATATCACTTGGTATGTTCTTGTGGTTAGGAAACCCTTGATCCAACTCAGTACATTTCCACCAATTCCGAAGTATTCTAGGATGTTTAGTAGTATTTTATGGTTTACCATGTCGAACGCACTAGACATGTCGAATTGCAGGAGAAGTACACTTCTGCCATATGCAATTTCTTGTTTGAATTTGGTTAGGAGAGTAATTAGTACTGTTTCGGTGCTGTGGTTGGAGCAAAATCCTGATTGTGACTCGTGTAATATTGAGAATTTGTTTTAGTTAGCAAGTTGCTTGGTTACCATACTTTCCATCAGTTTGACTACCAGAGGGATAGATGCTACTGGGCGGTAGTTGGTGATTTCATTTGCTTTTTTTCTTTGACTCTTTAGGTATTGGGGTGAGTAGTATGTTGCCTTTGTCATTAGGAAAGAGTCCATGTTGCAGCATATAATTTAGGTATGAAGTGAGGTTTGTTATGAAGCGTTGAGGGGCTGATTTTATTAGGTAGTTAGGGCATGTGTCCAGTTTACAGTGGGACTTGGCAAACCTGTTAATCGCTTGGGTTATGATTTTGTCGGTAAAGAGAGCGAAATTTGTCCAGATTCGGTCTGCTGGGTATTCACCGAGGGTTGGGTCCATACAATCAATGAATTTATCAAAATCAGTTGTGTTCTGTGGTAGTGTTTTGCTTAGGTTGACAATTTTCTCATTGAAGTATTTTGCAAGTTTGTCTGCAGCAACATTGATGAAAGCAGGTAGTCTCTGGTGCTTTCATCGCTGTGGGGAGGAGGAAGTGAGATACTGGATCTGGGGAGAAGCAGAAGGAAGAGAGAGACTGACCCAGGAGGGAGATTATACTGAATCAGTAGGAGGGAGAGATGTGGACCATGAGAGGAAGAGGGTGCAGGATGATAGGAGAGATGCTGGACCAAAGGTAGAGGTTGGCAGGAGGAAGGGAAGAGAGGGGAGAAGCTGGACAGAGTAAGATGGGGACACAGAGAAGAGATGCTAAGTATGGTGGGAAGATTAGGTACTCTGAGAGGACAGATGCTGAACATTGTGGGGCGGTGGGAGCTGGACAGGATGGAAAAGGACACAGAAGGAAGATGGATGGTGGTTGTGTAGCAGGAAAAAATCAGACGGACAGGAGATGAGGCACTGAAAAGAGAGTTTGGGGGGGGGGGATACAGACAAGAGCAGAAAAGAGACAGTGGGACCAAATGCTCAGACAAAGGGAGAGTTTTTTTTTTTTTTTTTTCTGAATTTATTAATTATATGATGTTGGCTTTCGAAAATGTTCACCTCTGACATACTGCATTTCTATTACTATGACAGCTATTCTACATAGGCCTGGAATGTGTTTGCTTTTTGCAGGATGCATAAGTTTACTGGAGCTCTGAGGGGGTCCCCCCAGCCCCCACTACTGTGGGAGAGATGATGTTAGACGTTCTATCTTAAGTTTTCCACCTGGGATCCATTCAGTCCTAGCTACGCCACTGCCTGTGAGATTACAGAGCAGTACATGGAGTCTAAAATTCTAGATCCAGCTGATTAAAATGTCAGCTGCAAACAGGTGTGGGTAAGCCAGTTTGACCCAATATTTCTATTTTTAAGACAGAAAAAGGTGGTAAATCCAAATAAAAAATAAATATGAAAAGTGGTTTTAAGTTGCTGTACATGTGTATATATTTTACAAAGATGTGTTTATCTCTGTTCTGATTGCCTTTTGTTACTGTCTTATTTTGTAGTTCCTGTTCTTCATCATTGTTGTCCTTTGTCTAGAAGTTTCTGCAGCTGTCATGTCCTACCTCTCTGTCAACAGAGTAAGTGTTTATAGTTGGCCTGGTGACTTGTTTCTAATACACTTTGGAGACTGAGCCATACAAAGATTTTATTTATTTAAGTTTTTTTTTTTTTTTTTTTTTGGGGGGGGGGGGGCGTTCCTCCCCCCATTACTTCAACAGGCTGTGCAGAACCCCATTATAGCCTGAGGGCTGGAAGAATACTATCTCTCTTGAGACATATGGGAATCAACAGCTTAGTAGCAGCAGTTTTATTCCCTTCCTCAGGTATTACAATGCCATTCCTGTCAGATGGGGGAATCTGAATTCCTCCCCGCCCCAGTCCTGCAAACCTCATTTCTTTGCCATCAGGGGCAGCAGCATATGCTGCCTGAGCTGACCTGAAGCTTTTCCTCTGTGCACCCCATGCCTCTGACGAAACATCCTGTTTATGCGAGGCGTGAGGCAGTGGAAAAGCTCTGAGTTGGTTCAGGCAGCATATGTTGGTTGCCTCTGATGGCAAAGAAATGAGGTTTGTCAGACCAGAGCAGGGAAGAATGAGGGAGAAGTGCTGCACACGGAGGTGTGAGGGAAGGGATTGAGGGGAGAAGGGCAGGAAGTCTAGGGGTTTGCGGGAGGGCTGAGGAGATAAGTTGGACCGGGGCAGAAGGGAAGGGAAAAGAAGAGACAATGCTATAAAATTTTTCAAATTAAAAAAAAAAAACGGCTGTGTGTGCCGTACCCATGACACACTGGTTGAGAACTGCTGGACTGTGTATGAACAGGTCAGGATCAGCCCTAGGTGAACAATCAGCCATTCGTCCCCCCCCCCCCTCCCCACAACCTAGCCTGCCCCACCTGTAGTCCAGCTTTTCCCCCTTCCCTCCCTCCAAGATGTCCAGCTTCTATCTTCTTTCCTCACCAGCACCCTACCACCATGGGAACCCAAAGAAAATACAGAATTGTTTTGGGTGGGGGGAGGGTGAGAAGAGAATGGCAGTGCACCACTAGGGCCGGTCTTAGCCAGGGGCAACAGGAGCTGTCACACAGGGCCCTGTGCTCTTAGGGGCCTGCATCTCTGGCATGTTTGTGCTCCTGTCTCGGAACACCTCTCTGCTCCATACCTTTAATATGCATCTACATTTCAGTAAAGAGCATGCGGCAGCAATTTTTCATATCCCATTAGCTGCCAAGCCCAGAGCCTTCTTGCTGCTGCGTCCCTTTTGCTGTCACTTCCTGCTTCCACAAGGGCGAGACGCAGCAGCGAGGAAGCCCTGAGCTTAGCAGCTGATGGGATATGAAAATTGCTGCTACTGTCTGCCGCTCTCTACTGAAATGTGGTGGAGGCATACCAAGGTGTGGGGTTCTGAGAGCTCTAAATCTCCTTTTACACTCTGATAAATTATGGCTTATGGTGGAGGGAGGGGAGCCCCCCCCCCCCCCCCCCCCCCCCACTGAACTGGTCTGCACAGGGCACCGCAATTGCTAAGACTGGCCCTGTGAACCACTGGAACAGTCAAGACAGCAGCAAGCATGCCTTTTAAAAGATGCAGTTCTAGTATCCAGTGTGTGCTGGGATGCTGAAAGGCCCACTGGTGACTGATTTTTCCATGCATGCATGCATACTGCCTCCCTTGTTTACATATTTCTCTTGCATATTGATTATGGATATCCCGACAATCTGATCTGTTTGCGGCCTTCAAAGACTGAAACTTGGACAAGCCTGAGCTAACACATTGGAGGGGTCCTTCCCCTATCCAAGACTGCCTGGGGAATTGTTTAGCCTGGTGATAGCCCTGGATGGGGGGGGGGGGGGGGGTCAGTAGGGGAGGAACAGGAAGATGGGCTCACTAGGTGCTCAGAGTGGAGTCGTCGGGTCAGAGACACAGCACACATCTCTCTAATCCTTACCCTGATGGTAATAGAAGGTAATGACAACAGAAGTTCCATTTCATGCATTTCAGATTGAATATGAGCTGAGCACAGTGGGTAAGGTGTTTGGCCAGTACAATGGAAGTGATTATGATGATGGCAGCAGAGCAGTGGACACACTACAAAAACAGGTAATGTTTCTATTTTTCTCTCTCTTTGGGGAGGGGTACATGTTGGTCACGAGGGACCTAAAAAAATAATCTGTAGTCTCAAAATCTCATGTATACCATCATTAAATCTTTTGTTGGGCTGAATAAGTCATTTGAAGCAATAAAGAATCCAAGGAAGACATAGGCCATTTGAGGATATTTTAAGTTTTCTACTTTGCCATAATATAAAATGGTAGAATTACTTTTTCACTTGGAAGAGGGGGTTGGCCACTGCCTCTTGCTCCTTTATGCTTCCAGCTGGAACTGGCCACTATGAGCCTTCATTTGCAACTATCAAAGGATTCTTTCCCCTTATTGTATCTTGTTCCAATTCACTTAGCCCTGTCACTGTAGCAGGGATACCTGACCAGAGGCACCACACTAGAGTTTCTGCTGGAACCCTACTATCATGGGTGATTATGACGTTGGTACAGAGTAAGACCCCTCCTTATCTGGCATCCAAGATTTGCCCTTTATTTTTCTGGGAGATTACTTCACTCTTCTAACAGTTTATCGGTCCCTGCTGCTTCTATGGCTTGCTTGGTGGTTATGGGGGAGAATAGCTTTATTTTAGGGCTGCACGTTTTTAATGCGATCAATTTTTTAAAATGTTAATGCATTAATCACATTCCCTCTCCCCCTGGTAGCTGTCTGAACTTACCCATACAGATGGCAGTGCTAAGCACATGCTTCTCTCTAGCTGGAGCCCTCCTTCGCTAGTGTCCTCTCCTTTGACAAACTTCCTGTTTCCTGCAGGCAGGACGCTAGAGCGAAGCAGCATGTAGCTAGAGCTGTCATCTGTACAAGCAAGTTTGAAGGATGGGGAGGGGGAATGAGATGCTGGCGAATGCGAGGGTGGCCGAAGGACAAAAGCTGCCGGGGGGGGGGGGGGGGGGGGTTGGATAGAGGAGATGCTGGGGAGGGGGGGGGGGGAGCAGCAGAAAAAAATATGCTGGGGGGGAGGAGACTCATACCAAATCGTTGTCTCAAGTGGGTTTGTATATTAGATGTTGCCCATGGAGAGGAGGGGAAGGGAGATGGGAGGAGATGGAAACTAGATTTGAGAAGGAGGAAGAAAGGTGAATATGAAATATGGATATAAGGCAGGAAGTGAAGGGGGGGGGGAAGAAATAGTGAAGACAGGGAGGCCTTGGAAACAGAATTCAGAGCACAGAACTGGTGCTGGTGGTTGGGAGGCGGGGCTAGTGCTGGACAGACATACAGTGGTGGAAATAAGTATTTGATCCCTTGCTGATTTTGTAAGTTTGCCCACTGACAAAGACATGAGCAGCCCATAATTGAAGGGTAGGTTATTGGTAACAGTGAGAGATAGCACATCACAAATTAAATCCGGAAAATCACATTGTGGAAAGTATATGAATTTATTTGCATTCTGCAGAGGGAAATAAGTATTTGATCCCCCACCAACCAGTAAGAGATCTGGCCCCTACAGACCAGGTAGATGCTCCAAATCAACTCGTTACCTGCATGACAGACAGCTGTCGGCAATGGTCACCTGTATGAAAGACACCTGTCCACAGACTCAGTGAATCAGTCAGACTCTAACCTCTACAAAATGGCCAAGAGCAAGGAGCTGTCTAAGGATGTCAGGGACAAGATCATACACCTGCACAAGGCTGGAATGGGCTACAAAACCATCAGTAAGACGCTGGGCGAGAAGGAGACAACTGTTGGTGCCATAGTAAGAAAATGGAAGAAGTACAAAATGACTGTCAATCGACAAAGATCTGGGGCTCCACGCAAAATCTCACCTCGTGGGGTATCCTTGATCATGAGGAAGGTTAGAAATCAGCCTACAACTACAAGGGGGGAACTTGTCAATGATCTCAAGGCAGCTGGGACCACTGTCACCACGAAAACCATTGGTAACACATTACGACATAACGGATTGCAATCCTGCAGTGCCCGCAAGGTCCCCCTGCTCCGGAAGGCACATGTGACGGCCCGTCTGAAGTTTGCCAGTGAACACCTGGATGATGCCGAGAGTGATTGGGAGAAGGTGCTGTGGTCAGATGAGACAAAAATTGAGCTCTTTGGCATGAACTCAACTCGCCGTGTTTGGAGGAAGAGAAATGCTGCCTATGACCCAAAGAACACCGTCCCCACTGTCAAGCATGGAGGTGGAAATGTTATGTTTTGGGGGTGTTTCTCTGCTAAGGGCACAGGACTACTTCACCGCATCAATGGGAGAATGGATGGGGCCATGTACCGTACAATTCTGAGTGACAACCTCCTTCCCTCCGCCAGGGCCTTAAAAATGGGTCGTGGCTGGGTCTTCCAGCACGACAATGACCCAAAACATACAGCCAAGGCAACAAAGGAGTGGCTCAGGAAGAAGCACATTAGGGTCATGGAGTGGCCTAGCCAGTCACCAGACCTTAATCCCATTGAAAACTTATGGAGGGAGCTGAAGCTGCGAGTTGCCAAGCGACAGCCCAGAACTCTTAATGATTAGAGATGATCTGCAAAGAGGAGTGGACCAAAATTCCTCCTGACATGTGTGCAAACCTCATCATCAACTACAGAAGACGTCTGACCGCTGTGCTTGCCAACAAGGGTTTTGCCACCAAGTATTAAGTCTTGTTTGCCAGAGGGATTAAATACTTATTTCCCTCTGCAGAATGCAAATAAATTCATATACTTTCCACAATGTGATTTTCCGGATTTAATTTGTGATGTGCTATCTCTCACTGTTACCAATAACCTACCCTTCAATTATGGGCTGCTCATGTCTTTGTCAGTGGGCAAACTTACAAAATCAGCAAGGGATCAAATACTTATTTCCACCACTGTATACGGTCTGTGCTGGGGCTGGTGTTTGGGAGGCGAGACTAGTGCTGGGCAGACTTATACGGTCTGTGCCAGAGCCAGTGGTGGGAGGCAGGGATAGTGCTGGGCAGACTTATACGGTCTGTGCCAGAGCCAGTGGTGGGAGGCAGGGATAGTGCTGGGCAGACTTATACGGTCTGTGCACTGAAGAGGACAGTACAAATAAAAAAGTAGCACATATGAATTTATCTTCTTGGGCAGACTGGATGGACCGTGCAGGTCTCTTTCTGCCGTCATCTACTATGTTACTATGTAACTGTGACGGGAGCACAAGATAAAATCACCAGATGATAAAGGTAAGATAAATGATTTTATTTTTAGGTTGGTAATTGAAATTTCTCACTTTTGAGAATTTATATCTGTCTATATATTGGCAATCAACACCCATAGAAAATAAATGTAATAAGCCCACAGTTAACCATCAGTAGGCAAAATAGGAATGTCTTCAGCTATCTTCTAGTGTATCAGTTTTACGCAGTGTAATAAAGATGTAGGTCTTTTTTTGTTTTTGTTGTTACATTTGTACCCCGCACTTTCCCACTCATGGCATTTTTACCACCATCCCAGTATTCATACATCCCGGGAAAAGATTGGAATGATAAGACCAAGGCCAGGTAACGTATGAGAAAAGTAATTTATTAACTTACCAATAGAGCATACAGAATTAAAATAAATTCCCATAGGAGTACAGTTCTGCTTATACAAAAGTATTGGCTGAGACTGTCTCAAAACATTCACTAATCATGCTGCTACTTGTATAATGTTTCTACACAAAGCCCTTTCATAAGACATTACTTCATTCTTTTCACATCAACTTTTTCTCTTGTGTTCTACAGCCAAAAACTACCTACTACTTGTCTATTACCTCATGTTCTTTTTCCTGAACTCCCGTGCACATACCGTTCTAACTACAGTCATGTCTGTTAGTTTGGTCAGCCTTCACCTTTAACAACATCCCTTGATCCATAACTGTGCTGCTATTTCTTCATTTCTCCCCCTTGAAGGCCTTCCTGGAAGGGCTTCACATTGAATTTGGGAAGTGGACCTTGTTCCCTCTGGCTATGCAAAGAAACCCAATTTTTGTTGTGTGTTTGCTAAAAGGTTACGACTTATAAGTTGCCGGAAACATGAACCACAGCCTAGTCCTGCACCTAGGCTCTGTGTCTCGCCTTTGTTTCTGTACTGGACTGTACCAGTCACCATATTGGTTAATAAGATACGGTATTAGTGCCCCGGTAGTAGGCTATCTTAGGTTGTAGGCCACTCAAGTCCCATAAGCAGGATGGGAATCGGAACCTAACTTACCTGTCGTCGCCATACTACCTCATGAGCAATCAATATGGCGAGTTCAGTTTCCTGCATGAATGACGTATAACCCTTCACAAAGGTGAATCACAAGAATGGTTGGCAACAGTGGCCGGACAAATTTAAATGTACAGAGCCAGAATAAACAAGGTGGGCAGAAACAACTAACACAGTCAGGCACATATCTGGATGTTCCTAATACATTAGTGCTATAGTATACCTAAACTAAATATTTAAAATGTTTAAAATACAGGTGAACAACATCTTTAATTATCTACGAGTGTGCAATTGTTGAATAGATGTTAGCTAGATTATACAGAGATATCATAATTCTAACTTAAGTGCTCGTACAATACATAAGAAGGTTCTACAGTCATTTTCTTAACGCAGCTTCAATAAGGTGTTGCACTAAACTACGTACACATGGTATAATACAACAGCCAAATAAAACAAAAATAGCGATGACAATAATAATAATAATAGTGGTTAAACCAGACAAAATAGTTTTTCCCATTTTCCAAATGCATTGGCCATCCATAATGTAGTATCAAGTTGTGAAGCAATACCTTGGACAGCATCTCTAGTGTAATTGATAAAACATTGTTGATAATATATATAACTAATCCAATCAACATTTTTATTTATAGTTGACCACCAAAACAGTGAGAATTCAATTCCTGCAGCAATCTGGTTTCTAGCTTTAAACTCATCTAGCAACCCCCCCCCCCCCCCCCCCCCCCCGGGACTCCTACATCATCAATATAGACACGATCATCAAAAGACCCTCGTATGTCACGTTTGTCAGGTTTAAGGAATGAGTGGTATATCTAACGCAATCTAACCAACTGTTCGTGTCCTCCATAGCCTGTTTCTAAAAAGATTGTCTTTTAAAGTAGTTACATTAAATATTTTAACAGGAACATTACTTGACTTAAAGGAGCCTTGAGACCATGACTTTGTAGGGTTCATATTGGATGTTTTAACATGGAGACAAAACCGTACTACAGGATCAGTACCTGAGACATCAATTCCTATCCCATAAGTCCCATTTTGTTGGGATCCTGGATTTTTTTTATAAATCCTCAAAGTAGATCATAGTACAGATGGAGCAGCATTGTTTAGAGTCTTAAAAATCAATGTTAAGGCTTTGAACTCAGTTCTTTCTGATATTGGTAGTCGGTGTAACCATACCAACATCGGTGTAATATGTTCAGTTTTTGATACATAAGTTAGCAAATGTGCTACAGAATTTTGGGCAATCAGTCTGAAGGGCATAAGCTGGTAAACCAAGTAAGAGAGCATTACAATAATCAAAATAGGGAAATATAATGCTTTGCAAAACTGTGCAAAAGTTTTCAATTGAGAGCAAGTGGAGGAGTTAGCCTAGTGGTTAGTGCAGTGGACTTTGATCCTAGGGACATAAGGCGTCAAACAGCTGATCACAGCAGGAACTTCCTTGAACGAAGGCGCTACTCGGGTGCTGAACTAAAGAAGACTCTCTTCGGCTGCAGCAAACGTGGTATCAGATGCGGCGGTGGGGGAGGGTTGGTGGCGGGAGGGGAGTTCAAGGGGATCGTCACTAGGGGGGCCAGGGCCAAATCTACGGGGGCCCAGGCCCCACGTAGCTACGCCACTGGTACTTTCTCCTTGCAGTGTGTGCCTGTTGTGGTTATGGGACAGTGTTGAGGCCTGGGGCTGAAGGGTGATCACTGAGGGTCCAATCGAACTTCTCTAGCTGAGGGAGTCCGGGTCCTAGAGGAGTTCAGTGCTGACACAGGCACGGTACTGCAGAGGAGACCCGGCCCGGAAGACGAGCTGCTGCAGATTCTGTTGTGTGTGCTGCAGTGGCATGGGGAGGGAGGCATGGCAGGTGCCACGTGAGACTGAGAGAGCTGCAGAGAGGTATTGCCGTGGCGAGTACTGGAGCAGGACAGCAGGTCCTCCCGTTTGAGGCACTGCAAGGCTGCAGGCAATAAAAATTAGGCAGGTAGGAGCAGAGGACTGCTGTTGTTTGCTTCTGGCTGTACCATCTATGTGCCTGAATTGAAAGTGCAGCCTACTAGCCCTTCACCGATTGAAGGGACAAAGACTAGGTGGGCCTGAGCCGCCAGGTCCACCCAAGCCCACCTGCAGCTATACCCCTGCTTTAGCCTTTCCTCATATGAGAGGAGTTCCACTCCTTTATCATTCTGGTCGCTCTTCTTTGAACCTTTTCTAATTCTACTATATCTCTTTGGAGATACAGCGACCAGAATTGAATGCAATACTCAAGATGTGGTCACACCATGGAGCGATATAAAGGCATTATAGTATTCTTGTTCTTATTTGCCATCCCTTTCCTAATAATTCCTAGCATTCTGTTGGCTTTTTTGGCCACCACCACACACTGGGCAGAATATGTCAGCATGTTGTCTACAATGACACCTAGATCTTTTTCTTGGATACTGACTCCAAGGTGGACCCTAGCATCAGGTAACTATGATTAAGATTATTATTCCCCAATGTGTATTACTTTGCATTTGTCCACATTAAATTTCATCTGCCATTTGGATGCCCAGCCTTCCAGTTTCCTAAGGTCTTCTTGCAAGATTTCACAGTCCGCATGTGTTTTAACAACTTTGAATAGTTTTGGGTCGTCTGCAAATTTTTTTTTATTTATATTTTTATTGCATTTAAATTACATTTAGTCAAACAACTTAAATGTCAAGAAAAGGAAACATAAATTTCAAGCAATTATATAAAACAAAGGAAATAATACAACACTTTTAGACCACAAATTCTAGGTTCTGGACAAGAAACAAGGAATAAAATTCAAAAAGGAAAACTTTAAATCTAAGAGCGGTACCGTGCAAACCGCTCACAGCCGAATGTCAGCGTTACCAACCTATTGAACTTTCTGGTTTGGAGTTCAACTACTTTCTCTAGCACTAATAAAAACTTTCATTTTTTGAGGGTCAACAAACATATATGTAACAGAATCTAAAGATATAATGCATTGACATGGAAATTTTAACACATTTAAATCCCCTAAAGCAAGGGTTCTAGGCCTAAGACTCATAAATTCTTGTCTCCGCACTTGAGTATCTTTGTTTAAATCAGGATAAATGCGAACTTGTTCCCCTAGGAATTTTTCATTTAAATGTCTGAAATATAATGTCGTCTGCAAATTTAATCACCTCGCTTGTCATCCCAATTTCAAGATCATTTATAAATGTTAAATAACACTGGTCCCAGTACAGATCCCTATGGCACTCCCTTATCACCCTCTGTGGCACTCCCTTATCACCCTCCTCCATTGAGAAAAATGGCCCTTTAGCCTTACCCTAGAACATTGCCTCCTATCTTATGAGGCTTGAGGAGTCTCTTGAGGAACTTTGTCAAAAGCTTTCTAAAAATCTAGATACAGTACACCACCTAGCTCACCTTTATCCACATGTTTATTCATGACTTTAAAGAAATTGGTGAGGCAAGACTTCTCTTGGCTGAATTCATGCTGACTGTGTGCCATTAAGCCATGTTTATGTCCTTAATTTTATCCTTTATAATAATAGTTTCCACTATTTTGCCCAGCACTGACGGGTTTACCAATCTGTAATTTCCTGGATCACCCCTGGAACGCTTTTAAAAAATCTGTTACATTGGCCATTCTCCAATCTTCAGGTACTATGAATGAGCTTAACGACAGGTGACATATCACTAACAGCAGATAAGCAATTTCATGTGTGAGTTCTTTCAGTACTCTAGGATGCATGCCCTCTGGTCCTCCAGGTGATTTACTACTGTTTAATTTGTTGATTTGGCTCAGTACATCTTCAGGTTCACCGAGATTTCTTTCAGTTGTGGAATTAGCTTCCTGTTGCTATTAATGCAGATGCCTTCTATAAGAAATGTTAAGATTTTGATGCAAACTCACTAGGGTCTCGAGTGAATGTTATGTTTCTTTGCATTGTTTCTTATTGCTATCCCTTGGACTTTGGCGTTCTTTTTGCCTAGACTAGGGGTGGGCAATCTTTATACACAAAGGGTTGCATGAATGTCAGTACTACCTCTAGAGGGCTGCAACATTACATAATGTCAAAACCGTAAATGCGCAGAGCTCTCTAGACTACATGTGATAAGTAAAAATTTAAATGATGAAAAATAAACTGCTGGAGTGGCTATTCTGAAAATATTTTACAGTATTTATAATAACCGTAACTCTGGTTAATGATGTTTTCTGTGTATACTTCCCATGATCTGCCTAAAATTCAGCAGTGGGCTGCAGGTTGCCAACCCCTGACCTAGACCTTCTCTAGACTTGGCGCGGTATATCAAGTCTTAAGTGATAAATGATGGGCTCTTAATCTGGCTACTAGATGTCGCTCTTATATGATGGGTGGGCTTTCACCTCCCTCTCCAGGTGTTGTGAGCAGAAGACCTGACCCAAGAACGAAATCCTGGGTTTTTTAAAAATGTAGAAGAAATATAAACTTTTTCATTTGGGCTTGGTCTGGAGTGCAGTTCTTATGTAAAGGAATATTGAGTGGCAAGAAAAAGATAATCCTGTATAAATCAAATTTTTTAGACATACTTTTCAGTCTCATTTTTTTTCATTTTTTAATGAGAGAATACAAAAATATATACTTTAGAAAACTTAGGAAAACTAGAAATTCACATTGCCAAACAAAAAAGTTATAGCAGAAAATCCATTAAATATAAATTCATTAAGGAAATGTTCATGCTAAATCATAAATTATATGCACTTTGTGAAAAAATTGGCTGAAGCTCAAGTCATAGAATGTTTGTCAGATCTTGTCAAAATGGCACTACACACATACTGGGTTATACTAAAGATCCATCAAGCCCAATATACTGTCTGATTTTATCTAATTTTATAGAAGCTCATGTCTATGGATAATGTGCTGTTTGAGCCATGGAAATGGCTTTTAAAATTGCCTTCCTTAGAATGCATAACACTAAGCAGTGGAGGAACAGTGTTTAGGCTCTCAATTAGAGAATGACACGAGGACCCGCAATAACCGCGGGGATGGGGACAGAGCCCACAAAACAGGGACAACCTTTGTCCCTATGTCATTTTCTACTTTGAAGCCTGTTAATGAACTGGACTGTTACTTATGTTTGAGTGATGCAGACAATATTTTGATGTTTTGGAAAAACAAGCAAACTTGCTGGCCACAACTAGCAAAATTTGCATGGGGGATGCTGTACATTCTGCTATCAGCACATCTTCTAAGAAGAGATCTTCTTCTATTGAAGGAAGGATTGTGGAAGACAGAAGAGCTAGACAGTGCTTCATAGGGCATATTTCTCCCCTCCTGGGCATACAGAACGGGTTGTATTTTGTACCTGTGGACATTTTAAATGAGTGGATTAGAATTCCTGGGGGTAGTAGAAATCAGCTATTGCTGGGGTTGGGGAAGGGTAGAGGGTGGTGGTGAGGAGGGTTATTATAGTTGCTCACTGTTATTGTTTCCTATTTGTAATTTCTACACAATAGTTGCACAGCATATTGTTCTTTTTATACTTCAATAAAAAGATTTTAAATATAAAATCATAATTATTCGAGGCTTCTGCAGATGAGGACAGAGCCCATGGGGGACGGAGAGGGGACCTGTGAGGACAGGGCGAGGACAGAAACGGAACCTGCAGGGACAGACTTTGTCCCTGTGTCATTCTCTACTCTCAATACGGGCCATGTTTCACCATATCATTGACCTCAAAGAAGTATATCAAACATGGTTGCAAGCATCTCAGAGCACAGAACAGCAAGGACAGAAACAAGGAAAATGATGGTCGATCCATCTGTACTAACTAGTAAACACTATGGTCCCTTCCTCTCCCTCAGAGATCCACTATATTTGTCCCATGCTGCCTTGAATGTTTGCATACAATGCATTCACTATGGTCTGTGTTCTCTCAAATGTGTCTAGAAGAGTCCATTTAAATCTTTTGAGAACTTGCTAAGTTTAATTCTTTTGGAACGTCAAAAGCCTTTCTCGTAATACTTGTTCAACATTCCCTTCCCCCCCAACCAGTTTAGTGCAAGAATTAATTTTAAAACGCTGAAGTCTAAAGTTTTTGCCTGATTTTTTTTTTCTTCCAGCTAAAGTGTTGTGGTGTAGATTCCTACACTGATTGGCAAACCACTTCATGGTTCATTCACTCTGGTAGTACCAATGTACCGGTGAGCTGCTGCAAGAGTATGGATACTACCTGTTTTGGGGATGTAATCCAGCCAGATCTGCTTTATCAAAAGGTATTGCTTTCAAGCACGCTGTAGTCACACCTCTCCTCAAAAAACCATCACTTGACCCTACCTGTCCCTCCAACTACCGCCCCATCTCCCTCCTACCCTTCCTCTCCAAAATACTTGAGCATGCTGTTCACAGCCGCTGCCTTGATTTTCTCTCCTCTCATGCCATTCTCGATCCACTTCAATCCGTTTTCGCCCTCTACACTCGACAGAAACAGCACTCTCTAAAGTCTGGAATGACCTGTTCCTTGCCAAATCCAGAGGCCACTACTCCATCCTCATCCTCCTCGATCTATCCGCCGCTTTTGACACGGTCAATCATGACTTACTTCTTGCCACACTGTCCTCATTTGGGTTCCAGGGCTCTGTCCTCTCCTGGTTCTCCTCCTATCTCTCCCACCGCACCTTCAGAGTTCACTCTCATGGATTTTCCTCCACCCCCATCCCGCTATCTGTTGGTGTTCCCCAGGGATCTGTCCTTGGACCCCTTCTCTTCTCAATCTACACCTCTTCCCTGGGCTCCCTGATCTCATATCATGGTTTCCAGTATCATCTCTATGCTGATGACACCCAGCTGTATCTCTCCACACCAGACATCACCGCGGAGACCCAGGCAAAGGTATCAGCCTGCTTATCTGACATTGCTGCCTGGATGTCCAACCGCCACCTGAAACTGAACATGTCCAAGACCGAGCTCATCGTCTTTCCACCAAAACCCACTTCTCCTCTTCCTCCACTTTCTATCTCAGTTGATAAGACCCTCATCCTCTCCGTCTTATCTGCCCGCAACCTCGGAGTCATCTTTGACTCCTCCCTCTCCTCTGCGCATATCCAGCAGATAGCCAAGACCTGTCGCTTCTTCCTGTTTAACATCAGCAAAATTCACCCTTTCCTCTCTGAACACACCACCCGAACTCTCGTCCACGCTCTCATTACCTCTCGCCTTGACTACTGCAACTTACTCCTCACCGGCCTCCCACTTAGCCATCTATCCCCCCTTCAATCTGTTCAGAACTCTGCTGCACGTCTTATATTCCGCTAGAACCGATATATCACCCCTCTCCTCAGGTCACTTCACTGGCTTCCAATCAGATACCGCATTCAATTCAAGCTTCTCCTTCTTACCTACAAATGCACTCAGTCTGCCGCCCCTCACTACCTTTCTACCCTCATCTCCCCTTACGTTCCCACCCGAAACCTCCGTTCACAGGACAAATCCCTCCTCTCAGTACCCTTCTCTACCACCGCCAACTCCAGGCTCCGCTCATTCTGCCTTGCCTCACCCTATGCTTGGAACAACCTTCCTGAGCCCTTATGCCAAGCCCCCTCCCTGCCCATCTTCAAGTCTTTGCTTAAAGCCCACCTCTTCAATGTTGCGTTCGGCAACTCTTACCGTTCAGTAATCCAGACTGCCCCAATTTGACTGCCCCTTTCGGGACTGACTGTTCACTTGTCTTTTGGATTGTAAGCTCCTTGAGCAGGGACTGTCCCTCTATGTTAAATTGTACAGCGCTGCGTAACCCTAGTAGCGCTCTAGAAATGTTAAGTAGTAGTAGTAGTATTTCTTGAATCTGGAACTATTTTTTTTTTTTTTAATATAGTTCTCCTTTCATAAATGCTGTGGTTTCTTGCATTCTGCTAAAGCCAAGATCTTGATGTCTCTGATCAAAAAAAAATGTGTTTTCTTTTGTTTTAAAATATCTGGTATCAGCTAGACTGGAGTATTCTGTCTGTCCTTCCAAGGAGTAAAACACACATCCAGGAACATGCAATGAGTCCTATTTTGAAATGTTTTAGAGAATTCTAGATGGAACTCGCTAGTGACCATATTGCTCCTTTTATTCATTCACCTTCATTGGCTTCCGTTCCTTTACTGCATCTACTTTAAGATACTCTGCCTGGCCTATACCACTTACTATTCTGGTCTGATGCTATTCCTGGCATCTCTCACAATTCCCTACACCCCCACCAGACCTCTCAGATGTTTAGGTGCCCACTGGATCGTACTTCTGTACCCAAGCAGGCCCACTTGGAAACTACTAGACATTCCTGCTGTTTATTATCTCACGCCTAAACTGTGGAATGGCTTCTTCCCCCACCCCCACACATCCTATTCATAGTGAGTTGACATTTATCAAATTAAAAAAAACCAAACAAACTAAAAACAAATTTTTTTTCACCCAGGTGTTTGGCCTGCGGGTGTCAAATGATTTGTGCGACTCATGCCTATGTAATTACATTTTCTTTTTATTATATTTTTTGTGGAGTATTGTACCAGTCCTATTTTACATCTGAGTTCCTTTCCATTTTATATACTTTTGCTTGATTATGGTCTTTCTTTGGTGTTTCTGGGACATAGTGGTGTGCTGGAGCAGGCTCTCACAGGCTCTCGAGAGCCGTTTAAGTTTTTAAGAATTTTGGGAGCCGGTTCTCCATGGCTACTTTAACAAATGGATCCCAAAATGTGTAGACCTATAATTTTTGCATTCAAGACACTTACTAATTTTGTAGCCGCCCTCTGGACTCGACGCCATCCTGTTTATATCTTTCCGTAGGTGCAGTCTCCAGAACTGCACGCAGTACTCAAAGTGAGGCCTCACCAGAGACTTATACAATGGCACTATCGCCTCCTTTTTCCTGCTGGTCATGCCTCTCTTTATGCACCCAAGCATCCTTCTGGCTTGGCCGTCGCTTTTTCTACCTGTTTGAAAGCTTTAAATAGCTCACTATGAATCGACAAGGTTCTCTCTGTTTTTCTTTCTGTCCCCTTAACTCTGGAACAGCCCCCCCCCCCCCCCCCCCTGTTGTTAGGAGAGGAACCTTCATTTGTGAAATTTTAAGTCGCTTTTAAAAATGCATTTTTTCCTGCCTTGCCTTTGGCCATGACCTAGTCATGGCTTGGCATTGAGCATGGCATACTGCATGCGCATGGTCCCTGGGCGGCATCTCGGTGATTCCTTCTTGTATGAATGGCCTTTTGGTATGTTTGAGCCTGTCCTATAAAATTATGGCATTCATTTGTTTTTGTTATTTTAGTATACGTAAACTGCTGTGACAAACATTGTTGCAACAGCGGTATATCAAGATTTAATAAACTAATTCTCTTTCCCAGTGCATGACCTGCAGTACCTTTATACTGATACTAACCAATGAGAGGACCTTTAACATTTTCTGTCATTTTGGGGATTTAATTTAAGTTTCTAACCATTCACTGTCCCTCTAACATCTGTCATACTGCCCATCAGGAGAATTGGTCACCAGGGAGGGAACAGACAGCTGCTGGAATGTGCTGCTCCAAACATTGGGAGGAAAAATGACCTGTTTTTAGAAGAAATTGGGACAATGATTTGGTTATACTTGAGCCTTCTAGCAGCTTTCTCGTAGTGATAATTTGGAAGAAGGGGAAAGAAAATGCTTGAGTATCTGGGGGCAGTTCTACATCTGCGTTAAGCAGTCTAATTAAATTGTCATATTTGCCTCCTTTAATTCCAAAACGTTTCCCATTGTCTGGATATTTAGTAATGTTAAATCACTTTCATAACAATAGCATGCATATTTGTTTTTTCCCTCTTTTTACAGGGCTGTCTGAGAAAGCTGCAGAACCAACTGAAATTGTTTGTCATGTTTCTATTTTGGTCCTCTATTACTGCAATTGCTCTAGCGGTGAGTATTGCTGGTTTTGTGCTTGCTTGGCAGGGGGAAGGTGAGGCGGGTATGTTTAGGGATAACTTTTGAGTGCATATAGAGAGAGAATTGATTTTGTGGAAGAGGTAAACACATTCCATTTTTTAAATGGGCTGGAAATCCTTGACTGGATACGTTTTTTGTTTTACTCATTTCCCTGATTTCATCTTCCACTTTAAAATCCAACATTCTGGAGCAATCTCACTGGCCAAGAGCTGGAAGGGTGCGTTTTCTCTGACGTTTATCCTCAGTGGTGAAAGAGTCTGAGCTACAGAACTGGTCCTGCATCTGGATTTCACTACAGAAGAATGTGTACACTAGGTCCTTTATTTAAGACCATCAGGGAAAACGTTGGTATGGCCATTGCAGAGCTTCAGGAAGAGAATCCGCCAGAAGACGGAGAACTCAAAACACCCCACGGAAAACAACAAAATAGAATAAAAGTGGGAGAGCGACCAAGGATACCAAAGCCTGAGAAGATGTATAATAGTAGAAATGTTTATTGAAGTATAAAGACTCGACACAGCGTTGCATTTAAGCATTGCGCTATGAGCGTTCAGGGCAACATGACATACGAGCACTCTTTATTCCACAATGGTCTTTTTAAAGACTATCCCTTCAAGAAGATTTTTCATCATTTCTGTTCAAGAAGGTTTTTTGAATAAATAAGACTCCTGATGCAGGCCTAAAGGCCGAAACACAACGTTGTGTCGAGTCTTTATACTTCAATAAACATTTCTACTGTTACACATCTTCTCAGGCTTTGGTATCCTTGGTCACTCTCCCACATTGCAGAGCCTCATACTTTATCTGATGGATATATTGGTGAGGATGCTTGATCAGAGGATGCTTCTCATACAGAAGTTTCCCGATGTTCAGATGGCTTAGTGGTGTTAGCCACTGAAGCTGACGCTCTTGAGTCTTCAATTGTTCATTTGTGCGTTATCCATTTTGAAGCCATCTTTTTAAGACCAACTATGTTATGAAGCATCAAAGAGAAACCACAACAAAATATATAAGTTTTTATTTTTTAATTGTGTGGTTACCAAACCTGTAGTGAGGAGATCCTAGCAAGTTAGATTTCAGGATATCTGTGCTTGAATACCTGTCTAGAAAGACATGGTTGGGACCCCTGCTTTTCACCCACTCTAATGAATTCTGGGTATTGAAGACTAATGTCTTATTCCAAATTGCTTTCTTTTTTCCACAAATAGAGCTCACACACTTCCCCTTCTTAGAGAATTTTCTGTTACTGTTTACTAGAGAGTTGCACGGGGACAGAAATCGTACCCATCCCCACCTGTCCTCGCAAGAATGTAACTTGTCCCCACTCAGTCAAAGAATTTAATGGTACATAAGACTGATTTACTGGCACAGTGTGCTAAGAGGTTGCCACATGCATGTGCCAGTAGGTCAGATGACATCTGATGTTCGTGCCTGTGTCAGAGCTGAGGTCTGCGCATCAGCCTGGAAGCAGAGAGGATTAATAGTTACATAGTGACAGCAGATAAAAACCTGAACAGTCCATCCAGTCTGCCCAATAGTCACTCATTATCAATTCATGATTAAGTCAACAATGAACATGATATTATGTACTTGATTTATGGTCTTTCTTTGGTGTTTCTGGGACATAGACCATAGAAGTCCACCCAGCCCTATCCTTATGTTCCAACTGCTGGAGTTGCTGTCAAAGCTCACTTCAGCCTATTTGTGGGACACAGACAGTAAAAGCCTGTCCAGCACTGTCCTCATGTTCCAACCATTAAAGTCGCTGTCTAAACCCTTTCCAGTTCATCCTAAACCAGATTGCCATATATGAGACACAGACCGTTCAAATCTGCCTGGTATCGGCCCTAGTTCATCTCTGCAAGAATCGCCATCTAAGAATCACTCAACACATCGACACACATGCAGCCATTTAAGTTTAGGTTTTTTATAACTTCCATTTTCTAATTGGAGATCCTCTGTGTTCATCCCTCGCCTTTTTGAATTCTGTCACCATTTGTGTCTCTACCACCTCCTAAATGGAGACATTCCGCATCTGTGCTGTTAAAGCAAAGAGGAGGAGACTGCTCTCAAAGAACTTGGTACTTGGTAGGTGAGAAGCTGGCGCAAGTGCAGCATACAGTTCCACGGGAACCCCGCAGGAACTGCTTCCCTCCCTGCAGGAACACTGCTGGAACTTCTGCTGTTCCCATGGGATTCCCGCAAACTCCGTTGCTCTGCAGGTCTCTAATATTTGCCACTACCAAAAAGGAACTGAGGACAGTTGATTTTATTGACTTTAATATAGAGCTGCTCAAACTGTGGGTCTGGACCCCAAATGAGGTGACAAACTTATATTTGGGGTCATGACCTGGGTGGGCTCCCCAGAGGTGCATCATTATTCTGTACCTGAGGGGATCACACAATATATTTGGCCCCTGTCATGGGGGTCACAACCAAGATTGAAAAGCACTGCTTTAGTACTGCCTGGGTAAACCCTAGATCAGGAGGTACAACTTCCAGTAACTGAGGACCACAAGCTGGTTTGGTTTTTGGGATGTCCTTAAAGAGTCAAGCTGATTTTGAGTGTGTTTTTGCATAACCTGAAAATTGGATGTGATGTGGAACCTGAAGGACCACAGTAAATACCTTGGCACTAAAGTTTGGAACGAGATTCCTGACCAAGCTTATATGGGTCCCGTAACTCCTAATGAGGTGGCGGTTAGAATTTATCCTCAGAAAAACATTTGCAAGAAAGAGGTTAGCTACCGGTTTTTTTTTCTTTATCTATATCATTGTGTAGCACATATCCCTATGTGGTGCTATGCATTATGCACACACAAATTTGGGTGCATGCCCAATTTGTGTGTGCAAGTTAATTGAATAAGTTAATTAGTGCAGATTGGCTTTTTAATAAGCAATTGGCAGTAATTAGATTTAATTTGCACCAACTAAAACATGCAACTACCCGTGCATACGTTTAGGCACATATGCCCTTATTCTGCAACTACATGTGTAACTTTTCCACACCCCCTTTTCACTCGCACGTAAACTAACATTTCAATGATAACCTTTTGTATGCTTTTGCTGTAGGTTCTGGCTGCAGTTAGTGACGGTGCCCTCATGGGCCAGCGTCCATTCCAAGACTACAGAATTCTGGATTCTGCAACATTCACATGACCCCCCCCCCCCCCCCCCCCCACCCGAACATGGCTTGATCTTCAGACAAATAGGAACGACTGCTTTAAAAATGTGCACCCTGAACACAGAAGGGACCAGTGACTTCTTTGCTTTACTTGAACTCAGAATGCTGTATGAGCCTAAAATTGACTCTTCTTGCAAGATGACAAATTCCCTTTATCCTTTTAGAAAATAGTTGAAAGACTGTCATAATTTTGAAAATTCTTTCTTGTCCTTTGAACATAGTGGCTGTTTTGTTCCCTTGTATTACAGGGTTTGAAGAATATTGCATTTGCCACTCTGGTTCCACATTGAGGTGTTGCTCTGCCTTCATTTCTAATACAACTTTAAAGGTCTGAATTAACTATGTGAGGTTTTTTAAAAAAAATTTTCAAATGTATCTTTCTTTGGTGGTTTCTTATTTATTATTTATATAATCGGTCACACTTATTCAGCTTCCCCCACAGTATTTTTTTTTTCACAATTGAAAACGCATTGTGACTGATTTGTATTCAACAGTATCCATGTATGTACTAAGTAAAATTTATATATAAATTGTAAGTAAACTTCCCCCTTCTACACTGATTTTTGTTTTTAGTGCTGAGCCTAGTTCCCTTTTCTCATGTCATATGTTGGCGTTACAGCTGTTTGGTCTTCAGCAGGCCACCCTGTAAGACTATAACCCTGGCTATGTGATGCTTCTTGCTGAATTTTCCCCTCTGCTTTCACCTTCATTTCTTTATCTCTGGGTAAATCCTGCGCCCCTTACTTTAAGCCTGCTAAAGTCCATATCTCTCTATATAAAATGCACCTCCAACGTTCTAATCCATGGTGGTGTAGATCAAAGTTTGCCCATGAGTGTTTGCCCCGCCCTCGCGTCAAACATGATGACGTCGAGGGCGGAGCAATGGCACTCAACCAATTGCATCACTCCGCCCTCAACGTCTTCACGTTTCACGCGAGGGCGGGGCAGACATCGATCTACACCACTACGAGCCAGGCAGGGGGAGGAGTACGTGTTTCTCTACTCCTCTCCCTGCCCACGAATCAGCTCTCTGTGCCCCATAGGCGTAGTTTGACTGTTTCATTTGGGGGGGCAAAGGATGGGGCGGAGCATATTAGCATATTCATTTGCATATATACATATGCAAATGATATGCTAATATGGAGGAAGGAATTGAAATTTACAGGCAAAATATCACAGATGCACATTTCAAAAAGCTGACACATTTCAATTAATATATTCTGAATAAAATACTTTTTTACCTTTGTTGATCATTTAGTTTTTCTATTCGCTTTGGTCCCAGTGTCTTCTGTTTTATGCAGTGTCTTCTTTCCAGTAGGCTTCCCTCTGCTCCCCACCCCTCCCAGTCCCTTCCATCTCCTGCTCACCTCATTTCCCAGTCCAATCCAATTCCTGGTCCTTCCCTCTGCTCCCCACCCACCCCTCCCAGTCCCATCCATCTCTTGCTCCTTCCCTCTGCTTCCCACCCCTCCCAGTCCCATCCATCTCCTGCTCCTTCCCTCTGCTTCCCACCCCTCCCAGTCCCATCCATCTCCTGCTCCTTCCCTCTGCTTCCCACCCTCCCAGTCCCATCCAATTCCTGGTCCTTCCCTCTGCTCCCCACCCACCCCTCCCAGTCCCATCCAGCTCTTGCTCCTTCCCTCTGCTTCCCACCCTCCCAGTCCCATCCAATTCCTGGTCCTTCCCTCTGCTCCCCACCTACCTCTCCCAGTCCCATCCATCTCCTGCTCCTTCCCTCTGCTTCCCACCCTCCCAGTCCCATCCAATTCCTGGTCCTTCCCTCTGCTCCCCACTCACTTCTCCCAGTCCCATCCATCTCTTGCTCCTTCCCTCTGCTTCCCACCCCTCCCAGTCCCATCCATCTTCTGTTCCTTCCCTCTGACCTCCTTTCCCAGTCCAGTCCAATCCAATTCCTGGTCCTTCCCTCTGCTTCCCACCCCTCCCAGTCCCATCCATCTTCTGTTCCTTCCCTCTGACCTCCTTTCCCAGTCCAGTCCAATCCAATTCCTGGTCCTTCCCTCTGCTCCCCACCCACCCCTCCCAGTCCCATCCATCTTCTGTTCCTTCCCTCTGACCTCCTTTCCCAGTCCAGTCCAATCCAATTCCTGGTCCTTCCCTCTGCTCCCCACCCACCCCTCCCAGTCCCATCCATCTCTTGCTCCTTCCCTCTGCTTCCCACCCTCCCAGTCCCATCCAATTCCTGGTCCTTCCCTCTGCTCCCCACCTACCCCTCCCAGTCCCATCCATCTCTTACTCCTTCCCTCTGCTCTCCACCCTCCAAGTCCCATTCATCTTCCCTCTGCTGCTCCCCCCCCCCCGGCGAGGTCCAGGATCGTGACTCCGTTTACCCCCTCTCTTCCTCCCTCCCTCCGGTGCAGGCAGCAGTCTTCTTCAGCCTTTCTGTGTTCCTGGCAGCGGTAGCGACGTACACGCTGCCTTCGGTCTACCCCGGAAGCCTTCTCTTCAAGTTCCTGTTCCCACCTATGCGGGAAAGACTAAGAAAGACTTAGAGAAGATTGGTGCTGCCTGCGCCGGAGGGTAGGAAGAGAGGGGGTAGATAGACACGCTCGTCTCCGTCCGCTTCGCTGCTTCCCTGCCCTCTCTGTCTGTGTCCCGCCTTCCTCTGATGTCATTTCCTTTCGGGCGGGACGCAGACAGAGAGGGCAGGGAAGCAGCGAAGCGGACGGAGACGAGCGCGTGCCTGCTTGTTTTTTTTTTTTTTTCACTTCTAGCGCCAGTCCACGTCATCGTCGTTTGGGGGGGCATTGCCCCCCCCTCGCCCCCCCCCCAGTCTACGCCTATGCTCTGCCCCCCCCCCCCCCGGCCATATCAACCCCCTCGCCACCCACAGACGCCAATACTAACGCTGTCTGGCTGCTTCTGCTTCTCCTGTTGAGCAGCAGCGGCCGGGGGAAAAAAAAAAAGAAAAAAAAATTTTAAACCTGAAACACTGATCCAGACAGCTATTTGGCATTCGCTGATGTCGCTGGAGCTGCTGCTCCTCTCCCCTGCACGTCACTACCCCTGTGGGAAGACCTCGGAGGAATGCAGCAACGTTAGAGGGGAGAGGAGGGGCGGCTGCAGAGACAACAGCCAATGCCAGCTGGCTATCTACGGAGCTGTGTTTCAGGTTTAAAATCATTTTTTTTGCTTTTTTTTCTTTTTGTACAGGCCGCTGCTGCTCAACAGGAGAAGCAGCAGCGGAGGGACAGCGTTAGTATTGGCGGCTGCGGGTGGCGAGGGGGGTTGATGTGCCCGAGGGGGGGGGAGGGGTTTGGGTGATGCGCCAGGGGAAGGGGCTTGGGTGATGCACCGAGGGGGGGTAGGGGCTTGGGTGATGCGCAGAGGGGGGGGCGGGAGGGGAGGGTTGCTGGACATGGGTGGCTGGAGGGGGCGAGGGGAGGGGAGGGTCGCTGGACATGGGTGGCTGCAGGGGGAAAAGAGGAGGGTAGCTGGACATGGATGGCTGCAGGGGGAGCAGGGAAGAGGGAGATGGGGAGAGGGTCCTGAGACCAGATGGGTGGCGGCAGGGGAGAGAGAAGGGACACTGCAGGGGGGCGGGGGAAAGGAGAGTCGCTGGACATGGGTGGCTTGGGGGGGCAGGCGAGAGAGGTGGGTCGCTGGACATGGGTGGCTCTAGGGGGGGCAAGGGGAAAGGAGAGGAGGGTCGTTGGACATGGGTGCCTGCAAGGGGGCAGGGGAGAGGAGGGTCGCAGGACATGGGTAGCTGCAGAGAGAGAGAGGAGGGTTGCTGGACATGGGTGGCTGCGGGGCAGGGGGAGAGGAGGATCGCTGGACATGGGTGGCTGCAGTGGGGGGCAGGGGAGAGAGGAGGGCCGCTGCGCTGCACATGCGTGGCTGCAGGGGGGAGAGGAGGGTTGGTGGGGAGGGGGTCCTGAGACCAGATGGGTGGCTGCAGGGGAGACAGGAGGGACGCTGCAGGGGAGGGGGGGGAGTACGTTGCTAGCGCCCGTTTCATTGCCTACCGAAACGGGCCTTTTATACTAGTGTCAAATATTGTAGTCCCTTTATAAGTGGCTTTAATATTTGAGTTCTGTCCTATTTGTACCATTTTTGGAATAACATCACAAACTGTATCCCTTTCTTGATGATGTTGATAAATACCTTCTGTCCTTTTTCTGGTACACTAGAGAATTTGATTTATTTTGAACTGCTCATGGATGCTTAGAGCTTTTTTTCCCATGGCCATAAAATGGGGGAATAGCCTAATCAATCAGCCCCTTAATAGTTGTAAGTGATGCTTAATAACTATAATCCCTGCAAAAAGAGCTATGAGAAATTTGATCTGTTTGGGATTTAGTATATTTCTCTGAAAAGAAGCAGGCCATCTGTATCCTCATATCTAGGTGACACCATCTGATGGAGCCCGGTGTGGATACTAACGAGATGATTGAAGAAATTTCTAGCAGTGTTACATTGTACATGTGCAGATGCCTTCCTGCCTGACACATTAGCATGGGTTCCTTGGTTTTCATTTTTCCGTAGAATACAGTGCTGGGAGTGCCGGGGCATCAGTATTGCTGGTACCCAAGAAGTGTCGGCACTGGGAGGAGCGCTCCACCTCTTTTGGTAGAGGTGCTGGTGCGCAAGTCTCTGAGCAGTCAGGTTCCTGCTTCTAATTCCACACAGACTCCTTCTCAGGCTGCCTCTGTCCCAGCTCCCCTGCCTTTGTCAATGCCTTCCTTTGACAACTGGTAATGAGCCATGCTCAGGGAGGAGCTGGCAGATTTTGCAGTTGCACTCCACTCGGGCATCAAGGGTGCTTGCTCCAATTGTGCATCAACCCCAGATTCCTGAGGCTCCTACCATGCCTGTGAAGAGATCTTTGGCGCCTCAAAGCGTGTTGACATCGATCCATGCAATAGTGCTTTAATGTCAGGAGAGGAAGCTTCCCTGGAATCTGAAGGTAGGACTGTACCTTGTCGCCCATAGGTGAGTGGAAGTGATCCCACTGAGCTGGGCAGGCACAGACTCACTCTGTCCAGTCTGAGTACAGTGAGAAATCTGACTGGCACCACTCAAAGGACTCAGAAGACCCTCATTACTTCTCAGAGGAGGAGTCTTATGGGGTACCTTCTGATCTCTTCCCACCTCAAGAGATGTAAATCTCCTCCCGAGGGTCTCTTTCACTGGATTTCTCAAGGAGATGGCTTTGGCTATTCCATTTAAGTTGGAGATGGCATCTCTGCCCTGGGCTCCTCCATCTTTGCTGGACTGAATTGCCTCCTCAGGAAGGGGTCACAGTACCATTGCACCCTATTCTTAAAGAGGCACTGATGAACAACTGGGAATCTCCCCTCTCAATGTATGCCATACCTAAGAAGGTGGATACACAGTATTATAATCAGAAGGCTCACTTATTTGAGAGGGCACAACTGCTTCACCACTCTCTGGTTGTCAAATCTGCCCTAAACGAGCTAGGAGCACCAGGACTCATGCCTTGGCTCCCTCACGTAGAGAGGCTTGGACATGAGACTCCTTTGAGAGATAGGTTTATCAGGCAGTCCTACTAGTTCTATACAAGCATTTACTTGAAATCTTTCCTATGTAGTATACTTAGTCTTGCAGAGTCTCTCCCCTAGGTGCTGGCTGCAGAAAGCTTCGCTAGTTGGCCAGTAAGCAGCTGGACTGCAGGAAGTATCTGGTCAGGTGCACTTAGGATTATTTTGCTATTGTGTCCATACTCTCATGGCTGTATCTTTCTAACCTAGAACTAGTGCTGCAGTTTTAATTTTTCCACTGAGCAAAGTGCTGGGAGTGCCAGGGCATCAGCATTACCAGTACCCAAGAAGTGTTGGCACTGGGAGAAGCACTCCCCCTCTTTGGTAAATGTGCTGGTGTGCAAGTCTCTAAGTTGTCTGGTTCCTGCTTCTAGTTCGACACAGCGTCCGCACCGGGCAAGGAAGGCATTGACAAAGGCAGGGGAGCTAGGACAGAAGCATCCCATCTGAGAACTAAGGGCCCTGAACAAATAACTTGTCAAAGAAATGTTTGGGATGATTTCTGTGGTCACCCTACATCCCATGATTCAGGAAAAGACTGGCTATGTTTTGTGGACCTAAAAGATGCATATACCATCCCAGTCACAGGCAGTATCTCTGATACTAAGGAAACATCACTACCAGTGTCGTGTTCTGCTGCTTGCCTTGCATCAGCCCCCAGTGTCTCCAAGTGTCTAGCGTAGAAGTTTTCAACCCAGTCCTCGGGCCACACCCCCAATGGCAATATTCTGAAAACCACGATTTGGCTGGGTGTGCACTGAGGACTGGGTTGAAAACCTTCAGTCTAGCAGTAGTTGTGGTGTTTTTGCATAGATTTAGGGGTATATGTGTTTCCTTACGTGAACAATTGCCCGCTCATGAGCATATCGCAGTACAGAGTAACAAAGTGAATGTACTTGACTATTTGGGTGTTGGGGTAGTTGGATCACAGACACTAGTAACTCAAAGTCCCACCTTCTCCCAGTTCAGAGCTTGGTGTAAATAGGAGTCCTGCTTGATACGGTGCAGGCTCAGACTTTCCTTCCCAAGTGAGAGCAGAGACCTCTCTTGGTCCAAAGCACCAAGTAGGTCACAGCTTGGCAAGTGTTGAGATTGAGACACATGGCCTCAACAATATATGTCACTTCCATGGCATGTCTCCAGTTGAGAGAGACCTACTGGACTCTAGCTTCCCAGTGGTCACAGGCAGCTGGGAATCTATTAGATGTCATCCAGATTCCTCCAGAGTTGAATCATGCCCTTTTTTGGTGGACAAATAGGTTGGATTTGACTGTGGGACTACCATTCCAAATTCAATTTCCTCAGAAGGTGTTAATAGATGCATCCACCTTGGAGTGGGGAGTTCAAGTACTCCTCCTCCTACTAATCATTTCTATAGTGCTACTAGATATTTGCAGCACTATACACATTAGATGCAGGTACTTACTTTGTCCCCAGAGGATTCACCATCTAAGTTTCTTTCTGTCTTTCTTCAGGAAACAGCTTACCATATTAACTTCCATGAGCTCAGGGCCATTTGGAACGCTCTAAAGGCTTTCAGAGATTGGCTACAGAACCAAATTCTTTGCACTTTTGCATTCAAATGGACAACCAGGTGCCAATGTTCTATGTGAACAAGCAGAGACTATTGGATCCTATCCCTTGGGTCAGGAGGCAATGGCCCTCTGAGCCATGTACCTAGCAGGAAAGGACAACTGCCTGGTGGGCAACCTGACCAGGGCTTTGTAACTGTACTTGTAGTCTCTCAACATGGGTGTAGTCAACAACAGGGTCCCTCACTTCTGTTCCAAGCTCAGCTCACACAGCAGACTAAGTGGTTAGTGCAGCGTACTTTGATCCTGGGGAACAGGGTTTGATTTCCACTGCAGCTCCTTGTGACTCTGGGCAAATATATACTATAAACTGCTTTGAATGTAATTACAAAAACCACAGAAAGGTGGTATATCAAGTCCCATTCCCTTTCTCCTCCAGTGGAAGAAAGGTCTTCTGTATATGTATTCTCCAATCCGTTTCATAGAGAAGACTTTGCTGAAACTCAAGCAAGACCAGGGAACTATGAACCTAATCACCCATTCCTTAGCGTCCCTCCGGACCGGACCGGACCAGGATTGGACTGATGGGTTGTGCTCGCCTACCAGCAGGTGGAGACTGAGAAAAAACTCTGACTCTAGAGAGCCAATAGGAGCCCTGGCCATGTGACCTTAGCCCCAGTATTTTCTCAGTCTCCCAGCAGGTAGGAAGTGAGCCCATTAGTCTCTCTCCTTTTCTCTTTAGATATTACAGATATTTGTGATAATTCTTCTGTGCCTGGAATCTTACTTAGAGGCTTGACAGGGTTTCCTTTCTCTTCTTTCTTTGACAGCCTCGGGGGTGTTAAACTCGGGTGGCTCGAGTCCACCCCCCTTCCTCCCCATCTCCCTGGCTTAGCAGGGAAGGGCCGTCCCTTTCTCTGGAAAGGTGTACCATCTTTGGGAGAGGCAGCCACTTTTAACAGGCAGCTGCTTTAAAAGAATTAAATCAAATAAAAGGAAATTCAAAGAAGCAGCCTTTCTTTCCCCAGACTTCTAACGAGCAGGCAGCTCCAGTGTTTTATTATGATTGAGGAGTTATAAAAAAAAAAAAAAAAAACAGAAGAAAATAATTCAGTGTCTGTGACTTTAAACAGCGATTTTTCTCGTCAGATTTAATTTCCTCCCTTTTTTTTGTGTTTTGGCGGCGGCAGTTTAAACAAATGGAAAAAAAAAAAGAAAGGTGCGAACCGCGTAAGCGCGGCCACCTGTTTTTTTTTTTTTTCCGATATGGCTTAAAAGTTCAAACAGCTGCTGTCGGTCAGCGTCGCGCAGTTCACGCAGCCGAAACGTGTAAATTTTGCTCTCCCTTCAAGGTTTCTTCGGGTCCGGTGCTGCCTCCGGTTTTTTCAGGGCCTTTTTCGCCGGCTGTTGTTTCTTCACTGTTCCACTGGGCTCCGCTTGTTCGGAGGTGTCGGGCGCGCTGTCGACGATCGCCACGGGGCCAGTGGCGCGAATGGCGGCCATTTTGTTTCTCCCTCCGTCTTATCAGTCGGGGATCTCTCTGCTGAAGGTAAGGCTGCAGTTCATAGAGCAGTTCGGCTCCAAGATGTGTACACTTTTGTATGTGCTGAACGGCGTATTCTAAAATGCTCTTCACATCAGCAGGCAATATTTGGTTGAAAGGGGGCTCCTTTCATATATGGATACAGTGGTGGAAATAAGTATTTGATCCCTTGCTGATTTTGTAAGTTTGCCCACTGACAAAGACATGAGCAGCCCATAATTGAAGGGTAGGTTATTGGTAACAGTGAGAGATAGCACATCACAAATTAAATCCGGAAAATCACATTGTGGAAAGTATATGAATTTATTTGCATTCTGCAGAGGGAAATAAGTATTTAATCCCTCTGGCAAACAAGACCTAATACTTGGTGGCAAAACCCTTGTTGGCAAGCACAGCGGTCAGACGTCTTCTGTAGTTGATGATGAGGTTTGCACACATGTCAGGAGGAATTTTGGTCCACTCCTCTTTGCAGATCATCTCTAAATCATTAAGAGTTCTGGGCTGTCGCTTGGCAACTCGCAGCTTCAGCTCCCTCCATAAGTTTTCAATGGGATTAAGGTCTGGTGACTGGCTAGGCCACTCCATGACCCTAATGTGCTTCTTCCTGAGCCACTCCTTTGTTGCCTTGGCTGTATGTTTTGGGTCATTGTCGTGCTGGAAGACCCAGCCACGACCCATTTTTAAGGCCCTGGCGGAGGGAAGGAGGTTGTCACTCAGAATTGTACGGTACATGGCCCCATCCATTCTCCCATTGATGCGGTGAAGTAGTCCTGTGCCCTTAGCAGAGAAACACCCCCAAAACATAACATTTCCACCTCCATGCTTGACAGTGGGGACGGTGTTCTTTGGGTCATAGGCAGCATTTCTCTTCCTCCAAACACGGCGAGTTGAGTTCATGCCAAAGAGCTCAATTTTTGTCTCATCTGACCACAGCACCTTCTCCCAATCACTCTCGGCATCATCCAGGTGTTCACTGGCAAACTTCAGACGGGCCGTCACATGTGCCTTCCGGAGCAGGGGGACCTTGCGGGCACTGCAGGATTGCAATCCGTTATGTCGTAATGTGTTACCAATGGTTTTCGTGGTGACAGTGGTCCCAGCTGCCTTGAGATCATTGACAAGTTCCCCCCTTGTAGTTGTAGGCTGATTTCTAACCTTCCTCATGATCAAGGATACCCCACGAGGTGAGATTTTGCGTGGAGCCCCAGATCTTTGTCGATTGACAGTCATTTTGTACTTCTTCCATTTTCTTACTATGGCACCAACAGTTGTCTCCTTCTCGCCCAGCGTCTTACTGATGGTTTTGTAGCCCATTCCAGCCTTGTGCAGGTGTATGATCTTGTCCCTGACATCCTTAGACAGCTCCTTGCTCTTGGCCATTTTGTAGAGGTTAGAGTCTGACTGATTCACTGAGTCTGTGGACAGGTGTCTTTCATACAGGTGACCATTGCCGACAGCTGTCTGTCATGCAGGTAACGAGTTGATTTGGAGCATCTACCTGGTCTGTAGGGGCCAGATCTCTTACTGGTTGGTGGGGGATCAAATACTTATTTCCCTCTGCAGAATGCAAATAAATTCATATACTTTCCACAATGTGATTTTCCGGATTTAATTTGTGATGTGCTATCTCTCACTGTTACCAATAACCTACCCTTCAATTATGGGCTGCTCATGTCTTTGTCAGTGGGCAAACTTACAAAATCAGCAAGGGATCAAATACTTATTTCCACCACTGTATATAACAAGCTTTTCTTGTTTTAAATTTCTATGTATCACGGGGTTGTTAACACTGGTTTTTTCTGGTGCTCAGTCATTTTTTCATTGCCTGGTGGAAAATCTACATCTTATCATAATATCATAATTCATTTCAAGCATTTTCCTCAATAGCTGTAGTATTATACAGTGTTTTAAGAACTTTAGAAACTTTCTCTATAGGCATAGAGTAAATTTCTGTCTTTCTCATTCCCTGGTGAATAGGACTACATTGTCTAAGAGTCAATTGATTGGTACTTTGCAATTCTGACCATAATATCTTAGTTCCTTTCAAGCATTTTACTCCATGCCTATGATGTTATATAGTGTTTTAAGAACTTAACAATCACTCTCAATGGCTGTAGTGTTATACAGTGTTTTCTTTTTCAGACTTTAAGAAGCCTTCTCTAGAGGCATACAGTAGATTGTTCAGATGCCATGGGGTTATATCAGCTCTTTCATATTCTCTGAGGGACAGTCCTGTCTATCAAGCTCCCAATCACTCAGCTGCCTTAGCAGGCATGCTTTATTCATGTCTTCCCTTCTTTTCCAACTGCCTTGAAGCCTCTCATAGTTCATTTTAGCTTTCTTCTGGGTTTTACAGGACATATGGAGGCATATTTTCAAAGCACTTTGGGAGGCTAAGTTCCATAGGTTTCTATGGAACTTTGGGAGGCTAAGTGCTTTGAAAATGAGCCTGATGGTCACTTAGAGAATAAAGTCATCCTTTCATTTTGCATATTTCCCACTTAAAGATAGTGGAAGGTCCTCAAACCATCTACTCGTGTTTGTCTCTACTCTATCAGTTCAGCATTGGCAGATTATAAACATCCTGGTTTGGTCCAGTATGCCTATACATACCATCTGCTATCTCTTCCTCTTCCTTAGAGACCTGATGTTATATCAAGCTTTCTTGAATTCAGATACAGTCTTGTCTACACTGCCTTCACCAAGTGGCTGTGGCACAACTTCACTTTTTTCATTACAGGTATTTTCCAAGTTTGTCCTTTTTCATTTTCATTCTATGCGCCTTCACTCCAGAGTGTTCTTTCAATTGGAAGGGGATTCACTCACTTCCTGTGTATTTATGCCATAGGTACATAAGTATGGTTATGCTGGGTAAGGCCTAAAGTCCATCAAGTCCAGCATTCATATCTAATGGGCATAGGTACATAAGTTTTGCCATTCTGGGAAAGCTCAAATGTCCACCTTTCTACAACCAGAACAGCATTAAAAAAAAAAAAACCTCTCACGAGAGTATCGAACAGAAATCTCTGCTCCAAAAGCAAGGCTTAGCAGTAATTCTGCAAACTAACGCATACAATATTTGCCATGGCTGTTCACCACTAGGAACACCGGGGACCCTGGGCCTAGGTTCGGTGTTTTAACCTGAAACAAGCTCAACGTTCATATCTATTGGGTGTGAGTCTGGTACTACTACTACTACTACTACTTAACATTTCTAGAGCGCTACTAGGGTTACGCAGCGCTGTACAAATTAACAAAGAAGGACGTTCCCTGCTCAAAGGAGCTTACAATCTACATCTAAGTGAGGGAGGACGCATGACCGTGGTACGTGGATTAGTGGTATGTGGTATGTGGATTACAGGCCGGTGAATCAGACGTTCATACTGGGACAATTTTTTTCTGTCCGGAGCGTACTACCATAGATGGTGGACTCCTATATTCAGAACTTTCTATATTCAGAACTTACACAACTATGGAACGCCATAGAGATAGGGTTGGAGTTTGTAGCCCTATTTAACTGGTGTCCTTGGTCACCCTTCCTCTTCTCCTCAGGATCCAGAGAATGGCTAGTTTTTTGCTTATGCATTAACCGGTCATTTTCAGCAGTACTCTCTCTTCCGTTCTTTTATAGATCTAAGAGGATGTTCATTGCGCTCTTAGGGTCATTTCATTCTTACCTAGACGACTGCCTAATTGGAGAAAGTCTTATCAGCAGAGTTCTCAGGTCACGCACCGGGTGTTGCATTTCTTACAGTCTCTAGGTTGGGTGGTGATTGTAGCCAGGCCTCTCATTTGATCTCTCATCAGATATCTCTGATTTTCTCTTTGTTTAGTCAGGTGGGTGCACAGTCTTTTGTCTCCTCTGCAAACATCCCAGTTTATATTTTTCTTGGTGACCTTGGGCCTTCGGCCATTTCCTCGCTCTATTCTGCAGAATGCAATTTTACTTTCTAATGCCTAAGAAGGAATTTTCCTTCATCCTATTGCGAATCTCAGGGTCATCAATCGCGCTATTTAAGTGTCATCTAGTTATCTCAAGAACCTTAGTTCTGTCATTGAGATGCTTCGTGCAGTACACTTTTTGGCAGAAGCTTGTTTGTATATATTTTTTTCTGGGGGACCTCAGCAATTCGTTTTACCTTCGGGTGAATTTTGTTTTCCCTACTGACAAACAAGGCGGAGAGAGCTATGTTGGTCCTTGCCATGGCAATGTGTTATGTCATCCGCCAAGGAGGAGTTAAGAGTATACTCTTGAGTTTGTAGTCATTTTTTCTTAGTTGTCTCACCCTGCATTTAGGTGAATGGACTCTCATTTTTTTCAGCCTTACTTCCTCACTGCGACACTTCAGGGCTATCTCTTTTTGCTGTCAGGCTCACGAACATTTCTTGCTTCTTCCGTTCAGCAACAGTCTTGACGGAGACAGGGACAGATGCCAACGTCCAGCAGGGGTTTTTCAACCTTCTATATGCGTTTCTTCCGTCATCTCACTAGGTGTTCACGCAGAACCAAGGCACCTTTCTACATCCGGACCCCCAGTCACTCAAACTTATGGCGTGGTTACTGGGTCTGCAACGTCTTTGATATTTTCGCAGGAAGTGCTTCAAGTTTTAATTGCTTCCAGACAGAAATCTACATTAAAGTCCTATGAATCAAAAGGGTGACGGTTCACTCTGTGGTGCTCCTCTCGCCACTTCATTCCGCAAACAGTATCCATTTCGCATGTTTTGGAATATCTTCTGCATCTTGCGAAATCTGGTCTGTCTTACTCATCCATTAAGAGTTCATTTCGCAGCTCTATCAGTGATGCATGATACTGTTGACAACCGCACGCTTATGCAGCATCCACTGTCAAAGCGGTTTTCTTAAAGGAGTCCTGCACCTGTACCCCCCGCTTCGTCCACCAGCTAGGTGAACTACGTGAACAGACTCTTAAAGTTCTGTTTTCTAGTAGCCATAACTTTTTCTATAAAGTTTTCCTCTTCAAGCAGTGTTTCCTAGTAGCCATTGCAGCAAGTAGATCTATGTGTGGAATACTTCTACGGTTGGTAACTTCTTTTCGGTCTGCTGTAATTTAAAGTTTTCACCTTTCCCAATCGTTTTTTTCTTATTGGTTTTGTCCTTCTAGCCAGTAGGCGTAAAAGTTTTTCATTGTTTCTAACCCGCTATATCTCGAAGGATCAAGGAAATGAGAATGTCTATTTCTCTTCTCGCTGAGAGGGCAGTTCCACAGCGTATTACATCATATTCCACAACTTCAGAAGCGGGCTCTATTCTTACTACAGCGATTTTTGGTGCTCTCGGTGCACATTGGTAAGTTGGCAACTTAGTCCTAGTTTCATTTTATTTTGCTCATTGGGACACACTACATGTTAGTTGTCGCCAGGTGGCCTATGCAGCATGAACATTTCTCTGCAGTTTTCATAGGGTCCCTCCCTTCAGATTACTGCTTTGGTACTTCCCATCAGTCCAATCCTGGTCCGGTCCGGAGGGACGCTAAGGAAGGAGAAATTAGATCTTACCTGCTAATTTGCTTTCCTTTAGTCCCTCCGGACCGGACCAGGCACCTCCCATGTTCTCTCTACTCTTTAGCTTCTTTTATTAAGTAGGAAGTGTATTCATTCCTTTACGATTTGTGGAACAATGCTATATATATACAGAACTTTACGTGGTCTATACCACTTCTCTGGTGGTTGCTGGTGAGCTCAATTGCTGGAATCTATCTATAAAACCTTAAATACGCCATACCACTTCTCTGGTGAGAGTTGTGGCTGAGCTCAGTTGCTGGAATATCTATAAAACCTTAAATATGATTTACCACTTTTCTGGTGAGAGTTGCTGGTAAGCTCAGTTGATGGAATATATATCAAATCTTAAGTGGGCCATACCACTTCTCTGGTGAGAGTTGCTGGTGAGCTATAAGACAAGTGAGCCATACCACTTCTCTGGTGAGAGTTGCTGGTGAGCTATATTATACGTGAGCCATACCACTTCTCTGGGGAGAGTTGCTGGTGAGCTATATTATACGTGAGCCATACCACTTCTCTGGGGAGAGTTGCTGGTGAGCTATATTACATGAGAACCATATCGCTTCTCTGGTGAGAGTTGCTGGTGAGCTATATTACATGAGAACCATATCGCTTCTCTGGTGAGAGTTGCTGGTGAGTTGAAATACATATCGGGCCATACCACTTCTCTGGTGAGAGTTGCTGGTGAGCTCTGATACTTGGCATTGCTGAGTGCTTTGTGGCTGCTAGGATTCCATACGGCACAGAAGGTCTTTCTTTCCTGCTTTGTTATTCAAATACTGAGGCTAAGGTCACATGGCCAGGGCTCCTATTGGCTCTCTAGAGTCAGAGTTTTTTCTCAGTCTCCACCTGCTGGTAGGCGAGCACAACCCATCAGTCCAATCCTGGTCCGGTCCGGAGGGACTAAAGGAAAGCAAATTAGCAGGTAAGATCTAATTTCTCCTTATTAGCTGAGATAGATCTGGTTTCCTCTTCTTCTGGACTTGTCCTCCAAGCCATGGAGATTTTATGACCCTCAGCATGCAGAATGAGGGATCCCTTCTGAATCCTCCAGTGCCTGGCCATTATGGCTTGGCTGTTGAAAGCATACAATTTGAATTCTTAGATTTGCGGGAAGGTGTCTCTTGCTAGCTTCCATGCAAGACTCCACTATGAGATGTTAACTCGTTTAAGTGTAGGAGGTTTGCCCACTGGTGTGAGGATAAGATCTTAGATCCCCTCAGTTGCCCTACACAAAAACTGCTTGAATACCTCCTGCACTAACTCTGTAAGGGTTCATCTCGGTGTAAGAGGTAAACCTATCTCTGTAGCCCCTCAAGTTGTTTGCTTCAGGAGAGGTTTGATGGTGAGATTCCATGTCATAGTTGGAGGCCTTGTCAACGTCCTCACCCAGCTGATGAAAGCTCCTTTTGAGCCATTTGATTCCTGTTATGTGAAGTATTTGACCTGGAACATTATGTTTTTGGTGGCGGTCACTTCAGCTCGCAGTCAAATCAGCTGATCCACCTTAGAATGAGTTTCACCACAGTAGAGTAGTTCTCCGCATACATCTTAAGTTCCTTCCTAAGTTAGTGTTGGAGCTGCATCTTAATTCAATTGTTCTGCCAACATTTTTTTCCCAAACCACATGCCCATTCTTGTGAAAGTGTACTGCATGCTTTAGACTGCAAGCAAGCCTTAGTCTTCTAGCTGGAGCAGACTAAAGCCTTGGATGTTTAGTTTCTTTTGACTCAAACTGGCTGGGGGCAGCTATTGACAAACTCATGATTTCTAATTCGCTTGCAGACTGCATTTCCTTTACTTATGCCTAGCTGGGCTGCTGTAGAGGGTCCTGTGAAGGCTCATAACCATGGAGATGTTGGTATCCACTTGAGGCTGGCCTCTTTGCAAGGCTGGGATTGTATTCTTCAGTCCACACATTCACATCTTGATGCTGCCTTGAGCAGAATACCTGACAGTTTGGTCAGGTAGTCCTGAAGAATTTGTTTGGTGTCTAGAATCCCACTCCACAACCTCCCCCCCCCCCCAAGCTGCACCTTCACAACTAGTTTGTAAATAGGTTAATTGACTTTGAGGCCTTTGTGGTTTGAGTCCCTTTTGTCCTACAATAATTGTTGGTGAGTCTGGTAACTAGGGTTTCTCAGCTGCTTGTTCTCTGTGAAAGCGAAGGCCAAGGACAGCAGGTCAAGTATTCCCACCTCCCCTTGGAGTTGTGTTCTTCAGCTATTTTACATGACTGAGGAATGTGCGTTGGGTGGGCAAGAACCAGTGCATATGGGGTGGGACACAACTAGAAATTTCTACAATCATCTTGCTAGTCAGCGTCTGCATTGGGCTTTGTTGGGTAATGTCACCCACATGTAAGAATACGTGGCCTGCTGACCTTAGAGAACACCTGCTACTGGTTAGTAACTTTGATATTTATGACCCAAATGGGCTGCTGGTAGAGGATGCTGGGTTCAATGGATGAACCTTAGTCTTACTCAGCATGATGTGTTTTTATCCCTGGTTTTAAATTAAGAATTTCTGTTGGGTAAGGGTGTGGCCTTACACTTCACTGGAGTCTATTGTTAAGGCTTCCATCCTATATAATAATTCTCACCTCCAACAGGATGTGCTTGGGACCGTGCCTGCCGGAAGTGGTCTGCTAGGCAGGCATGCTCTGACCTCAGTGACAGACAATTTGGCAAAGCAAAACAATCTGAGTGCTGGCCATTAGGACACAGGGTTGATAGGAGAGTTTTAAAAGACTGAAGGAACCGAAAGTGTTAAATGGGGGGAGGGGGGGAGTTCTGAACCACTGAAAGACATGAACATTTGGGAACAATCTGAATGCTGGCCATTAGCACACAGGGTACATAGGAGAGTTTTAAAAGACTGAAGGAACCAAAAGTGTTCGGGGGGGGGGGGGGGGGGGGGGAGTTCTGAATGAATGAAAGAAATGAAAATTTACGAGAGGAACACAATCTGAATGCCGGGCATTTGTACACAGGGTAGATAGGACACTTTTTTTAAAAAATGAAGTACGTGAAAGTATTACATCTTGGGGGAGGGGTGAGGAGGAAACCCAAAGTGTGGGAAGGAGGAGGAAAAGGAGGGGAGGGAACGGGGTGAGGGGCATTAGGAACAGGGGAGGGGGCCCTGTCACACACTCTCATTCTCACACACACACACACTGTCACACAGACAGTCTCACTCTGTCACACACCTGCACATTCGCTCTGGCTCTCTCTCTCAAACATACACACTCCCAGGAAAACCTTGCTAGCGCCCGTTTCATTCGTTCCAGAAACGGGCCTTTTTTTTTTACTAGTCTGGTATATTGCCTAAGACAGGAGCTTGACTCCCCAAAACAATACAACCAGTTTAGAGATGTTTTTCAGAAAAGGAAGGATGACCAAAAAGGTAAAGGTGCAGGTACTGCATTGTAAGCCCTGTGAACCTTAATGTTCCTTTGCTAAAGAAGGGGGGAAAAAAAGCAGAAGCTTGAAGTAAGCTACTGCTTGATTTGTTCTCAAATGGCATTATTGAGTCCCTGGACCTTTGTGATAGGTACTGTTTCCTTGTGTCTTAAAAAAAAAAATGTGTCTCTCTTGAAAGATGCTATTCTTGCAGTTCAATGAATTCCTGCTTCTGCTTGCTAGATAAGAGGTGTAGCTACAGGTACCCAGGAGCTGATCTTGGCAGGTTAAATAATTTTGAATATCAGGCCCATAGTGGCCACCTATATTAGCTCTGGGTCCACTCAAAATATCAGTTCCAGCTATGCCACTCCTATTAATTTAGCGTAGATCAGCCCAGAGGAGCCTGTGTGCTAGAGTCCTTGAAAATGACATACTGTAGAGTCCAGAGTTTCCCTATCACCAATCTGTCCCCATCTCTTCTCTTTTCCACCCTTTTATTTAGCCTTGAAACTTCCTATACCAATATGTGATGATTCTCTCTCTCTCTCTATCTCTATATACTATATATATATATATATATATATATATATATATATATATATATATATATATATATATACAGTGCTTTTTTTGTGCCGGTACGCAACGGTACGGCGTACCGGCACCTTTTTTTTTTGCTCCCCCCGCCCCGTGAGTCCATGTCCCGCACGCAGTGCCAGCCCCCATTTCCGGCCGCTGCTGCTTCTCCTGTTGAGCAGCAGCGGCCGCTACACAAAGAAAAAGATTTTTTTAAAAATTGAAACCTGGCTGAAACGCGGCACCCCGGCACTGTAGACAGCCATTAGCCATTGGCTGTTGCCCCGCAGCCACTCCTCCTCTTGCCTCTACGTCACTGCGCTCCTCCGGGATCTTCCTTCAGGGGCAGTGACGTAGAGGCAAGAGGAGGAGCGGTTGCGGGGCAACAGCCAATGCCTAATGGCTGTCTACAGTGCCGGGGTGCCGCGTTTCAGCCAGGTTTCAAATTTTTTCAATCTTCTTTTTCTTTGTGTAGCGGCCGCTGCTGCTGCTCAACAACAGGAGAAGCAGCAGCGGCCGGAAATAGGGGCTGGTGCCGCGTGCGTCGCGTCTTTGCGCCGTTCGCGCCAAACTTGGCAGGGAGAGGGAATCCAACAGAGGGAAGGATTGGGGAGAGAGAGAAAGAGGGAAACCAACAGAGGGAAGGATTTGGGAGAGAGAGGGAAAACAACAGAGGGAAGGATTGGGGAGAGAGAGAAAGAGGGAAAACAACAGAGGGAAGGATTGGGGGGAGAGAGAGAAAGAGGGAAACCAACAGAGGGAAGGATTGGGGAGAGAGAGAAAGAGGGAAAACAACAGAGGGAAGGATTGGGGAGAGAGAGGGAAAACAACAGAGGGAAGGATTGGGGAGAGAGAGGGAAACCAACAGAGGGAAGGATTGGGGGAGAGAGAGAAAGAGGGAAACCAACAGAGGGAAGGATTGGGGAGAGAAGGAAACCAACAGAGGGAAGGATTGGAGAAAGAGGGAAAACAACAGAGGGAAGGATTGGGGAGAGAGAGGGAAAACAACAGAGGGAAGGATTGGGGAGAGAGAGAAAGAGGGAAAACAACAGAGGGAAGGATTTGGGAGAGAGAGGGAAAACAACAGAGGGAAGGATTGGGGAGAGAGAGAAAGAGGGAAAACAACAGAGGGAAGGATTTGGGAGAGAGAGGGAAAACAACAGAGGGAAGGATTTGGGAGAGAGAGGGAAAACAACAGAGGGAAGGATTGGGGAGAGAGAGAAAGAGGGAAAACAACAAAGGGAAGGATTGGTGAAAGAGAGAAAGAGGGAAACCAACAGAGGGAAGGATTGGGGGGAGAGAGAGAAAGAGGGAAACCAACAGAGGGAAGGATTGGGGAGAGAGAGAAAGAGGGAAAACAACAGAGGGAAGGATTGGGGAGAGAGAGAAAGAGGGAAAACAACAGAGGGAAGGATTGGGGAGAGAGAGGGAAAACAATAGAGGAAAGGATTGGGGAGAGAGAGGGAAAACAATAGAGGGAAGGATTGGGGAGAGAGAGAAAGAGGGAAAACAACAGAGGGAAGGATTGGGGAGAGAGAGAAAGAGGGAAACCAACAGAGGGAAGGATTTGGGAGAGAGAGGGAAAACAACAGAGGGAAGGATTGGGGGAGAGAGAGAAAGAGGGAAACCAACAGAGGGAAGGATTGGGGGAGAGAGAGAAAGAGGGAAACCAACAGAGGGAAGGATTGGGGAGAGAGGGAAACCAACAGAGGGAAGGATTGGAGAAAGAGGGAAAACAACAGAGGGAAGGATTGGGGAGAGAGAGAAAGAGGGAAAACAACAGGGAAGGATTGGGGAGAGAGAGGGAAAAACAGATGGAAGGATGGGGAGAGAGGGAAAAACAGATGGAAGGATTGGGGAGAGAGGGGAAAACAGATGGAAGGATGGGGATAGAGAGAGAGGGAAAACAGGGAAGGATTGGGGAGAGAGAGAAAGGGAAAACAACAGAGGGAAGGATTGGGGAGAGAGGGAAAAACAGATGGAAGGATTGGGGAGAGAGGGAAAAACAGATGGAAGGATTGGGGAAAGAGAGAGGGAAAACAGATGGAAGGATGGGGAGAGAGAGGGGGAAAACAGATGGAAGGATGGGGAGAGAGAGAGGGAAGATGCTGGATGGAAGAATGCAGAAAGAAATAGGGGAGACACTGGAAGGATGGGGAGAGAAAGCAGAGCTGCTGGATGGAAAAGGGGAATAGAGAAAGACTGGAGAATAAGAGGAAGGGGAATGGGGAGAACAAGGGTGAGGAAAAGATGAAAAGCCACAGGTAGATGAAGGACATTAAAGAATGGATAGTAAGAATGAATTAAATCTGGACAGAGAGAGAGCCTGAAAAATATTGAAGAAAGCAAAGAAAAAGGAGACAAAAATGACAAATGGCACAGAAGAGTTAAGCGAAAAGAAAAGAAAGCAGAATCACAGACTGGGACCAATATGGAAAGAAAAACAGTCACCAGACAACAAAGGTAGAAAAAAAATCATTTTATTTTCATTTTAGTGTTTGTAATTATGTCCAATTTGAGAATTTACATTGGCTGTCTTATTTTGCACTGGGTATACTGGAGCTGTAAGAGCTTACAGAGATTATTTATAATGAAAAAAATCACGTTATTTTTTTCTCCTATAGTACTATAATATTTTCAATGATGTCTGTTTATATGCGCCATGGCTGGTATAGGGGGTGTGGTTAATGTGGGTGTGGCTATCATAGGGGTGGAGCCATATGTGGTGACCCCGCCCATAATGAGTACCGGCACCTTTTTTTCTACAAAAAAAGCACTGTATATATATATATATAAAGTGACCACATGCAACATTTGTAAACTACTTTTCCATCATGCAAGCTATATTTCTGTTATTCAAAAGAAAAGTTATACAAATACATGTAAGCATGCTGGCAGAATTTCAGAAACTTTGCTGCTGCTTGAGCTATTAACCCCTTATCTACCTTTTTACTACCCATTTTGTTTTACTCATTCCTATAACAAATAACCCTTCGACCTCTCGCCTTTGTTTTTTTTTGTGTTTTTATAGATCCTGTTTGTCGCGGATAAGCATTAGCGAGAAGGAACTGTCTCTTATATGTTTCTGTACAGCGCTGCTTGCAAGAAATGATAAACTACTAATGATTTATAGTAGTAGTAATAGTGGAGTAGCATTATCTACCCTTCCTCGTCTTGAACGCTGCAGAAAGGATTCTTGTCAACCTATGTGCACATCTGTCCGGTTGTCGCTCCTCCTCAGCATCCGTCATCTCCCTGCATAGTAGAATTAGCTGTCGAGTCTGTCTTTCAATCTTGGAGATTGAGAGGCACAGCTCTCCAATGGGAGTTGCACCCTATTCCCGCCCACTAGCGCGCTCAGTCCAATGGCGTTGGGGCATGGGTGGGCCGTACGCGGCTGGCCCGCTCTTGCGCAGTAGGTGGCTATAGATTTTTTTTCGGACGCCGGAGACCGTTGCTGTGTGTGGGGAGTATTCCCCTTTTTTGAGACACGGAGCGAAGAGAACCCGGAGATTTCCCAGCCCCCCTCTCCCGACGACGCTCCGGAATTCGCCCACGGTGTCTGGTAAGAACCGTGCCCTACTGCTTGTTTTTTGTGTGTATGTGTATCTGCCGGCAGGCCAGAACTCGACTTCCTGCGGCCTAGTCGCGCGGGCTCTCGGGACCCTAGCCTCTCCTACTTTCCACTGCCGCCATATTCTGTAGGCCGGAGGCGCGGCTACCGCGTGGGGAATACGCTCAGGGTTTAGTCGTTGTCCTCTGAACTTTTGCTCGGTGAGGGAGCGCAGTCGGTAGGCTTGGGCCTGGGCGGCCTCGCGCCCTGTGGATGTGATCGCTGTGTGTGCTCGTTGCACGTTGTCGTTTGGGGTAGGGGGAGGGTTGAAGGAAATTTGCATGTGAGGGTGAAGAGAGGCTTTTGCTGGGAGGATTGGCACCATGTAGGACAAGATTTGTCTGTATGTGTGGCCCTGTGTTTGTCTTTCTGAACGTATGTTCGCGTTCATTGTCTTGTGCTGCTGGCACACATTCACTGGGACTTTTTACTTTGGGTAACAGATTACTTGACGTCCATGAACTTTTTTTTTCATTCTGATCAAAAGTTGCCTTATTTGTGGGTATAATGTTCTTTTATTGTATCGAGAATATTATCCGAGCACGCTGTTGCATTTGAGCGTTTGAGATCGCAAGGTCTGTCTCACTTTAAGATATTTTTGAAAACGAGTTATTTTTATATTCTCCTGAAAAGAAAAATGAGCTAGTCTTATTTGGTTCATTAGGGACTTTGACGTTACGTTCTCCAAAATATTATTCAAAAGTTGGTGTGTCTGCTTCCATGGAGATCGCTTTGGTTTTTTTTTGTGTGTGTGTGGTTTATACCTTTGAATAATTCAGTATGACTGTGTGATATGTTTTACCTTGGAATAACAGGAAACTATTTTTTAGATAAAATGAGGATACATATTTACTGAATTTTCTGATTAACCAGTGTAGTAGAATTTAATTTTTCTGTTTGTAAGGAGGTTGGCCTGTTTGAGCTTCAGGCTAATTCTGCTTATTAATATCCTGTTTGCTGAAGAAAAAGAGAATTAGGTTTTTGGTGGGGGAAGAAAATGTAATCCTTTGTCTTTATAAGTTGGTCCATTGGTGTTTATGAAATATTTAAAGACAATTACTAAATTTTATGTTTCTGCCTTATAATTTTCATCATAAAATTTGTTGCAGTAGGGAAAGGTTTTCCTGTAGTGGAGCTGTCCAAAACACCACTCCAAACCAAGAGTAGAAGATGACAAATGTCAAGATGAGCAAATATTGCAAAAAAAAAAAAAAATGTCCTTTATTTAGTAAACAACATGTAGCTACAAGTTCCAGATAGAGAAACTAAACACAATCTGTGTTTTGGCAGTACAGCCTTCATCAGGAGGATCTGTCGAGATTCCACAATACCAAATTTAATTCAACCGAAAATTTCAAACTGCATTAATTAAACTGACTGTAAGGGCGACAAAATATGATAAAGGGGATGGGACGACTTCCCTATGAGGAAAGACTAAAGCAACTAGGGCTCTTCAGCTTAGAGAAAAGGCGGCTGAGGGGGAGATATGATAATGAGTGGAGTGGAATGGGTAGACGTGAATCACTTGTTTACTCTTTCCAAAAATACTAGGACTAGGGGGCACACAATGAATCTACAAACTAGTAAATTTAAAATCAGAGCACTGAACATGTAATTAAACTATGGAATTCATTGCCACCCACAGTATCCCCCCTTTTTAATTTTTTTGCATCTGCTCCCTCTCTCCAGACACCCCCACACTTACCTGAAGAAGGAGGAGTAGGAGCTGCAGCGAGAGTACCTTTTCAGGGACAGGAAAGAACCCCACTCTTTCCTGCCTGCTGCCTCCACTCTCTTGCTGGTGCCATGCTTTTTCAAAATGACCACTGAGACTTCAAGCAGTAGTCTCACAAGATTACCACTTGAAGTCTCAGCTACCATTTTGAAAAAGCACAGCAAGAGAGCTGTGGCTGCGGGGCAGGAAAGAGTGGGGTTCTTTCCTGCCCCCAAGAGGCCACTAGATTACCAGGGAATGCACAGGTAGGCCAGGTGGCAGTGGGCAGAGAGGTGGGGGGGCGTGGTCTGTCCTTAACCGCACCTTTGCAGATTCTGCGGGGAAATGTTTAATTCTGCATGACTGGGGAATTCTGCGCTTCATAGTCACGCAGAATCCTGGCAGAAGTAGAGTAGACTTTTCCTCCATGAGCTTGTCCAAACCTCCTTTAAACCATGTTACACTTCACTAACCACTGTTACCACCTCCTCCAGCATCGAGTTTCAGAGCTTAACTATTTGTTGAGTGAAAAAATATTTCCTCCTATTTGTTTTAAAAGTATTTACGTGTAACTTTCCCTAGTCGTTTTACTTTTTGAAAGAAAAAAAATATCGGTTCACTTCTACTCGTTCTACACCACTCAGGATTTTGTAGACGTCAATTGTATCTCCCCTCAGCCGTCTCTTTTTCAAGCTGAAGAGCCCTACATAACCTCTTTTACCTTTCCTCATGTGAGAGGAGTTCCATCCGCTTTATCATTTTGGTCATCATTCTTTGAACCTTTTCTAATTTGGCTATATCTTTTTTGAAATATGGTGACCAGAACTGAACGTGGAGGCATTATGGTATTCTTGGTCTTATTTATCATCCCTTTCCTAATAATTCCTAGTATCCTGTTTGCTTTTTGGCCACCGTCATCGCACACTGGCCAAAAGATTTCAGTGTATTGTCTACAGCAACACCTAGATCTTTTTCTTGGGTGATTTTGTCTTTCTCAGTAGTTCAACAACTTGCATTCAGGTACAGTAGATATTTTTATAGTGTTTGCTTAAATTGTAAACCATTTTGGATCCTCTCTTTGGGGAGAAAGGCAGTGGAGGAGGCAAGTCAATCAACCCTCCATTCCATAGCGTCCCACAGATCAATCCAGAGACTTGTGGGTTATGCCCCTCTACCAGCAGGTGGAAATAGATAGAACTCGAGGTTTACTATGTGTGGTCATGTGCAGTCACCTTAACTTCAGTATTCTCTCTATCTAGCAGGTGGATGGTCATAACCGTGCAGCTCTGGATTGGTTGGCTTTTGGCCAGGTCATCCGTTCTATTCGTGCTTCTGGGGTCTGAGGTGTCCTGGGACTTGAGGGCACACCTAGTTGTGCCAGATCCCACCCTCCCTGCCCCATCGGGGCTCCTCTGCCTGACTGGAGTTTGTGGTTCTCTCTCTCCTGACTTAAAAATAGAGTCTGTGGTTTCTTTTGCTGCAGCGTCCTCTCCTGCCCTTATTAAAAAAAAAAAAATCCTCTGTTTTGTCCAGCCCTGTGAACTTATGCCGGTTTGCAGTACCAGCTGAGGTGTGCGATGACCGACTTGGCATACGACAGCGATTCCCAAGGGGTGAGTTGTCTTTACCCTACCTGCGCCAGTGGGGGAGAGCAAGCACAGCTCCTGGTGTGGAAGCCACTGGGCTGCTGCTGTTTCCCGTACCGGAGCTCCTCCTGTTGCGCCTTTGCAGGCTGCTATACAGCCCGACACCACAGAGTGTTGTGCTGCTTTCCGACTTGTTTTGGCGGGCTCAGAGCAGCTGTTTTCTTGAGGGTGCCATCTTTCCCGCCGCACCACATGGTGATGCTGAATCACCAATAATCCCTTGGGGCTCGATTTGCCTATGATTCTGGCAGTTTTAACTGCAGTCCTTTCAGAAGATGTGTCTGGGGAACCGGGGTGGATTGCTCCCAGTTTCTTCAAATTTGGTATTTTGTAAGGAACAAGTGCTTCTGAGGAGAAGGCGTGGGGTGGTTTGCAGACTCCAGTGGGAGTCCTCGTGTCTCTCGCAGCTTCCCAAGGGCGAGTTCGGAGGTCCAGTAGAATCGTGCAGCTGTTCTGTGACAGCGAGAACTTTAAGCTGCAGCTTGACAAGTACTGACTATCTGAAAGTCTTCTGGTGGACGTGCTTGTGCCTCACGAGGTGATTTATGGTTTGGGTGCACCCTCTTACAGTTGCACTAAGAATATTCCTGTACCCTCCTCAAGGAGGTTCATTGTCTGTGTGCATCATTAATGGTGGGCAGAAAGGGATCAGGGTTAGGACAGATCCTACTTTTTCCCCTTTCTCAGAGCATGGCAGTACAGACAGCGTGTAGCTAGTCGGGCTTAGGGCTGTTGACACCATCTTTCTGTGAGAAATGTTACATTTTGAGTTGATTCCGAGTCTAGTACACTCCTCCCAGGTTTCTCTCTGTCTCCATGGTAATCCTGCTCCCTCTATGCTGCTGTGGTGGCATTTGCTCTGGGTGCACTGTTTACAGCAAACTAGTTTTATTCAGGAGGGTAGCTGGAAGGTTACAAGTTCAAGGTTGGTTGATTCGCCATATTAGAAGCTGTGGACTTAGCTGTGTTTCTCCGAGGACAAGCAGGCTGCTTGTTCTCACTGATGGGTGACGTCCCCGGCAGCCCCTCCAATCGGAAACTTCACTAGCAAAGGCCTTTGCTAGCTCTCGCGCGCCCATGCGCACCGCGCATGCGCGGCCGTCTTCCCGCCCGAACCGGCTCGTGTTTGTCGGTCTTCTTTTGTCCGCGCTCGGGACGGTCGTGTTTTGCCGCCGTTTCGTGCCCCTCAAGTTGACCCTCGCACGTCTTCGCGATTTCGCAAAAAAAAAAAAAAGAGAGAGACCTTCTGTCTTTGTCCCTTCCCGTGTGTCCAGTTTTTCCCCCAGCGTAAGTTTCCTTTCGCTTTCGGGATAGGCCTTTTTGGCCTCGGTACGGGTTTTCTCTCCCTTATTTTTGGTGCTTTTCGTCGTCATCGCAAATTTTGATTTTGCCGGCGTGATTTTTCCGCCCATGTCATCGAAGTCTCCCAGCGGCTTCAAAAAGTGCGCCCGGGTAATCTCGCTAAAGTGCGCCCGGGTAATCTCGCTCACTGATAGGCACGCTTCGTGTCTTCAGTGTCTGGGGGCTGGGCACCGCCCGCAGGCCTGCAGTCTCTGTGCTCTTTTACAAAAGAGGACTCGGGTAGCGAGATTGGCCCAGTGGAACGTGTTGTTCTCGGGCTCTGTCGACAACAGCACAGGACGCATCGAGTGCATCGACGTTGACAGAATCGAAGTCTTCGACCTCGGCATCGACTGCATCGAGGCGTTGACCCTCTGCATCGTCGGTACCGAGACGTCGGAAGGCTGCGTCGACGTCGGTGGTACCGGGACCTCCGCTGTTGCTGATGTCGGACGGTGGTGCTTCGACTGGAGTGCAGGTGAGGGCTGTCCATTCCCCTGCTGGTGGCGGTGAGCCTCCTCCTGCCCTGAGGGCTCCTGCGGTACAGCCCCCCCGAGACCGACCTTCTTCGGCCTCGGCCCCGAGGAAGAGACGGTTGGATTCTACGTCCTCCTCATCGGTACCGGGCAGCTCCGGTGACATGCTTCGTTTGAAGAAATCAAAGAAGCATCTACACCGGTCTCCTTCCCGCCTCGGTACCGAGAGCTCTGGGTCGCCGAGGGAGTTGGCACCCAGTAGGCATCGGCACGGGAGGATCGCTCACCTTCTGTTCAGGGGGTGTCGATGCGCTCCACCTTGGACAGCCCGAAACCGCCTCCACGCCCGGAACAGACTCTGACCTCAACGCCTGCATCGGCTTCCCTGTCTTTCTCCACAGCCGCTCTGCACGAGAGTCTCCGGGCCGTTCTTCCAGAGATTCTGGGAGAGCTGTTGCGCCCTTCTCTGGTACCGGGGGTGCTTGCGCCTCCGGTACCATCGAGCGAGGCGACGGCTGGCCCTTTGCCCGGGGTGAGGTCTCCGGCATCGGTACCGCTTGCAGCCGCCTCCCAGGAAGACTCCCCGACGATGTCGGTTGAGGGAGCTTCGTCGGTGCTGGCGAGGGAGTCTACCTCTCGGCGCTCCCACCGTGGCCGTGTTTCCACGGAGTCGAGTCGGGTACGGCTTCAGACACAGGTTCATGAACTTGTGTCTGATACCGATGGTGAGGCCTCGTGGGAGGAGGAGGAGGACATCAGATATTTCTCTGACGAGGAGTCTGATGGCCTTCCTTCTGATCCCACTCCCTCCCCTGAAAGGCAGCTTTCTCCTCCCAAGAGTCTGTCTTTCGCGGCCTTTGTCCGGGAGATGTCTACGGCCATCCCCTTCCTGGTGGTCGTGGAGGATGAGCCCAGGGCTGAGATGTTTGAGCTCTTGGACTATCCTTCTCCACCTAAGGAAGCGTCCACAGTACCCATGCATCATGTCCTAAAAAAGACATTGCTGGCGAACTGGACCAAGCCTCTTAACTAATCCCAAAAAGATCGAATCCCAGTACCGATCCATGGGGACCCAGAGCTGATGCGCACTCAGTTGCCTCACGACTCTGGTGTGGTGGATCTGGCCCTAAAGAAGGCTAAGAGTTCTAGGGAGCATGCTTCGGCGCCCCCAGGCAAGGACTCTAGAACCTTAGACTCCTTTGGGAGGAAGGCCTACCATTCTTCTATGCTCGTGGCCAAGATTCAGTCCTACCAGCTCTACACTAGCATCCACATGCGGAACAATGTGCGGCAGTTGGCGGGCTTGATGGACAAGCTCCCTTCTGAGCAAGCCAAGCCGTTTCAGGAGGTGGTCAGGCAGCTGAAGGCGTGCAGAAAATTCCTGGCCAGGAATGTTGCGTCCAGGGCCGCTGCTCAAGGTGTGGTGATGTGCAGACTCTCATGGCTGCGTGCCTCTGACCTGGAGAATAGAATCCAGCAGCGGATTGCGGACTCCCCTTGCCGAGCAGACAACATTTTTTGAGAAAAAGTCAAACAGGTGGTAGAACAGCTCCACCAGCGGGATAACGCTTTCGACAAATTCTCCCGCCGGCAGCCTTCAGCATCTACAGGTAGACGTTTTTATGGGGGAAGGAGGGCTGTTCCCTACTCTTCTGGTAAGCGTAGGTACAATCCTCCCTCTTGACAGCCTGTGGCCCAGGCTAAGCCCCAGCGCGCTCGCTTTCGTCAGCAGCATGCGCCTCAGCAAGGCCCCACAGCTCCCCAGCAAAAGGAGGGGGCGAGCTTTTGACTGGCTCCAGAAGAGCATAGCCGATGTCAAGGTGTCCGTGCCGGGCGATCTGCCAGTCGGGGGGAGGTTGAAAGTTTTTCACCAAAGGTGGCCTCTCATAACCTCCGACCAGTGGGTTCTCCAAATAGTCCGGCAAGGATACACCCTCAATTTGGCCTCGAAGCCTCCAAATTGCCCACCGGGAGCTCAGTCCTTCAGCTTCCAGCACAAGCAGGCACTTGCAGAGGAACTCTCCGCCCTTCTCAGCGCCAATGCGGTCGAGCCCATGCCATCCAGGCAAGAAGGGCTGGGATTCTATTCCAGGTACTTCCTTGTGGAAAAGAAAACAGGGGGGATGTGTCCCATCCTAGACCTAAGGGCCCTGAACAAATATCTGGTCAAGGAAAAGTTCAGGATGCTTTCCCTGGGCACCCTTCTTCCCATAATTCAGCAAAACGATTGGCTATGCTCTCTGGACTTAAAGGATGCTTATACACACATCCTGATACTGCCAGCTCACAGACAGTATCTTCGATTTCGTCTGGGATCACGTCACTTCCAGTACTGTGTGCTACCCTTTGGGCTCGCCTCTGCGCCCAGAGTATTCATGAAGTGCCTAGCTGTGGTAGCAGCAGCGCTTCGCAGGCTCGGAGTGCACGTGTTCCCTTATCTCAACGATTGGCTGGTGAAGAACACTTCCGAGGCAGGAGCTCTACAGTCCATGCAGATGACTATTTGACTCCTGGAGCTACTAGGGTTTGTGATAAATTACCCAAAGTCCCACCTTTTCCCAGTACAGAGACTCGAATTCATAGGAGCTCTGCTGGATTCTCGGATGGCTCGGGCCTATCTCCTGGAGACGAAGGCCAACAATCTGCTGTCCCTCGTCTCCCGGGTACGAGCGTCCCAGCAGATCACAGCTCGGCAGATGTTGAGATTGCTTGGCCACATGGCCTCCACAGTCCATGTGACTCCCATGGCTCGTCTTCACATGCGATCTGCTCAATGGACCCTAGCTTCCCAGTAGTTTCAGGCTGCTGGGGATCTAGAGGACGTGATCCACCTGAATCCCTGTACTGGTGGACGATTTGGGCCAATTTGACTCTGGGACGCCCCTTCCAAATTCCTCAGCCAGAAAAGGTGCTGACTACGGATGCGTCTCTCCTGGGGTGGGGAGCTCATGTCGATGGACTTCACACCCAAGGAAGCTGGTCCCCCCAGGAACGCGATCTGCAGATCAATCTCCTGGAGTTACGAGCAGTCTGGAATGCTCTGAAGGCTTTCAGAGATCGGCTGTCCCATCAAATTATCCAAATTCAGACAGACAACCAGGTTGCCATGTATTACATCAACAAGCAGGGGGGCACCGGATCTCGCCCCCTGTGTCAGGAAGCCGTCAGCATGTGGCTCTGGGCTCGCCGTTACGGCATGTGACTCCAAGCCACATATCTGGCAGGCGTAAACAACAGTCTGGCCGACAGGTTGAGCAGGATTATGCAACCTCACGAGTGGTCGCTCAACTCCAGAGTAGTGCGCCAGATCTTCCAAGTGTGGGGCACCCCCTTGGTAGATCTCTTCGCATCTCGAGCCAACCACAAGGTCCCTCAGTTCTGTTCCAGACTTCAGGCCCACGGTCGACTAGCATCGGATGCCTTCCTCCTGAACTGGGGGGAAGGTCTGCTGTATGCTTATCCTCCCATACCTCTGGTGGGGAAGACTTTGTTGAAACTCAAACAAGACCGGGACACCATGATTCTGATTGCTCCTTTTTGGCCGCGTCAGATCTGGTTCCCTCTTCTTCTGGAGTTGTCCTCCAAAGAACCGTGGAGATTGGAGTGTTTTCCGACCCTCATCACACAGGACGAAGGGGCGCTTCTGCATCCCAACCTCCAGTCTCTGGCTCTCACGGCCTGGATGTTGAGAGCGTAGACTTTGCCTCTTTGGGTCTGTCAGAGGGTGTCTCCCGTGTCTTGCTTCCAGAAAAGATTCCACTAAGAGGAGTTACTTCTTTTTATGGAGGAGGTTTGCTGTCTGGTGTGACAGCAAGGCCTTAGATCCTCGATCTCGTCCTACACAGACCCTGCTTGACTACCTTCTGCACTTGTCTGAGTCTGGTCTCAAGACCAACTCTGCAAGGGTTCACCTTAGGTCAATCAGTGCATACCATTACCGTGTGGAAGGTAAGCCGATCTCAGGACAGCCTTTAGTTGTTCACTTCATGAGAGGTTTGCTTTTGTCAAAGCCCCCCGTCAAACCTCCTACAGTGTCATGGGATCTCAATGTCATTCTCACCCAGCTGATGAAACCTCTTTTTGAGCCACTGAACTCCTGCCATCTGAAGTACTTGACCTGGAAGGTCATTTTCTTGGTGGCAGTTACTTCAGCTCGTAGAGTCAGTGAGCTTCAGGCCCTGGTAGCCCAGGCCCCTTACACCAGATTTCATCATAATAGAGTAGTCCTCCGCACTCACCCTAAGTTTTTGCCGAAGGTAGTGTCGGAGTTCCATCTGAACCAGTCAATTGTCTTGCCAACATTTTTTCCCCGTCCTCATTCTTGAACGTCAGCTGCACACATTGGACTGCAAAAGAGCATTGGCCTTCTATCTGGAGCGGACACAGCCCAACAGATAGTCCGCCCAATTGTTTGTTTCTTTTGATTCCAACAGGAGGGGAGTGGCTGTGGGGAAACGCACCATATCCAATTGGCTAGCAGATTGCATTTCCTTCACTTACACCCAGGCTGGGCTGGCTCTTGAGGGTCATGTCACGGCTCACAATGTCAGAGCCATGGCTGTGTCAGTGGCCCACTTGAAGTCAGCCACTATTGAAAAGATATGCAAAGCTGCGATGTGGTCATCTGTCCACACATTCACATCTCATTACTGCCTGCAGCAGGATACCTGACGCGACAGTCGGTTCGGGCAGTCAGTGCTTCAGAATCTGTTCGGGGTTTAGAATCCAACTCCACCCCCCTAGGCCCGTGTTTTATTCTGTTCTAGGCTACACTCTCTGTTAGTTGGATAAGTTTTTAGGTCAATCTCAGTTATGTCCTCGCCGTTGCGAGGCCCAATTGACCATGTTTGTTGTTTTGAGTGAGCCTGGGGGCTAGGGATACCCCATCAGTGAGAACAAGCAGCCTGCTTGTCCTCGGAGAAAGCGAATGCTACATATCTGTAGAAGGTATTCTCCGAGGACAGCAGGCTGATTGTTCTCACAAACCCGCCCGCCTCCCCTTTGGAGTTGTGTCTTCCCTTGTCTTGCTACATATGGGACTGATGAACACGAGCCGGTTCGGGCGGGAAGACGGCCGCGCGAGAGCTAGCAAAGGCCTTTGCTAGTGAAGTTTCCGATTGGAGGGGCTGCCGTGGACGTCACCCATCAGTGAGAACAATCAGCCTGCTGTCCTCGGAGAATACCTTCTACAGGTATGTAGCATTCGCTTTCCAATAGGACATATTTTATCGCATTCCCTCTTACTGCTTGCTTGGCTGGAACAGTTATCACTACTCTCCTTTGCTAAAGATTGCTTTTCTCTCTCTTTTTTGCACACTGATTCTGGCCACACTTTTGCATACTAGCCCCAGCCATCACAGTATCCCCGGTACTTCTAATTGCTCTGTGACATTTTTTTCTTCTATGATTTGTTTCAGGCGTTGAATAAGCAGGCATCTTTGGCGGTCACAGCCTGTCGTTTGATGTGGTTGTGCCATTGGGTGGCAGAAGTAGCTTCAAATGGTGGCTGGTTCAGCTATTGTTTGAGGACTAGGTGAAGTTGGCGGAAGATTTGGGTGACTCACAGGCTGAGCGTCTTCCTGAGGACATGTCTGTCTACACATTCTTTTCAGTCGGATCAGGCTCGCTCTTGTCTTTAAAGACACCAAGACTATCATCTAGGGCAGCCTAGTTTTCTTCAGCGATCCAGGTTTAGTCCAAGCAGGGTTTCAAAACTCCTGACTTCGTCTGTTCAAGATCCTCCAGATTTTTCCTGAAAGGGTGATGGGGTGCACAGTCCTGTCTTTTCTTCATAAGATGATTTCTGCCTTCTATCCCATTCAATCTTTGTCTCTTTCCACTTCTTGGACATTCACTCCAAAACTATTTGGAAGTGACCAATGAGGTCCATTGGTCAAATCTTTGATTCATGCTTTGCTCGGGACCTTAGGAAGGTAATGCAGCTTCCAAAGCAATGCTGGCTTGCCATTTTTAGATTGGCAGAAGCAGGCATAGCAGGACAATGTCTGGGTTGACCCACTAAACAGAAGTGACTTCCCTGTATAGCGTTCTAGTGCTCGCCATTTTAAGACTAGCAGATATGGCAGTGGCAGGATCAGAAGCAGACATATTCATGCCTTAGGTATACAGGAAGGTGACTGCTCCTTATTAGACACCCACACTGTGGTGGGATCATCAAGATTCCTGACCCACTGAGCAGAAATGCCTCCCATTGACCAAGAGAGACAATTTCTTCAGCTAGCCTCTGTATGGGACAGTCTCTCCTGTTGTAGGCGGCAGTGCTTTCTCCCAGTTTACTTCCTTTTCTGAGTCCTGTCTAGTTTCCTTGGCTGCCTTTTGCAGTTTGGCCACTTGATCCTCTGTCCTGCTGTGGATGGCTTTCGTAGATCGCCCACTTGGTCTGCTGTCCTTCCCTTGCTAGGCATTGCAGGCTTGACGTGACAGCGTGTGTGGCCACGACCCGTGGATCATCGCTCCAGTCTACTGAGGTTGTAGTACTCTGTCCCACTTGAGGACTGCTTTGGTACATCTCACAATTCTATGGATTGATGTGTGGAACGATACGGAAGGTAAAATTAGTCCTTACCCACAAATTTTCTTTCCATTAGTGCCAACAGATCAATCCAGAAGCCCGCCCTTTGTTCTGGGTTGAGTGTTTTCTTCTAGTTTCTTCAGATTCTTTTGTTTGATTTTGGTTAAGAAAAAAAATCAAAACAAGGAAATCTTCTGTTCTCCTTCTGCAGGAGCAGTTGAGGCGCATATAAGGGCTTTATGCAGGCAGGAGAGGACTTACCGTTGGATTTCCTCTTCCTTCTTCCACTGCTTTGGTATCGACAATACTGAGGTTAAGGTGGCTGCTATTGATCACATATACTAAACCTCTGAAGTTCTTTCTATCTCCACTTTCTGGTAGAGGAACATAACCCACAAGTCTCTGGGGGTTAGATCTGTTATGCCTAATGGAAAGAAAATTATCAGATAAGGACTAATTTTACCTTGCCTCAGATACAGACTCAGATTGTGAGCTCTCTGGGGAAAGAAAGTTACCTACAGTAACTTGGTTTGGGCTACCACTGGTAAAAGGCAAGAGCTAAATGCTAAAATCTTCCCAAAAATAAAAATGATTTTACTTTGTTTTCTATTTAGTGAATCAGGTTTACCTTTTAAGGCAGATTAGTTTGTGTGTGTTTCTTAATTTTGTAGCATGCTTTCATGATGTTAGCAGTAACTGTAATGTACTTCAGAAAAAATACAACCAGTACATTTTCTGGCTTCAAAATGTTTAGAAAACCATTTATTAACAGGTGTGCTAAGGTTATTATTTCATAACTGGCACGGAGCACAATACATAAAATGGGTCTTGCTGCAGATAACATGCAATAATATCATGAGCGTGCACTAATCAACAGTAATTAATGGCCCCTGTGGTATTCCCTACACAAGACTAGTTTCAGGCTTATGAAAGTAGTTGGTTCCGGTTCCCAATTAAGATCTTAAGCTCTTTGGAACCAGGTTTTATTTCATCTGAATTTGAAAGTACTTGTAGGTCTCTGAGTACCATTTGGAAGGTGGACTAAAAAAAAAAATAGCTGTAGTTTAGGTAGTCTTACTTAACCCTTCTCTTTGGAAGGGTTTATTGTATTGCCTTATGTCATACTGTAGACATTTATATTAGCATTGTAGCCTATATATTTTCTCAGATCAGGTTGAAATGACATATAAATACAAAGTAAATTTTTATAAATGTGTTAGTAAGGTATGACACTGTAAATCAACAGACATGAAATGAAGGGGCCACTCCCTTCACAGCTCTTTCAGGAGCAACGGAGAGCGCAGACCTGATTAGTATTAGTTTAGGATTTTATTTGGTGTTTCTGTATATTTTTAGGGAGGGAATATAATTATTGGTATTGCTGGCTTTAGATTGATTATGTTGATGTAGGTTACTGAGTTGTATTTTATCTTGTAAATTTTTGGGTCTCATTTTTAAGAAGGAGGATGTAGATAAGTATGAAATAAGATGCTTCTAGATTGTAAATTACATAACTTTACTGACTTCAGCTGCTCTCTCTATTTTGAACCACTTCCACATGAATCTGTAGGTCAGGTTTATTACAACAATGCCTAACCTCTTGTTTCTTTATTTGCATTTTCCTTAGCGTCTGTTCCACTGTTCAGCTCATGTGGGTGTTATCCCCTCTTACCAGTAGGTGGAAGTAGAGAAAAATACTGTTTTTACCAGTGACTTCACCAGTACTAGCTGGTGGTGCTCCCTGGAAGGATCCAATATTTTCTTTACCTCAGCATATGGTCGGTTGTGCTGTCTGGTGCTCGTCCCTGGCCTAGCTTCCCACTCTGCTGGCCAAGCCACACAGCTTGGTAGAGCTGGGGGGGGGGGGGGGGGGGAGGGCAAATCATTCCACAGTTTGGGGGCCAGAAAGAAAAATGCGGAGTATCTGGTGGTTTTGTAGTGGACTCATTTTGGGGATGGAAGAACCAAACGTTGGCGTCTAATGAACATTGGAAGCGGATGGGTGTGTAAGGAATCATGACAGATGCTAGGTAGGAAGGGGAACCCAAGTGTAGAGTTTTATGGTTGATGGATGGTTGAAGACCAAAATTTTAAACCATTACCTGTAAGGAAAAGCTAACCAATGAAGTTGAAGATACAGAGGAGTAATATAGTTGAATTTTTAGACTTTCAAGAGAAATCTTGCGGTAGAGTTTGGAGCCGACAAAGCTGTCTATGAGCGATGCCGTCATAATCGGAATTACAGTAGTCAAAGCATGAGATAATAAAGGCGTGAACAAGCGTGTGCAGAGATGGAAAATTGGGACGTCTGTTTCTCGAATGAGAGCTGTGAGTCAAATATGACCCTAGGGTAACGGAAAGAAGGGACTGGAGTCACAGTGAGAGTGAAGATTGTTAGAGGAACTGAATGACCTGGAGAGCAGCATTCTGGGGGCCAAATTAGGAACTGAAATAGAGGTGAGAAAGATAAGCAGAATGTCATCAGCGTAAAAGTGGATGTTGAAATCCTGAAAGAGAGTTGCTAGGGGGCTAAGGAAAATATTGAAAAGTAGGGGTGAAAGGACAGAACCCTGGGGTACGTCACATTGGAGAGGGAAACTTTGGAACTGAGAACAAGATGTAGTAACGGTGAACGGTTGGAAAATTAGGAAGTGAACCAGGCTAAGACAGTACCTTTAATCCCAATGGCTTGTAAGTGTACGAGCCTGAAAGAATGATCCACTAGGTTGAATGTCGCAGGTAAGTCCATAGAGACTAAGAGAGTAATAAGACCTTTATCTAGGGTAGCATGGAGTTCACTGATTAGGGAAATGATGGTAGTTTTTCTACAGTGTGCGCCTGAAACCATTTGTCTAGGGTGTAAGACTGAAAGGCCATTGATAAAAGAGAGTAATCGGTGAAAGACTTATTTTTCTGTGAGTTTGGAAGCAATGCGCAAATTGGAAATCAGTCCAGGAATTCGGGATGGAAGCATTGGCAGAGGGGCTCTTCAAGACTGGGGTAGAGTTAGGGGTTCCAGATCGTGGCAGGCTATAGTCAGCCAACTAGAAGGAAGTGGATCAGGATGACTGGTAGTGAGATGCATGTGCTTTTAGCAGGACAGAGAAGGAAATAGTAGGAGGTACACTGAAAGTGTCCCAAGTGGCTGCAAAAGGGAAGGATCTGGGGGAGAAGATCTATAGGCAGGTTAGGAGGATTGGGAAGGGCATGACGGAGTGTGGAGACCTTGTCTATGAAGAAATTGCCAAGTATCAGCTGTCAGTAAGAGAATAATGAGGGAAGAGAAAGGAGTGGGCTTTCTGTAAGCTGGGAGTTTCCAAAAAATTGACCTAGCAAGACATTTGGAATTCTTGAGGGAATTAAGGATTTGGGAGTGCTTGGCCAATTGGATTTGTTTTTTTGTTGTAGTGGGCAGCTACTGTCTTGAAACAGTGGAGAGAAGAAACATTGCGAAAACGTTCATTTTACATACCTGTCGCTTCAAAAAGGGGAGCTCTCCGTGATAACAGAGGGCCCTCGCTGATCTTTCAAGAGTTAAGTTTGTATTTGGAAGAGATGGCCACACAAATTTGGAACTCAACGTAGTATCCCAACAGGAGGCAGCCTCCTCCAAAGGAAGCTTAAGGAACATAGTGGGGAAATAGGTGAGCAAGGAAGGGAAGGAGTTAGGGTCATATTAAGGAAAACATGGATGCTGGGTAGGTGTGGGTCTGTGGAAAGTAAAGGGTGACTTGGAGGAGGGGAGTAGGCAGAAAGAGATAAAGAATTGATCAGACCAGGGGACTGGTGAAAAGAAAGCAGAATGATAATCTAGAGGATTGTTGTAGCAGTACCAAATCAGGGGTATGACTGGCAGTATGGGTAGGAAAGTTAATCTGTTGGACCAGACCGATCTGCTTACAGCCCCCCCCCCCCCCCTCCCTGAACCTTTTCCAGTGTAGTTATATCTGCACTTCCAGAGGATCAAGGTGCATCCTTATCTGGAAGACTGGCTGATTCGAGCAGACTCAACAGCGGAAGCCAGCTTGGCCACATCTCAGGTCATCTCTGTTTGAAACTCTGATTCTCTTTCAGTCCCTAGAGTACCTAGAAGATCGCGTTGCCACTGCCCAGGGGATGGTGTTGCTCCTGGAGAACTGGGCAGAGAAGCTTTGAGCACAGAAGCACAGATTGTTCATGCTACTGATTCCCATGGTATGGGACTACTTGCAGCTCCTGGGCTCCATGGCAGCAACACTGGAGGTAGTGGCTTGAGCCAGGGCTTACATGTGACCCGTGCAGTGGACCCTGTTGTTTCGGTGGGCTCCAATCTCTCAGGACTTTATCGCCCTTTGCCTCTTTCATGCCAGATGAGAATCTGTCTGGGTAGGACAGCATAATTCACTTCCTGAGGGGGTGCTGCTGATCCCCCCCCCCCCCCCCCCCCCTTCCAAAACTGGGTGCTTGTAACCACAGATGTGAATCTCCTCGGCTGGTGAGCTCATTGCCTGGGTCGTGTGGCTTATGGAACCTGGTCCCCACAGGAGGCAGCTTGGTCCATCAGTCATCTAAAAGCGGGCAGTTCGCTTGGCTCTGTGTTGGAATTCCTGCTGCTCCTTCAGAGGAAGGTGGTCAGGGTTATGTCAGACAATGTCACAACAGTGGCTTACATCAACAAACAGGGAGTTACCAGGAGTCAGGTGGTAGCTTTGGAAGCAGCGTGCCTCTGTTGGTGGACAGAGATATACCTGTAGGCCCTCTCAGTGGTCCATATTGCAGGCAAGGTCAGTGTGCAAGTGGACTTTCTCAGGCACTCTTTCTGGATCCAGGGGAGCTGGAGCAACAGGCCTGTCAGCTCATCCTGGTCCACTGGGACCTTTGTGGTTTGATCTGATGGCGGAGCATTTCTTAAGTTGTTGGAGGAAACCAGCCTTTCAAGGGTTAGATGCCCTAATTCAGTGGAGTAACCTCTGTCTTCCGTCCCTGGTCTCCGATAGCCCATCTATTGTGCAGGATTGTGCGTCGTCCTCGTTTGGTCTTGCTAGTGGTTCCAGATTGACCTCGTTGACCATGGTACACAGACCTTGTGCGCCTCTTGGAGAGCGATCCTTTCGCATTACCCAGAGATTGCCCGTTACCCAACTAAACTATGGTGTAAATCCCTGTGTCAAAATTAGGCGCAGATCCCTTGAATTCTATAACGCTGCATGCAAATCCTAGAAACGCCCATGCTCCTCCCACAGCGTTGCCCCCTTTTCAAATTCACATGGAAAAATTTACAAGCACATCTTAGTGACTATAAAGATGTGCACTTAATTTGGCTCATTAAACAAGTTGTGCGCACAATTTCGGCATGCGCCCAAAATTGCCCACGCAATTTTGAGCGCTGTGTACATAGTATTAGTGGGTAATTGTAAAATTATGCTCACAGGTTTATCCAATTAAGGGGATAGTGTGGAACAAATTCCTGTTACCTTCCTTAATGTAACAGACATTGAAGCTTTTAAAAAGGAATTTAAAAACTTTTGTTTAGTCACATGGATGCTAATAATATGAAAGGCTGCCAATGATGTAACTTGTATTTTAGTTATATATATGTGGATTATATATATATATATATATATATATATATATATATATGTGTGTGTGTGTGAGAGATAGGAAATAGGGTGCATTATTAACTGGGAGGAAGTGCACAAAGCTAAGCATGATCAGGTAAACCTGGTTGCTTGTTGCCATGTATTTTACTCCTGATGGAATTCTGTGTGACTGCAGAGCGTAGAAGTCTGCATTTTTGAATCTGCACTCTGATGCTGGCTGCTGGGCCCTCCCCAGCCAACGGCAAAGTCTGTCTGGCTCCCCTGCTGCCCTCCTAAGCCTACCCGAGTACACCGTGGTGGTCTAGTGGCCTCTTCGGGGGCAGTAAAGACCTCTACTGGCTTATGCTGCTGCTTTTTCAAAACGGCTGCCGAGACTTCAAACATTGGTATCTGGGGCGCTTGCACCAGCCTTGCCTTTTTCTGCTGCTCCTCATGGCTCTCAGCCTCTGGTGAGGCATCTGATCCCTGTGCTGACACCCCCTTGACATCGGTGGAGGAAGCTTTACGAAAGGAGCCTACACCTCAACTCCCTTCCAGACAAGCACATGGTCTCTTTCTTGAGGCAGGCTCGGTCTCGACCCTTCCATGAGGAACCCTTCGCTGACACTGAGGAGCGCTCATAGACATTTGATGAAGACCCTAGGTATTTCTCATTGGAGGAGTCGTCCTATGGTATGCCTTCTGACCACTTCCCTCCAGAGGAAAGGAGGAAATTTCCACCTGTGCCTTCCCTTCCCAGGTTTTGTCAGGGAAATGGCAGCTGCTATTCCAGTTCGTTTGAAGACTGAGCTCAGGGTTGAGATGTTCGAGGTCCTGGACTTCGACTCTCCTGCTTGGGAGGCCAAGACAGATCTTGAGAGATGTTCAGGTGAAGTACTGGGAGTCCCCTCTGTTGGTCCCTGTCCTACCCAAAAATACTGATACCATCTATCAGATCCAGAGCTCCTCAGGCTTTGACAGGCCTCAGTTGCCTTTTCATTCCCTGTTGGCGGAATCCAAGCTCAAGAGAGCCAGGAGTTCCAAGGTCTTTGCTTCTGTGCCCCCATTTAGAGAAGATTGAACCCTGGACTCTTTTGGGCGGAAGATATTTCAGGCCTCTATGCTCATTTCCTGCATACAATTTTACCAGGTCTACAGGAGCCTTTACTTATGGAATTTGGTGCGCAGTATGTCCGATTTGGCTGATTCTCTCTCACTGAAACAGGCCGAATATCTTCGCTAGCTGACCAAGCAGCAGAAGGTGTGTCATAAGTTTTTGATCGGGGTGCTTTTGATGTGCCATCTAGGATCTCTGCCCAGAGTACAGCGATGCGCATAATCTTAAAGCTGCGTGTCTCTGACTTGGACCCCACAGTCCAGCAGAGATTGGCGGATGCCACGTGCCGGGGGATTAACCTTTTTGGGGAGAAGATAGAGGGGGTTGCTGATCTCATAAAGAAGCATACCGATACCATTAATACTCTCCCGACGGACACCTTCTGCCCCCTCTTCATCCAGGAGGTTTTCAAGGTAGATCAAGCTACCTTGAAAGGCATGGGTGTGCTCCTTCTCTTCAGCTTCAGCAGGCACCGTCGCAGCGTGTTCTCGTCTACAACATACACCTAAGTCCCTGCTGCCATACCCGGTGACTGTTCTGGATGCCTTGCTGATGGGGGGAGGGGAGACTCAATTTTTTCCAAGAAAGCTGGCCCCTTGTAACCCCTTAACAGGGCTTTCTTCAAATTGTCCATCTCGGATATCCACCCGATGCACACCCACTGTGCATTGGTTTCAAAGATCACCAAATTGCCCTTGGAGAGCTCTCAGCACAAGGAAGTACTTGCAGAGGAGCTGTCCACCATTCTGAAGGTCCACGTGGTCGAGCCTGTTCACCAGGGGAGGAGGGACAGGGATTCTGTTCCAGGTATTTCTTTGTCCCAAAGAAAACAAAGGGGATGCATCCCATCCTAAACCTAAGGGCCCTGAACAAATTCCTGGCCAAAGAAATCCACTCATTTCTAGAATAAGAGGCATAAAGTGTATTGTTTTGGGATCTTGCCAGATATTTGTCACCTGGATTGGTCATTGTTGGATCCTGGGCTTGATGGACCTTTGGTTTGTCCTATTATGGCAACACTTATGTTCTTATGAATTTCAACCGCTTCTGAAAGGGAAAGCGGTTAGAGTGATGTCTGACAATGTGTGGTGGTGGCGTACATCAGCAGGCAGGCCGGGATACAGAGTCAGGCGGTGGCCTTCGAAGCGTCAAACCTTTGCTGCTTGACGGAAGCGCATCTGCAGGCTCTTTCAGTGGTCTATATTGCAGACAAGTAGAACGTGTAAGCAGACTTTCACAGTTGCTGTGTACTGGATCCGGGAGAAAGGGAGCTGGGGCAGCAGGCCTTTCAGCTAATAGTAGACCGCTGGGGGTGTCTCAGTTCGACCTGATTAGTTTGAGAGCCAATGCGAAGGCAGAACACTTCAGTTGATGGAGCGTCCCATCTTCTTAGGGACATAGATTCTGTGGTTCAGCCTTGGCCGGTGGCGGAGCTGCTCTGTGTTCCCTCCATGGCAATCGGTGGGCCGAGTGTTGCACAGGATTTCGTGTCACCTTGCTGGTGGCACCAGATTGGCCCCACAGACTTTGGTATGTGGATCTCTGGTGCCTGCTGGTAGGGATCAGGGGTTTCTTCGGCAAGGGCCGGTAGACATGGAGGAACTGGATCCATTCTGGTTCATGATGTGGCCATTGAGAGGCATGGGGTTTCCCTCCGCAGCGAATTCTACTGTGCAGTGATCCAGGAAGACAGGGTCTGGCAGGTTTTTGAATCCTGGTACGGGGAGCGATCCCTATCCCCCTGGAGGGATCAGATTCCCAATATCTTGAGATTCCTGGAGCAGGGGCTTGCATTTAGCTCCCTGAGGGTCCAAGTGGCTGTACTTTCAGCTTTTGGGGAAAGGTGAGGGGCACTTCTCTGACTCAGCAAAGGGAAGTGGCTCAATTCTTGAAGGGGGTGCTTCATCCTTCCTTTCCTTTTGTGGGACCTGAATTTGGTTCTCCAGGCGTTGTCAGGGGCTTCGTTGGAGCCCTTGTGCTCAGCTTTCATCAAGGACCTCACACTCAAGATGGTGTTTCTGATGGCAATCACCTCTGCTCTGAGGGTCTCAGAGCTTCAGGCCCTATCATGACAGGACCCATATCTGCGGAGGATTTGACGTCCTTGCAGACAGTCTCATCCTTTCTGCTGAAGGTGGTGTCTCCGTTCCATGTGAATCAGGAGGTGTGTTTGGCCGCTTTTGTGGTGGTTGGGTGGGGAAGGGGAGTTCATCAGGTGCGGACAGGAGGCTCCACAAACTGGATGTCTGGAGAGCAGTTCTTTGGTTCTTGAGACGAATGAGATTTTTCTCTCTGATCACCTGTTTGTGCTCTTTCATGGCCCTTGGAAGGGCCAGGCAGCCTCTAAGGATTCTGTTGCAAGGTGGCTATTGAATCTGCCTACATTGGTGTGGATCGTCTGTTGTCTCAAGGACTGAAGGCCCATGCATCCTGGGTGGAGGCCTGGGCTTTTTCATCTGAGGAGATTTGCGGGGCAGCGACATGGGCCTTCCTACACCACAGGTTGCATGTTCTGGCCAGGGTCTGTTTGAACTTTGGCAGAGCGGTCATTCAGGGAGCCTTGTCTTCCCCTGCCCCTTAGGTCTGCTTTGATACATCCTGCTGGTTCAAACCAGTGTAAGCTGATGCTAAGAAAGGAGAAATTTGTGTCTTACCTAATTATTTTCTTTAATCAGCATCACTGTTCTGAATTTTCAGTCTTGGAAGACCTCAGCCCAGGGTTCTGGGTATGCTCTATCTTGTTTTATTAGAAGTAAATGAAAAAGAAAAAGATTGGATTACAATTGCCAGCCATATAGGGTTCCCATGAGATGGCTATTCCCTGGTATATGCAGAGTAGTAAGTGTCACTCTGAAGTGTTTTACTCGCTTATCATTGCAGCTGCAGTGTTTGTTGGGGTTGGGTGTGTTATGAAGTGGGACCTTCTGCTGCTTGGGCAGATGCATACTCGATTGTTCCAGAGAGCACCACACATTATAGCTGGTGATGTCACTGGTTGAATTTAGTTTTCTCTACCTCCAACTGCTGGTGGCTAGAACATAAGAGTAGCCATACTGGGTCCGACCAATGGTCCATCTAGCCCAGTAGCCTGTTTCCAACATTGCAGGTCGCAAGTACCTGGCAGAAACCCAAATTGTGGAAACATTCCAGGCTACAAATCCCAGAGCAAGCATTTGCTTCCCCATGTCTACTCAATAGCAGACTATGATGGACTTTTCCTCCAGGAAGTTGTCCAAACATTTTTTTAAACCCAGATAACTCTAACCGCTGTTACCACATCCTTTGGCAAAGAGTTTCAGAACTTAACTGTTCTGTTCGTTGAGAGAAAAATTATTTCCTTCTCTTTGTTTTAATAGTATTTCCATGTAACTTCCTTGAGTGTCCCCTAGTCTTTATACTTTTGGAACAAGTAAAAAAAAATCAATTTCTTCTACTTGTTCGACACCACTCAGGATTTAGTAAACATCAATCATATCTGCCCTCATCAGTCTCTTTTCCAAGCTGAAGAGCTCTAACCTCGTTAGCCTTTCCTCATATGAGAGGAGTTCCATCCCGTTTATCATTTTGGTCTCTCTTTTTGAACATTTCCTAATTCTGCTGTATCTTTTTTTTGAGATATGGTGGCCAGAACTGAACAGAATACTCGGGTACAGTCGCACCAGCGATAGAGGCATTATGGTATTTTCGGTCTTGTTCACCATCCCTTTCCTAATAATTCCTAGGGGTAAGACCCGCTGGTTTAGAATAGTGAGACTGAAAAGAAAATTATCGGATAAGACATTTCTCTTTGTCCTCTTGTTTTTTTATTCTAACTCTCCAACCATTTTCTTTTTCTCCTTCCTCATTGTTCTTCAGTATAACACAGTCATAGATAGGTCTTACAGTGGGAAAATTGGTAAATGGTGAATCAAGCAGCAATGTAAAAGTAGAGAAACCATTTTGATTTGTTTTTTTTGCAAGGGTTCACATGACACCATTTTCCAAACACCTAAAACAAGTTGATTGGTTTAATATTTTAGAGGGTTAAATGAAAATAGAAGACTATATTGGGAGGGAGGGAATAGAGCATAGACTTATTTCCAGTACATGGTTGATATTTTAAGTTTTGAACCCTCTGTTGGCTTGCAAAGTTATGGTTTCTTGTCAGTTAAAGTATAACTAATGATCTTGTTCCTTGTAGGCAGATTGTGAAATGTCTAACGGTTATGAGGATCACATGGCTGATGACTGTAGGGACGATGGCAGAACAAACCTGATTGTGAACTACCTTCCTCAGAACATGACACAGGATGAACTGCGAAGCTTATTTAGCAGTATTGGTGAGGTGGAGTCTGCTAAACTAATTCGGGATAAGGTTGCAGGTAAATTTATCAAAGTGTTTTTATGACTCTCAAAGAATTTGCTTAAAAAGATGGCTCTTTATTGGACTGTGAGATAAATACTGTGTTGCTCAGTGGTTTATCATCTTGTTTATCCTGGTGTACCAACTTTATACCACTTTGGAAATTTGGGAGCCTTCCTATTGCTGCCACTTCTGAATGATGTACCATCCCACATTTATTCCTTGGTGCTTTTGCTTTCAACATACTCCTTCTAATTAGTTGGTACAAGGTGGTAGTCTTAAACAATAAAATAACTTATGAAGGCAGACAAGAAAGGAAATGTTTCCCTTTTCCAAAAGAAAATCAGTTCTCAAATTGCCAAGATTGGGAAGATAAAGATGATTGGTGGACTTAGGGACAAAGGGGGGGTTACAGAAGGAGAGGCTATAAGCAGAGGTACTTTAATGCAGTTAATGGAATTTCAACCTTTTCCTTCTCCATCCTAACAAAAATACAGCCAACCACTCCTCACCTTGTGCACAACACTGGGACTATCGGCCTCTCTTTGACCCCATTTTGCAGTTATCTTTACTATAAAACTGCCCGCCTCTTCTCCCCAGTGGGTGGTCATATAAAACACTTTGATTTTCAGCTCTCTCATACCTTCCACTGTAGAGCAAACCATCTGTTTTCCACTAGTTCTTCCACACTGCAATGCAGAACTCTCACACTTGAGAGTTTCTAAAATATTCAGAACACATATCAGAAGTGACTCCTCAAAATCAGAATAGTGTTGCATTAAAGTTGGACATTGAAAAAGTTTTTTATTTTGCAGATGTCCTTAATGCTGATGTGAGAGAGCTGTTTATAAAGTGTAACTTGGTGATCTTAAGCATGTTATAAACAGACATCTGAGGATTTTCTTCATTTAAGACTTCTAGTCTTCATGTATCCTACCTTTCCCTTAGCAAACTCTGGAGTTTCAAATCTCTTTGTGAATCTGAACCCTCCCCTTGAGGGGGTGAGAGCTTCTTTAGCTTGGTGTGAACATTTCAATGCTTAGTGAAATATTTTCACAATATTTTCCAACTGTGGACCTTACCTTCATGCTGGGAAATGCTAAAGGAGCAGTATCCCCCCCCCAACTGAGCTACCAGTAAAGCTCCCACCTACTTTAGTCTGGTTGCCCATATCTCTCCTTGACTCTGCCCTGTTTCATAGGACAATGGAGGAGGAATTTTCTTGATTGATTTCATAATATATCCAGAGCTTTCAATATACTGGGCAAGTTCAGATAAATATTTTTTTTTGTTGTATTCAATCTGGTAAAACCTGTCCAAGGTTAGTGCAAGGCTTACTACAATATTATATATTATTTTGACTTGCGTAGAGTTTTTTTTGTTTTGTTTTTGTTTTGTTTTTTTAATTAAGGGCACAGCTTAGGATATGGCTTTGTGAACTATCTTAACGCAAAAGACGCTGAAAGAGCAATAAACACACTGAATGGTCTCAGACTTCAATCAAAAACTATCAAGGTAACTATGTTGAATTTTAAAGCTGAACTGTAAGTTGGAGCTTGTGTAGTCCAGGTTATCGGTTCTTTTGAGGTTTGTTTGCTTCTAGTTCCCTATTCTTTGCTGCACCCCCAAATGTACACTGGGGCAACCACGAGAACACTGCTAACTTGCCAGATTTCTTCTAGGACACATTCTGAAGTCTATGGCCATGCACCAGGAATGAAATTACCGTAAGCACATCTAGCCTGCCCTTCTTATCTGTGGTCATTTTCTCTGTTTTCACATTTATTTCAAAAGGCACAGTTTTATATTCTAAAAGATTACGGTCACTCCTGACTCTGGATAACTGTAGCATGTGCAAATCATTTTAAAACAATTAGGCTACCTGTGTCAGTTGCCTCTTACACATCTACCTAATGGCATTAGTCTTTATTGTGTGTGAGGGAAAACTTACTATAAGGTCTGTTTCATAGTAAAAACAGTTGAAGAATTAAGTCCTGAGCATTGCTGTCAGTAGCAGAACCACACATTAAAAATTATCTAAATTCCCAATCTAGTGACTTGATTCCTGGGCCCACAGAAAGTAATTAATTACACTGTTGTGAATAAGAACAAATGCATTGTCACACTTGAACATATCAGTTTTGTTCAGGAACATCTTGTAGTGCAGTATCTTATGGCATCTCCTACTTTATAGAAAAAGATCTAAAATGTTATGATGTCAAATGTATATTTCCAGTATTCTAGAGGAATGGACAAGATGAGTGATTGATGGTAAATACATGGATGGCCAACATATGGATTAAGTAGATGATGTGTTTTGTATTGGACAATTTGTAAAAGACAAGATGGTAAAATTGTAAGCTTTAAATGGTGAAGAAATGGTTCTTTCTTAAAATCATATTTTACTATTGGCATATTAAAATTTATAGAGTTTTAGAGCCTGTTACTAAAACGTGTTAGCTGTTAATGAGGCAGTTAGCACATATTAACTACTCAAACACCACATTAATGAACGTTTGTTCATTTCTGCCTTAGCTAACATTTAACAGGGCAAAAAATAAACAGAGACTGTACCTTACGATTAAAGTGAAGGTAGTTGAGCATTAAAGTGACGCAGCATAGATGTCACCTAAATTGGTATAGCTAACTGAATCGTTTTTTCTGCAGTGCAGTTAATGCACAGTAAGGAAACTGTCTCGGAGTTAACTGTGGGGGAAAATGCTGTGACTTTCCTCAAAAGTTAACATAGAGCCTCCACAAGTACCAAGTAGAAATTGCAAATCATTACTGCATTTTTAGTAGATGGGCCCATTTATGTTCTTGTAAAATAAATATGTTTTTAGTCTAACTGGTGGTTCACGTGATCTTTATTGGCCCTGATTTTTGTGTGTGTCTGCATTTTTATCTGCTTTTCCAAAAATTGCTCAAAACATGGTTGGGAGAACATTTTGTCCAGTTAGAACTTTATAAAATTACCATGATGCTGAGAGCAAAGCTTCTGTGAGCTTTCAGCTTGTACAGAGACATGTACTAGAACAAGGCTTTTCTGCTCTCAAGAAATGATGGCATGCACAGAACCGACTTTTGTGTTTCACATAGGAAACAACTGGTATTTACAGGCCAGGGTCTTCATCTGCTGGGGAAACTGCCATCAGTGACAGTGGTAACATGAATTAAAAGGCACATAAGGATGTTCTAGATTTGCAGGCATATTTTGTTTTAGCAGTAGCACCTATTGGGGAGGGTCAGTCCTTCAGTTTATCCATCCATATGCCTAGGTTGGTTTGTGCATGTGAAAAAACCCTATGCCTAAAGCAGATCAGGAGCCAGCAGAAGTGGCAACACAGTGGCAGAGAAATAAGGTTCTGCCACCGGGAAGAACCTTAGCGCTGAGAAGAGGCAGGAAAGATGGAGCAGTGTGCTTTGGAGGGTATAAACACTGCAGCTCAAGAAGGGGTAACTTGCCACTGCCAGAGCCTTAGCAAACTATGAAATATTGTGCTCCAAAGAGCTGACTCTCACTAGCAGAATGTTTTCTGTTAAGAGACTAGGGAATGCAGTCACACGAGTGGGTGAAGGCATCCAGACTGCTCCCAGTGGTATTACTTTCCCATGGTTCATGTACACTTTTGAAACCAGTTCCTATGAGCATGTTTGGGGGTTCCTGGCCTGAAAAGCAGGTCCCCCTTCCCCCCCCCCCCCCCTTTGAATTCAGTTGTCTCTTCCCACTCCAACAGTTGGCAGCTAGGTCTCTCGCTCCTCTGTACATTAAGAAAAAGAAACAAAATGAAAGTAAGAACAGCTTGCAAACTAGAAATGGAAGCTATAGCAAATAAATATTGCACACTACAGAGAGAGAATTCAGACAAAACTGCTGGCTTCCACCCCACCCCCCTATCGACCCAGTTTGGTACCTGCAAGTTCCTTGCAGCAGGGCCTTTGCTCACTCTACATCCAAGTGGGCTCCAAACCAGCATGATCCAGGGTCTTGGCTACCAGCTCCACATGCACTGGCAGACGCGTTCTGATGCCATATCGTCTCCCGGCACACAGGATATGAGGGGTAGGGGTGGTGTGCTGCACATTTACTCTAACATTGTCTTGTTCAGCCACAGTTGCCTCTAAGCCAGAGTCAGCAACCACTGCAGCTGCTCTACGACACCTGTAGAGAGAGAATATAACATAGTAATTGACGGCAGATAAAGACCTGAATGGTTCATCCAGTCTGAGAGCAAAATGTCTGAGTCTACACTGCCATCAAGTCGGACAAGCCGTCCTGGGTCATGCCACAGGCAGACTCCAATTCACCACGCAGCAGTGAGAACTTCAGAGTCACAAATCCAGCTTCCTTTTAAAGACACAGCACCTCCTTAACAATACAAGCACTCCCATAAAGATAGACGCTCTTGAAAACTCTTTGAGACCAGCACCAGAATACTGTTTTTGCACAAGTGAAAACCAAAAGGTGCAAGGAGGACCTGAGATTTTCAGGTATCCCTTCCCCTCATGGAGTCCTGCAACCTAAAACGACTCTATCCCTTGTACTTCTTGGTGTTCCTGCCCCCCCCCCCCCCAAAAAAAAAAAAAAAACCCCACACACACACAATCTGCTGTACTGAAAATGCTTCATAAGTCTTTCTTAGAAAGCACGTCTTTCCTTCTGCAGGGTTCCTCTCCTCAACCCTTTTGCCCACAGGTTTCTTCCCTGCTGCCTCCCCCCCCCCCCCCATTAGATACCATGTACTCCCTCAGGACCTGTTGCCTAGACCCTGAACAGCCAAACTGTCCATGGTGTCTTTCCCCTCCAACTGAGGAGGATCCATTCCAAGACATTTGGATTCTTCCACCATCTGTGCATCTGATCACCCGAACAGTTGGAGAAACTGCCTTCTTCAGGTCCTCTAGAGCTTCCAGTAATTTTGGATGTCTAAGGGGATGATAATTCCTTTTGACCAAGTGTCCAAAAGCACGTTCCCTTCTAACAGGATTTTAGTACCATTGTTCAATCCTTGGTTCTTCTGAGGAGATCCCAGGGCTACTGATTTCATCAGGTTCTTCAGGTAAAGATTTGCCAGACACTCTTCACAGATCAGTAAACCTCTTGATGTTTGGACCTCAAATGCAGAGTTCACCCTGTGCTAAGTCACGTCTTCCCCTATCTGCCCCACCAATCCTTGGACTCAGGCAGGTCTCAAAAAAGCTAAAAATGTCAAAACGCAGTCAAATGTATCACTTGGGAAAGAACAGAAAACTGTAGACATCATTGGATGATAAGTCTTTCGGGAAGGAATGCTTAACTTTAGATAAACAAACTAAAGGCAGTGATGCCAGACGGCCAGCTCCTTCCTCAGTTAGTATGTCTCTATCTCAGCAGGTGGTGGACGACTTTTTTCTCCAGCTCCTGGGCCCAAGGCCTCTGAGGCTGCTCCTGGGCCGGTGGCCAGTTTGAGCCAGGGGTCACGGTCTGGTGGTGTCCCCTTTGGCAGCATACGCAGTTGCTGGGTCCCTGCTGCACCTCAAATTCCCTCTGAACAGGCTTTTGCTGTTCCTTTCCTTCCCTGTTTGTTTCTGCCTCCTCACTAAAAAAAAACATAGAATTTATTTAAAAGAGAAACAGGGAAGTGTGTTTTTGTTGAGAGCAGTTTTGTGTTACTGCTGTCCGAGTCCTGTTTTCTGTCGCCTGCTTGTCTGAGCCTGCCTCGAAGTGGAGTCAGAGAGTTTTTTTCCCTTCGGCTCAGCTGTCAGTTCCCGCACTTTCCTGGTCCGGGGTAAGTCCTGCTGGGTTCCTGTTTGGGGACGGGCGGAGGTGGTTAAATGCTGTTCCCGATGCAGGAAATGGCGTTCGGCAGCGGGCCTTTGCAGTGCGGGGTGCGCTGATTTGGTGGGACTCGACGGAACAGTGCCCCCCCCCCCCCCCCCCCCCGAGAGCGTGCTTTCCCGCCCAGAGCCTTGTGATTCTTGCGCCATTTTGTGATCGGTCACGGAGCCAGCGCCGGTAGCGGTTTTGGGCAAAGCTTCTTCTCCCGCTGATAGGGGAGTCGGGGGGGCGTCGGCACTGTGGACGGTGGTGCAGGTGCCATGGCTGCGACCTCCGTTTTGCGGGGGAGGGGGATTCGCCAGAGTTTATTTTGCTACTCCACACATTTTTGTTGAAAAGGGCCTCCCCCCCCCCCCCCCCCCCAAACAGCTGCAACAACTTCGGCCTTTGATTCTCTCAGGGGGTCTGGGGGTAACCAAGAGCTTTTGGGTTTTTCCCCAGAGGATTTCTCCTCCGGGTCATTCCATGCCAAGTGGTCTAAAATTAAAAAAATGTTCCCACCATCATGTTCTCCAATTTTGTTCAAGTTTTATCTGTTGTGCAAGTCAGGTGTTAAACTAAGTTTCCCAAAATTTGAGGTCTCTAACTGCAATAGTTGCAGATCTAGACCCCCTTTTCTGAAAGGTGGTCAGCCCATGCGCGCACAACATTTACCAAAATGCCATTTTGGGGGTCTAATAAAATCCAAACACATTTATAAGAATGGCTAAAAAATTCAAATCCTGTACAATTTTTGATGCTAATTCCGATGAAATACATTTTAACATTATGGATGCAAAATCCAGTCAAACAAGTTGACTCAAAGTGTGCATCAAAATTGGTCGCGACTCATCGGAACATATTTGGACCAATATTCAGACCGCAACAACTTTCATGCAAACAAAGATATGGACTTGAAATTTTGAACAAGCATTATGCTTGTGCTGGACATACATAATACTGCCAGATTTGCAACTAACCAGCATCTATAACCGCCCTGCAGGATCTCTTCAAAGTTGGCACTGTCAGCACAAATGGTAAAATGTACCAAAGTTCAAAGCCAATTATTAAAAAAAGAGTCTGCCTGAACCAGCCTGTGAACAGTATCATCTGAAAGAGAAAATTGTGCTCTACGACACTGAGCAGACGGGGGTAGAGGATGTGGGGGGACGGTGCCCTCACTGACCAACCGGAGGACTCTTCCGCCGTGAGGATTTCCATAAGGAGGAGTTGTCCTCCTTTATCTCTCAGGCATTGGAAGCCCTGAATATAGAGGACCCTGAGGTTGCGGCTTCTCAGGCGGTCAACCCCAAGATGGCTAGTACCAGACGACCTTCTAAGGCCTTTCCCGGTACATGAAGCTATTGGAGTTGATTTCGGCCCAGTGGGCGGATCCGGATGGGGGGGCTGAAAGTAGCCAGGGCTATGGCTGGGCTGTATCCGGTTTCAGCGGACCGTTTAGAGCAGTTTGCTCTACCTAGGGTGGATGCCCTGGTGACGGCAGTCACTAAGAAGACTACTCTTCCAGTGGAAGGTGGTGTGGCACTTAAGGATATGCAAGACAGACGGCTAGAGGCCTCTTTAAAACGTGCCTTTGAGGTGGCCGCTTTGACACTTCAAAGCTTCTGTTTGTAGTTCTTATGCAGCTAGAGCTTGCTCAGTTGGCTACATTCTGTCATGAGTTCGATTTCGGAGTCTGATATGCTGGGAACTCCTCAGATGTCACTGATGGATATTGGACTGGCGTACTTGGCGGATGCCTTGTATGATTTGGTCCGTGCTTCGGCCAAACTCATGGCCTTGACCGTTTCCTCTCGGAGTCTTCTGTGGCTCCGTCATTGGGCCGCAGATATGACCTCTAAGCAACGGCTCATTAAATTGCCTTTCCGAGGGAAATTTCATTTTGGGGAAGACCTAGAAAAGGTTGTTAAAGATTTGGGGGATTCCAAATCTCAGCGTCTTCCGGAGGATAGACCCAAGTCTACTTCAGGCAGGGAGTCTCGAGGTCACGTTTCAGAGAGACCACGACGGTATCGCCCGGGGCGGTCCAACACAGCCTTTCAGCTTCCTTGTTTTGGGCAGTGTTCTTCCTTTCACAATGAGAAGCGTCTGGCTGGACCCCCCCCTCTCGTCAGGGGCTCCTCGGGCCTCCCAATGATGGGACGCAGGTCCACTCGGGAGGAGAGCAGATTAGTGGTCGGCTTTCTCTGTTTCTTCCAGAGTGGGCCAGAATTACTTCCGAGCAGTGGGTCCTCGATGTGGTGAGAGAAGGTTACAAGCTAGAATTCTTCTCTCTTTTCTGGAGTCCCACTGTGTATCGCAGGCCAAGAGGACAGTGGTTCTGCAGTGTTTGCGAGACCTGCTAAGGATAGGGGCTATCGTGCCTATTCCTCCTCTTGAAAGGCGCACAGGCCGGTACTCCATCTTCTTTGTGGTTCCAAAGAAGGGAGGGACTTTTCGGCCTATTCTCGATCTCGGAAAAGTAAACCAGTTTTTGCGTGTTCGTCACTTCCACATGGAGACATTAAGGGCAGTTATTGTTGCTGTTCAACCAGGCGAGTTTTTGGCGGCTCTCGATTTGAGGGAAGCTTACCTGCACATTCCAATTTGGCAGCCCCATCAGAGATTTCTCAGATTTGTGGTGCTGGGTCAGCACTTCCAGTTTCGAGCCCTTCCTTTCGGAATGGCCACTGCCCCACACACTTTTTCCAAGGTCATGATGGTGGTAGTGGCGACATTCCTGCGTAAGGAGGGGATTCGAGTGCATCCATACCTCGACGACTGGCTGATTCAGGCAACGACAGCAGAGGAGAGTTGAGTGGTCACCGACCGAGTGATTGCGGTGTTGCAATCCTTAGGTTGGGTGGTCAATATGGACAAGAGTCATCTGGTTCCTACTGAGTCTGGAGTATCTTGGAGTGCAATTCGATACGAAGTGGGGGAAGTGTTTCTCCCTGAGGGGCGAAGGATCAAATTGCTTTCTCGGGTACGGATCTTATTGAGTCGTCGCACTCCTTGAGTGTGGGACTATGTTCAGCTCCTCGGTTCCATGACGGCGATCTTGCACGTCATTCCATGGGCAAGGGCTCACATGCGGCCTCTTTAGAATTTCCTTTCCAGCAGATGGTCGCCAACGTCGCTGGATTATCAACGACACCTTCCTTGGTCGAGCCAGGCCAGGGACACTCGCGTGGTGGCTCCGGTCAGCCAATTTGCAGAAGGGTGTTTGTTTCTCTGGCGTCTCCCAATTGGGTGGTAGTTGTGACGGATGCCAGCCTTGCGGGCTGGGGAGCCCATTGTCTTCATCAAACAGCCCAGGGATCGTGGATCCCTAAGCGACTTGGCCGATAAATCGTCTGGAGTTGCGAGCAGTTGTGAATGCGGTCCTGAGTTTTCAGGACCTTCTGCAGGGGCAGGCGGTTTGTGTATTCTCGGACAACACCACGATGGTGGCCTACATCAATGGGCAGGGGGGCACTCGCAGTCTTCCCTTGGCAGTGGAAGCGTCTCGTCTTCTAGTATGGGTGGAAGCGCATGTTCTGAGTCTGGCGGCAGCGCACATTGCGGGTAAGGACAATGTTCAAGCGGATTTTTTTCAGCTGGACTCTTTTGGATGCAGCGGAATGGACGCTGTCGGACTCGGCTTTTCGGCTGATCTGTCAATGTTGGGGAAGACCAGTAATGGATCTCATGGCCATGGCTTGCAATGCCAAAGTTCCCCAGTTCTTCAGCTGCAAACGGCAGCCAGGATCCGCAGGATTGGACGCTCTTCTCCAGCCATGGCCGGAACAACAGCTACTATATGTTTTTCCTCCGTGGCCTCTGATAGGGAGAGTTCTTTGCTGCAAAGGGCTTCATCGGGGGCCGGTTGTTCTAGTGGCCCCAGGCTGGCCCCGACGGCCGTGGTATGCAGATCTCGTTGCGCTCGAATGAGCACTCTCAGAGCCACTATTGCGACTTCCGGTGACTGCTGATCTGCTGCATCAAGGGCCAGTTCAGATGGAAAATCCCTCCCGCTTTGGTCTTACAGCTTGGCTATTGAGAGGCGGCAGCTGAGGAAGAAGGGATTTTCAGGACCAGTCATTGCCACGGACGGAAGCAGTCTACGTCAGCAGCATACGCGCGAGTGTGGAAAGCTTTCTCGGCGTGGTGTTCTTGGCGTGGTGTTCTTTGCGTGCTGAATCGGGCGGACATTCTGGTTATTCTGGAGTAGAGAGCTGCACGGTTTCTGTCCCCGCGGGAATCCCGCGGGGACGGAGGCAGTTCCTGCGGGGTTCCTGCGGGGATGGAACCAGTTCTGCAGGGTTCCTGCGGGGACGGAGGCAGTTCCTGCGGGGTTCCCGCGGGGATGGAACCAGTTCTGTGGGCTTCCCGTGAAAGTGTAAGCTGCACCTGCACCAGCCTCTCATCTACCGAATACCAATTTATTTGAGTGCTGTCTCCTCCTCCTCCTCCTCCTCCTCCTCTTCTTCCTTGCTTTAACAGCATAAATGTGGAAAGTCTTCCATTAAGGAGGTGGTAGAGTCACAAATGATGAAGGAATTCAAAAAGACGTGGGATGAACACAGAGGATCTCTAATTAGAAAATGGAAGTTATATAAAACCTAACCTTAAATGGCTGCATGTGTGTGGATATGTCAAGTGGCACTTAGATGGTGACTCTGGCTGTGATGAACTAGAGCTGATACCTGGCAGACTTGTATGGTCTGTGTCTCATACATGACAATCTGGTGTAGGATGGGCTGGAAAGGGCTTAGACAGCAACTTCAGTGGCTGGAACATGAGGACAGTGCTGGACAGACTTTTACGGTCTGTGTCCCACAAATGAGAACATGAATAGGCTGGAGTGGGCTTTGATGGCAACTCCAGCAGTTGGAACATAAGGATGGGGCCAGATAGACTTCTGTGGTCTTTGTTCCAGAAACACGAAAGAAAAACCATAATCAAGTATATAATATCACACTCGTTGATTTAATGATGAATTGATCATGAGTGTGACTATTGGGCAGAGTGGATGGGACCGTTCAAGTAACTTACTATGTTACTATTAATCCTCTTTGCTCCCAGGCTGGTGCACAGACCTCAGCTCTGACACAGGCACGAGAATCAGATGTCACCTGACCTACTGGCGCGTGCATGTGGCGGCCTCTCAGCACACACTGCCAGTGAATCAGAGACAAATCTTACGTGTGCGCACCAGAGTTCCAAGTTCCAACTTCCGTTCCTTCCTTGCCTACAGTGCTGTGGCTCAAATCCAGAAAGAGACTGAGGGAGCTGACTGGAACTTTCTTTCATGTACTATTAAATTCTTACGGGGATGGGTGGGGATGGGTTAAATTCTTGCGGGGATGGGTGGGGACGGGTTGGGATGGTTTTAAATTTTTGCGGGGATGGGTGGGGACAGGTAAGATTCCAGCAGGGACGGGCGGGGATGGGTAAGATTTCTGTCCCCGTGCAACTCTCTATTCTGGAGTTCCTTCAGGATGGTCGTCAAAAGGGATTGGCATATAATTCCCTTCGAGTGCAGGTGTCCGTGCTAGCTTGATTTAGGGGCAAACTGGACGATTCCTCTTTAGCAGCTCACTCTGATGTGGTCTGTTTCCTACACAGGGCTCTTCGGCTTCGGCCTCCTCTGCGGCAGCCGTGCCCAGCGTGGCATTTGAATGTGGTACTGTGAGCCCTCCAGGCCCTACCGTTTGAGCCGTTAAATAAGGTTTCTGAGAAGGATCTAACACTTAAGATAGTGTTTTTGGTGGCCATTGCTTCGACTAGGAGGATTTCTGAAATTCAGGCTTTGTCTTCCAGAGATCCTTTTTTGCAGTTTTCTGAAGCAGGGGTGTCGATCCGGACGGTGCCATCGTTTCTACCTAAAGTGGTTTCGGCTTCCCATGTCAATCAGGCGGTTTATCTTCCTTCTTTTCGAAGAGAGGATTATCCGGGGGGAGTTTGCCTCGCTATGTTTCCTGGACGGGCGGAGAGCCTTGTTTCGGTAGTTGCAGATCTCTAACGAGTTTCGACGCTTGGATCATCTGTTTGTGCTGTTGTCGGGATTGAAAAGAGGTGAGGCGGCTTCTAAGGCTTCCATTGCTCGCTGGATTAGGGAAGTCATTGCAGCGGCGTATCTGCTACAAGGGCGGGCATCTCCAGTGACCCTGAAGGCACATTCTACTCAGGCACAGGCGGCTTCTTGGGCGGAGGCGTCGGCCTTATCTCTGGAAGAGATTTGTCGGGTGGCTACTTGGGCGTCCTGTCATACTTTTGCGAAGCATTATAGGCTAGACGTGTCTGCTCGGGAGGATGCAAGTTTTGGGGCGGGAGTGTTGGCGCGGGGAGCGTCGGCTTCCCACCCTACTTAAAGAATGCTTTGGTACATCCCACTAGTTCCTGGATTCTTCTGCTGCAAGTGACAAGGAAGGTAAAATTATGTCTTGCCTGATAATTTTCTTTCCTTTAATGCAGCAGATGAATCCAGGATCCCTCCCTAGTTCAGCCGACGGTTTTTTCATTTTCCGCGCAGTGTGGTTATTTTTTCCTTCCGGGTTCTCTTTTGCAGAGTTCAGACAGATATGGGAACACGGAAAGGATCCCGATTTCTGGATCAAGTTGCAGTTATTTCGAAGTTCTTATTTGGTTCTGTGTTTTTCATAGTGAGGATGGTTTCTGGTTGTTATTAGTTTCATATTTTTGGCCTTGGCAAATGCTTACGAATGACATACTAACTGAGGAAGGAGCTGGCCGTATGGCATCACTGCCTTTAGTTTGTTTATCTCTATCTTCACCTGCTGGTAGGTGGACTTAACCCACTAGTTCCTGGATTCATCTGCTGCGTTAAAGGAAAGAAAATTATCAGGTAAGACATAATTTTACCATAGATCTGCCATATAAATAAAAGCAAAGAATTCCACCAATGTGGGGAGTAATAGGAGAACATTCCATTAAATATAGTCTTGTAAATTACCCCTTTTAGGCTTGGAAATTGCAGTAACAAATGCAACCTACTGCCTGAAGTCAGATTCCTATAAGATAAATGAATTAAATTAGTGAAATACGTTGGTGAAAAGCCATAGAGGATTAAGAATTGGAGAACAAAGCTTAAAAATTGCACTTTCGAAGCAAGTGAAGCTTCATCAGTAAGGTGAAGCAGATTCCTATCTTGAAGAGCTAAATATCGGATGTGCAGCCAGTTTGAAGTGTCTGTAATTTTTGCAAAAGATCATTTAAATGCACATAAATTAAGTTACAATAATCAAAATGCGATAAAACAAGAGACTGAACTAGCAGTTTGTAGCCCTTGAAACTAAAACAAGGTCTGATTCTTCTTAACTTCCTTAGGGTATTTTTAAAAAACCCTGGTTGTTGGGAATATAATCTGGAGTTCAAATGTTAGATTCTCATCAATGATAACCCCAAGAATGTTGAGGAGTTTTCCAAATTAAAATTAGCTTCCCTTTATCAGTAAAGATTTTTTTTCTAGAAATGGCTTGTGAATTTCCTTACATAAAAAATTTGGTTTCATCATTCTTTAGTTTTAACTTTAAAAAACTACTGCCCACGAAGAGAGAATTTCAAATCCTCCTTAAGTTAGTCCAGAAATTGATGAGTGTTTTATCAAAAGGGAGAAAGATGGTCACATCATTACCAAAGAGAATTAAGAACAAAATTACAAATGTGAAGTTGCAGTTTTGACAATTTGATATGTATCTACATCTGTGGTGGAGAAGATATGTACATTAAGTATAGTAAATATTCAGAACATCTGTGTAGAATTGCTGTAGATACTTGCATATAGGTTGCATATAGGACTTTTTAAGTTGGTCATAAATTTTGCAAGTCTGTCTGTGGGTCCTTCTCTATCCACCTGCACTGGATCCAGGATCCTCCTCTCTTCTGAAGTCCAGCGTCTTATCTCCCATGACCCCATGTGGTTCCACTAGCAATTTCTCCCCCCTCCCTCATATAGTTACTGTGCCCCATATCTCCTCCAGTGTGCTAATAGTGCTAGCATGAGGCCTTCCCGTACAGGCCTGTCCTCAAGCATACCCTTTTCCCCATAGTTTTAAAACTTGAAGTTTCTGGCACAGCATTAACAGTCTCTAGAAGGCACAGAAGGGCCCAGTTCAGTCTTAGAAAGAAAATAAAAATATAAGAGAGGGAAGCAAGTATTATTAACTAGTTTCCATAGTGTACAATCCCTTTCCCTATAGTTTTAAACAGAAAATTTCTCTAGAGGTAGAAACTTAACAGCCAAGTATATAAAAAGGATAGTAACTAGGCTTGAACTATGCTAAAAGAAAGTTATTCTCTGTTCTTGCCTGCTAGAGAGGTTGCACTGTGGTTTACCTGAATTAGGTGTGAGGAAGTAGAACAGTTGCTAAGGTTACTAAGGGCAATTTGATTACTGGGCTAGCTTCAAAGAGTTTGTTTGAAATAGTCTGCTTAGAATCCAAACTATATAGAGAGGAAAGGTCCCACTGTTTTTTCCTTTCTGAGAGAAGAGGACATCTCTAGGTAAGTGACATTATTTTATTCTGAGCTTGGTAACTTAAAGATTCGGGTTTAAAAGAAGAATTGTAGGATATTGATCAGAATTTTAAAATTAAAAAAAAAAAAAGCAAGCAAACTTTATTAGCTAATCTCCATACCCTTTTCCCCATAGTCTTAAAACTTGAAGTTTCTGCCTCAGCATTAACAGATAGTCTCTAGAAGGCACAGAAGGGCCTAGTTCAGTCCTCATTCCCACCCACTCTTCATTTATAGTCAATTATTCTAATTAAGACAACAAGAGGGGAATTTCCAATTTTCATTAGTCTGAATTACATTTAATTAGTTTCTAAGAAGCAAACTAAATAAATTACAAATTACAATTTTCAAAAGTATCATTATTTTCATCTGATATTCCTAGTACTTTAAAAAGTTTTAATTAAACAACTCTATAATACTAAGATGCAGTCAGTAGTCCAGCAGCGTGAGGGGTGCTATCCAGTCTTTTGCATCAAGTGTCACATGTATAATTATTTCTCCGAGGACAAGCAGGCTGGAAATCGTCGCGCATGGGTCATCGTCCTCGACGGCCCAGGTGAGCGGAAGTTAAAAACAAAAACTTTTTAAAAGTTATAGAAGCGACGTGGCGTGCGCGGGGACAACGCACCGCGCATGTGTGAGTGACTTCCCGCCCGTGCGCTTCCCTCAGTTCTTTTTTTTTTTTAATCCGCTACGAGAGGGAGTGGTGTTTCTCCGAGGGCAAGCAGGCTGCTTGTTCTCACTGATGGGTGACGTCCACGGCAGCCCTGAGGTCCGGAAATCTACCTAGCAACAAAAGTTTGCTAGAGCCTTCGGTCGCGCCTGGATGTGCGGCCATCTTCCCGCCTATCGCGCAGGGACACCAGTTTCTTTTTGTCCGTGATTGAGACTGTGTTTTGGTCCCTCTCAGCACGTCCTGAGAAGCCTTCGGTTTTTTCGGCGCGTTTTTTCTTCTCTATTTCTTCTTCTTTGGCTCCGTTGAGCTGTTTAAAAAAAAAAAAAAAAGTAGTTTTCCTTAGACTCTTAGTTTGGGCCGGCTAAGTTTCGTTTCGCCGCTGTTGCAGCTGTCTTAGGCCACCCGTTCGGGTTTTTCCCCTTTTTTGTGCCTTTCTTTTTGCATCATCGACGACTTTGACTTCGCCGCAGCTATTTCTCTGTCCATGACATTGAGGATTCCCAGCGGCTTCAAGAAGTGCGGTCACTGCAACCGGGCAATCTTGGGTTCTGATCCACGCACGTGGTGTATTCAGTGCCTTGGACCCGAACCTCGCCCAGCCGCCTGTAAATTTTGTCTTAGTCTCAAGAAGCAGACACAAGCGGCGAGACAAGCTCAACGGGACCGTCTGTTTGGAGCTTTGCCCGGTACTTCGACGTCGACAGAGGTACCGAATTCGGCAGTGTCTATGTCGGCACCGGAGCAAGCATCGACCTCAGGAGTGCAGGTAATGGCTGTCTGCAGACCACTGCACGCTGAGAGTATTGAGCCGTCAAGTGGGTGTCCACCTGTCTCGAAGGCTCCGGCTTCGCAGACCCATCATGACCGACCATCGTCGGACCCGACCCCGAGGAGGTGTTTGGATTCGACGTCCTCGTCGGTACCGAAGGGTACCGATGCCGTGCCTCAGGCGAAGGCCAAGAAGCATCTGCACCGGTCTCCTTCTCGACACGGTACCGGGAGCTTCGGGGCATCGAGGGAATCTGCACCCGAGAAGCGTTGATGCCGGGAGGACCGCTCCCCCTCTATTCAGGAGCTGTCGATGTGTCGGTCGATGGACAGCCAGGTACCGCCTCCTTGTCCTTTGCAGGTTCTGCCTCTGACTCCTACACCAGCTTCCCTGCCTTTTCCGGTAGACTCTGGACGAGCGCCTCTGAGCCGTTCTTCCGGATCTCCTGGAAGGGCTGATGCAGTCTGTACTGGTACCGACGGTGCTTGCGCCCTCGGTACCGTTGGCAGAAACGCCGGCTGGCTCCTTGCCTGTGGTGAGGTCCCTGACACGCTTCGGTTGCCACCCAGGTCGACTCCCCATCGTTGGAAGGAGTCGAGATGGGCCCGGTTTTGGACTGCTGTTCGGGAGCTTTTGTCCGACACCGAGGAGGAGACCTCGTGGGGGGAGGAAGAGGATCCCAGGTATTTCTCATCCGAGGAGTCTTGTGGTCTTCCTTCTGACCCCACTCCCTCTCTTGAAAGAAAGCTTTCTCCACCAGAGTCTTTCTTTCTCCTCTTTTGTCCGGGAAATGTCTGTGGGCATTTCCTTCCCGGTGGTTACTGAGGATGAGCCCAGGACAGAGATGCTCGAGGTCCTCGACTATCCTTCACCACCTAAGGAGTCATCCTTGGCTCCTTTGCATAAGGTTCTCAAGGAGACTTTGTTTAGGAACTTGACGAAACCCTTAACTAATCCCACCATCCCTAAGAAGATTGAGTCCCAGTATAGGGTCCATGGAGAACCTGAGTTGATGAGGACCCAGTTATCTCATGACACTGTGGTTGTGGACTCAGCCCTGAAGAGAGCTGGCAGTTCTAGAGATTTTGAATTATGAAACAAAGAAGTGAGGAAAGCGAATGAGGATACCAAAAAAAGTCCTTTATTATATGAAACTGCAGTTGGCAATTGTACACACGTTTCCTTAGGAGAGACGCAGAACAGGCTTGTTCCTGGTATTGACGTTTTATCTATTTTTTTGGAAGAGAGGAGACCAAAGAAGCTTTTGTTGTAGCGTATTTTCAACAGTGTACGTTTTACACAACATTATCAGAGGCTGTTCAAGACCCCTGAGGCAGGCCTTTTGGACCAAAACACGGCTGTGTTGGGTCGTTTTTTTATACAATATAAGCATTTTCATATAATAAAGGACTTTTTTTTGTATCCTCGTTCGCTTTCCTCACTGCTTTGTTTCATAACTCATGGTACCGTGAGGGTTTTCACCTCCTTTTTGTTGTGGCTTGGAGTTCTAGACATTTTGCCTCTGCGCCCCCGGGGCGGGAATCTAGAACTCTCGACTCCTTTGGGAGGAAGTCCTACCAGTCCTCCATGCTCGTGTCCAAGATTCAGTCGTACCAGCTCTACACGAGCATCCATATGTGGAACAGTGTGAAGCAACTGGCAGACCTGGTAGATAAGCTCCCTGTGAACCACGCCAGGCCTTTTCAGGAGGTGGTCAGGCAGCTGAAGGCATTTCGTAAATTCCTGTCCAGGGGTGCTTATGACACTTTTGATGTTGCATCCAGGTCCACTGCTCAAGGTATAGTGATGCGCAGACTCTCATGGCTGCGTGCCTCTGACCTGGAAAGTAGGACCCAGCAGCGGCTTGCGGATGTTGCTTGCTGGGGGGATAACATTTTTGACGAGAAGGTCTAGCAGGTTGTAGAACAGCTCAACCAGCGGGTCACCGCCCTCGACAACCTCTCCCACCGGGTGCCTTCAGCATCTACCTCAAGTGGTAGACGTTTTTTCAGGGGCAGGAGGAGTGCTCCCTATTCTTATAATAAGCTTAGGTACACTCCACCTGCCCGACAGCCTTCTCAGGCTCAGCCCCAGTGCGCTCGTTCTCGTCAACAGCTTGTGCCTTAACGGGCCCCTGCAGCTCCCCAGCAAAAGCAAGGGATGGGCTTTTGACTGGCTCCAGATGAGCATAGCCGCAGTAAACGTGTCTGTACCAGACGACTTACCAGTCAGGGGGGAGGTTAACATTTTTGCACCAAAGGTGGCCTCTCATAACCTCCGACCAGTGGGTTCTTCAAATAGTCCGGTTAGGATACACCCTCAATTTGACTTCTACACCTCCAAATTGCCCACCGGGAGCTCAGTCGTTCAGCTCCCAGCACAGGCAGGTACTTGCAGAGGAACTCTCCGCCCTTCTCAGCGCCGATGCGGTCGAGCCCGTTCCACCCGGGCAAGAAGGGCTGGGATTCTATTCCAGGTACTTCCTTGTGCAAAAGACAACAGGGGGGATGCGTCCCATTCTAGACCTAAGGGCCCTGAACGAATTCCTGGTCCGAGAAAAGTTCAGGATGCTTTCCCTGGGCACCCTTCTTCCCATGATTCAGGACGCCTACACTCACATCTCGGTGCTCCCAACTCACAGAAAGTACCTCTAATTTCGACTGGGAACTCAGCACTTTCAGTACTGTGTACTACCCTTTGGTCTAGCATCTGTTCCCAGGATCTTTATAAAGTGCTTGGCGGTTGTCGCAGCATCGCTACGCAGACTGGGAGTGCATGTGTTCCCTTATCTCGACGATTGACTGGTGAAGAACACCTTGGAGGCAGGAGTACTACGATCCATGCAGATTACTATTCAACTGCTCGAGCTGCTGGGGTTTGTCATAAATTATTCCAAGTCCCACCTGATTCCAGTACAGAAGTAGGAGCTCTGTTGAACACACGGACGTCTCGAGCTTATCTCCCCCAGGCGAGGGCAGACAATCTTCTGGCCTTAGTGTCCTCAGCTTGAACATCTCAACAGATCACAGCTCGGCAGATGTTGAGGCTTCTGGGCCAAATGGCCTCCACAGTTCATGTGACTCCCATGGCACGTCTACATATGAGATCAGCTCAGTGGACCCTAGCTTCCCAGTAGGCTACAGGGGATCTAGAGGATGTCCTCCATCTTTCCATCGATTTTTGCAATTCCCTACAGTGGTGGACCATTCACTCCAATCTGACCTTGGGACGTCCATTCGAAATTCCTCAGCCACAAAAAGTGCTGACGACTGATGCATCCCTCCTGGGGTGGGGAGCTCATGTAGATGGGCTTCACACTCAAGGAGCTGGTCTTTTCAGGAAACGGGTCTTCCGATCAACCTCCGGGAATTACGAGCGATCTGGAATGCTCTAAAGGCTTTCAGAGATCGGCTGTCCAATCAAATTATCCTAATTCAGACACACAACCAGGTTGCAATGTATTACACTAACAAGCAGGGGGGCACCGGATCTCCCCCTCTGTGTCAGGAAGCCATCAGGATGTGGCTTTGGGCGCACCAGCACAGCATGCTTCTCTAAGCTACGTATCTGTCAAGTGTAAACAACAATCTGGCCAACAGGTTGAGCAGGATACTGCAAACTCACAAGTGGTCTTGGAACATGGACACTGTCCGCAAGATCTTCCGAGCGTGGAGCACCCCCTCGGTGGATCTTTTTCCCACTCAGATCAATCAAAAGGTACTTCAATTCTGTTCCAGGCTTCAGGCCCACGACAGGCTAGCATCAGATGCTTTTCTCCTACATTGAGGGACAGGCCTTCTGTATGGGTATGCTCCCATACCTTTAGTAGGGAAGACTCAAGGAGACTCAGGCAAGATCAAAGAACCATGATTCTGATAGTACCTTTCTGGCCCCGTCAGATCTGGTTTCCTCTTCTTCTGGACTTGTCCTCCGAAGAACCGTGGAGATTGGAGTGTTTTCCGACCCTCATCACTCAGAACAAGGGGCCGCTTCTGCATCCCAACCTCCAGTCTTTGGCTCTCACGGCCTGGATGTTGAGAACTTAGAAGTTGCCTCTTTAGGCCTTTCAGAGGGTGTCTCCCGAGTCTTACTTCCAGGAAAGATTCCACGAAAAAGAGTTATTATTTTAAATGGAGGAGGTTTGCCATCTGGTGTGACAGCAATGCCCTAGATCCTTTTTCTTGTCCTACACAGACCCTGCTTGAATACCTTCTACACTTATCAGAGTCTGGTCTTAAAACTAACTCAGTAAGAGTTCATCTTAGTGCAATTAGTGCTTACCATCAGCGTGTAGAAGGTCAGCCTATCTCTGGACAGCCTTTAGGTGCTCGCTTCATGAGAGGTTTGCTTTTGTCAAAACCCCCTGTCAAACCTCCACCAGTGTTATAGGATCTCAACGTCGTTCTCACCCAGGTGAAGAAGCCTCCTTTTCAGCCACTGAATTCCTGCCATCTGAAGTACTTGACCTGGAAGGTCATTTTCTTGGTGGCTGTTACTTCAGCTTGTAGAGTCAGTGAGCTCCAAGCCCTGGTAGTCCATGCTCCTTATATTAAATTTCATCATAATAGAGTTCTCCGCACTCATCCTAAGTTCTTGCCAAATGTGGTGTCAGAGTTCCATCTAAACCAGTCAATTGTCTTGCTAACATGTTTTCCCCGTCCACACACCCGCCCTGGTGAGGACAAGTTGCACACCTTGGACTGTAAGAGAGCATTGGCCTTTTACGTGGAGCGGACAAAGCCCTATCGACAGTCCGCCCAGCTGTTTGTTTCTTTTGATCCCAACAGGATGGGAGTTGCCATCAGAAAACGCACCATTTCTAGTTGGCTAGCAGATTGCATTTCCTTCACTTATGCCCAAGCTGGGCTGACTTTAGAGGGCCATGTCAAGGCTCACAATATTAGAGCCATGGCTGTGTCAGTGGCTCACTTAGTCAGCCTCCATTCAGGAGATTTGCAAGGCTGCAACGTGGTCATCTGTCTTGCCCAGCACTAGCCCCACCTCCCAAACACCAGCCCTGCCTCCCAATCTCAGCTAAGCTTCTGAGGATCCATTCCTTCTGCACCGGGTTCCTTTATGTTTATCCCATGCATGCTTGAATTCCGCTACCGTTTTCATCTCCACCACCTTCCGCGGGAGGACATTCCAAGTATCTACCAATCTCTCCGTGAAAAAATACTTCCAGACATTTTTCTTGAGTCTGCCCCCCTTCAATCTGATATCATGTCCTCTCGTTCTACCGCCTTCCCATCTCAGGAAAAGGTTAGTTTGCGGATTAATACCTTTCAAATATTTGTTCAGGTCAGCAAGTCTCTTCTCGTACATCTTGTAATGCAAATCCCATACCATTCTCGTAGCTTTTCTTTGCACCGCTTCAATTCTTTTTACATCCTTAGCAAGGTATAGCCTCCAAAACTGAACACAATACTCCAGGTGGGGCCTCACCAACGACTTATACAGGGGCATCAACACCCCCTTTCTTCTGCTGGTCACACCTCTGTCTATACAGCCTAGCAACCTTCTGGCTACGGCCACCGCCTTGTCACACTGTTTCGTCGCCTTCAGATCCTCAGATGCTATCACCCCAAGATCCCTCTCCCCGGCCGTACCTATCAGACTCTCCCCGCCTAACACATACGTCTCCCGTGGATTTCTATTCCCTAAGTGCATCACTTTGCATTTCTTCGCATTGAATTTTAATTGCCAAACCTTAGACCATTCTTCTAGCTTCTTCAGATCCTTTTTCATTTTTTCCATTCCCTCCCTGGTGTCCACTCTGTTGCAAATCTTAGTATCGTCCGCAAAAAGGCAAACTTTACCTTCTAACCCTTTGGCAATGTCACTCACAAATATATTGAACAGAATCGGCCCCAGCACCGATCCCTGAGGCACTCCACTACTCACCTTCCCCTCCTCCGAGCGAATTCCATTCACCACCACCCTCTGGTTTCCCCTCCTTACCTCTCATCCCTCATCTCCCCTTACGTTCCTACCCGTAACCTCTGCTCTCAGGACAAATCCCTCCTTTCAGTACCCTTCTCCACCACCGTCAACCCCAGGCTCCGCCCTTTCTGCCTCGCCTCACCCCATGCATGGAAAGGACTCCCTGAACCCATACGCCAGGCCCCCTCCCTGCCCATCTTCAAATCATTGCTCAAAGCCCACCTCTTCAATGTCGCCTTCGGCACATAACCACTACACCTCTACTCAGGAAATCTAGACTGCCCCAACTTGACATTTCGTTCTTTAGATTGTAAGCTCCTTTGAGCAGGGACCGTCCTTCTTTGTTAATTTGTACAGCGCTGCGTAACCCTAGTAGCGCTCTAGAAATGTTTAGTAGTAGTTTCTGTCCGTAAACCATTTCCTAATCCAGTTAACCACTTCAGGTCCTATCTTCAGCCTGTCCAGTTTATTCAAGAATCTCCTGTGGGGAACCGTGTCAAAAGCTTTGCTGAAATCTAAGTAGATTACATCCATAGCACGTCCTTGATTCAATTCTCCAGTCACACAGTCAAAGAATTCAATGAAATTTGTAAAATTCCTTGACAAAATCAAGGACTGCTTTATGGAGCAGCTGGTACAGGAGCCGACAAGAGAAGGAAAAATTCTAGACCTAGTCCTTTGTGGAGCGCATGATCTGGTGTTAGAGGTAATGATGATGGGGCCGATTTGATATTTGCTTTGGAGTAAGTATAAACAGGAACTCCAATATGTTGGTGTTTAACTTTCAAAAAGGAGACTATAATACAATGAGAAGAACGGTGAAATAAAAACTTAGAGGAGCAGCTGTAAGGGTCAAAAATTTACAGGCATGGATGCTGTTCAAAAATACCATCTTGGAAGCCCAGTCCAAATATAGTCCATGTATTCAAAAAGGAGGGAGGAAGACCAAATGACAGCCAACATGGTTAAAAAGTGAGTTGAAGGAAGCTATTAGAGCTAAAAGAAAATCCTTCAGAAAATGGAAGCAGGAACTGACTGAAAATAATAAGAAACAGCATAAGCAATGTCAAATCAAATGCAAAGCGCTGATAAGGAAGGCAAAGCGGGACTTTGAAAAAAAAAGATTGCGTTGGTGACAAAAACACACAGTAAAAATTTTTTTTAAGTATATTAAAAGCAAGAAGCTGGCAAAAGAATCGGTTGGACCGCTAGATGACCAAGGGGTAAAAGGGGCAATCAGGGAAGACACAAGTAGCGGAGAGATTAAATGAATTCTTTGCTTTGGTCTTCACCAAGGAAGATTTGGGAGAGATACCAGTGCCAGAAATGGTATTTAAAGCTGACGAGTCAGAGAAACTGAATGAAATTGCTATAAACCTGGAGAATATAATAATTTATCTTTAAAATCGAGTGTGGTACCGGAAGATTGGAGGGTAGTCCATGTAACGCCGATATTTAAAAAATGTTCCAGCGGGATCCAGGAAATTATAGACAGGTAAGCCTGATGTCGTTGCCAGGCAAAATGGTAGAGACTATTATAAAGAACAAAATTACAGAGCATATTCAAAAGCATGGATTAATGAGACAAAGCCAACATGGATTTAATGAAGGGAAATCTTGCCTCACCAATCTATTACATTTCTTTGAAGGGGTGAACAAAATATGGATAAAGGCGAGCCGGTTGATACTTTGTATCTAGATTTTCAAAATGCGTTTGACAAAGTACCTCATAAAAGGCTCTAGAAGAAATTGAAGAGTCATGGGATAGGAGGTAGTGTCCTATTGTGGATTAAAAACTAGTTAAAGGATAGAAAACAGAGAGTATGGTTAAACGGTCAGTATTCTCAATGGAGAAGGGTAGATGATGGGGTTCCCCAGGATTCTGTGCTGGGACTGCTGCTTTTTAACATATTTATAAGTGATTTAGAGATGGGAGTAACTAGTGAGGTAATTAAATTTGCTGATGACACAAAGTTATTCAAAGTTATTAAATCGCGAGAGGATTGTGAAAAATTACAAGAGGACCTTACGAGACTTGGAGATCGAGCGTCTAAATGGCAGATGACATTTAATGTGAGCAAGTGCAAAGTAATGCATGTGGGAAAGAGGAAACCGAACTTTACTTCTATCCCACACTGTCAGTTGGTGTACCTCAGGGATCTGTCCTGGGACCTCTTCTTTTCTTCTTCCCTTGGTACTCTGATCTCATCCCATGGTTTTCAGTATCATCTTTACGCTGATGACTCCCAGATCTGCCTCTCCACACCAGAAATCTCAGCCGAAATCCAGGCCAAAGTATCAGCCTGCCTGTCTGACATTGCTGCCTGGATGTCTCAGCGCCATCTGAAACTAAACATGACCAAGACTGAGCTTCTTATCTTTCCCCCTAAACCAACCTCTCCTCCTCCCCCATTCTCTATGTCTGTAGATAACACTCTCATCCTTCCTGTCTCATCAGCTCGTAACCTTGGGGTCATCTTCGACTCCTCCCTCTCCTTCTCTGCACATATACAACAGGCTGCTAAAACTTGTCATTTCTTTCTCTGTAATATCAGAAAAATTCGCCCTTTCCTTTCTGAGCACACTACCAGAACCCTTATCCACACTCTTATCACCTCTCGCTTAGACTATTGCAACTTGCTTCTCACAGGTCTCCCACTTAGCCATCTCTCTCCTCTTCAATCTGTTCAAAGTTCTGCTGCATGACTAACATTCCGCCAGTGTCGTTACGCTCATATTAGCCCTCTCCTCAAGTCACTTCACTGGCTTCCTATCCGTTTCCACATACAGTTCAAACTCCTCTTATTGACCTATAAGTGCATTCACTCTGCAGCTCCTCAGTACCTCTCCACTCTCATCTCTCCCTACATTCCTCCCCAGGAATTCCATTCACTGGGTAAATCTCTCTTATCTGCACCCTTCTCCTCCACTGCTAACTCCAGACTCTGTTCCTTTTATCTTGCTGCACCTTATGCCTGGAATAGACTTTCTGAGCTGGTACGTCAAGCTCCATCTCTGGCCATCTTCAAATCTAAGCTAAAAACCCACCTTTTTGATGCTGCTTTTAACTTCTAACTCTTATTCACTTGTTCAGAACCCTTATTTTATCATCCTCACTTTAATATTCCCTTATCTCTTGTTTGTCCTGTTTGTCTGTCCTAATTAGATTGTAAGCTCTGTCGAGCAGGGACTGTCTCTTCATGTTCAAGTGTACAGCGCTGCATACGTCTAGTAGCGCTATAGAAATAAGTAGTAGTAGTAGTCTTTTTTTTTTTTTTTTTTTGCAAAATTTTTTTTTACATCTTTTCAAGGTTATACACTTGATTCAGAAAGTGTTAATACATTTTAGAATTTACTAGGAAAATATAAAGTAATATAAATAAGTACTGATTAAACACTCAAGTCCACCATAATATGGATCCAAGATTTCAAAGACAGGAAAATCAAAAGGAAAATTGAAAAAGGTTATTCAGCACCTAGAAAAACAGAAATTATTAATTAACTTGAACCCCTCCAGTTCTTTTAGAAGATATGAAAGATGTTAATTGTGAAGGGTCCAAAAAAACATATTTGCTTGAATCATCAAAACGTATGATACATTTGCAGAGAAACCTTAAATAGAAAACACCTAATTGGAGAACAGCAGGTTTTAGTAACCAAAATTGTTTACACCGTTTCTGAGTTTCTTTTACAATATTAGGAAACGTATTTATTCTTAAGCCCAGGAATAATTTATCCCTGTTCTTAAAAAATAGGCGAAAGAGCCACTGTGTCTGGAGTTAAAGCTACAGTTGCTATCAATGTTGCAGGTTGTACTTGTTCTATTTCAGAAGTTTCCAAAAACGCTGTCAGGTCTAAGGAATCTTTATTCTCTTGAGGTAAATCCTTTTGTGGAATATAGTACACCTGATAAAAGGTGGTAAATTAATTTCAGGAATCTCTAATATTTCATGGAGATATCTTTTTAACATATCCATCGGTTTCACCAATTTAATCTTAGGAAAATTTATAAGTATCACAATATTATTCCTCAGGTAGTTATCATATACCTCCATTTTCCTTCTTAAATTAGAAATGTCTTTTAACATTACTAATTGCAAATTGTCCATTTCTGTAACTTTTTTCTCGGTGTTTTCTCTTTTTTCATTTAAGGATTTAACATCCAATTCTGATTTTAATAACTTTTGATCAATTTGAGAAACTTTCTCTTATATAAGATTTACTTTCTGAGTTGAGGTTAGCATAAACTGGGATATTAAATCCCATAAGGAATCAAGTGTTACTTCTGCCAGTTTCTCCTTTATTTTAAGAGGTATATTATCTACGAGGTCTGGACACTTCTCTAAATCCATAGCTTGTTGCCTCACAGTCATTTTAGAAGCGTTGCTCACCTCAGAAGACTGCAAATGGCCTCTGGATCCTCCCTCGAGTTGTAATTGAGCTTCCATCGTGGGTTTTACCCTATCGCACTTCGGCAAGAGTCCCAGTGATCCTTCGAGGGGTGAGCTAAACAACTGTGGGGGGGTGGGATTCGTTGATCGGGGCTCAGAGTGATATTATGCCCAGAGGACGTTGAAGTTTCCTGCATATCACCGATGCCTTCTAGGGGTCCGCTCCCGATTTTATGATTCTGTCCTGGAGTGCCGACAAAATGGTTCATTGTGCCTGAAGGTAATCTGGAAGGTGGCTGCGAAGCTCGGGCTGACGCTGTTCCTCGTCTTTTTGGCATTTTCAAGAAAGAATGTGAGCGTCTCCTACTAGCTAAGCACTGGTGTCCATCTTGGATCCATGAAGATCATTATCTGCCTCATATCAGTGTTACTATGAAGCGGTGCAAAGAAAAGCTACGAGAATGGTAAGGGATTTGCGTTACAAGACGTATGAGGAGAGACTTGATGACCTGAACATGTATACTCTGGAAGAAAGGAGAAACAGGGGTGATATGATACAGACGTTCAAATATTTGAAAAGTATTAATCCGCAAACGAACCTTTTCCGGAGATGCGAAGGAGGTAGAACGAGAGGACATGAAATGAGATTGAAGGGGGGCAGACTCAAGAAAAATGTCAGGAAGTATTTTTTCACGGAGAGAGTAGTGGATGCTTGGAATGCCCTCCCGCGGGAGGTGGTGGAAATGAAAACGGTAACAGAATTCAAGCATGCGTGGGATAAACATAAAGGAATCCTGTTCAGAAGGAATAGATCCTAAGGAGCTTAGCCGAGATTGGGAGGCACAGCCGGTGGCGGGAGGCGGGGACAGTGCTGGGCAGACTTATACGGTCAGAGCCGGTGGTGGGAGGCGGGGCTGGTGGTTGGGAGGCGGGGATAGTGCTGGGCAGACTTACACGGTCTGTGCCCTGAAAAGGACAGGTACAAATCAAGGTAAGGTATACACAAAAAGTAGCACATATGAGTTTATCTTGTTGGATGGACCATGCAGGTCTTTTTCTGCCGTCATCTACTATGTTACTATAGCTACGTAATGCAAGGTTCCACGTTAGGAGTCACCGAGCAAGAAAGGGATCTCGACGGCGTTGTTGATGATACGTTGAAACCTTCTGCTCAGTGTGTTGTGGCAAAGAAAGCAAATAGAATGTTACGTATTATTAGTAAAGGAATGGAGAGCAAAAGTGAGGACATTATAATGCCTTTGTATCGGTCCATGGTGCGACCACACCTCGAATATTGTGTTCAATTTTGGTCACCGCATCTCAGAAAAGATATAGTGGAATTAGAAAAGGTACAGAGAGAGGTGATGAAAATGATAACGAGGATGGGACGATTTCCCTATGAGGAAAGGCTGAAGCATCTAGGGCTCTTCAGTTTGCAGAAAAGACGGCTGAGGGGGAGATACGATAGAGATCTATAAAATGATGAGTGCAGTGGAATACGATAGAGATCTATAAAATGATGAGTGAAGTGGAACGGGTAGACATGAATCGTTTGTTTACGCTTTCCAAAAATACTGGGACTACGGCATGCAATGAAGCTCCAAAGTAGTAAGTTTAATGTGAATCGGAGAAAATTTTTCTTCACTCAACATGTAATTAAACTGTGAAATTTGTTGCCAGAGAATGTGGTAAAGGCAGTTAGCAGGGTTTAAAAAAGGTCTTGCCGGCTTCCTAAAGGAAAAGTCCATAGACCCATTAAATTGACTTGGGTGAATATCCACTGCTATTTCTGGAATAAGTAGCATAAAATGTATTGAACTTTTTCAGGATCTTGCCAGGTATTTGTGAGCTGGATTGGCCACAGTTGGAAACAGGATGATGGGCTTGATGGACCTTTGGTCTGTCCCAGTGTGGCAATACTTAAGTACTTATGCTGTTACATCCTGCCCTCTCCCCAACAGGACATGCATCCCAAGAGCTCTTTGGGAAGACTACACACTCTTGTGGTGCATTTCCTGTAAGGGAGAGGGTGGGACTTCAGTACCGGCCTGTGCATAAAGGCCCAGTGCCTGGTGTGCAACGCCTCTGGAGTGCCAGAAAAAAAGAGGAGATGCTGGACCCCTTGACAGATAGAGAGCAAAAGGGGAGATGTTGATTACAGAACCAGTAGATGAGATACTAGGCCCGGAGGCAGGGGTAAATGCTGGTCATGAGATGCTTGACCCTGGGAGGGGGGTGAAATGACTGTGAGACTGGGTGGTGAAGTAGAGGAGGAAGATGAGATGCTGGACAGTGGGGGGGATAGGGAGGGGAAACGATGGCCATGGGACCACATGCGTCCTGAATGTGACCTATATGTGAACCATTTTCTCAGTACTTAAAGGGGAAAGTAAAGTTTGCAGCGTACATGAGGGTGGCCTATATGCAAGTATCTACAATATTTTCATACCTTTTGTTAAACATTGCAAAATTGGCAAAAGTGTTGGCAGAGGCAAATTTTAGTAGAAAGATTTTTCAGTTTGGTTTTCGTAAGTCCATATTAGAGAATGACATGGGGACAGGAACCTGCGGTAACAGTGGGGATGGGGACAACACCCATGGGGGCGGTCCCCATATCATTTTCTACTTTGAAGCCTGTTAATGAACTGGACTGTTTATGTTTGAGTGATGCAGATGACGACATTTAGATTTTTTGGAAAAAAACAAAGAAACCTGCTGACCAGAGCCAGCAAAATTTGCATGGGGGATACTGTACATTCCTGCTTCCGTCACATCTTTTAGGAAGGACTGTGGAAGACAGGAGAGCTAGACTGAATCCTGAGATTGTTGATGACTTATTCATTCACAGACTAAAAAATCATAACAGTGCTTCATAGGGCATATTTCTCCCTCGCTAGGACATACAGAATGGATTGTATTTTGTAACCCTGGGCATTTTAAGAGAGTGGATTAGGATTCTTTGGGGTAGTAGACATCTATTGTTGGTGTTGGAAGAGACAGGTGTGGTGGTGAGGAGGTTATTATAGTTGCTCGTTGTTTATAAATCACAAATAGAAAACAACAATATCAGCCCAGAATGTGACTGATTGGTTGTGCACGTCTTCCAGCAGGTGGAGATTGAGAAATCTGACTTTAGGGAGAGCCAATAAGAGCCCCTGCCAGCTAGAGACAGATCCAGTATTATCAGTCTCCAGTAGATAGAAGGTGGTGAGCCCTTCAGTCTCATTCCTCTCTCTTTGTTCTATTTCTCATTTTCTGTACAGTATAGCTTGGCTTTTGATTTAACAGAGTTTTGTCTCTTTTAAGTATGGTAGTTTATTCTTCTGTGCATCCGGGTTATTTACCTGTGGTTGGAGGCTGAGGTCCGTGGGGGACTTTATCAGCTCCGGGTGTGTTATATTTGGGTGGCTGGGTCCCTCCCCCCATCTCCTCCATAGCATCCCAATGATGCTGTACTCCTAAGTGTTTTCCTCAGTCTCTTCAAGGGACGATCAATATAGGCAGGGAGAGGAAGACGCTTAATAAAAACCAACAAGGGGTCGATCAACAGTTTGGCGGTGCAAACAAGCAATTCAGCTCCAGTCAGTTGCTTATTAGTGACTGGCCTCTTCTTTTATTTGCCAGTTTTGGTGCTTCAGCGATTTTAATAAAAAGGAGGGTGGCATCATGGCAGTGAAGCTTTGCCACTGTGCAGTGTGACAGTGGCGGGGTCTCGGATTGAGCAGTTGTTGGAAATATTGCACCGCTGTAGAAAATTTGCTGGAGGAGTTACGGTTTCTTCTGTTTCTTCGGCGCTGGGCTTCAGATTCAGGCATTAGTAAGGAGAAGCAGTTGGCTTCGGTTTTGGTGAGAAGCGCCACCATTTTGTCCCCTCTGACTGTGTCTGTGATTTCAGTCCGCTTCTGTGCTGGCTGTTCCTGCTTTCCAGCCTACAAGGGAGTCTGTCTCGGTTGACTGCGGGGTCCGAAGGAGGTTTTCCCTCTGAATTAGGCCTTATACATTTGCAGGACATTCTCCCTCAAAAATCTAACCCTCATGAAGCCCCTTGCAGAAGGCTTGTGGAAGGTAAGGTGGTGTCTACTAACCAGCCTAGGCAGTCTTGGGATCTGGAGGAGGACTGGCTCTGATCCAGACCAGGAGATGCCCTCCCTTGAGGAGCATGAATTTTTTAGTGAAGCACAAGTGGCTGATGATTTTGATCAGATAGATTCAGATGCTGAGGTACCCCTCCCGGGAGAGGACCCCTCATTGGTGAGAATTTTTCAGAAGGAGGATTAGCAGGAGCTACTTTCTCTGTTTTTTAGGAACAGGAGTCTCCTTCGGTAGAAGGCCAGAATGTTGACCACCTCTTGAAGGGCATTTGAAGGCCAGGTAAGACCTTTCCTATACATCAAGACATTAGGGACATTATTCAGGCGTAATGGGATGTGCCAGATTCTTCTTTTCGATCCACTAAATCTGTGGTTCGACTCTATCCAGTTCCGGGCTCGGACAAATCTCTTTTGAGACCAGCAGTTGTGGATGCCGTGGTCTCGGCAGTTACTAAAAGGAATTTGGTTCCCGAAGATGGCAGCACGGCATTTAAGGATGTTCAGAATCACCGTATGGAGTGTTTGTTAAAGAGTAGTTTTAATGTCTGTGCTTTTGCAGTGCAACTTTCTGGCTGTGGTTTCTTGGTGGCTAGAGCTTGCTTTTGTTGGTCCAAGAAGGTCCTGGACAGGACTTCGGATGACCTGTCTGCCATTGATTCCAAAGGGACTAAGATTGAGATGGGTTTGGCTTTTTTGGCGGATACTTTGATTTACTGAGAGCCTTGGCTAAGGCTATGGCTTTGAGCGTGGCTGCGTGTAGGTCTCGTTGGCTTCGTGGTTGGTCGGCAGATGCGGCTTCTAAGTCTAAGCTCAGTGAATTTTCCTTTCAAGGGTTCACTGTTGTTTGGTGATGAGCTGGACAAGTTGGTTCACAGTTTAGGAGCTACTAAAGTACCGCCTGAGGATCGATCCCAAGCATCTGGACGTGGTACATTTTTTGGGCTGTGGGTGGGGCCGTGATTTTCTTTGCTTTAGGCCTGCCTGGTAGACTGGGCTCCAGTTTAGCGGTCCCGGGTTTTTTCAGAGGAGTCAGTCCTTTCGTGGAAACCGGAGAGGAGGTAGAGACTCAGGTTCCTCCTTTCCATGTTCCTCTCGTCCTACCCAATGAAGGTTTTCAGGCCCAGCCTCTGATTCCAGTGGGAGCTTGTTTAGCATGTTTTTATTAGAGGTGGGCCCAGATTACCTCCGATCAGTGGGTTCTAGAGGTTATTGAGAAGGATACGCCTTAGTTTGTGCGTCCTCTTCCAGATGCCTTCCTAAAGTCTCCCTGCCGTTCTCGACTGAAGGCAATGGTGGTAAGTTAACCGCGGGGATGGGGACAGAGCCTGTGGGGACAAAGTGGGGATGGGGACAGAGCCTGTGGGGACAAAGTTTCTCCCCGTGTCATTTTCTACTTTGAAGTCTGTTAATGAACTGGCCTGTTGATTATGTTTGAGTGATGCGGATGGCGATATTTAGATTTTTTGGAAAAACAAGGAAACATTCTGGCCACAACGAGCAAAAGCATGGGGGATCCTGTACATTCCTGCTACTAGCACATCTTCTAAGAAGACATCTTCTATTGCAGGAAGGACTGGAAGACAGGAGAGCTGAATCCTGAGATTGTTGATGACTTACTCATCTACAGATTAAAAAAAAAATCATAACAGTGCTTCATATGGCATATTTATCTCTCGTTAAGGCATATAGAATGGGTTGTATTTTGTAGCCCTGGACATTTTAACAGAGTGGATAAGGATTCTTTGAGGTAGTAGAAGTCAGCTTCTTGATCTTTCCGCTGCTTTTGACACTGTCGATCACAGCCTACTTCTCGATACCCTGTCCTCACTTGGATTCACTCTTAGTGTTCACTCTGGTGGATCCTCTTCTACTTCTATCCCTCTGCCTGTCGGCGTACCTCAGGGTTCTGTTCTTGGTCCCCTCCTCTTTTCTATCTACACTTCTTCCCTTGATTCATTAATCTCATCCCATGGCTTTTCCTACCATCTCTATGCTGATGACTCCCAAATCTACCTTTCTACCCCTGATACCTCACCTTGCATCCAAACCAAAGTTTCAGCGTGCTTGTCTGACATTGCTGTCTGGATGTCTCAACGCCACCTGAAATTAAATATGACCAAAACTGAGCTTCTCATTTCCCCCCCCCCCCCCCCCCCCCCCCCGTTTTCTATTTCTGTTGATGGCTCTCTCATTCTCCCTGTCTCCTCAGCTCAAAACCTTGGGGTCATCTTTGACTCTTCTCTCTCCTTCTCTGCTCATATCCAGCAGATTGCCAAGACCTGTCGTTTCTTTCTTTACAACATCCGTAAAATCCGCCCCTTTCTTTCCGAGCACTCTACCAAAACCCTCATCCACACCCTTGTCACCTCTCGTTTAGACTACTGCAATCTGCTTCTTGCTGGCCTCCCACTTAGTCCCCTCTCCAGTCGGTTCAAAACTCTGCTGCCCGTCTCGTCTTCCGCCAGGGTCGCTTTACTCATACTACCCCTCTCCTCAAGACCCTTCACTGGCTCCCTATCCATTTTCGCATCCTGTTCAAACTTCTACTAACCTATAAATGTACTCACTCTGCTGCTCCCCAGTATCTCTCCACACTCGTCCTTCCCTACACCCCTTCCCGTGCACTCCGCTCCATGGATAAATCCTTCTTATCTGTTCCCTTCTCCACTACTGCCAACTCCAGACTTCGCGCCTTCTGTCTCGCTGCACCCTACGCCTGGAATAAACTTCCTGAGCCCCTACGTCTTGCCCCATCCTTGGCCACCTTTAAATCTAGACTGAAAGCCCACCTCTTTAACATTGCTTTTGACTCGTAACCACTTGTAACCACTCGCCTCCACCTACCCTCTTCTCTTCCTTCCCGTTCACATTAATTGATTTGATTTGCTTACTTTATTTATTTTTTGTCTATTAGATTGTAAGCTCTTTCAGCAGGGACTGTCTTTCTTCTATGTTTGTGCAGCGCTGCGTACGCCTTGTAGCGCTATAGAAATGCTAAATAGTAGGTAGTAGTAGTTAGGATTGGAAGACTAGAGAGTGGTGGTGAGGAGAGTTGTTATAGTTACTCGTTTATAAATCACATATAGAAAACAATAACAGTTGCACAGTATATTGTTCCTTTTTTTACTTTATATAAAGTTATAAGTGTTCATGGCTTCTCTAGAAAAGGATAGAGCCCGTGGGGACGGAGACAGAACTTGCAGGGATGGGGTGGGATGGAGACGGAACCTGCGGGGAAGATTGGGTAGGGACGGAGACAGAACCCACAGGGACAGACTTTGTCCGTGTCATTCTCTAGTCCATATAGCATAAGCTAGTGAAGAATGCTATGAAAAAGGATTTTTTGCTATTAATTCAATACCTTGACTATTGTCACACCACTTTGGACCATCCTTCCCTAATATAAAATATTTATTTATTTATTGCATTTGTATCCCACATTTTCCCACTTTTTGCAGGCTCAATGTGGCTTACAGTATGCCGTAGTGGCGATCGCCATTTCCGGTATGAGGAATACAAAGTGGTATTGCATTAAGAACATAGATGGTAGAGTAAATCATAAATTAGATAATCAGTTCATTTCGGCGTGAGAAATAAGGTTGTGGTGTATTAGCAGTCATCAGTGACAGAGTTATTGAAGCAGTCAGGTGTAGAGAGTTTGGTTTTGTCTAATTCTGAGAGAGTTTCGTCTGGTATTTAGGATGGATCATTGTGGTATGCCTTTTTGAACAATGTTTTACAAATTGATTGTACATGTAAGTAGCCACTTTAAATTACACAATTATAGGGACCAAACAAGAACATTATTCTCTAGTCGTAAATTTAAAGGTTGCTGTGAAATGAGTTATATGAAGAGTAAGTTCCTGAGGTTCAGACAGGTGTTAGATGTAGAAAAAGAATTGACAGAGCAACTTTCTTTCATTGCCTTGTTCGAAGCTTATTGGTATTGTGAATGCACCTGATATTTCAGGTGCTTCTGTATATGTGTTCCTCAAGTTTTTAATGCTTTGAAGAGGACTGACATGTCTTTATTAGCTCAGTGTTTTGAAACATCTTGATATTTCTTATTCTGCATTTATATGACAGTACCTCTGTGCAGCATTACTTCAAAAATGCTTTGTCACGGTGGCACTTGACATCTTATCAACATCTAAGATATGGTCAGTTCATCTATACGTCATTTCCATGCTTTCAAGTTGCTTCAGAACCTGCCTTAAAATCTTAAATATCTCAATATCTGAAGAGTTCATTGGTATATCATGCTTCTCATCTATATATATAAAACTCACCCTCAACGTTCTGAAGACAGTGACATCAGTGAAGCCAAGCCCTAACTTCCTTCAAAAAGGTTCGAAGGTTCGTAGTGGTGAAGCCACCAAAATCGCTCCGGGCCCCGCCCTCGAGGGCGGAGCAATGGCAGAACAACGAAGGGGTTGGCAGGGAGGGAGGCGGGGTGGGAAATCGCTCCGGGCCCCGCCCTTGCGTCAAACGTCATGATGTTGAGGGCAGAGCAATGCCAGAACAACGAAGGGGTTGGGAGGGAGGGAGGCAGGGGGGGGGGGGGGTGTTACCGACGAAAACCTTGATGGCAGAACAACGAAGGGGTTCACAGGGAGGGAGGCGGGGGGGGGGGTTGCAAAATCGCTCCGGGCTCCGCCCTCACGTCAAACGTCATGACGTTGAGGGCGGAGCAATGGCAGAACAATGAAGGGGGGTTGGGCAGGGAGGGGGGGTGTTGGCAACGAAAACCTTGCTAGCGCCCATTTCATTTGCTAAGAAACGGGCCTCTTTTACTAGTTTTAATGTAAAATGTCAGCTCTGTGTTTTAATACCCTCAGGTGTACCGCTGTGCCTTGTGGAGAGGACATCACAGCCATTCTAGTTTTTTGAGTGGAGCTGCATTGTGCCCTGATGCCTTAGAAATTCTGTTTCATGTGTGCTTCCATACATATCTGATTCAAGCATGCAAGTGCTTTTTGTCACCTTGTGATTTACAGTATATTCAAAAAGCTCACCATTTCCTTTCCAATATGTTTCTTTTCTGTGGCCCCACTTCTTCCAATGTATATGAGTGAAGTACAATATAAACTACTCTCCTTTTTACCTCTGGAAATATGCTATGTTTTTTTTTAATAGTTCTTCAGTCCTACTAGCAGGCAAATTGGCAGTCAGTTCTTTTCCTTTTAGTATTTGTTCACTTAGGTTGATTGCAAGCTTTTGGGTGCTATCAGTTTTGATTAATTTTATTCTATACTGTAATTGGACACACTTCAGGGTTGACTGTGTAAATTAGCTTTTTTTTTTCTGCGTGTGTCCTGTATCCTAAAATGTTTTAGTTAATACAAATTGTATTGCATTTTTCCAAAATGAGAAGTAAAAACAATTCAAATCAAATTACAAGTTGTCTCAATATCCAGTCTGACATGAAATAATGAACAGTTCCCTTATTCTTGTCCCTTCTGTCCCCTTTTCCCTCTTCCCACCTCCCCTCACTTCTGCCCCTTTTCACCCTTGAATATTGTTCCCACTTCTCCCTAACTTCACTTCTTCTAACCATACACTTGCCAGATGGTGGTGGATCCTTCAGCCTTCTGGCTCGAACAGTCATTGAAGACTCCCATTCTTCCCTATTTTTGTCATAACAAACTCTTTTCTTGTCAGTTTGACATCTCTGGCATCACCCCCAATCTGTGAGGCCAGCCTTGAACTATAGGGCTCACTCTTTTCCAAAGAGCAGTGATTTCACACCTGTCTGCTGACATCCCCCGTCCTCAAAATGTGCTTTTCCCATTTAGCTCTTCTCCCTGGTGTCCATCGTAGTACACACATTTTTGGCAGTGTTGCTGCTTTCACCCCCCCCCCCCCCCCCCCCCCCCCCACAAAAAAAAAAACCTTATAGTCTTTCACCTGTGTGACAGGACCCTTGAACATGACAACCAGTTGTGAATGCAGGTATCTCCCCACATTTTGTTCAACATCTTTCTGAGGCTTCTTAATAGATACCAATGAGTTAATAATGATGGGAGATCATCTTACAGAGATTGTCCTGATTAATACAGAGGGAGAGACTTTAATGCCATCTTTACAGATGCACACCCACCCACTGCTTCCCATTAATGTTCTTCACCTAAATCCTGCTCCCACTTAAGTGTGTATATAGTTATTAAATGTTTAACCCCTGAGAAAATTGTAGAACCCCTGTAATAGCCCCTTTCAGTTTTCTTGTGGAGCCCCACAATCCTTCCAATCATTCTTTCATCTATTTATTTATTTGTGACATTTATATCCCACATTATCCCAAACAAGTTTGAGTTCAGTGTGGCTTACAATAAACAGTATAGGATACATAACGAAGAATAATACATAAAGTAATTTGTTGTAAGAATCCAATTTTAGAATTCAATATCATAAACATACAGCTATGGATGTTTAACATTTAGAAAATCTATTATGAATGAGAAATTGTGCATGAAGCAAAGAGAAAGTTAATGGTAAATAGAGTAATAACTTAGGTAATAATTATTTGAGATATGGTTGTTCTTTGTGAGGATTTGTTTGAATAGGAATGATTTGAGGATTTTGCTGAATCTAGTATATTCCTGTATATTTCTTATTTTGGGTGGTAAGGAGTTTCACCATTTGGTTCCTAGGTAAGTGAAGTCTGCAGAGTGGACTTGTAAATCATGTTTTTGCAATTTGGGAGGTGTAGTCTGAGATAGTTTCTTGCCTCATATTTAGTGTTTCTTTGAGATAAGTTTATTTATGGTGCCATATAGTCTGGAGCTCTATGCCATTTAGTATTTGAAAGGTAAAAGTACATAATTTGAAGGTGATTCTTGCTTTGATGGGAAACCAGTGTAATTTGATTAATAAAGGGGAGGGAGGTACTTTCAAAATGAGAGATTTTATATATGAACCTGGCTGCAGTGTTTTGAGCTGTTTGGAGTTTTTGGTCAAATAGGGTTGGTAATGACCATGAATTTAGTTTTTTCTTTATTTAGCTTTAGTTTGGATTCTGAGGCCCAGGTTTCCATCATATTTAAGCCACATTTTACCTTTTGTAAGATGTCTTTAATGTTGTTTTTGAAAGTTATGTATATGGTATCGTCAGCATTTATGAATGTTTTGAATCCTTCTGTTTCTAGACTGTTGCCTAGTGGTGACATTAAATTTTACAGAATGGGTGATAATGGAGAACGCCACAGTCCGGTGACCAAGGAGAGGATAAGGTTCCTTTTATTTTCACTTTGTAAGATCTTGATTTCAGGAAGCCTTGAAACCATTTGTGGACTGTGCCACATATACTAAAGTTGTCTAGTATGTTTAGTAGGATATTATGATCTACTACATCGAATGTGCTAGACATATTGAACTGCATTATTAAGATCTTAGACCCTATGCTAATTTTTCTGAGATTTGATACTAGGGTAGTAAGGACTGTCTCGGTGCTATAGCATGGTCTGAAACCTGATTTTAATTTGTGTAGTACGGAGAAATGTGAAAGGTAGTCCATAGTTTGTGCTGCTACTATTCTTTCCATCACCTTTATCATCAAAGGAATGGAGGCTACTGGTCTGCAGTTTGTTACATCAGTTATGTTTGAATTGCTTTTTGGTATTGGTGTTAGGATAATAGAACCTTTATTATCAGGGAAAGTGTTGTGGAATAATAGTAGGAAGGAGATATGCTGCTGAAGCAGATTGATGAATATATTAGGAGCTTCCTTCATAAAGTAACTAGGACAAGGATCTAGTATGCATTGTGAGTTTGAATATTTTAGGAGGTAATGTTTACTGTGTCATCGGTTGGTAGTTGGAAGGAAGACCAGATTGGTGACTATCCCCGAGTGTGTGTCTGACTGTTTTTCATAAATATCTCTCTCTTCCTCCTTCAAACCTCATAAATTGCATGACATGTAAGATTGGGGGGGGGGGGGGGGGGGGGGAAACCTCCAAAAGCTCGTAGTCTTCTTTAAACTGCTCAAAGACAATGAAGTGACCATCATTTAGCAGCTAAAAGTGATATTACTTAATTGCTCCAATTTAGTAGTTAAATTAGTTCCCCCTATTTCCCATTCTAAAATATGCTTGAGATTTGTGGCAAAATAGTACCATGTAAGTCTAGATACCGTCCATCCTCCACATTGCTGGAGTGCAGTCACTAAGGAAATCTACTGTAGCAGCATTTAATTTTTGAAAAGGGGTAACTATGATAAAATGAGGAAAATGGTTAAAAAAATGTTGGAAGTCTCAGCTGCAAAAGTTAGGACTTAAAATTGGGCATGGACATTGTTTAAAAATACCATTTTGGAAGTCCATACCATATGTATTCTATGTAGAAGTGGAAAGAAGAGCAAACGATATCTAGCAAAGGGAGAAGTAAAAGAGGTTGTTAGAGCCAAAAAAACACCTTTCAGAATATGGAAAATAAATGCAAATTAAGAAAACAAAAAGCAACATAAGCACTGGCAAGCTAGATGCAAAACATTGATAAAGAAGGCCAAAAGAGAATACAAAGAGAAATTTGCCTCAGTGGCAAAAATTCATAGTAGTAACGTTTCTCCGAGGACAAGTAGGCGATCCTCTTAGTTTCTTTTTCTCCGCATGAAGAGAAGCTGTGTTCCTCAGAGTATCTACATTTGTCTGGGTTTTTTTTTATTTTTGAGCATTTGAGTGCTTTCAGCCTTTTTTTCATACCCTCTTTAGCCTTTTCTTTTTTTTTTAAAGGTCCCTTCATTTTTTCATAGTTCTCTTGCCTGTGCTTGTTTCCTGTATTTTTCAACGTGGGCTGCCTTTAGGCCCTGACTCCGGCCAGGAACCCCCTTTTTCGTGCCTTTGCCCCTTTTTCAGGCTCCGTCGAGCTGTTTGATTTGGCCGGCGAGGTCTTCCCATCCATGTCCACAAAGACTCCCAAGTGGCTTCAGGCGTTATACCCAGTGCAACCGGACCATCTCGGGAAAAGGCACCCATTCTCAGTGTCTGTAGTGTCTTCGGCCTGACCATAGCCCTGTTAACTGTGTTCTCTGCCTCTGTATGAAGAAGAGAACTCTGGTTTCCCGAGAGGCTCAACGTGAAAAGATTTTTGGAACCGGGTCGGGTTCCTCGGCATTGAGGTCGGAGGCGTCAGCATTGGGAGTATTGGTAGGCATGGCTGCTTCAAGACCTCAAGACACTGGGAGCAGTGAGGCATTGAGTGGGTCTCCACCTGTCTCGAGGCCTCCTGCGGTGCAGGCCCGTCGGACCCGACCCCGAGGCGATGTGAGGATTCGACATCTGCACCGAGGAACATGGGTGATGTGCTTCGGGTGAAGGCCAAGAAACACCGTCACCGGTCGCCCTCCATAGGGTGCTGGGAGCTCCGGGGCGCCGATGAAACATCAGCGCCAGGAGGACCGCTTTCCATCCAGGAGGTGCTGATGCGATTGTCTCCAGGCAGCCGAGATCCTGCTCCTGTATCGGCCCCAGCGGTTCTGCAACCTGTGCCTCATCCAACGCCCCAGTTTTTCCCGAGGTCTGACCTCAGTGAGCTCATTCGGGTCTTGCTTTCTGAGCTGCTAGATGGCCTCATGCAGTGATGTTCTACGGTATCGAGGGTGCTTGCGCCTGCCATACCTCCCACTGCGGCCCCACCTGACCCTTAGCCTGTGGTGTGGCTTCCGACGCTGCTTGCGTCACTGGTGTCCACTACTACCCAGGTTGGCACCCCTCCGACGTTGGTGGAGGAAGCTTCGCTGGAGTCTAGGCGGGAGCCAGTCTCTCGACGCTGCTCTCAGGGACATGGTTCCTCAGCATCAAGGCAGATTCGGTCATCTTGTTGAGAGATTTTATCCGACACAGAGGAGGAGCACTCATAGGAATCAGAGGAGGATCCCAGATATTTTTCCTCCAACGAGTCTTACAGGACCCCTTCTGAGCCCTCTCTACCACCTGAGAGGAGACAGTGTCCACCCAAGAGCCTGTCTTTCCCATCTTTTGTGAGGGAAATGGTTGATGCTATTCCATTCCCTGTAGAAGTGAAGGATGAGTCCAGGGCCAAGATGCTTGAGGTCATGAACTATACCTCCGCTCCTAAGGAGGCTGTGATGGCTCCTCTCTATGAGGTACTGAAGGCAGTCCTCATTGTGAATTGGGCGTCCCCTCTGTCGGGCCCTGTTGTCCCCAAGAAGATTGACACCCAATACCGGATCCACGGTGAGCCTGGGTTTGTGTGGCCTCAGTTTCCTCACAACTCCATGGTGGTGGAATCCGCTCTCAAGAGAGCCAGGAGTACTAGGGACCATGCCTCAGCTCCCCCAGGCAGAGAAGCTAGAACCCCAGATTCTTTTGGGAGAAAGATGCACCAGGCCTCATTTTTCATTTCCTGCATTCAATCATACTAGCTCGTCACAAGCGTTTACTTGCAGAACTCGGTGCGACAGCTGTCTAACTTGGTCAATATGCTTCCTCCGGAGCAGGCCAAGTCTTTTCGCCAGTTGGTCAAGCAGCAGAAGGCGTTTCAAAAATTCTTGGCCAGGGACACTTATGATGTGGCATCCAGGATCTCTGCTCAAAGTATAGCAATGCGCAGAGTCTCATGGCTGCATGTTCCTGACTTGGAACATTCTGTTCAGCAGAGGTTGGCGGATGCCCCTTGCCGGGGGGGGGGGGGGGGGGGGGGGAAATAATCTTTTAGGAGAGAAGATTGAGGAGGTCACTGGCCAGATCAAGAAACACACTGATACTTCTCTTCTCTCTCCCACCAGGAGCCTTCTGCAACTACCTCCTCATGTAGGAGGTTCTTTGATAAGTCAAGGAGCGGTCCCTACTACTACTCTAGGCGTAGGTAAACTCATTTGGCTCGCCAGCATGTTCATGCTCAGCCCCAGTGTGCTCGTTCTCGTCAACAGCATGTGCCTAAGGCCCCTGCTGCTCCCCAGTCAAAGCAAGGGATGAGGTTTTGACTGACTCCAACAGAGCATAGCTGCCGAACAAGTGTCTGTCCCTGGGGCTAAAAACTTTTCTCCAAAGGTGGCTTCTCATAACGTCTGACCAGTGGGTTCTTCAGATAGTCCATCTCTGCTACAAGGGCGGGCATCTCCAGTGACCTGAAGGCGCATTCTACTCAGGCATAGGCGGCTTCTTGGGCAGAGGTGTCTGCCTTATCTCTGGAAGAGATTTGTCAGGTGGCTACTTGGGCGTCCCGTCATACTTTTGCGAAGCATTACAGGCTAGACGTGTCTGCTTGGGAGGATGCGAGTTTTGGGGCAGGAGTGTTGGCGTGGGGAGCGTAGGCTTCCCACCCTACTTAAGGAATGCTATGGTACATCCCACTAGTTCCTGGATTCTTCTGCTGCAAGTGACAAGGAAGGTAAAATTATGTCTTACCTGATAATTTTCTTCATTTAACGCAGCAGATGAATCCAGGATCCCTCCCTAGTTAAGCCGGCAGGTTTTTTTTTTTTCCGCGCAGTGTGGCTATTTTTTCCTTCTGGGTTCTCTTTTGCAGAGTTAGACAGATATGGGAACACGGAAAGGATTCCGATTTCTGGATAAAGTTGCAATTATTTCAAAGTTCTTATTTGGTTCTGTGTTTTTCATAGTGAGGATGGTTTCTGGTTGTTATTGGTTTAATGTTTTTGGCCTTGGCAAATGCTTACGAATGGCATACTAACTGAGGAAGAGCCAGCCATCTGGCATCACTGCCTTTAGTTTGTTTATCTCTATCTCCACCTGTTGATAGGCGGACTTAACCCACTAGTTCCTGGATTCATCTGCTGCGTTAAAGGAAAGAAAATTATCAGGTAAGACATAATTTTACCATATGGGAAGGGAAATAGGCATTTTATCTTGAAGTTATTTGACATCAGTGCTCTCGAAGCAGGCAGAATTGCCGAAACACCATTAAAGGTTATCAATAGAATCAAACAAAATAAAACTTGGAAAAGAAAATAAGATGATATCAATGAAATGCTTTGATGTCCCCAAGCATACCCCCACCCTCCCACTCTGTCAGACTGTCAAAGTAATGCTTTGATGTTTCTCTTATATATACTATCTGCTACCACATTTGCTTATTTCCAATCTGACGAAGAAGGGCAACCTTCGAAAGCTAATCAAGAAATGTATTAAGTTATGTCCAGTAAAAAAGGTATCATCTTATTTTCTTTTCCATGTTTTATTTTGTTTGATTTCTATTGATAACCTTTAAGAGTGGACTAACACGGCTACCACACCTCAGTACCATTAATACATCAGCTCCTTGATAGAAGCATTGCGTTTCAGCATTGGTGTTGGACTACAGTTAGGGTGGAGGAGTAGGTTACTGGTTAGTGCAGTAGGCTGAGAACTGGGTTTCATTCCCACTGTGGCTCTTTGTGACACTGGGCAAGCCCCTTGTCTGTCCATTGCCTGAAATACAAATACTTAGATTGTGAGCCCACCAGGGACAAAGAAAGTACCTATATATAATATGTAGACTTCTTTGGTTGTACCGTAGAAAGGTGGTATATCAAGAATTAAATATGTTTTTATCCTACACATAGCAAACTATCATTCAACCTCTAAACACTTACCTTTATTTCCCCCCAGTCCTGAAAAACCCACCTAAATTTATCTCACCTCTTCTTCCTTTACATTTTCCATAAAGGCCCCTACTACACCAGCTGTATCAGTCCTGACATGTTTTTTTGTGCAAAAAATAATGCATATAATGTGGGCCATATGTTGCCAGCCTCCATGCATCCACCAGCCCCAGCATCTTTATAAGTCGTTACAATTGGACAGTGTCTGTTCTCTCTTCCCCCCACCCACCCCCGGAAAGGTCCAGATTGGTATCCAATGTGAAATTAAAATCTTCTCCAAGCATTATAGCCTCTTCCACAAAATCCCTGAAATTGACTTCCAAGTTTTTGAAAAAAAATTCCACTTTTCCTTGTTTGGGTGCATGTATATTAATAATCAGTTTTTCTCTTATAGAGCCTTTTTAATAGTTAAACATCTGTCATCCTTTGCCTTTGTATGCCCCATTGATTCCATTACCACCTCAATATGTAGCAAAATGACTTCTGACAGAATTCTGCGCAACTGTGGAGCACAGAATTTGCACAGAATTCCCCAGTTGTGCAGAATTTAACATTTTTTGCGCAGAATTTGTGCTCCGCTTCTGAAGGGAGCTTGGCTGGTTCTCCCTGCCAGTCATCCAAGCCTATGGTGCTGGCTGGTTCCTTCACTGCCCCCAAGCCTCAATGGCCCCTCCTCAGGCCTACCTGAGCACGTTCTGGTGGTTTAGTGAGGTCAGGAAAGAACCCCACTCTTTCCTGCCTGCTGTTGCCGCTTCTTCACAATGGCTACCGAGACTTCAAGCGGTAATCTTGTGAGACTACCACAGGAAGTCTTTAGTAAAAGCGGCGGTTCTTTCCTTCCCTGAAGAGGTACTCCTGATGCAGCTCCTTTGCCTCACGGGTAAGTGTGAGGCAGCTGGAAAAGAAATACAAATGGTGTGTGGGTGCAGTGAGGGAGGCAGGGAACTATTTTTAAAAAAAATGTGGAGAGGGCTGTAAAAAAAAAAAGTGGATGTGGGTGGTGGGAGAGGCTGTAAAAGCTGTAAAAAAAAGTGGATTCTGTGGAGAGAAGGGGCTGTAAAGAAAAGGTGGATGCTCTGGAGGGAGCGGGCTGTAAAAAAAAAAGGATGCTGTGGAGGGAGGAGGCTGTAAAAAAAAAAGTGGCTGCTATGTGGGTGCAGGGAGGGGGCTATAAAAAAGATGGATGGGTGCTGGGAAGGGGCTTGGAAAAATTTGGATGGTATCTGTGTTGAGGGCTGTAATATTGGTTAAATTATGACAAACTTGCAGCAAATTTTGTGTATAGAATTTTACAGAATTTGCAAATTTTATGTGCAGAATTCTGGCAGGAGTAATACTCCTTCCACCCTCTTCTAGAACAACAGGAAACTTGATCATATATCTTATGCCTTGTGAAAACTACATTTCAACAGTTACTGGATCCTTGTATTAGTAACACATCCCATCTCTTAAGGAACAATTCATTGACTAATCTCCCACTCTTCCCCGGGTTGTTTTGGCCATTTATATTCCAAGATTCCATTAGTATCTGTTTGCTTTCCTCCCCCTCCCCCATATTGCCACTCCTGGCCTTGTCCCCCTCCAGCTACCAACCATGGGGCCGGATGACCCCTCATCTTTATACCTCCCCCTTCAACCCTCTCCCTCAACTTTACCATCCAGTCATGCTATATTTTCTCCCCCTGCCTGAAATCTTTAAATCCTATTTCACATTTCGTACTCCCCTTGCATTCAGTGTCTTGTAAGGCAGCTGCATTGTCTACTACAGCAGTCCAGCGCACCTCCACACAGATGACAGCGTCTTCTCTCAAAGTTCACTGGTCCCCTCTCTAATATTCACCTTTAGTATCCTCTGGAATTCTGCTCAGGCATAACCTGCCATTCTGGACTCTTTGCCATAAGGAATCCTAGTCAGAGCTCTGTCTGCAGTGACAGCTGTCTGCCTCTAGGGAAGATTGACACCCAAAACCTTCCATGCCTCTGATAATGTTATCACGTTTTTTGGATATTCCCAGGACCGTGATCAGCAAATCAAAAGGAAATAACCTTTTAGGGCAGTAATTCTCAAAAAGTCGCATAATGTTGGGCACTGGGGGGATATGCGCTAAGCACAGATTCTGTAACAGCAGTTGCATGCGCAGTTGCTATTATAGGATACTAGCATAAGTCCATATTTATGGCATCAGCACTTAAAATCAGATAAATGGTTGGTGGATACGCTTGGAGTTATACACTTAACTGCCTACAGTTAGGTGCAAGTATTCTGTGACCTGCATGCATAACAGCTAGACCCACCTCTGACCTGTGCTTGCCCCTCCCAGGTCCACACCCCCTTGTTGCACGTTCTGGAATTTGCATGAGTTATAGAATACAAACTAGGGCCAGTTGTGCATGTAACTGCTAATTACTGCCAGTTAGTGCCAATTAATACCTGTTATTGACAATAATTGGCTAATGGTAATTAGCAGATAGTTATCTTAAGTTACACGTGTAACTGACCCTATTCTATAAATTGCACATGCAACATCGTATGCTAGTTGCAGAGTTGAGTGTGCAACTTAGGAGGGGCACTTTCTTCAAGTAGCTGGTCTCTGGTTGCATGTCTCGCCTTTTTTGCCGTCCAGACCAAATCTTGAAACATTTCCACCTTGTATCCCTGCCATCAAATCTTCATTATGCAGCACTTCTTCAATTGGTACCTGTGAAAACATACCACTATATTTCTGGATCCTCGATCTTTAGTTGTCACAGGCTACAGTGCTCCCTTTCCAACTTAAATTGGGTCTGTGGTCCTCTCTCCTCCAAATCTGACCTCCACATTGTCTTACATATCTCCACCACTTCTGTGGTTCTTAAATTCATCAGTTTTGGGTATTTCTTGGAACCATAAATTCACTCGTCTGGATCTATTCTTTAAATCTTCAGGCCAGTCCTCCAAATGTGTGTGCTCTTGCTCCAACTTCTCATCCTCAAGTTTAACACTGGCCAGTTCTTCTGAATGTCTCTCCACATTTTCCTCAGTTTCCGGTCTCTGATCTATTTTCTGAATGTTCTCTCATCACCTCAGTCGAGAACTGTAGCCCTTCTTGCAGTGTTCTCATCTCCTCCGGCACTGCCCCATTATACTGTTGTTGCATCACCATACTGCCCTCCTGGTCTGCACTTATTGCCACCATATCAGGGCTCTCACACTTATCACGTGCTCCATTCCCCCAATTTCGGAGCACCAGCACTGGCCTCGGCTCCGAACTGGAAATTTTTCAACTGTTGCCACTTGTAGATAGACTTGAGGCCTTCCCAACTCCAATCTGCATTGCTGCTTGCTTCTGAGGGTGAATCGGGAGGTTTTTAAGACTTCTAAATGCAAGCCTTGACAGAGCTCTGGACTTGGGCATCCATAATCTCCCCATAGTTAATACAATTTATAGCTGCTGCCCCATCAGAATGCCTGAAGCCTAAAAATAAACCCTGGCAAAGCCAATAGTACTTGCCACAACATATATCAACCTAAAATCAAGCTTAATGCTCAGATTGTCATACAGTTTACACCTGTTCTCGGCCCATTACTGGAACTTTCAACCATATGTGAAGACACAATTATTTTGGAAACAGGAAAGCTTTCACCCTTTTATGGAAGTATATTTAGTTTTTGTCTGACTGATGTAATAAGCAACACTGTCTTTTAGTGTAGCAGTGTATTTGGTATTTTTTTTTTTTTTTGAGGATTTTCCCACACTGTATCTCCAATACTAAAGGTTTTAATCTGAAAGTATTCACACCAAAACCACCATGCTAAAGGATAGCATGTTCAGTATGCAGATTCACAGTACAGGGAACAATAAATCATTTTAAAAATAAATAAAAGACACTAATTTTTTTTTTAACCTGCCCCCTCCCAGTCCAATATTTTTATGCCACCCTGAAGTGAAACAAAAATTTGAAAGGTATGCTGCTGTGCTCTTCTAGCTATTTATTTTGGTGCCACCTTCTTTCCCCCTTCGACCCCTGCTCTTACTCCCTTGAATCCTTCTCATGTTCACAACAGCATGGACCTAAGCCAGGCCCTAGCACAGAAAGGGCAGCATGGACACAGATTTTACTGTGTAGCAAAATGCAGGCAGAGGTGATAAGGTGGGGGAGGGAGATACAGAAATGTGACTGTTTTTGGCATTTGATTCATACATGTGGTAATCGAGGCCTGAGACTCTACTTCATGTCTTTTCTTGCATGTATTCCCCTTATCTGGCTGGCTTCTTTACTACCAGCTAATGGAGGCAGGCATATGAGGCCACTATAGGACCCATATAAAAACTCTGCTATCGGTATAGTTTTTGAGATTAGTATGGATTATTAATGCAGCACAGATTTACATATCATTAGCATGCTGTATTCTGGAGTAAATTGTCCAATGATCACATTTAAAACAAAATCCATGTTTACCATGGGTTTGTTGCATCTGAATCTAGAAAAAAGGTACTAGATCTCCTAGATCTTTTATGAGCCCATTTGTAGCTTTTGAGTAGTGGAGATATTTAAAACACCCCTAACTTTAATGGCACACCCACTTAGCTACTACCTACTGTCTCAGCCTGCCTACCACTTTAGGTGCCCCATACCTTTCAGCATTCAAAGCAAGCAAGAACTTAGAATTCTGCCTTGTAACTAACACCCAACTTCTGGTGTCTATAGAACATTGCAATTCTTGTTGCAGCAGATGTTAGAAGTTTATACAAGAGTGAGCGTAGCTGGTTTTTGCTCTGTCTCCTGTGGTAGAAATTACTAAATCTAAATTCTGGAAATTTCTTGTTTGATAATCTTCTTTGAGCTATGTGCAAAAGATCACGTGATCCATCAACATGACTTTGACAGTTATAAATGACAATTCTTTTTAACTTTGTATTCATACGTTTTACTTTTGGAACTTTGTATTAAAGGTGTCATTTGCTCGTCCAAGCTCAGAAAATATCAAGGATGCAAACTTGTATATAAGTGGCCTCCCGAGGACAATGACGCAGAAAGATGTGGAAGATATGTTCTCACGGTTTGGGCGAATCATTAACTCACGTGTGCTTGTCGACCAAGCTACAGGTATATTCATTATATATTTCTTAGAATTAGTTTCCCCAGTGTTCAGAATATAGTTCATATTCCTCTGAGAGCCTTAGATAAAGCATTTATAAAGTTAAGAAAATATTGTGGAAGAGTACAAATGTGCCCATGTACACACACAGTTAAGAAATGTCTCCTGAGTGCTGTTAGTATACACACATTTACGTTGCAGCATTAATCCAGTACCTCTGAAAAAGAGCACCTTAAGCACGTTATCCTTATAAAAGTTCCCAAGCCTACAAGCCTGGGGCAATTTCTATGCAAATTCATAGTATGAGTGTTCAATGCAAGCAATCATTTTTGCCAGGTATGACGTGCACTTGACCTGTACTCCCACCTTTTCATCTTTCCCCACTGATAATTTGTTTTTAGGAGGATGGTGGGAGTACAGGGTGAGTGCATTTCTTGCCTAATATGTTCTAACACCTTCCCACCCTACTTCATCCTTGTGCAACCTTCCACTCTACATCTCTTCCTCACTCCATCCTAAAGTTCATGCTTTCAGGCAGTGGGAGTGCCAGATAGTAAAACAGAGAAATGTAAAATCATTTTATTAAGCCTTTTATTAACATAATCTTACAAGTTGTTTTAACACTAGGGAGAGATGACATTCTCTATTCAGATATGAAAGATATATAACGGTGAGCCATAATAGTTATTTGTGGTGACATGTCAGTCAAAGCGCCATGCTATCAAGGAGCCAAGTAATTAAAACAAAAGTACTTGCTCGTTCATTGAACAGTGTTTCAAAATCCATCTAGTAAATAGTGACATCCAAGTTTCCTGGGTGCAGTTCTATATGCCTCTGTCAGGGACGTAGCCAGACAACAGATTTTGGGTGGGCCTAGGCAAAAAGTGGGTGGGCACCAAGTCCCCGTCCCCCCCCCGCCAAAAAAAAAATATATATATCTCAGCTGGCGGGAAACCGCTTCTTTCCATCTTGGCAGTCTGCAGCAGGTATGCGCTGAAAAATGAGCATACGCAGGTGCCAGTATCATGGAGACTAGCGTTTTCGTTACCATCTGGAGGAAGTCTTCAGCTGGCCGAGCTTGGGATCCACACCAGCTACCACTAAATGTGTGCTACTGTTGGGTGGGCCTGAGCCATAAATGGGTGGGCCCAGGCCCACCTGTGGCTACGCCACTGGCCTCAGTATTACAAATTACCTCACATGAATTGTGGGAATTTTTTTTTTTAATTCATGTAACTCTTTGATCACAACACATCTGTAGGAGCCAGAATCTACCTGGGATCCAATAAGGTTGACTGAAAAGATACATGTGCACTGTGGTATTATAGCAGGATGACGGGGGATAGGTAGCTTCTTATTCACAACCACTGCTGGCTGAGGTATGATGTGCCTTTTGGAATAATGAAAATTAAATAAGCTGAAATTGATATATAAAATCTGTGTGTGTATGTTACCACTTTTTTTCAATAAATTCATAAGCTAAGCAACTGTATGATTATCGGACAATGGCGTGCCATGTATTACCTGTACTTGGCTAAACTCTGTTCTCTCAGAGGAAGTATTGGGGGCCAGTATTCAAAAAGCTGGCAAACAGGTAACATATCTGGATACAGTTATATGCGTAAGCTATTTGTATGTTGAGTAGGACTCGGATGTAAAAGTCGACCACTGTATATATGCATATAAAGTTATGCGCATAAATTTATCCACTTAAGGCAGACTTTTGCACTTAACTTTATATGGCAAGCACTGAATATCAGCAGTAACGGCATAAAGCTATATTATAAACACCCAGGAATACCTGCAACTTTGCCAAAGTATCGGGGACCAGTATTCAAGAAGGTGGCAAACAGCATATCTGGATACAGTTAAATGCTGAAGTTATCTATATGTTGAGCAGGACTTGGATGTAAAAGTCAACCACTGTATATATGCATATAAAGTTATTCACTTAAGTTTATCCAATTACGGCAGCCTTTTATCACAATCAGACTTTTGCACATAAGTTTATATTATAAACACCCAGGAATAGCTGCAGCTTTGCCTCCGCTTAGTGGTTAGATTTTATCAAGTTCTGTGCATACGGAGCAGCATTTTTTTTTTTTTGTTACATTTGTACCCCGCGCTTTCCCACTCATGACAGGCTCAATGCGGCAGGCAATGGAGGATTAAGTGACTTGCCCAGAGTCACAAGGAGCTGCCTGTGCCGGGAATCGAACTTAGTTCCTCAGTTCCCCAGGACCAAAGTCCACTCCTCCACTCCACCATTTCAGAAAGGATGTTCAAATTGGGATTTCCTTAGTGTCCTCACCAGCCCATACCTTTTGGTTGTGCCTGTCCAACTGCATATGGAGTCTGAGAACACAGAGTTGTCACCTGCCCTATAATGGCACCATGCAGCTTCAGGTATTCTCTGTCTGTTTCAGATGGTGAAGCGTGAACAATGCAACTTCTGAGCTGATCTAGTCTGTTGGGTTCCTGAGCCAGTTAAAGAGCTGAGTCTCCAGTAAAGCAGAGGCTAGCCCTTTTGGGTTTTAATACCATTGCTGTGGAGGGGCGGTTCACCCAGAGAAATCTGAGCCCCCCTTCCCCCCCCCCCCCCCCCCCCCCCCCCCCCCCCCCCCCCCCCCCAACAAACAAAAATCTCCACTGTTCCACTTCTTTTTGTTGCTTCTATGTGTTTTTTTCTTTTTGGGTTTTTTTTTTTGTTATTGAAAAGCACCCACTGTTGGGTTTTAGTCATTTTTGGAGGAACAGAGTAAGACAAAATTCTTAACATTACTGTGGAAGTGAGCTGCTAATTGTTTTTGGGGAGGGAGGAAGGACTCTGTATTAGGTGCCAGCATTCAAGGGAGCTCATGGGAAAGGGGGGTGGGTTGCAACTTAACATCATGGAGGTGGCACTGTTATTTGTTAGGTGGTGATAGCAGAAGCAGACCCAGCAAAGTGAAACGAAGCGCTGCTTCCAGTTCAGCAGGTGCCACAGTTGTTCGGGTTTATCTTCTCTTACAGAAAGCAAAGGGAACCCTGTGGGACGTAGGCAAAGTAGCATAATCTGGTCCAACAGGGAGACTTGCCTGAACCAACCTGCATTTCTAAGAACATTAGCCATACTGATCATACCAGTGGTCCATCATGCCCAGTATCCTGTTTCCAGATGTGGCTAATCCTGGTCACAAGTACCTGGCAGAAACCCAAATTGTAGTAACATTCCATTCTATCAATTCCAGGGCAAGCAGTGGCTTGGGGTGGGAAGCACGGTGGTGGCGGCCATGATTAGTCCATAGTCATTAAAAGGGAAGGAGGCAGAATAAATGAACCATTATAATAGGTAACAAAAGGCTTAACATCAAACCCCTCAGTTACATTAGCCATCTCCCACCCTATCACCCAGGGGTTGCTGAAAAACCCCAACTTCTTTAAGAGTAATGACCTTTTAACCTATCAGTTCTAGCACCACAAGAAAATGACACTAGTAAGAAAATCTTCAGGAATCATACTGTTTAGAATGTTTTAAATGATGCAGGCCAAAAAGTTTGTTCAAGCCCAGAGAGAGAGCCAATGAAGCACAGTCAAAAGAGATACATGTTTGAGCTTTTTACTTTTAAAATATAACCGTACAGCTGTGTTTTGTACAAGTTGTAATTTTAAAAAAATAAAAGATCACTAATTCCCACCATACAACAAATTGTAATAGCCAAGTTGTGCCAAGATGGTGGACTGCACCAACAAAACAAAATGAATTTCATGGAAAAATGGTTGAACAGATCTTAATTGTTTAATCTTAAAAAAAAAAAAAAGCTTTTCTTGACTATTTGCAATTCGAAAGTTAAAGGAGAATCTAGTATGACTCCTAACACCTTTGAGGATGTGTCAATAGTGAATGAGGTGTTCTTGTTTATGCAGATTGTTAAAGGAAAAATTAGATGTTGGTTACTTAACCATAAAAGTTTTGTTTTAGCAGAATTTAAGTAAATTATGACTGACCCCAATTATTTTTCTGTGCAGTTTAGTATTTTCTGTAATGACACTGCAACATCGGGAAGTAGTTCCTGTTAAAATTAAAAGTATCACCTGCATAAGAATAAAGGAATGCACCCTTGCCTAATTTTACCAAATTCAAAAAAACTCATAAAGACATAAAACAGTATGGTGGACATTTTATCGCCCTGCTGGCGGAGGGCTGGTAATCCCATACCTCTCAGGCTTCTCCTGCAGCTTTAGGAGTTTGTGGCTTTAGAAGTAAATAGGGAAACTTCTAATGTAAACATATCTTCAGGAGATCCCCTGTAGAATAATCTGATTTTTCTGCTGACTTTGTTTTATTACCTCACAAGATTTATATGCTGAAAAGCACAAAAAGTTCCAAAAGCTCCTAAGAGGGTTGGAACTCAGAATTTGTGGTGTCTGCTGTATATTCAGACTGGGGGTCATTCAGTGGAGATGAGAACTTTCTTCAGAGGGAGCCATTAGAGGAAGATGTGTTTCCATTAAGCAAAGGAGATGATCTCTCTGTGGTAAGATTATTTTGTAGAGATGAGCTTTCTCTGGTAATCACAAGATCTTTAAGAGCCTTAAGAATTGCACCTTCTGCAATCGGGAAGTGTATAAAAATGCTACAGTTGTAGGAGTTCTTATTTTAGAAAGAATTAGAATGTCTTCTAAGACTTTTCCTATTCAAGCTGTTCAGGCCTTTTTATTGTCTCAACTGGACTCTTTGTTAGTTCCAGAGAAAAAGAGGAAATTCAGACAACCCAAAGTGAATTTTTCGGTAATGGCTGTTAATAAGAAAACAGCCATTCCGGAAGAGCAGTGCTGCTCAATCCAGTCTTCGGGGCACACCCAGCCAATCAGGTTTTTAGGATATTCACAATGCATATGCATGAGAGAGATTTGCATGCACTGTCTCCATGGTATGCAGCTCTATTTCATGCATATTCATTTTGTATATCCTGAAAATCTGACTGGCAGGGTGTGCCCTGAGGACCAGATTGAAAAGCTTTGCAATAGAGGGAGGCACTGCTCTCAAAGACATCCAGGGCTGTAAATGGGAATCCTTGCCAAAACAAGTATCTGACGTTTCAGCGCTGGGTCTCCGAGTGGCTATTTCTAGTTCTGTGTTTCCAGGGCCTGTTTTTGTTGGGTCCAAAAGAACCAAATAATCTGGAAGAAGGGCCAAGATGGTTTGCAGGATCCTGCCTGTCTGAAAGCGGGATTAGTTTCTATAACCAATGCTCTTTCCTTAGTCAGCAGCAGATGAATCCAGAAACCTATGGGTTGTGTTCATCTGGAAGCAAGGCGCAACCACAAAACTGAAGGAACACTCAATCCCTTTGAGAGTCAGTGGAACGAAAAAAGGAGTAGGGTAGGCTGGCTCTTTCCAAACAGCAAGGGAGACATTTGTACAATTATAAGTCTTTATTAAGAAACACCAAGCGACTCGACACAGCTGCCATGTTTCGGTGCCAGAGCACCTGCCTCGGAAGTCTTGTGATGAAATTAACTTATGTTTTCAAGGTTTAATACAAAGAGAAGGCAAATGTTGTTTTCAAGGTCTAGCACAAAAGAAAGCAAATATGATCTTTCAGCATGCCTACCTAACAGCCTTGGTATGGGAAGAAACAATATACCATCTTTCAGAACCGATAGGCACTTCACCTTTGCACTTGAAACAACAGAACAGCAGAGATCCACAGCACCCACATGTTGCTTCAAGTGCAAAGGTGAAGTGCAGGTGGATGGAAGAGTCCTTAGTCTCCTGGCTTTGCTGGTTCAGTGTAGCTGGGGACGACTGGTTGTGTGGCATCAGCTTTGAGGGGTACATCTGGTCACCCCAGGTCCCTACCCCACCCCATATCCCTCTCTCTTGTCCTCCTTCCTCACATTGTACCATGTTGGCGTCTTTGTGACGGTTTGAACTTTGCGGCAAATTTATTATTCAGCGCCCAATTTGCTATTGCCCTGGATGCAGGCTTCCTGGAGCCGAAATGCCTTGTTCCCTATTCAGTGGGCGTCGGGAACTAGATTGATGTGTTTCCAGCATTGCGCTGGTGCGATGTGAAATTGCCTTTCTGCTAAGTAAAAGGGCTGCTGTTTCTTGTCTTGTTTTCTATTTTTCCATACAATTTTCCTTTTAATTAAAATTTAAAGAAAATTGAAATCAGTATATTCCCTAATTTTAATTACAAAAGTTTTTAAAAAAATAATTAAAAAAATGCATTCCGGTTCAAGAGGCAGATGATTATTTCAGAATTTGTGCTGCAGATCTGAAATAGCTTGAGGCTATAAGAGATCTCTTAGCCGATACATTACATTGATGATGCCTCAACGCTGCATGTGTAATTCAGACAATATATGTTTTCTACCATTGATGCTCATCTAACACACTTCTTTTTTTCTATTACATTAATTGTAGAGAGGTGTGGTAGCCGTGTTAGTCCACTTTTAAAGGTAATCAATAGAAATAAAACATGGAAAAGAAAATAAGATTATACCTTTTTTATTGGACATAACTTAATACGTTTCTTGATTAGCTTTCAAAGGTTGCCCTTCTTTGTCATATCGGAAATAAGCAAATGTTGGTAGATGACAGAATATATAAGTGGAGGAGTAGCCTAGTGGTTAGGGTGGTGGACTTTGGTCCTGGGGAACTGAGGAACTGAGTTTGATTCCCACTTCAGGCACAGGCAGGCAGCTCCTTGTGACTCTGGGCAAGTCACTTAACCCTCCATTGCCCCATGTAAGCCGCATTGAGCCTGCCATGAGTGGGAAAGCGCGGGGTACAAATGTAACAAAAATAAATATATAAGTGAAACATCCACATTGTTGTGGAAGTGTTGTGTTTTTTCCCTTTCCTTGCTTGATACTAGTTGGGTTTCTGACAGCAACTTATGGCCTGACTTGGCCACTGTAGGAAACAGGATACTGGGCCAGATGGACCACTGATCTGACCCAGCACGGCTATTTTTATGTTCTTAAATTGAGCATCCTTCTCAAAGGAATGGATAAGGGTTCCAACTGGATCATAGTTGCAATGGATGGCAGTCTTTTTGGCTGTGGAGCACACTGTCAGAATTAGATGGCTCGGGGGAAACAGTTCCCCTTCAGAAGCAACCTGGTCAATCAAATGACTAGAACAGAGCGGTTCAGAAAGCTTTTGCTTTCTTTTACCAGTCTGATTCAGTGGCAGGTGGTACTAGTCATCTTTGATAATGCGTTGACTGTAGCATGTATCAACAGACAGGAAGGCCCCAAGAGTGTGGGGCTAGTCAAGGAAGTGCACCACTTGTGATGGGCGGAGTCTCACTTGTTGGCATCTTTGGCAGTGCACTTTGCAGGCACACAAAACTTTCCAGGGGAATGGGAATTCTGGAGGTCAGCCTTCATTCTCATCAGCAATTGCTGTGGTTTCCCACATCATGATCTGATGGCAACTAGGATGAATGCTACAGTTCCTCACATCAATCATTGAAAGGAACAGGGGTCAGCAAGAATTGGCATGTTACTCCAGCCTTATCCTCAAAAAAAAAAAAAATCTTCTCTATATATTTCCTGTGTGGCCGTTGCTAGGCAGAGTGATTTAGAAGATCACTTCTCAGGCCAGCTGAGTGATACTAATGGCTTCAGATTGGCCCAGGCGGCTATGATTTGTGGACTCGGTACGTATGTAGATAGAGCAACTACTTCACCTTCCTCATAGCAAAAGACTGCTGGTCCAAGTTCCCAGTGTGTTGACATAAATGTTTCTTCCCCTTCTGAAATGGGGATGAATGTTCATTTTTTTTATGCCTATCCTAGTATCACTGTAAACAGAGCCAGATCATAGCCCCATGCTATATGCATGTTCTTCAGCTTTAGACATTTGTATCCCAGCTTTGTAAAATGAGAACTTGGATTTGATTCACCACTTACCTGCTGTTGCTACAGCTTTTAAGGAAAGAGGATGTTTAAACCAGAAGGTTACATTTTCTAACTAAACCACTGGGTTCGATCTCAAGTCCCTGATGTAACCTTTTGTGAGGGCGAAACATGTCCGTGTTGGGCTTTTAACGATTTACCTATGGTTTTAGTAGTGAATAAATTGGACATTTTTTTGAAACTTTATTTTCTGGGAGTTTTGTTTTGGTTTTTTTGTTTTTGTTTTGTTTTTGTTTTTTGCTGTTTAAATAGCTCATACATGTTCAGGAAGGGTATCCTGAAAACTAGACCTGTTGATGGCCCTTGAAGGCTGGATTTGAACATAACTGATCTTAAAGAACAAGAGGCTACTTTTGTAAAGGGAAAACCAAAGGTTTTCAAGTGTTGTCATGTCACTGTTATTGTAATGTTACAGATAGATGGTGGTCAGACTGCTGCTCTTAACATCCTCTTCTCCTTCCCTAATCAGTTGAGTTTTCAGGATATCCTTATTGCATATGCAGTGTACTTTTAGTGATCATTGAACGTCATCTTTGGTCTTATCAAATTGATATGAACAAAGATAATCAATGGTCATTAATGTAATTGTTAATCATTGTTAGTGTATAATAACCCTGTGGAAGTAATTGATATTGAATATGCAGAAGCTGTTGGCATTGCCTCCAGTGTATACCAGTATCTTATACATGTTAATTAGAGAGAGCCTAAAAACCCAACTGGCAAAAGGCGCACAAAGACTAGTTGGTGCATCACTGCAATAAATAGTCTTGCACTTCTAAACTTATATACCCAAATATACTTTCTAAGCTGGCACATTTAGAACTTTTCTTAACAAATGTGGACGTGATGGTTGCCAGCTTGATATCAAATAGTAAGGGATCAATATTCAGCCAGTGGTGCTCAGTGTTTTGCTGACCGCCGCCAGCGATATGGCTGGAAATTCAATGCCAGGCCATGTCTGGGCTCTAGTATTGAATTTCTGGGTTTGCAGAGCCAGCTAAACCACCAGCTATGGCAAATCGCATAAAGATAGGACCGAGTTTTTGTGTACCTATTTATGTAGTTACCTTGGCCAATTAAATACTGAATATCACACTTAACTGGCCAAGTGCTAACTCTACCCCAGGAATGCTCCCAACGTAGCCAGTTTTGTGTTAGGCATTAAACCAAACATGTTCAGCAACACTAACCGGTTAAGTGCCACTGAAAATGAGCAGTTAACCCTGAACAAATGATTTAACTGGCTAGGAGCTGTTTCTGGCCAGTTAAATTTTAGCACTGTGTTTAAGAATGTTTAAGCAACTTCTCTGTAATTGTGGGGAGAAGTCTTGTTTAATATAGTGTTTTCATATTACCTCATACATTTCAAAAATAATTTAATTTTCATAAGCAAAGCATGCTTTATGTAACATGGCTCTTATAAAATTGTGTGGGGTTATACAAGCGTTAAAAAATAGGCGTGTGATTATTCCTACTACATGACAAAAAGCAGAGGGTAAGGTTAAGTGGCCATTTTTCTTAGTGGAGGAGGGTGAATAGTGGAGTGCTGCAGGGATCAGTACTGGGACCGGTGCTTTTTAACATATTTATAAATGATCTGGAAATTTGAAAACATGAGTAAGGTAGTAAAACACGTGCATACTGAGGACTGGGCATTCAAATGGCAGATGAAATTTAAGGTGGACAAATGCAAAGTGATGCACTTGGGGAAGAATAATCCAAATCATGGTTACCTGATGCCAGGGTCCACCTTGGGAGACAGCACCAAAAAGATCTAGGTGTCATAGACAATATGATTAAATCTTCTGCCTAGTGTGCGGCGGTGGCCAAAAAAGCAAATAGGATGCTAGGAATTATTAGGAAAGGGATAGTAAAGAATATTATAATGCCTCTGTATCACTATATAGTGCAACCTCACCTTGAGTGTTGCATTCAGTTCTGGTTGTCATATCTCAAAAAAGATGTGGACGGGTATAATCGAACGGGGGGGCGCCCAAGATTTCCTGAGGACATCCTCGCAGAACGTTATTTTTTTTTCCCTCTTTCAAAAGTACAAAAACTAGGACACTCAATGAAATTACATGGAAATACTTTTAAAACAAATAGGAGGAAATATGTTTTCACTCAACAAATAGTTAAGTTTTGGAACTTGTTGCCAGGGTATGTGGTAACAGCAATTAACATATCTGGGTTTAAAAAAGGTTTGCACAAGTTCTTGGAGGAAAAGTCCATAGTCTGCTATTGATAGACATGGGGAAGCCACTGCTTGCTCTGGGATTGGTAGCATGCAATGTTGCTACTATTTGGCTATTCTTATGTTTGTACCCTATAGTAGCAGACTCGTTCACTTCTGCAATCTTATTTTGTCTAGGAAGACCAGGGATCCTGGTGGGATCAGCTAAGATGGATCCATAGTGATACATGGAGAACATTTTTTGTTTGATGTTTTCTGATATGATAGTCGCATCCAACAACTTTGTTAGTGGCAGAAAATGACCCTTAGAAATTCATTAAGACTTCTCTCCCATTTAATTTGTCTGCATGAAAAGATCTTTATAAATTGGGCTCTTGTGGTATAGTTCCACACACTTTGCTGCTAATATATGGGACTGTTGCTGTTGTGCATCCTACCAGGGATTTATTCTGTGATGGGGAGGAGGCAAAAGGTTAATCATGATTTTCTTCTGCCTTTTTATTTGTAAAGGGCATAGTATGAAGGGGGTACCATATGAGCTACTTAATGTGCTCCTCATGAAGTCAACGCCCACTCAGTGGAAATGCAATTTTATTTACAGACTGCCAATCTTCAAACGTCCATAATCTGATTGTCTTTTATCAGTGTTTTCCCAAGTCCAGTCCTAGAGTACCCTATGCCAGTCATGTATTCAGGATATCCACAATGAATATGCATGAACTTGATTTGCATACACTGCCTCCATTATATGCAAATCAAGTTCACGTATATTCGAAACCTGACTGGCAATTGAGTGTTCCAGAACCGGACTTAGGAAACACCTATAATACAGCCAGACAGTGAAAACATACATACATATAAGACACTAATTATAAAAACATTCTTTAATTAAATATTTCTGTTATTAAAGTTGCTAAATAAATTTTGTGATAATTCTATTTTGAGAAGCCTAGACATGTTTGGTGGTATGGTTGCCAAGTTCCATAACCTAAAAATCACACTGACCTGAAACCTTATCTGAATATCGCATCACCTAGTTTTGTTGTTTGGTAGGAAAACTACCAGATTCTACAAGAGAAAAAGAATGATCACTTTTTATAAAGGTTTTGAATGTAGGAGGTAGAGAATGACACGGGGACAAAGTTTGTCCCCGCCCCCGTGGGCTCTGCCTCCGTCCCCCGCAGGTCCTGTCTCCATCCCCGTCCCCACGGGCTCTGTCTCCATCCCCGCCCCGTCCCCGCGGGCTCTGTCCTTATCTGCAGAAGCCTCAAACACATATGATTTTATATATAAAAAGGAACAGTATGCTCTGCAACTGTTATGTATAAATTACAAATAGAGAACAATAATACCAATGAGCAGCTATAATAACCCTCCTTCCCACCACCACCCTCTACCCTTCCAACCCCAACAATAGGTGATTTCTACTACACCAAAGAATCCTAATTCACACTTAAAATGTCCAGGGGTATAAAATACAACCCATTCTATATGCCCTAGAGGGGAAAAATATGCCCTATAAAGCACTGTTATGTTTTTTTAATCTGTGGATAAATAAGAAATGATCAACAACCTCAGGATTCAATCTAGCTCTCCTGTCTTCCACAGTCCTTCCTGGAATAGAAGTTGTCTTCTTAGAAGATGTGCTGGTAGCAGGATGTACAGGATCTCCCATGTAAATTTTGCTAGTTGTGGCCAGTATGTTTGCTTGTTTTTCCAAAAAATCAAAATATCTTTGTGGGCATCACTTTCACATAACAGTCCAGTTCATTAACAGGCTTCAAAGTAGAAAATGACACGGGGACAAAGTTTGTCCCCCGCCCCATCCCCGTGGGACCTGTCCCCATCCCCGCGGTTACTGCGGTTCCCCATCCCCGTGTCATTCTATAATAGGAGGTTTATGAAGTTATCATAAGGCCCTGTTTATAGGCACACTAGTGTTTTTAGTGCGTTCTAAAAATGAGCGCAGGCTAATCGTGTAGATGCCGTAGGAATTATGAGCATCTACACGGTTAGCATGCACTAAAAACGCTAACGTGCCTTTGTAAACAGGGCCCATAGTGTAATTAAATGAGATGATAGCTGCTATGGGTAAGAAGCCTTCATGGTCCTGTGCTTTAATATATATAGTAACGTAGTAGATGACGGCAGAGAAAGACCTGTACGGTCTATCCAGTCTGCCCAACAAGATAAACTCATATGTATTACTTAATATATACCAGACCTTGATTTGTATATGTCATTTTCAGGGCACAGACCATAGAAGTCTACCCAGCACTAGCCCCGCCTCCCAACCACCGACACTGCCACCCAGTCTCTGCTAAGCTTCTGAGGGTTCATTCCTTCTAAACAGGATTCCTTTATGTTTATCCCATGCATTTCTGAATACGTTACCATTTTCATCTCCCATCACCACATGAGGTTATATTCACTACCTTGATGAATCTCAAGGAGCTGCAGTGGGAACAAGAATAAATAACATAACATACCTTTAATTGCAATTACAAATTTTAGTGAAAGTGGAACCCTAAAAAATGTAATTTTAAAAAGTAATGAAAAGATAAGAAATTTAAAACAGCATGCAGAGTAGCTGTAAACAGCCGTACGGTTTTCAGAGCCTACTTAGAAAAGCAAGCCTAAAGGAAAGTAATATTTAAATCTCCCAAACTATTCTGTTTTACCTTCAATTGCTTAATCAGTATTAGAAGATGTTATGAATTAATTTTTGTGATATCTACTATAATATAACTGAGTTAAATTCAGACTTACCTGTTTTGGTATTGGATAAGTGACATACGGAGACTATGGTATTCAGTATTAAGGTGGAAAATGTTAAATTACCTTCTACTTAAGAAATAGTTTTAAATTATATCTTAATCAGATTAAAATGCCCTTGCTTTCACTCTGCCTGCACAATGCAGTTTACTGTTAGCCATATGGGCTTCTTACAATTCTATATCTGAAGAAATCTACAGGGTCTCCACATCTTAAGATAATTCGTACATGGACCCTATAAAAGATAATCACAACCTGAAAAAATCCTATATAAGTGGCACTTCTATTTTTGAAAATGTTTAAGGCAGTAGAACTAGGACATGAATTGAGGTTGAAGGGGGGGCAGACTCAGTACTAATGTCAGGAAGTATTTTTTCACGGAGAGGTTCCGCGGAATCTTAGCGGGGATTGGGTGGCTGTGCCATTAATTGGGAAACAAAATGGGAACTGGGCAGACTTCTATAGTCTATGCCCTGATCGTGACTAAATAGATAGGGATGGGCTGGACTGTAAATTTTAAGGGGCTTTGACGTTAGCTTCAGAACTTAGTACAAGAACAGTGCTGGGCAGACTTCTATGGTCTGTGCCCTGAGAAAGGCAAGGACAAATCAAACTCAGGTATACAAATAAAGTATCACATACAGTGGGGGAAATAAGTATTTGATCCCTTGCTGATTTTGTAAGTTTGCCCACTGACAAAGACATGAGCAGCCCATAATTGAAGGGTAGGTTATTAGTAACAGTGAGAGATAGCACATCACAAATTAAATCCGGAAAATCACATTGTGGAAAGTATATGAATTTATTTGCATTCTGCAGAGGGAAATAAGTATTTAATCCCTCTGGCAAACAAGACCTAATACTTGGTGGCAAAACCCTTGTTGGCAAGCACAGCGGTCAGACGTCTTCTGTAGTTGATGATGAGGTTTGCACACATGTCAGGAGGAATTTTGGTCCACTCCTCTTTGCAGATCATCTCTAAATCATTAAGAGTTCTGGGCTGTCGCTTGGCAACTCGCAGCTTCAGCTCCCTCCATAAGTTTTCAATGGGATTAAGGTCTGGTGACTGGCTAGGCCACTCCATGACCCTAATGTGCTTCTTCCTGAGCCACTCCTTTGTTGCCTTGGCTGTATGTTTTGGGTCATTGTCGTGCTGGAAGACCCAGCCACGACCCATTTTTAAGGCCCTGGCGGAGGGAAGGAGGTTGTCACTCAGAATTGTACGGTACATGGCCCCATCCATTCTCCCATTGATGCGGTGAAGTAGTCCTGTGCCCTTAGCAGAGAAACACCCCCAAAACATAACATTTCCACCTCCATGCTTGACAGTGGGGACGGTGTTCTTTGGGTCATAGGCAGCATTTCTCTTCCTCCAAACACGGCGAGTTGAGTTCATGCCAAAGAGCTCAATTTTTGTCTCATCTGACCACAGCACCTTCTCCCAATCACTCTCGGCATCATCCAGGTGTTCACTGGCAAACTTCAGACGGGCCGTCACATGTGCCTTCCGGAGCAGGGGAACCTTGCGGGCACTGCAGGATTGCAATCCGTTATGTCGTAATGTGTTACCAATGGTTTTCGTGGTGACAGTGGTCCCAGCTGCCTTGAGATCATTGACAAGTTCCCCCCTTGTAGTTGTAGGCTGATTTCTAACCTTCCTCATGATCAAGGATACCCCACGAGGTGAGATTTTGCGTGGAGCCCCAGATCTTTGTCGATTGACAGTCATTTTGTACTTCTTCCATTTCTTACTATGGCACCAACAGTTGTCTCCTTCTCGCCCAGCGTCTTACTGATGGTTTTGTAGCCCATTCCAGCCTTGTGCAGGTGTATGATCTTGTCCCTGACATCCTTAGACAGCTCCTTGCTCTTGGCCATTTTGTAGAGGTTAGAGTCTGACTGATTCACTGAGTCTGTGGACAGGTGTCTTTCATACAGGTGACCATTGCCGACAGCTGTCTGTCATGCAGGTAACGAGTTGATTTGGAGCATCTACCTGGTCTGTAGGGGCCAGATCTCTTACTGGTTGGTGGGGGATCAAATACTTATTTCCCTCTGCAGAATGCAAATAAATTCATATACTTTCCACAATGTGATTTTCCGGATTTAATTTGTGATGTGCTATCTCTCACTGTTACCAATAACCTACCCTTCAATTATGGGCTGCTCATGTCTTTGTCAGTGGGCAAACTTACAAAATCAGCAAGGGATCAAATACTTATTTCCCCCACTGTACCATGTAAATGAGTTTATCTTGTTGGGCAGACTGGATGGACCTTAACAGGTCTTTATCTCCGTCATTTACTATGTTATATATGCCTTCTAGAAAGCAGTCATCTTAAGTTATGTATCATTTCAAAAGAAAGAAATTTGATGGACTAGGAGACCTAAGACATACTGAAAGTTTGCATCTTAAACCATGTGTTTAATGTAATGAAGTGTTATATAAATATGGGGTTTATCTTTTTTTGCTTTCTGAATGTTTGATTTGTACTTCAATTAAAAGGTTTATCCAGGGGAGTTGCATTCATCCGATTTGACAAAAGGTCTGAAGCAGAAGAAGCAATTTCAAGTTACAATGGGCATAAGCCACCTGGTTCTTCAGAGCCCATCACAGTGAAGTTTGCAGCCAACCCCAATCAAAATAAGAATATGGCCCTTCTTTCACAGCTCTACCATTCTCCTGCCAGGCGGTTTGGAGGGCCAGTCCATCATCAGGCACAAAGATTCAGGTGGGTCTATAGAAAAGATTGTGATATTAGTTGTATTGTCTTCTCTGATTTCCATCAAGCATTCCTGTTTTGTTTTGCTTTGTGTTTTCCTGCTATGACATGACATTCCCAAATGCAGGTTCACCAATAGACCTAATGTTGGTGCTGTTCAGGCCTAATTGCATTGCTTTTGAAAAATAATACATTGCAAGTTTCTGGCTTTTCCTGAAATGAAATGAAGTGAATTGATTTCTTTTCATGGACTTTCACCAGGAAAATGGAGAAGTGTCTCCTACATAGATTGAATTGACCAGGTAGTGGTCACAGAATGTCAATCAAGCAAGAGAAAAAATAATCATATACTCTGAGGATGAGAGAGAGAGAAAGTCTTCACATGTGAGTGATGTACCCTACAGAGTCAAAATGTGGGACAGGTTACAGCCTTCAGTTAGAAAGGATTCCTCCATATTGCCCACCAGTAGTATCAAAATTCATTTTTCAGCATCGGGAATTGCTTTTAAAGGAACTCTGCTCTCTTACAGGCCAATGCAGACGAGCGTGTACCACCAGGGGGAAAAGGGAAGGGAATTTACTCCAAGTACTTCCTGGTTACAAATAGACTGGGATTTCATCCTATCCTAGACTTGATGGTCCTGAACAAATAGGCAAAGGATTCTTTCCAAGCATCCTATTACTTGTGATTTGTAAAGGAGATTGGCTTTGCTGTCTGGATTTAAAGGCTACCTATACCCACATACACCCCAAGTCACAGGAAGTATCTGAAATTTCGAGTAGGAAAGCACCACTATTGGTACTGAGTACTGCCGTTTGGCCTTGCTTCAGCACCCAGAGCATTCACAAAATGCCTTGCAGTTGCCACTGCATCACTGTACTGACTGGCTTTGCTCAGGTTTCCCTGATTGGCTGGTCAAGAGTACATTAAAAGAAGGGTGCAAACAAAGCCATGCTCATGACCATGGGTGCTAGAGCTACTAGGGTTGGTCATAAATTACCTCAAGTCCTAGCTCAGTCCATGTCAAAAATTAGAGTTAATAGGAGCCTTGTTAGAAACATTCCTTCCTCGGCAATGGATAGTCTCTGAATTATCTAGTTGCAGGGATGTGGCAGTCAGCAGATTTAAGAATGTTGAGCCATATGGCCCGTAACGTCCATGTAATTCCCAAGGCAAGCCTCCGATTTGAGGCAAGCTTGATGGGCCCCGTCGCAGACCAGGGGGAACCTACAGGATGTCATGTCTGTCACGGCTTCCCTCAGGGAGGCCATCATACTGACCGGGGAGAGTGCCCTTCTAAATTTCTCAAATTCAGAAAATTCTGATGGGTTTATCCAACCTGGAGTGGGAGGCTTATGTAGATGGTTTCCCCGTTCAGGAGAAGTTACATTGCTCAACTCCAGGAGATTTATCCAACTGGAATGCTCTAAAGGCTTTCCATGAGCGATTGAAGAACTACATTATCCCATTCAAACAGAAAAATAAGATTGTGATGTACTATGTCAACAAGCAGGTTGTACCTCCTGTGTCAGAATGCAGTCAGGAAATGGGCCATTTCGCGTTGGATGGTGCTCAGAGTCACATCTAGTGGGGAAGGACAACATTCTGGCAGACAGACTTGAGTTATGTGGTCCTTGGACATGGGCATAGCCCAAAAGGTCTTTTGAGAGTGGGATACCCCCTTGATCTCTTTGCCACTCAGTTAATCAAGAATGTCTCTTAGTGTGGAGGAGTAGCCTAGTGGTTAGTGCAGCGGACTTTGATCCTGGGGAGCTGGGTTCGGTTCTCACTGCAGCTCCTTGTGACTGTGGGCAAGTCACTTAACCCTCCATTGCCCCAGGTACAAAATAAGTACCTGTATATATGTAAACCACTTTGAATGTAGTTTCAAAATACCACAGAAAGGTGGTATATCAAGTCCCATTTCCCTTTCCCTTCTATTGCAGACTAGGATCCTGCAATAAACTAGCCTTAAATACCTTTCTCCTCCATTGAGAGAGAGGGGTTTTCTGTATGCATATCTTCCTACACCTTTCATAGCAAAAATCCTGAAATTCAGGCAGGACAGGGGAACCATAATAGTGATCATTCCTTATTTGCTGAGGCAGATATGGTTTCCTCTTCTTCTGGAGCTAGCCTCTGAAGATCCAGGGAAACAGAAATGCTCCAACTCTCAGGACACAGTACTAGGAATCCCTTCTGCATCCCAAACTTCAGACCCTATTCCTCACTATTTGGATGTTGAGAGTTTAATAGTGGATTCTTTTTGCCTTCCTGAGAGTGTCTCGCTTCCAGGAGGTCCTATGGTTTTACATCTGTGATGGTAAGGAGCTAGATTCTTTTTTTCCTGTTATACACAAAATCTGCTTGAATACCTTCTACACTTGCCAGCCAGGTCTTAAGACCAACTCAGGGTTCACCTCGGTGCAGTTGGCACCTATCATTACCATGTAGAAGATAAACCCATCTCTGTTCAGTCTTTGTGTTTACATCATGTGAGGCTTGCTTCTATTGAAGCCTTCTTTCAATCCTCCTTAAGAGATCTCAGTGTAGATTTAATCCAACTGATAAACTCCTTTTAAGCCACTTGATAGTACCTGACCTGGAAGTCTTATTTTTGATGGTGATCACTTCAGCACGCTTATTCAATGAGCACCAGGCTCTAGTAGCTGGTCCACCTTATACAGAATTTTACAACAGAGTGATCTTGTGCAGACATCTTAAGTTCCTTCCTAAAGTAGTGTCGAAATTCCATCTTAGTCAATTGTTCTGCCAACATTTTCCCCCACACTGCGTGCCCAAAAGTACACTGCACACTTTGGACTGCAAGAGAGCCTTGTCTTTCTACCTGGAGCTGACAAAAATTCAGGTTTTTTTATTTGTTTTGACCTAAACAGGATGGACTGCCATCGGCAAACACACTCTTTCAAATTGGCTTGAGGACTGCATTTTCTTTACTTGTACCTAGACTGGGCATGACTCAAGGGTCATGCCACAGCTCATAATGAAAGAGCCATGGTAGCCCACTTGAAATCAGCCTCCATAGAGGAAATTTGCAGAGCAGCCATATGGACTAGAGAGTTGCTCAGGGACAGAAATCTAACCTATCCCCACCAGTTCCTGCCACAAGTAATCTCCATCCTGGCCCGCCCAGCCCCTGCTGCACCACACCACCGCAGTCACCTTGCCGTTCCCCCTCCCCCACCCCCCAAGAAAGAGATCTGCATGAAAGAAAATATTTATTTTTATTATTTTGAGTTATGGAAACCATTTGTCCCTGAAATGTGTTCAAAACAGAATAATCCATTTGCACAAAAGAGATGAGGTGAAGATGTGATTCCATGTACCCCAATGAGAATTTAATTTTACTTACAATCTTTATAACACCAGGCTTCCCAAGGCAGATTATAAGAGCAGTTAAGATGAACCCATCAGTAAACAGGATATCCTCACTGAAATTTGGCCATGTATTGCTATATTGTATAGAACAGTGTAGAAAAATAAGCACAAAATACAGCCTTTATTAGTGCTGTTTCCACCAGGTACAATAAATTTTGAAGCCGTTTTAGCAATATTCAGTTTTGATTTCATGATATCTATATTTACATATGAGAAGCTTTCAAATAAATTAAAATGTTGTCAGATAAGTAAAATAAAATCTTTTGTTCTCCACCTTTTAAGATGCTGCCTATCTAACTGGAACAGCTTTTGACTTTTTACAGATGGACCATGCATAAAGTCTGTTGCTATTGTTAAGTAGCATTTGCTGTTATTTTGGGTGAACCAGTGTGGCAGCAGTCTCCACCCTTATAATGGGCTAGATAGCCTCGTACTGTCTCATCTTCTTGCCCTTTACCAATCTTTTTCTCCCCACGACTGACTGATATCCATCCACCTCCTCTCCAGTCCTAGGTGCCCTCCCCGCACATACCTCAAGGAACTCTGGTGATCTAGTGACTTCTTTGGGGCAGGAAAGATTCCCACTCTTTCCTGCTTCTGTCACTGATCCTCATATCGCTGCTACCACTTTTTTAAAATGGGTGCTCATACTTCAAGCAGTGGCCTCACAAGACTTCCGTTCACCTCTTCTGTTTCCTGTGGAGCCCTCGTTTTCCAGCACAGCAACCTTAAATAAAAGAAAGAAATGAGAAGGAAAGAGGGTTGCTGGCAAGCATGGGGCAGAGTATCTGAGCCTTTCTCATCTGTGGTAAGACTTGTGGAGACTGTGAGCTTGGGGGGGGGGGGGGGGGGGAGCAGCTGTCAGTGGTAAGTCCAACTAAAGTTTGACTCGGAACCGCTTGGAGGGCTGCAAGTTCTGTTTGGTGCAGGGGAGGGATCCTGACTCACCACTTGGAACACGTGCTGCCCTGGTGACAGTTGAGGTGAAAGGCAACTCCTGCGGAGGCAGTTAAGCAGTATTTCTGCTGTGGGACCTGCCGTCTGTTGTCAGGCCGTTGCAATGTGTGGACACTGGGAATTCCACAGGACACGGAGAAAATGGTTGACTGCAGCAGATCTTTGGATTCAGCTCAGCATCCGAATATGCTGGAGTCTTCAGACTCTCCAGCAGGGTTGGTGCATAGTTTGATGCAGAAGAGCACGGGACCGGACGCCGTTTTGTCCCAGTGGATAGTAGTATTCCTAGCTGGAATTCTTCTGGATATAGACAGAACCTAAATAAGGGGATATACCTCAATAATCAACCTCTGTACAAGTTTCCCCAAGGGTAATATGAGTACTGAAGACAATGTATATCTCCAAATGTATTATATCATGGAAATAATAATTAAAAAAAAAAAAAGAAAGAACACAATGCTCAAATTCACTTACCTGTGCAGTGCTTCGAGTAGCAAAGAACTTGCTGACAATCAATCAGATTAGAATTGGAGATGCATAAGCATATCAAATAAAGATTGGAGTTTTTAAATTTTGGACAGTGCTTCTAAATTGTTTTATACATTGGATATAGTACATTGTATTTATCAAATTAGGAGCCCTATGATGGTGTGGAGCTTTACAGACCAAGAATATAGAAGAGTCTAAGCTAAGTGAATTTGAGTATTATGGTTTGGTTTTTTTTTTTATCTCCACGATATGGCTCATAAGGTATTTAGCTCTCCTTGAAAACACACACACACATTGTGTGATATATTTGGAGATATACACTGTCTTCAGTATTCGTATTACTCTTGGTGAAACTTGTAAAGAGGAATCCTTGTGGAAGCAGACTATCTCACCCTTAACTCTTAAATGACAAGAGTGCAGCACTTACGTTCTAATGCTTGCGTGTGCTGGATCCATCAGGGCTGGGGCACAGCACTCTTGGATAATTTGAGGAATCAGTGGATTCTTAGTGTTAGACTGTGCTGTAAGGCCGCCTTCATTTCTTGCAGTTTCTGCATGAGGTGGGCCTCTAATACCTTTGGCTATTCCCCTTTTTATGACTTGGAAATGGGGACTGCAGTTTCTTCTCCCAACATTTGTCTTAGCAAACTTCCATTGAAAGTAAAATGCTCTTCGTGGAAGATCTGGGAACCTTAGTAACATAGTAAGTGACGGCAGATAAAGACCTGAATGGTCTATCCAATGACTATCTTGGATTCTAGATCTTATTGTTCCTGAGACAAGACCAAGCCTTTGGCACATTTCTCATAAAGTTAAAACAGGTTGCATGAAGAGTGAAGGTACTGGTTGGTCTATTGGTCTTTTATAGCTATTACCACCATTTCTCCGCGGACAAGCAGGCTGCTTGTTCTCACTGATGGGTCGGCATCCACAATGGCCCGAAATCGGCAATTTTTCTCAGCAAAAATAGGCAAAGCTTTGCCAGAGCCTTCTAGAACGCTGGGCGCGCGCACCGCTCATGCACGGCCGTCTTCCCACGCAGCGTGCGCGAGTCCCCGCTCAGTTTTTTTCTTTTCTGCGGTTGGAGTGTGGCTGCTTGTTGGTCTCTCTCCGTTCGGCCCAAAGAAAGCCTTCCGTTTGTTTAGCGGTTTTTCTCCTCTTAGTATTCCTTTTCTTTTTCCCCTTCGTGTCTTTAAAAAAAAAAAAAAAAGGGATAACCTGAGTTGATGAAGTCGCAGTTACCTCACGACTCTATGGTTGTGGATTCCACTCTCAAGAGAGCCAAGAGTTCTAGAGATATTTCCTCGGCGCCCCCAGGGAGGGAATCTAGAACTCTGGACTCTTTTGGGAGAAAGGCCTATCAGTCCTCTATGCTCGTGTCCAAGATTCAGTCATACCAGCTCTACACGAGCATCCACATGCGGAACAATGTGAAGCAACTGGTGGACTTGGTGGACAAGCTCCCTCTGGAGCACGCCAGGCCTTTTCAGGAGGTGGTCAGGCAGCTGAAGGCGTGTTGTAAATTCCTGTCCAGGGGTGCTTACGACTCATTTGATGTTGCATCCAGAACCGCTGCTCAAGGTATAGTGATGTGCAGGCTCTCATGGCTGCGTGCTTCTGACCTGGACAATCGAGTCCAGCAGCGGATTGCGGATGTCCCTTGCCGGGGGGATAATATTTTTGGTGAGAAAGTAGAGCAGGTGGTCGATCAGATCCACCAGCGGGAAACCGCTATGGACAATCTCTCCCACTGGGCGCCTTCAGCTTCTACCTCATCAGGTAGATGTTTTTTTCCGGGGAAGGAGGAATGCTCCCTATGCCTACAATAAGCGCAGGTACAGTCCTCCTTCCCGACAGCCTTCTCAGGCTTGAGCCCCAGCGCGCTCGTTCTTGTCAACAGCGTGCGCCCAGTCAGGCCCCTGCAGCACCCCAGCAAAAGCAACGGACAGGCTTTTGACTGGCTCCAGGTGAGCATAGCCGCTATAAAAGTGTCTGTGCCGGACGATCTACTGGTCGGGGGGAGGTTATAATGTTTTCACCAAAGGTGGCCTCTCATAACCTCCAATCGGTGGGTTTTACAAATAGTCCGGCTCGGATACTCCCTCAGTTTGATCTCCAGACCTCCAAATTGCCCACCGGGAGCTCAGTCCTTCAGCTTCCAACACAGGGCAGGTACTTGCAGAGGAACTCTCCGCCCTTCTCAGCTTCAATGCGTTCGAGCCCGTTCCACCGGGGCAAGAAGGGTACTTCCTTGTGCAAAAGAAAACGGGGGGGGGGGGGGGGGGGATGCGTCCCATCCTAGACCTAAGGGCCCTGAACAAATTCCTGGTCCGAGAAAAGTTCAAGATGGTTTCCCTGGGCACTCTTCTTCCCATGATTCAGGAAAACGGTTGGCTATGCTCTCTGGACTTAAAGGATGCTTGTACACACATCCCGATACTTACAGCTCACAGGAGGTATCTTCGATTCCGTCTGGGAGCGCAGCACTTCCAGTATTGTGTGCTGCCCTTTGGTTTCGCGTCTGTGCCCAGAGTATTTACAAAATGCCTGGCAGTAGTTGCAGTGTCGGTACACAGACTGGGAGTGCATGTGTTCCCTTATCTCGACGATTGGCTGGTGAAGAACACCTCAGAGGCAGGAGCTCTGCAGTCCATGCAGATGACTATTCAACTGCTGGAGCTACTCGGGTTTGTTATAAATTACCCCAAGTCCCATCTTTTCCCTGTTCAAATACTGGAATTTATTGGAGCTCTGCTGGACTCACAGACAGCTCGTGCCTATCTTCCCGAGGCGAGAGCAGATAATGTTCTGTCTCTAGTTTCCGTGGCCAGAGCGTCTCAACAGATCACAGCTCGGCAGATGTTGAGACTTTGGGGCCATATGGCCTCCACAGTTCACGTGACACCCATGGCCCGTCTTCACATGAGATCTGCTCAATGGACCCTAGCTTCCCAGTGGTATCAAGCTGCAGGGAATCTAGAGGATGCGATCCAGCTGTCCACCGAATTTCACAATTCCCTTCTGTGGTGGATGATTCGATCCAATTTGACCTTGGGACATCCCTTTCAAATTCCTAAGCCTCAAAAAGTGCTGACAACGGATGCATCCCTTCTGTGGAGGGGAGCTCATATAGATGGTTTCACACTCAAGGAGTTTGGTCCCTCTAGGAATCAGGTCTTCAGATCAATCTCCTGGAGTTGTGAGCGGTCTGGAACGCTCTAAAGGCTTTCAGAGATCAGCTGTCCAATCAAATTATTCAAATTCAGATGGACAATCAGGTTGCCATGTACTATATCAACAAGCAGGTGGGTACTGGATCTCGCCCCCTGTGTCGGGAGGCCATCCTGATGTGGCTTTGGGCTCGCTGTCACGGCATGCTTCTCCAAGCCACGTATCTGGCAGGCGTAAACAACAGTCTGGCAGACAGGTTGAGCAGGATAATGCAACCTCACAAGTGGTCGCTCAACTTGGGCGTGGTTCACAAGATCTTACAAGCGTGGGGCACCCCCTTGGTGGATATTTTTGTTACTCAGATCAATCACAAGGTTCCTCAGTTCTGTTCCAGACTTCAGGCCCACGACAGGCTAGCGTCGGATGCCTTTCTCCTTCATTGGGGGAAAGGCCTTCTGTATGCATATCCTCCCATACCTCTGATGGGGAAGACTTTGCTGAAACTCAAGACTGTGGAACCATGATTCTGATAGCTCCCTTCTGGCGGCATCAGATTTGTTCCCTCTTCTTCTGGAGTTGTCCTCCAAAGAACCGTGGAGATTAGAGTGTTTTCCAACCCTCATTACTCAGAACAAAGGGGCATTTCTGCATCCCAACCTCCACTCTCTGGCTTTTCACGGCCTGGATGGTGAGAGCTTAGAATTCGCCTCCATGGGTTTCTCAGAGGGTGTCTCCCAAGTCTTGCTTGCTTCCTGGAAAGATTCCACTAAGAGGTGTTACTCTTTCAAATGGAGGAGGTTACCATCTGGTGTGACAGCAAGGCCCTAGATCTTCTTTCTTGTCCTACACAGACCCTGCTTGAATACCTTCTACACTTGTCAGAGTCTGGTCTGAAGACCAACTCCTTAAGGGTTCATCTTAGTGCGATTAGTTCTTTTCATTATCGTGTAGAGGGTAAGCCTATCTCTGGACAGCCTTTAGTTCGCTTCATGAGAGGTTTGCTTTTGTCAAAGCCCCCTGTGAAACCTCCACCAGTGTCATGGGATCTCAATGTCGTTCTCACCCAGCTGATGAAACCTCCTTTTGAGCCACTGGATTCCTGCCATCTGAAGTACTTGACCTGGAAGGTCATTTTCTTGGTGGCTGTTACTTCAGCTCGTAGAGTCAGTGAGCTTCAAGCCTTGGTAGTGCATGCTCCTTATCTCAAGTTTCATCACAACAGAGTAGTCCTCCGCACGCACCCTAAGTTCTTGCCGAAGGTGGTGTCAGAGTTCCATCTGAACCAGTCAATTGTCTTGCCAACATTTTTTCCCTGTCCTCATACCCGCCCTGCTGAACGTCAGTTGCACACCTTGGACTGCAAGAGAGCATTGGCCTTTTATGTGGAGCGGACAAGCCCCTTCAGACAGTTTGCCCAAATGTTTGTTTCTTTTGATCCCAACAGAAGGGGAGTCGCTGTTGGGAAACGCACCATTTCCAATTAGCTAGCAGATTAAATTTCCTTCACTTATGCCTAAGCTGGGCTGACTCTTGAGGGTCATGTCACGGCTCATAGTGTTAGAGCCGTGGCAGCGTCGGTGGCCCACTTGAAGTCAGCCACTATAGAAGAGATTTGCAAGGCTGCGATGTGGTCATCAGTCCACACATTCACATCCCATTACTGCCTTCAGCAGGATTCCCAACGCGGCAGTCGGTGCTGCAGATTCTGTTCGGGGTTTAGAATCCAACTCCACCCCCCTAGACCCAATTTTCTTCTTTTCCAGGCTGCACTCTGTTATATTTTTACTTCGCAGGTCAATCCTTATTATGTCCTCGCCGTTGTGAGGCCCAATTGACCTTCCTTGTTGTTTTGAATGAGCCTGGGCTGCTAGGGATACCCCATCAGTGAGAACAAGCAGCCTGCTTGTCTTCGGAGAAAGTGAAGATACTTACCTGTAGCAGGTATTCTCTGAGGACAGCAGGCTGATTGTTCTCACAAACCCACCCACCTCCCCTTTGGAGTTGTCTTCTTCTCTTTGTCATTGCTTTTGACATAACTGTGCGGGGACTCGCGCGGGCCTCGCGTTCTAGAAGGCTTTGGCAAAGTTTTGCCAATTTTTGCTGAGAAAAATTGCCGATTCTGGGCCGTTGTGGACGCCGACCCATCAGTGAGAACAATCAGCCTGCTGTCCTCTGAGAATATCTGCTACAGGTAAGTATCTTCACTTTCCTATTTGTAGTCAAGTACTTTCAGAATGGTAGTAGATCAGGCAATCAAAGAACTTGGATCTCCACGGTAACAAGGAGGTTGTTTGTCTTCACTTCTCTCAGGGATGGACAGGCAGATGCTTCTCTGTGTGCAACTATCTTGCTACTTTACAGATCCTTCTAGATTGAAGAATGACAAAACTGCTTTCAGAATAGAGAGTTGCATGGGGACAAAAATGTAACCAGTCCCCACCCGTCTCTGCAAGACTTTAATCTGTCCCCATTCAGTCCTGCAAGAATTTAATGGTACATACAAAATAATTCTGGTTGGCTCTCTTGTCTGTCTCTGGGTTCAAGCCGGAGCACTTGCAGGCAAAGAAGGAACAGAAGAGACATTACAAGTCTGTCCGGTATCGGCCCTAGTTCATCACAGCCGAAGTAGCCATCTAAGCGTCACTCAACACATCCGCACACATGCAGCCATTTAAGTTTACGTTTTTTAAAACTTCCATTTTTTTAATTGGAGATTCTCTGTGTTCATCCCATGCCTTTTTGAATTCTATCTCCATTTGTGTCTCTACCACCTCCTTAATGGAGATTTTCCGCATCTGTCCTGTTAAAGCGAGGAGACAGCACTCAAAGAACTTGGTACTCAGTATGTGAGAGGCTGGCAGAAGTGCAGCGTACACTTCCATGGGAACCCCGCAGGAATTTTCCTTCCCTGCGGGAACCTCACAGGAACTACTTTCGACCCTACGTGAAATCCGTAAACCCCATTCCTGTGCAAGTCTTTCAGAATCATCTGAGGAAGAAGGGCAACCTTCGAAAGCTAATCAAGAAATGTATTAAGTTATGTCCAATAAAAAAGGTATCATCTTATTTTCTTTTCCATGTTTGATTTCTATTGAGAATCATCTGGAGAATCAGAATATATTCCTATTACTTCAAAACTGAAATCTTGATCATGAGATGGAAATGTTCATTGTTTAATAGAGTTCACTTGGGTTTTGATGAGCAATATATTCTCCCACGCCCAGTTTACTGTGGGCTGCTGAAATAACGGGAGAAGTCAAAGCAGTGGTGGGGAACAAACTACAACTGATATTGGATAAACTAGACAGCATAGAGGAGAGGCAAGCGGCTCTGGTGACAGATCTTCATGAGACACAGCAGCGGCTGGGGAAGGCAGAGGAGGATATTCGGAAGGTGGCGGAAGAACAACCAAAAATGGCTGCCCAATTGATGGAATTAGAAATGAAGGTGGAAGACCTAGAGAACTGCTCTAGGAGAAACAATCTTAGACTTGTGGGTCTTCCTGAGAACTTTCTGTAAATTCTTGGAACAATGGCTGACAGGGGCGCTGTTGAGTATAGGCCTAGCGGAAGGGCTGAAAATAGAGAGGGCGCATTGGATGGGTCCTAGAAGAGAGAACGCAGAGCGACCTAGAGTGGTAATCTTAAAGGTCTTAAATTACGCTCATAAAATGGAAATTCTACAGTCTTTGAGAGCAGGGAAATCCTTGGAGTACCAGGGCACTAAAATCCTATGTTTTCAAGACTACTCATCAAAAGTTTCAGCAGCAAGAAAAGACTTTGCACCGCTGTGCTCTAAACTGTTTGGAATGAAGTAAAAATTTAGTCTTCTGTATCCTGCGCGGCTGAAGGTGATCAATAACGGGCAAACACTCTTTTTTGAAAAAGTTCAGGAGGCCAAGGCTTATGTGGATAAATTAATGAGGGCGCCCAGTAGTGAATGAAGAAAAGACAGCGGACTTTTGGTGAAAAGTACTAATCCACTGGAAATTTGAGAAGAACTTGCAAAGATCCGAAAGGGGAGCCTGATATAGGGGGATTTAAGGCAGTTGGACTGAGGAAAATAACATGGAATCCTATGTTAGCCTTGGAGGAGTTTGTTTCGTTGTCAGAAAAGGAAACTGGAAAGCCAAGAATGGGGCCCAAGAGCAAGGATCAAGAATTCACACCGGAGGGACAGTGGGAGGGTTTGATCCCTCAATATTACACCTGGGTGTTCCAATCCCTGAACCCACATTCAGGGATTGGAACACCCAGGTGTAATATTGAGGTTCAATGCCAAGTGGCATGAGAGAGGTAATGTATATGGGTGGGGAAGGAGGGGAAGGGGGAGGGAGGTTTGGGCAGGAGGGGGAGGGAGGGTGGGGTTGAGAGTTCGTGGGCGGGGACTGTGCGCGTGTTGTGGGGCTCTGAGTGCTAAATGAAATGGAGAACAAGAGTTGGATGTATTGACGGATGTACCCGGGGGGGGGGGGGGGGGGCTGGGACATCTCCTGGGTGGGAATGACGGTATGCTGCAGGAGAACAGTGATGGCCGAATAAGGGGGGTATGACAACATTGCAAATTGTAACCTGGAATGTGGGGGGCATACATTCACCAATTAAGAGACAGAAAATATTAAAAGTCCTTAATGATCAGAAAGCATCAATTGCATTCTTGCAGGAGACTCATTTAACACAAACAGAACACGCAAAATTGAAACGTTGGTGGGTGGGAGAGATTTTTTAATCCCCGGGAAAGGAGGAGTGATAATTTTGATCCGGAAAGGAATACACGTGGAAGTATATTTTTAGATTGTAAGCTCTATTGAGCAGGAATTGTCTCTCTGTGTCAGGTGTTCAGTGCTGCATGCGTCTGTTAGCACTATACAAATGCTAATAATAATAATAATAGTAGGGGACCTTAAGGGGGAGGTATGTCTTGGCGTCAGTGGTGTTGGACAGACAGCCTATGATGTTATGTAACATATATGCCCCAAATACATACAAGAGGCAGTTTTTTTTTTTTACCCGGGTTCTTCGCAGAATACAGGGCCTAGTAGAGATACCTAGCGTACTGGGGGATGACCTGAATGAGGTGGCAGACCCGGTTCTGGATAGATCTAAACCAGCGGGGAGGGAGCTGTCCAGGACTAGGAGTGGAATTGTAGCACTGGAGGAGGCCCTGGATGTTGAGGATGTGTGGAGAACTCTTAATCCATTGGAGAGGGATTACACGCATATTTCGAGGACCCACTTTACATTGTCTCGCGTTGATTACATATTACTAACTAGAGAGCTGCTCACTCAGGTGGAACATACTAGAATAGGTCCTATAGTTGGATCAGACCATGCCTGGGTAGCGGTGAGGTTGAGGCTGGAGGGGGTGGCCTAGGGGAGACTACTCGTGGCGCTTCCCAGTCTGGCTCTACCGTGATGGCCAGTTCTTGCCTTATCTGATAAATAGCTGGAAGGAATATAAAGGCAATAATGAGACTCATAGGGCGGATCCGGTGCTTTTTTGGGAGACTGCAAAGGCTGTACTCAGAGGAGAAATCATAGCGTATGCCAGTTTTAAAAAAAAAGGGCGAGGCAAAAGGAAATACTTCGGCTGGAGAAGCGAGTGACTCTTCTGAGGCGGCAATACAGCCGTGAGCATTTGCAGAGCATTCGGGCCCAGCTACTAGAGTCGCAACAGGCTTTTAATGAGTTGTTACATCATAAAGTTCAGACATCCTTAGCATACTATCAGCCTTATTTTCGAACGTGATGGGCGCCCAGATTTCGACCCAACTCAGGAGATAGGTGCCCATCTCGCAAAGGTGTCCAAATCGGTATAATCGAAAGCCGATTTTGGGCGTCTTCAACTGCACTCCGTCACCGGAACGAACAAAGTTGACGGGGGCATGTCGGAGGCGTGGTGAAGGCGGGACTGGGTTGTGTTTATCGGCCGAGGAGAGATGGGCACCTTCGGTCAATAATCGAAAAAACAAGGGTGTTTTTAGCGCGAATTTAGGTCACTTTTTTTGGACCTTTTTTTTTTTTCATGGACCCTTTTTTTTTTCACAAACAAATCCCAAAAAAGTGCCCTAAATGACCAGATGACCACCAGAGGGAATCAGGGATGACCACCCCTGACTCCCCCAGTGGTCACTAACCCCCTCCCACAAAACAAAAAACAACTTTAACAACTTTTTTTTCCAGCCTGTTTGCCACCATCAAATGCCATACCCAGCTCCATCACAGCAGTATGCAGGTCCCTGGAGCAGTTGTTAGTGGGTGCAGTGGACTTCAGGCAGGTGGACCCAGGCCCATCCCCCCCCCCCCCCCCCCCCCCCCCACCTATTACACTTGTTGTGGTAAATGGGAGCCCTCCAAACTGCCCCCAAAACCCACTGTACCCACATGTAGGTGCCCCCTTTCAGCCGTAAGGGCTATGGTAATGGTGTAGAGTTGTGGGTTTTGGGAGGGATTTGAGGGGCTCAACACCCAAAGGAAGGGAGCTTTGGACTTGGGAGGTATTTGACTTTTTTAATTGTTACAAGTGCCCCCTAAGGTGCCCGGTTGGTGTCCTGGCGTGTGAGGGGGACCAGCGCACTACGAATCCTGGCCCCTCCCACAACCAAATGCCTTGGATTTGTTCGTTTTTGAGCAGGGCGCCTTCGGTTTCCATTATCGCTGAAAAACGAAACTGCCCAACTCAAATCCATACAAATCCGATGCATTTGCCGGGCACAAACCGTATTATCGAGAAAAAAAAGATGGCCGGCCATTTTTTTTTTTTTTCGAAAATACGGTCTGTCCCGCCCCTTCATGTACCCGTTCTCGGACATAGACGCCCATGGAGATGGGCGTTCGCGTTCGATTATGCCCCTCCACAAGTATCAATTATATAAGTTTGCCAATAAGGGAGGGAGGTTTTTGGCAAGGTTAATAAATAGGGAGGATAGGTTCCCGCAAAGTACTTACCTTAGCAGATAAACAAGGGACATTAGTACATAATCGTGAAATCTCCTGAATTTTTAAAAACTTTTTTGAAAACTTATATACACCACAAGTGGGGATCACTACACCTAGTGAGGCATATCTTTCAAGTGTAAATTTGCCCAAGTTGTCAGCTGATGAACTACGGGTGTTGAATGCAAATATCACTGTAGATGAGGTGACTTGGGTGCGTAAACAGAGCCCCCTGGGAAAGACACCGGGGCCTGATGGCATGAGTAATGAGTTTTATAAGTTGTTATAGGCCGAAGTCAGTCCGGTGTTGGCTGAGGTATTTAACCTCATTATCCAGCGTGGATATATGCCGACCCACCTAAACCAAGCCCATATATTGGTTCTATTGATACTGGGTAAATCGGCACAGCACCCAGAATCGTATCGCCCCATATCATTATTGAATTCAAAAACAAAATTTTTAGCTAAGATATTGGCAAACCAATTAGCCAGATATCTTCCCTCCTTGATAGAGGAATCTCAAGTGGGATTTGTTAGGGGGAGGAGGGTGGCAAAGAACATGAGGAGGATACTGGTAGCATTACTACTACTACTACTACTTAACATTTCTAGAGCGCTACTAGAAAAGGTACAGATGGATGGCATGTCAGCAATGTTAATCAGCTTCGATGCCGAAAAGGCTTTCTATAGAGTGGACTGGGGATTTTTATTCGCAGCGCTTAGGGTCTATTGCATGACAGGGTTTTTCGTACAGGGGATTAAAACCTTATTTACTGATCCTAGGGCGCAAGTAAGTATCAATGGTATGTTCTCGGAGTGGTTCTCCATTGGTAGACGAACCTGGCAGGGCTGCCCTCTCTCCCCGCTCTTATTTGTTTTGACACTTGACCCGTTGCTAAGGGAGATAAGTAATAATGTAGATATAAAGGGAGTGCAAATTCAAGATAAGGTGTTCAAAACTGCAGCATTTGCAGATGATCTGCTGGTGTTAATACAGGATCAGAAGAGTTCTTTGGAGTATCTTATGGAAAGTATACTGGAGTATGGCGACTTCGCTGGATTTAAATTGAACCTAGCAAAGTCAGAAGCCATGGCGAGCCCGGGGGTTAAGGGAGAAGGATGGGATCAGTTTCTCCTGCGTTGGGCGACTGGGGGCTTTAAGTACTTGGGGCATTCAGCTGCCGATGAATCCAGCGCAATTATACGCATATAATGTCCCCCAGTTGTTAAGAAACACTAAGGTGTAATTGTCCACGTGGATTTCCTTGCCCTTGTCTTTCGTGTGCCGGGTGCATTTATATAGTATGATAGTGTTTCCGAAATGGCTATGCGTGTTACAATCTCTACCAATTCGGTTGTTCAAAAAAGACCTGAAGGTGCTCCAGGGGCTGGTAGCCCGTTTTTGTTGGGCGAGTAAAAAACCAAAAATGAAATGGAGACATGTCAGTGGGGCCCAGGTAAATGGAGGGTTGGGTATGCCTGACAGGCGGGAATATAAGCATGTTAAGGCACTAAGAGATTGGGTTTTAGGTACGGCAACATACTACTACTACTGCTACTATTTATCATTTCTATAGCACTACAAGGCATACGCAGCGCTGTACACCATACACTAAAAGAGACAGTCCCTGCTCAAAGAACTTACAATCTAGATAAGACAGGAAAACAGACAGAACAATTAAGGGTAAGGGAATAAAGAGGTGAGGATAAAGGACATA